>NC_068935.1:129335376-129960376 GCF_023091745.1 Budorcas taxicolor | reverse complement strand
AGGAGTCAAAAAATCAGGTATTCCTGAAAATAAGTTTTGATACTTGCAGAGACAGGCCAAGAAATAAATCCAAGCCAGAGCTAAGATTTTGCTCAGAAAGAGATTAGGTGCCATGTTAACATAAAGACATTTTTGATGTTGGTGCCAAATGTATAGATCAATATCCCTAAAAGACTTTCATTTAGACAAAATTTAAAGCAGGACACCCAAATATTTATCTGATCCACATGATATTTTAGTAAGACTCCCACAAAGTAACATAACCTTTCAATATATTCTAATTACAAAATGTACACTTAAATAAGCAAGTAATTAGCTTGCTAGATAGGGAGGCTTTCCATAAGGAATTTAATATGGAAAGATGTTTACATATTTGAGAATATTAGTTTGATAAACAATGCTCTGTAGCAATTCTTCCTGAAACTATTATATAACAGAATCAGTTGTCAATTCAAGTCAGCCCTGGTTGTTGATAATAAAACCATATACTGAGCATTGAAAAAAAAAAAAAGACTCATGCTTTCACTCCTGAGAGCAGGGGTTCAATCCCTGGTTGGGGAACTAAGATTCCACAAGTTGCATGGCCAAAAATAAACAGAATAAAAAGTAGACTAAAGAAGCTGGACTAGGGTTGAGTTAAAGATTGGGAAAGTCAAAGTGCAGGACATACTAGAGGGGGGATTCTGGGCTTCAAAGGAGTGGGGTGAGTAGAGCTTGAGAGAGATGGAGAGCCCTGAGAAAGGAGG
Source organism: Budorcas taxicolor (assembly GCF_023091745.1). Lineage (NCBI taxonomy): Eukaryota > Metazoa > Chordata > Mammalia > Artiodactyla > Bovidae > Budorcas > Budorcas taxicolor. The sequence continues at coordinate 129,959,630 of NC_068935.1, read as the reverse complement.
AGGATAGAGACTATGTTAGGAGAGTGTGAAAATGAAGGAGAGCACAGTATCACAGTGACATCCTATGTCTGAAAAGAAAGACACCCACTGAGCAGTTCCCAGGAATGAGGATGGCCACAGCATGCTTCAGAAGCAGCGTGCCCATGATGCAGTGTTGCATGGCTCGTCTTGACTGTCCTGAGTTGTTGATAACTCCCTCTGGTGCCCCAGCACCTTCCATCAGAGTCTGCTGATGGATGTGTGCACAGTGCTGCCTTGCCTGGCCAGGGGTGACAGGGGAACAGGCCACAGTGTGGACCGACCCCAAGAGAGTCAGGTGCACAGAAGAGCCTGGATGTCTTTAGGCAGCATGTTAGATTTTCTCCCACCCAAGGGGCTGCGCTTCGGGGCAGTTTACTTGACATCCAAGGAAAAGGAGAAGAAACTCCTATAGGCAGCTGACCCTTATGTTACAGTTATATCTCATAGTAAAGTTAAAAGGTTGTATGAAGTAAATAAATGCTTTTCAGCAGGAAAACACATGCAATAATAAATATGTTAGATATAAGTTAAAATGGATAAACTTATAGAAGGGGGGTGGTAAAAAGCATGCCAGATCATAGATATAAAGTAATGTTACCAGGAGATGATGATAACTTAAAAAGATTGGTCTTTGGTTTCTGAAGACTTACCTTACCAAAAAAGGTAAACCATTTCCAACAGGTGAGAGAAATAATGACATGGTTTTGATTCAAATTAAGAGAGAAAGAAATATGTGGAGCAGAAGATGAGAGGTTGATTACCATTGTCCTAGAATTTTCACAATCTCTAATCTAGAAACTCAGGTAAATGAAATAAAGTTTGCATTCTAGCTTACATAACAGAATTTATATAATGAGTAGGTAAAAGCCAACCAGCTTGAGATGTCACAATTCAGGACATATTTTAATGTCAACAAAAATCATTTCAGACATAAAAATGCATATTTCAAAGTCTAAAAAATATACTCTTTCACACGTAGTCCCAGAAACTATGTATGAGAACATTTGGTGCTTACTGTCAACTCACTGGAGTTTTATAAAGACTAACATCTTTCTAGGACTTCAATGCTAATCGGAATTTGAGAAAGCAGTATGAATGAATCCGTATGTAAAATATCAATACATCCTGAAACCCTAGGCAGAAGCAACACCCCAGAAATTCAGCGGGGCCGGGGGGTGTGTTGGGGTTCAAGAATCCCAGAGTACTTGCTAATTAACTTGGATGTATTAGTCAGGACAAGTTAGAATACACTACAATAATAATTGCAAAATTCTCAGTAATATAGCACAATAAAAGATTGGTTCTTACTAATGCAAAGCCTAGCAGTCCTGGAGACTGGGCAGGATTGCTGTTCTCCATTGGTACAGTTTTCCACATCGCTTAGATATTATGGTTTCTCCATACCAATATACACACCCATGGTTGCTGTGGTCTAGGATGAGAGCATGGAAAATCAGGAACAGGCTTCCACCCATAATCCCCATTTCAGTCACATGATTATACCCAACTGCAAGAGGCATGTGCTGAATATGCCCCTCACCCCTTACCGCAGCCCCCCCAAAGATGAGAAATCTCAGTGGCAAATATTAGTATCGTTTGCTACAGAAATGTAGCAGATCTTTAGATTTTACTCATAAAAAGATAAAATAAAAATGTGTCCAGGTATTTTCAAGCATCAGAAGCCCTTTCCCACCTTCCTCCTATTTGTTCCTTGCCTTCAGTATGGTGTGACCGAGAAAAAAAAAAGAAATAAAAACAGACTTCAAACAATTTTTCATTTTAATCCAATCCACAGCACTAGAGAAGGACTAAGCATTCTTTTTATCTATTGTAGGGTTTCTCACCCTTGGCATTATTGACCTTTAGAGCTGGCCCATCCTTGGGAGCTGTTCTGTGTTACAGAACATTTAGCAGCATCCCTGGTCTCGATCCACTGGATACTAATAGCATGTCTCCCACTTCAGTTTGGAGAACCAAAAATGTCTCTAGACACTTAAATGTCGCTGGGGGGTAAAATTACTACTGGTAGGGAACTTCTTTTCTATTTGCTTCTCTGGACCTCTAGAAGTGTTCAGATCATTTAATGTATAATGGGACTCAGTAGTAAGGAAGGGGAGAAACAGACCAACGACAATACACTTTCTCCCAGATCTACCATGGAGACTTTAGACAAATCTCAGAACCTCTCTTTGTCTAATCTATAAAGTGGGGGGAATAGTGTTACCTGGTTCACAAGGTTTTTTTGTAGGAATTGAATGAGACACTAAATAGCCCATGCTTTTCTCTGTCTCGGGAAACTACTTTTGTATATATCAAATTCAAGCACATACATGGAACCTATCTCGACTTTCTGTTCTGTTCTGTCTCTTTGCATACTTCTGTGAGAGTTCCTCACTGTGTTGATTAACCATTATTATCATTAGGCCCTCTATTATCTATAGGTGACCTGTCTGGGAAACTTGGCCATCAGGACAGAAGCTGGAAACTAACAAGAGAAGAAAAGGCCTACAAACTTTCTGCACTGAAGTCACTTCTCACTGTGTAGATGGTTCACAAATGATTTCTTCTTCAGCCCCTGCACCATCTTGTGCCTTGCACCCAGGTACTGCTGCTGCTGCACAGGTACAGGGACCCAGTAAATGGTTGTTGACGGACTAAATTCCCAATTTCAGACAGAAATCAAACAAGCTCCTCATGATCGGGTTTCCCAACATCACTTTAGGTTCGGAATCACAAATTACATGGGATGAGGACAAGGAAGGTATTAATACAGGCAAGACCAGTGTTAGCAATAAGCGACAGGTGACAGTCTGACATTAAAAGAGGACATTAAAGGGCAGACATTAATTAACAAATACAAACCACTGCTCTGGAGAGTAAGCAGTCATACACATCAAAATAACCCCTTAGCTACATTACACTGTCAGTGTATAATAACTGACATCCCTAATAATGACTCTGACATTTTAAAAAATGCTAATTTCTGCTCAGCATGTTCTACTTTAAAAATTCAGAGTAATATGCAAGGTATTTGAGAAAGATTTCCATCACAGACTTATAAAACATGCAATCTGCAATGTATCTTAGAGCTTATCTGTTTTCTATATGAAGAAAGTTCTGGAAAGGTGAAGTATACTTGTCCAAGGTCAGGTGCCCAGAGAGGCAGGAATAGAACTAAAATCTTAGCTTGCTGACTCCAAGGCAAACTCCTTTTCCACTACAGTGCATCTTCAAAATTATAAATATATTTTCTTAATTTATTATAATTGCCAAGTTTAATATTTGGCAACTTGGTAAGGGTACAATTCAACTATATGGAATATTCTTGCACTGGTCCTTATTGAGCCTTTGTGTTGCTCCAAAAGGAAATCATAGTTTAAATCTGGTAGATGGGTCAAATGAAAGAGAAAGCATGATGCTTGACTCAGTGACTGAATTTTCTAGAAGAGAAAGGAAGTTTTTTACACGTAAGAAGTCAGAACAATTCAAAGTGGTGTGGAGAGTGGCAATGAATCTGAGTGTATAGAAACTAAATCTGGATGCTGTGGGAATTAAGAGATAGGAGACACCAACCTATGGCATGTGGTCAAGGATGGTCAAGGTCGGGTGGGACAGGTCATCTGAGTTGGATGTTCCAGATGCAGAGAACAATGTTAGAAAACACTAGAAGGGGCTGGAAGCCTAGATCACACTTTCTAAATCATTCACTCAAACAGATTATCTAACAGTTATGAATTATTTATGAAGATAGAGGGGGTGGTTACAGGAAATATTAAAAATTTAACCTGCCCTGGAAAATCTAAATTGAAGAGAGAATAAATAAAGTGGCCCAATTGCTCTAGACTAGCACTATCTGATAGAAATATAATACATGTTACATGTATAATTTAAAATTTTCTAGCAGCCCTATAAAAAATGTAAAAAGCAGATTAAATTCACTTTTAAAATATATCTTATCTAAATCAATACATATAAAATATTATTTCAGTAGGTACTCTCTATCGGAGAAGGCAATGGCACCCCACTCCAGTACTCTTGCCTGGAAAATCCCATGGATGGAGGAGCCTGGTAGGCTGCAGTCCATCGGGTCGCTAAGAGTCAAACACAACTGAGCGACTCCATTTTGACTTTTCAGTTTCATGCATTGCAGAAGGAAATGGCAACCCACTCCAGCATTCTTGCCTAGAGAATCCCAGGGATAGGGAAGCCTGGTGGGCTGCCACCTCTGGGGTCACACAGAGTCAGACACGACTGAAGCGACTTAGCAGCAGCAGCAGCATGTACTCTCTATACAAAAATTATTAATGTCATATTCTACATTTTTTTACTAAGTTTCTGAAATCTAACATGCAGTCCACACTTATAGCATACCTCAATTTGGATGTTAAACTCATTAGAAATAATCTGCACTTAGATTCTATAAAATTTACAATTGAAAAGATGAGTTCACCTACCCGAGTTGTTACAAATACATATACATAAAAGTTTCCCCATAACTTAATCAAATACTAAAAATCATTTCCTGTTAATATCCCCATCCACATTGACAAAAGTGCTTCAGTTCTTAAATTTAAAAACGAATCAAATAAAACTAAATAAACTAAAAGTGGCTATGCTTTAGGCTCTGCAGGTCTAGATGTGGGTGTCAGGAGTGGGAAGCAGAGCAGCCAGGTGACCTGGGGCCCTTGGATGGCTGACTCAAGAGTGCCTGGAGGGAGACTCTGCATATGAGTTAGTATGCCAAAGGGTGCCACCCTCTCCTACTTGCCAAGAAGAAAGGAGATGTCAAGACAAAAATAGATCTCCAGGGAGACTAATCTGCAACAGAAAAGAGAAAACAAAAGAGAAAAAAGCAAAGTCAGGAAGACCAAGGAACAGTTCACTGTAATAAGTAAAATGTGAAATAATGAGGACTGGAGCTGGAAGTGGGAAGGAGTTGATCTGAGAGGCTGTTTGGTAAACAGAAGAACTGACAGGACTGAAGAATAGATGGGACACAGAAGGGCCATGAGCTGAAGAAGTCAGAGGGACCTGGGTTTTGTTTACTGGTTTTGTGTTTTGTTTGGGTGTTTGTTTTGTGTTTGCTTTTTCTCTATTCTCTCTTCTATGAGGATTAACAGGAAAAATTATAGTCCAGAACAGTTCCCAGGAGTTCATGGATTCTTGAGATGGAACACCGGGGAATGCAAAGGGTCTATTGTTAGGAAGGAAAGAGAAAAGAGGAGGGGAAGGGAGGAAAGGGGGGAGGAGACACAGAAGGAGAGGCTATTAATTCTGAATTTAGGATTTACCAACAAATAGATAGATCAAACCATCTGAGTGACAGAGATCAATTCATTTCCAGGGACAGAGAAGCCTTCAAAGGAACGTTTCCAATGTGGTAAGCAACTGAACCAGACAGGTTACGGGTCTGTTCCAGGGCCTCATTCACTTGGTCAACATTTACTGAGACAAAAGCCTCAGTGTTTGCATTCTAGATTCAAGTGAGGTGGACCACCCTGGAAGAGAGCCCTGTTAGGATTTCAGCCAGGACTAAAGCCCAGATGCCCTCTCCTCTGTCCACAGCAAAGTCACACCCTGTGTCACTGGCAAGGTTCTGGCTTCAGAGATGGGTCAGTCTAAATCATATTCTTTCCACTTGATGATTCATTTGCTACTTCTAACAATGCTCTTCAAGGAAGATCTTACTGTTACTACCAACAGCAAAGTAATTAGATTCATATCTTAAAGGGAAAAGAGAAGATGGGGTTGTGGAGAGGTGGGATGACAGAGAAATCTTCATGGTAGAGATGGTGCTAGAGGCAGCACAGAGCTTGGGAGAGGGAAGTTAGTGTTGGTCTCTCATCCATTAGCTGATACAAAAAGATGGGTGTGGAGGTATAGAAATGACATAAATTATGATGCAAGAAAATCCAGAGGACATCCAATTCAGTATGAACAGATGGCATGTTATACCATTTAATTTTGGAGAGGAATAGTACTCAAACTGAATTAGGACACAAAGGTCTAACTTTGTAACTTCTCTTCACATAGAAATGTCATAATATTTTTCCACTAAGGATCAATGGGACCACCATATTTTCACTTGCTCCAAATAGATTTCCATTCTACCCTGGTGAACAGTTGTGATTTTTCATTTGTTAGTTATGAAACTTTTATTTCCTCTGCTTCTTAATTTGGAGGAATATTTAGTATTCTGAGTTCAAACTGTGAAATACAATAGAGAAAATTACCCATCTTGGAAATGTAATTCCTTTTATTGCATAGCTGACTTATAAAAGAAAGAACTTTAAAGGAACAATTTATTCATTAAATTTAACTATTTGCATAAAACAATGCTTTACCTCAATTCAGTCCTTCTTTCCAAATTTTTCATAAAAGGTAAAATTCAGTCTCATTAACTCCACACTTCTCTCAGCGATATTCAAGATTCTGAAATCAGAGAACCATAGAACATGTAGTAAGCAAAGGCAGTTGCCTGGCGTGTCTTTCTTCCCTCTTTATCTGACATCTCCTACAAATAATTCACGTGAACTCCTCTGCGCCCTTACACAACCTCTACTCTTTTGGAGAAATCTACTTGTGTTTTTCTTCTGTGTGAACACATCTGACTGTGCCAGACCTTCAGGGAAGGACCTTCATGCACGTCTTTGTATCTCCAGAGAGTACCTGTTAACTGGTCTAGGAAGCATCCAGTAAATATTTGTGTAAGAAATAAAGAATGGATATATAAATGACCAAGCAAACGAATTAGAACAACTGGATTCAATCTTCAGGTGGTAATATTCAGTTGGAATTCTTACCACCTTGAGCAACTCACTCCTCCTCTCTGAGCTTCAATTTCCTTATAATAAAGAGAAATAGTGGACTGCCCAGTGAACTTCTAGGACACTGGCAAGCACCACATTTGATAATGTGTGAAAACTCTTGACAAATGGTAATGCACTAGGCAAATATTAGTGACTAACTGGTGTCTGGATAGAGACATAAAGATCTAGCCAAGTACAGGACATAGATAGAAAGTAAATTCCACATGTCTGGCATTGTTGACTCAGATCCCAAAGCAAAATGCTAAGAAACATCCTTTATTCCTCCTTCTCCTTCACTCCTAAGACCCAATTAGAACCAGTGTCACCTGTTTCACCATCACTGAAGACAATACAGACATGAACAATTATACATTCAAGGCTCTACCCCTGCTGGTAACAGCAAGTCCATTTCCTCCCTCCATATCACATCTCCCCACAATTGACCACAGCCTCCAGGGCCTTACCCAGGGGTGGGACCAGGACACAAAGTATGGTATTAGTTTTTTATACACTCACTCACTAGAGAAGCAAGCAGAGAACTGCTTTCTGTCAGAGTTTTCCCACAGTTTTGCAGTTGTAAACAAGTTCTGTATAGTTGACTTCTGCTGGAAAAGTCTGGTCAACAGCCCATCTCAGGCTACGAGGCTTGCCACATCATGGACCGTAACAGCTCGGCAGGTTAGGTCAGGAGGAGCCTCTAGCTAAAGCCATAGACTATGCCTAAACCAGCCCTTCTCCATAAACCAAAACCTGCCCTGGTCTCTGTTCACAAGCCCCCTTTCCTCACTCACTGTATTTATAGGATCCCATTGTCTGTCTCTACCACTGGTTTGCAAAAGAGGTCGTTCTGGCCCAAGTTTATAAGTCTTTCGAATCTTGGGAAGCACATATGCAGTTCCCACATGTCTTCCCACACTGAATAGTGGTGCTTTCTCCTCTTATATTTACATCACAAAAGGAGTCAGTAGCTTTTACACAACAATGAACATCAGTTTCAAGGGTATCACCCACCTTGGGCACTCCATTCAATCTCTGTCTTAACAGGCAATCTATTACACAAGCAATCAGAAAGTTCTGCCCTTTTCAATGCCAAAATGTTTCCCAATTCCCTTCATTTGCATTGCCACTACCTTGTTCAGGCCACATCTTTCACCTGGATTGTGGTGGTGGCTTCCTAACATTGCCTGCTTTGTAGTACCCTGGTCCAATCTACATCCCAAACAGTAACCAGAATACTCTTTCCAAACGCAAATCAGATCTTGTCACCTCCCGGTTCAAAACAAGTCAGATGCTTCCCACTGACCTCCTAGTGAACCCCTTGACATGATTTTACAAGACCATCATGGTCTGGTCACTATGTATAAAACTTCTTCAGCATTATGTGACATCTTCCTCTGCCTCCCCCACTGCTCACTAATCATCCCATTCCTTCTTTCCTAGTCCTATGCTCCCATTTCCCCAAAGGAGTTTCTTGTTGCCTCTTTGACCTCCCTGACCTAACTTTGAAGGAGAAGAGAAGAAAACAAAATATGTTTTCTTCCTAATGAGGAAGAAAACAAAAATACCAGGTTGTTCTCATTGCTTTTCATTTTGAGAAATCTCTAATTTTTCTAATAAGTCTCTCTGGGTTTCTCTTGAATCAGGTGGAGGTAGGAGGTGGGCACTGAACCAACCACTTATGTGATTCAGTCATCACCTGCCAAGAGAGTGACTAGACATTTGACAACTGTTGGTCTCAGCTCTGGGGGCTTATGGGACACCCCAGACAATAAGAAAAGCCCCATTTAATATCACTTGACATTAGTTTAACATGGCCTGGTTATGTGACTATACGAATTTGTAGCAGACTAAAAGAGAACCTTCTGGAATAATCATCTGTTTAAACAATTAGGTTGTATATATCATATATCACATTCAATGTTTTATCTTATTCTGTTATGTTTTATGTCATGTCATAAAAGTGTAAGTGTTAGTCGCTCAGTCATGTCTGACTCTTTGTGACCCCATGGACTGTGGCCCCTAGGCTCCTCTGTTCATGGGATTCTCCACACAAGAATACGGGAGTGGGTAACCATTCCCTTCTCCAGGGGATCTTCCAACCCAGGGACTGAACTCAGGTCTCCCACACTGCAGGTAGATTCTTTACCATCTGAGCCACCAGGGAAGTCCCATGTCATGTCATATGTCATTACCATTTGTCAGCTTTATGACAGAGGGTTAATTTGTTAGAGGGCAGCATTTTCTGAATATATATATATAATAAAAACATGAAATTAGATAGATGTCTTTTTCCCTGTTTTACTGGCTTTTATTAAGCTTATACCCTCAGTATAGGGCTTCACTTTTCATGTGATATTTTTTCATCTCTCAAGGGTTTTCTGTAATTCAGGCATACAACCTACTACTGAATTGTGGCAAAATTGTAGTATATTTCAACTAAATTGATGTGGCAGTTTCTTACCTAAATAATATTTTAGCCATTGTAGGCATTATGGAATTTTGAGACTCAAAGCTGTTTATGGTAAAAATATCAATTTTCAATATATGCATTTATCTTCATGGCAATAAAAGAAATTTGTAACAGATCAAAATAATTATACTTTAGTAAAGCAATGAATAGAATATTTTAGGTACTTCAAATATGTATATCTGAATTTCTAGATCAGTATTAACTTGAAAAATGTTCTCTTTTGTCTTATTTGTGGAATTCATTTTTTTGAAGGGGATTACATAGCTAAGGAAAGAATGCATGCAAAAAAAGCATTTTTAAAACTTTTAAATTTGAGTTCCTGTATGTGCTTAGTCAATCAGTCGTGTCCAACTCTTTTGCAACCCTGTGGACTGTAGCCCAGCAGGCTCTTCTGTCCATGAAATTTTCCAGGCAAGAATACTGGAGTGGGTTGCCATTTCCTTCTCCAGGGGATCTTCCTGACCCAGAGATCGAACCCACGTCTCCTGCATTGCAGGCGGATTCTTTACCACCTGAGCCACCAGGGAAGCCCTGAGTTTCCACATAGAGTTCCTGTATACCAGTCCTTCAAACTCTCTTTATGTTAACATCTTATATAACTGTAATAAAATTAATTTTAGTAATAAAATACTATTTTCATGTAAAAATTTAGACAGCTGAGACTATTGCCATCTACATTTCTCAGTTGTCTTTTCTAGATTTAACCTTCAAGGAGGTTAAATCTAGGTCTAACTGGATTTGTACCCTAACAAATGCTATTTATTACCACTTTCTTGCATTGAATAGTTCAGTTATTTTGATATTAAATTCTATTAGGTTTTATTCATGTATGTGACCTCCAATGATCACATTTTTATTCTGTACCTCCTATTGATTAAATTCTTAAAAGTCCATGCCCTCAATGAGCTTCCTTTCTAGTTGGGAACAAACAAAAAAGAACAAATGAGATGGGAAATTATAATTCCCACATGATGGGTATTACAATACAATAAAATAGTTCAATAGTTGTGGGAATAAATAAAACATGACTCTAACCTAGTCTTGAGAGATCAGCAAAGATTTTTCCCATCAACTGGCTTTAAATTGTGACACAAAGGAGAAGTAGGCCGTATACCAGTGAGGAATGGAGGGAAGATTACGTCAGGCTAGGGAACAAGACGGGGAAGGCTGGGAGGGGAGCCCAGGCAGGGAGAGAGGAAGAAAGAGATATTGATTGATGAGAATTTGCCAGAAAGGGAAAATAAATACGAGGATAGGACTAGGAAAGAAGGAATGGGATGATCAGTGAGCAGTGGTGGAGGCAGAGGAGGATGCCACATAATGCTGAGAAAGTATTATACATAGTGACCAGACCATGATGGTCTTGTAAAATCATGTCAAGGGGTTCACTAGGAGGTCAGTGGGAAGCATCTGACTTGTTTTGAACCAGGAGGTGACAAAATCGGATTTTCATTTGGAAAGAGTATTCTGGTTACTGTTTGGGATGTAGATTGGACCAGAGTACTACAAAGCAGGCAATGTTAGGAAGCCACCACCACAATCCAGGTGAAAGATGTGGCCTGAACAAGGTGGTGGCAATGCAAATGAAGGGTATTGGGAAACATTTTGGCACTGAAAGGAATTGGGAAACATTTTGCCTTTTTTTGGCATTGAAAAGGGCAGAACTTTCTGACTGCTTGTGTAATAGATCACCAGTTAAGGCAGATGTTGAATGGAGTGCCCAAGGTAGGTATACTCTTGAAACTCATTTTCATTGTTGTGTAAAAGCTACTGAACTCCTTTTGTGATGTAAATATAAGAAAAGAAGGCAGCACTATTCAGCCTGGGAAGACTTGTGGAAACTGCATATCAGCTTCAAGATTCAAAGGAAAGGAGGTATAGGGGAATCATAGGAAGTCATTTCTTACCTTGGTCCTGGAATGTGGCAGGGTGAAGGCCTCCAAAGAGCTCATGCAAACAAGTGGTGAGATGAAGAGCCTGTAGTTGGGCCGGCTGCCTGGACAGAGGTACCAATAGCCAGACTGTGCTAAAGCCAAGCTCTTTGTCTTGAATCTCTACGTCAGGAGCCAGCAAGCACAGTGGAGCAAGTGGAAGTCCAGAATACTGTCTACTTCCCTTCCTCACAGTGGTCTGCATGACTAGGGTTCTAGCCTGAGCTGTGAAGAGAGGAAATCTTTGAATTAAAGGAAAGATTTACAATTAACATTTTAAACATAAATGTACTCATCTTGTTTAACAAAATAGATACTATAAAAGGATCACTGATGAAAAAGTCTTATTCCAAACTGTTTCAATCACCTAATTCTTCATAAGGGGTAATTTTATTAGTTTCTGAATGAGTTTCTTCTGGCCACTGAATCAGACTATCATAAACTTGGCTGCTGGCATCCTTTGACTGTGGCTACACCACTCAATTCTCTGCCCTCGTGGCCACACTGCCTTCTCTTCTCTTCAGTGTCTGCAATCACTGAAATAGACACAGGTTCCAGAGATTAGGAACTAGCTCTATCTGTTGTTGCTGTAGTTTAGTCGCTAAGTCCTATCCAACTCTTTCCTGATGCTACGGACTGTAGCCCACCAGGCTCCTCTATCCATGGGATTTCCTAGGCAAAAATACTGGAGTGGGTTGCCATTTCCTACTCCAAGGGATCTTCCTGACCCAGGGATGGAACCTGCATCTCTTGCACTGACAGGAGGACTGTTTATCACTGAGCCACCAGGGAAACCCAGGAATGCAAGAGACTCAGGTTCAATCCCTGGGATGGGAAGATCCCCTGGAGAAGGAAATGGCTACCCACCCTAGTATTCTTGCCTGGAAAAGCCCATGGACAGAGGAGCCAGGAGGGCTACAGTCCATGGGGTCACAAAGAGTCAGACAAAACTGAGCAACTGAGCACACATCCATAAGCAACTACAAGTCTCTTGGGTTTTTGGACCCAATTTCAAAGTGTGGGGGTGGTGATTTCCACACACCTCCAAGAAACAATTCTCTGGACAGCTATTGGGTGTCCTACACTGTGCCCTGCCACATCAGATGCCAGTCACAAGCCCAAGATAGTAGACTTTGGTACAGAGAAGGAAATGGCAACCCACTCCAGTATTCTCTCCTGGAGAATCCTATTAACAGAGGAGCCTGGCAGGCTACAGTCCATGGGATTGCAAGAGTCAAACACGACTTAGAGACTAAACCAACAACAGAATTATTATTCCTCTTACCAACCAGTTATATATCAGATGTTCCCATGACCCCTTCCTTGGATTCCATCAGTTTGCTAGAGCAGCTCACAGAACTCAGGAAACCCACTTACTCCCTGGTGGTTTAGTCACTAAGTCACGTCCGACTCTTGCAACCCCATGGACTATAGCCCGCCAGGCTCCTCTGTCCATGGGATTCTCCAGGCAAGAATACTGGAGTGGGTTATCACTCCCTTCTCCAGTTTACTCCCTAGCTTACCAATTTATTATAAAAGGATACAACTCAGGAACAGCCAGGTGACGGAAACACACATGGCAAGGTATGGGGAAAGGGCACAGAGCTTGTTTGCCTTCTTCAGGTGCCACCTTCCCCAAATTCCCACATGTTCACCAACCTGCAAGCTCCCCAAACCCTGGAGGCTTCATTACGTAGGCATGGCTGATATAATCACTGTCTACTGGCATGGGAACTCAATCTCCAGCCCCTCCTCTACAGGGGAGGGGAGGTTGGAGGTAGGACTGAACCTTCCAACCCTCCAATCACAAGGTTGGTTCCCTGACAACCAGCCCCCATCCTTAAGTGCAGTCCAAAGGTCACGTCATTAACTTAACAAAAGAAAGTGAAGTCATTCAGTTCAGTCCAACTTTTTGCTACCATGTGGACTGCAGCCCACCAGGCTCCTCCATCCATGGGATTCTCCAGGAAAGAATACTGGAGTGGGTTGCCATTTCCTTCTCCAGGGGATCTTCCGGACCCAGGGGTTGAATCCAGGTCTCCCGCATTTCAAGCAGACTCTTTAATGTCTGAGCCACCAGGACAGACCCTTAACAATTGTATCTCTCTTTACAGGAAATTCCAAAGAATAACAAGGCAAGATAAGAAGAGCAAGGAGAGATAAGGAAGCCATCTTTAGTGATCATAGTAAGAACTGTATAAAAAAAGATGTTTATGACCCAGATAACCATGATGGTGTAATCACCCACCTAGAGCCAGATACCCTGGAATGCAAAGTCAAGCGGGCATTACTAAGCATCACTATGAACAAAGCTAGTGGAGGTGATGGAATTCCAGTAGAGCTATTTCAAATCCTAAAAGAGGATGCCATGAAAGTGTTGCACTCAGTATGCCAGCAAATTTAGAAAACTCAGCAGTGGCCACAGGACTGGAAAAGGTCAGTTTTCATTTCAATCCCAACGAAAGGCAATGCCAAAGAATGCTCAAACTACCGCACAATTGCACTCATCTCACATGCTAGCAAAGCAATGCTCAAAATGCTCCAAGCCAGGCTTCAACAGTACATGAACCATGAACTTCCAGATATTCAAGCTGGATTTAGAAAAGGCAGAGGAACAAGTGATCAATTTTCCAACATCCACTGGACCATTAAAAAGCAAGAGAGTTCCAGAAAAAAATATCCTTCTGTTTTACTGACTACGCCAAAGCCTTTGATCCTGTGAATCACAACAAACTGTGGAACATTCTTAAAGAGATGTGAATACCAGATCACCTGACCTGCCTCTTGAGAAATCTGTATGCAGGTCAAGAAACAACAGTTAGAACTGGACATAGAACAACAGACTGGTTCCAAATTAGGAAAGGAGAATGTCAAGGCTGTATATTGTCATCCTACTTATTTAACTTATATGCAGAGTACATCATGTAAAATGCTGGGCTGAATGAATCACAAGCTGGAATCAAGATTGTTGGGAGAAATATCAATAACCTCAGATACACACATAATACCGCCCTTATGGCAGAAAGCAAAGAAGAACTAAAGAGACTCTTGATGAAAGTGAATGAGGACAGTGAAAAAGTTGGCTTAAAACCCAACATTCAGAAAACTAAGATCATGGCATCTGTTCTCATCAGTTCACATTAGTCACTCAGTCATGTCCGACTCTTCAGCACCCCATGGACCACAGCACACCAGGCCTCCCTGTCCATCACCAACTTCCAGAGTTTACTCAAATTCATTTCCATTGAGTCAGTGATGCCATCCAACCATCTCATCGTCTGTCGTCCCCTTCTCCTCCTGTCTTCAATATTTCCCAGCATCAGGGTCTTTTCAAATGACTCAGCTCTTCACATCAGGTAGCCAAAGTATTGGAGTTTCAGCTTCAATATCAGTCCTTCCAATGAACACTCAGGACTGATCTACTCTAGGATGGACAGATTGGAACTCCCTGCAGTCCAAGGGACTCTAAAGAGTCTTCTCCAACACCACAGTTCAAAAGCATCAATTCTTCGGTGCTCAGCTTTCTGTATAGTTCAACTCTCACATCCATACATGTCTACTGGAAAAACCATAGCCTTGACCAGACCTTTGTAGGCAAAGTAGTGTCTCTGCTTTTTAACATGATATCTAGGTTGATCATAACTTTCCTTCCAAGGAGTAAGCGTCTTTTAATTTCATGGCTGCAACCACCATCTACAGTGATTTTGGAGACCAAGAAAATAAAGCCTGACACTTTTTTCACTGTTTCCCCATCTATTTCCCATGAAGTGATGGGAACAGATGCCATGATCTTAGTTTTCTGAATGTTGTGCTTTAAGCCAACTTTTTCACTCTCCTCTTTCACTTTCATCAAGAGGCTCTATAGTTCTTCTTCGCTTTCTGACATAAGGGTGGTGTCATCTGCATGTCTGAGGTTATTGATATTTCTCCCAGCAATCTTGATTCCAGCTTGTGGTTCATCCACCCCAGCATTTCTCATGATGTACGCTGCATGTAAGTTTAAGCAGGGTGACAATATACAGCCTTGACGTACTCCTTTTCCTATTTGGAACCAGTCTGTTGTTCTATGTCCAGTTCTAACTGTTGCTTCCTGACCTGCATACAGATTTCTCAAGAGGCAGGTCAGGTGGTCTGGTATTCCCATCTCTTGAAAATTTTTCCACAATTTATTGTGATCCACACAGTCAAACTTTGGCATAGTCAATAAAGCAGAAATAGATGTTTTTCTGGAACTCTCTTGCTTCTTCAATGATCCAGCAGATGTTGGCAATTTGATCTTTGGTTCCTCTGCCTTTTCTCATCATTTCATAGCAAATAGATGGTGAAACAATGACAGACTTTATTTGGGGGGGCTCCAAAGGCACTGCAGATGGTGACTGCAGCCATGAAATTAAGACAATTGCTCCTTGGAAGAAAAGCTATGACCAATCTAGACAGCATATTAAAAAGGAGAGACATTCCTTTGCCAACAAAGGTCCATCTAGTCAAAGCTATGGTTTTTCCAGTAGCCATGTATGAATGTGAGAGTTGGACTATAAAGAAAGCTGAGTGCTGAAGAATTGATGCTTTTGAACTGTGGTATTGGAGAAGACTCTTGAGAGTCCCTTGGACTGCAAGGAGATCCAACTAGTCCATCCTAAAGGAAATCAGTCCTGAATATTCATTGGAAGGACTGATGCTGAAGCTGGAACTCCAATACTTTGGCCACCTGATGTGAAGAACTGACTTATCAGAAAAGACTGTGATGGTAGGAAAGATGGAAGGCAGGAGAAGGGGACGACAGAGGATGAGATGGTTGGATGGCATCACCAACTCGATGGACATAAGTTTGAGTAAGCTCCAGGAGTTGGTGATGGACAGGGAGGACTCACGTGCTGCAGTCCATGGGGTCGCAAAGAGTTGGATATAAGTGAACAATTGAACTGAACTTACAGGAAATCCCAAGGATTTTAGGAGTTCTGTGCCAGAAGTGAGGCTTATGTTCATGTTAAATCACTTCATTCCCATTCGACTCTTTGCAACTCAATGGACAGTATCCAGCCAGGTTCCTCTGTCCATGACATTCTCCAGGCAAGAATACTAGAATGGGCTGCCATTTCCTTTTCCAATGGATCTTCCTGACCCAGGGAGCAAACCCACATTTCATTATGTTTCCTGTATTGGCAGGTGGGTTCTTTACCATTAGCACCACCTGGGAAGCCCACCAGAAATGAGGATGAAGACTAAATACAGTTGACCCTTGAACAATGCAAGGGTTAGGGGCACCTACTCTCTTCAAAGTCAAAAATCAGAGTGCAACATAGTAATCCTTCCATATCCTTGTTTCTGGATTCTTGGATTCAACCAACCAAGGATCATGTAATACTGCAGTGTTTACTATCGAAAAAAATCCTAGTGTAAGTGGACCCTTGAGATTCAAACTCATGTTGTTCAAAGGTCAACTGTACACACACACACACACACACACACACACACACACACACACACATATATACATTTCTTATTATGTATCACAACACCACAAGTAAGGAGTTTTAACTCAATGGTAACACCAACACAACATCACAAGTAAGGAGTTTTAACTCATGGGTAACGCTAACAACACTAAAATAATAGACACTTGGGAATTTACCATGTGGTGCCAGGAGTTCTCCTAAACATTTTATATGTATCATGCCATTTTTTTTTTTTGCCAGTCCATATATCGTGTAGGATCCCAGCTCCCCGACCAGGGATTGAACCCATGCCCCTTGCATTGGAATTGTGGAGTTCCAACCACTGGAGAGCTAGGGAAGTCTCCATCATTCCAGTTATGATCCCCCACTTTACAGTTGAAACTGAGGAGTCCAGCTTCTGGCCAAAAACCTACATGTGATTTTTCAGACCCAAGCAGAGGCAGTTACAAATGCTTTACCTGGCAGGCGTCCTGATGTGTATCTGACTTCCTTGTCCAGGCACCTTGATTCAGAGGCCTCCTTCTTATCTGGGGCCTGCCTCTGGTGCCTCCCCTGAGACTTCTTTATCAGGGGAAGAAGATGAGACCCTTGAACACACTTTCCTCCACTCAGACTCAGTCCTTTTCCACTCCTCGCCTTTCCCATCTCCCTTCTCCTACTCCCAGGTCCATAGAGCAGCAGCAGCCCCTTGTGTGGGCTTCCCTCAGCAGGCAGATGACTCTTCTGTCTGTGCTGATCCACCCAGTGGGCCCTTCCTCAGTGGAAAATGGAAGCATAGGTCACTGGCAGTCTCTGCTCTTGCGTATACTAACACAGTAGGTGAGTAAATGCTTGAGCGCTACTTTTCTTTGGCTGGCTGTCTTCATCAGCCTCTCTGACACCTGGGCAGCTCAGCTCTTCCTAGCTCAGCTGAGCTTCAGACAGAAACTTGGGCCCCTGGAGGCTGAATAACTAGCCTAACGTACCTGGTTATAAAGTGGTGGGTCCCAGGTTTGAACTTGGACTGTTTTCTAAAATCAGAATAACATACATGATTAGCTGAGAGTAAATAAAGCCACGATGAGCCATGCAGGGTTCACAAAAATAGTAAACTTCACCACAAGGACAGAGAAGCCTGGTGGGCTGCAGTCATGGGGTCGTGAAGAGTCAGACATGATTTAGTGAGTGAACAGCAACAACCCTAAGACTTGATACTCATTGCAAATAATTCACAGGGTTCTGGCAGTATTAATTTTTGATCTGAGTCCTCCTAAAGCCAGGTGTGTGGTTGAGAGAAATGACTCTCCCAGTTCTACAAACTCTAGAAAATTCCCATTAACTATATTTCTAAGTTTGTTTCCTTCTGACTCTACAAAACATTGCTTGCTCTTTTCACAATGCTCTCTCACAAACCTGAACCATGGTAGTTTTTCACTGTGAAAATGGGGATCACATGATATTCGGTGTTAACTTTATATGTGGGTATATTCTACAGTTTCTAGACAACATGTATCCTGAAAAATGATTCTATTCTTACTGTCTGCAGATTAACATCACTATGCTAGCCTGCTTTGGCTTAATGTTGGCATGGTATATCTTTGTCCATACTTTTACTTTTCACCTTTCTGTATCTTACTATTTAAAGTGTATCTCTTATATATAAGACAGACAAACCTAAACTAAGAAATATACAAATAACAGTAACAACTTGTGTCTTTTATCTGGAATATTCAATCCATTTACATTAAATGCAATTACTGATATTGCTGGATTTATATTTTACTATCTTACTATGCTATCTACAATATTATGACCACCTGACATGAAGTGCTGACTCATTGAAAAAGACTCTGATGCTGGGAAAGATTAAGGGCAGGAGAAGGGGGAGACAGATGAGATGGTTGGATGGCATCATTGACTCAAGCACATGAGTGTGAGCAAACTCTGGGAGATAGTGAAGGACAGGAAGCATGGCATGCTACAGTCCATGGGGTTGCAAAGAGTTGGACACAAATGAGCAACTGAACAACAACAACAAAATATTGCTATTGGATTTGCTTTCTATCTGGCCCATCTGGTTTATGTTCCTTCTTCCCTTTTCTCTTGCCTTCTTTTTAATTAATAACATTTTGACTACTCTTTCCCTAGTTGTTTTAGCAATAATTTTTTATCAAGGTAAATTTACATAAAATAAAATGCACAATTTTAAAGGTATAGTTTGATGATTTCTAACAAATGTATATTATACACTTATGTTACCATCACTCTAATCAAGATTTACAACTTTTCTATCATTGCAGAAAGTTCATGCCCCTTTCTAGTTAACATCATCCACAGTCATAGATTAATTTTGTCTGTTTTAGAACTTCACATAGATAAAATCATAAGTTACTCATTTATGTTTTTGTTCAATACAATAGTATGTTTATGAACTTAATCTATATCATTGTTCTTTTTTATTCCTGAATAGTATTTCATGGTAGGGATACAATACCACAATTTGTTTACCTGTTCTCCTATTGAAGGTCATGTAGATTCTTTCCTTCAGGGGTTATTATAATGAAGCCACATAAACATTGGTGTACAAGACTTTTGAGGGATATATTTTTTGAGTAAGTACCTAGGCATGGAATTTCTGAGCCATCCAAACATCTATTAATCTTTAGTGTTTAACTTATAGATTAAAAAATGCTTTTTTTGGCTTCAGTTCAGTTCAGTCACTCAGTCGCGTCCAACTCTGCGACCCCACGAATCGCAGCACGCCAGGCCTCCCTGTCCATCACCATCTCCCGGAATTCACTCAGGCTCATGTCCATCGAGTCAGTGATGCCATCCAGCCACCTCATCCTCTGTCGTCCCCTTCTCCTCCTGCCCCCAATCCCTCCCAGCATCACAGTCTTTTCCAATGAGTCAACTCTTCGCATGAGGTGGCCAAAGTACTGGAGTGTCAGCTTTAGCATCATTTCTTCCAAAGAAATCCCAGAGCTGATCTCCTTCAGAATGGACTGGTTGGATCTCCTTGCAGTCCAAGGGACTCTCAAGAGTCTTCTCCAACACCACAGTTCAAAAGCATCAATTCTTCAGCGCTCAGCCTTCTTCACAGTCCAACTCTCACATCCATACATGACCACAGGAAAAACCATAGCCTTGACTAGACGGACCTTAGTCAGCAAAGTAATGTCTCTGCTTTTCAACATGCTATCTAGGTTGATCATAACTTTTCTTCCAAGGAGTAAGCGTCTTTTAATTTCATGGCTTCAATCACCATCTGCAGTGATTTTGGAGCCCCAAAAATAAAGTCTGACACTGTTTCCACTGTTTCCCCATCTATTTGCCATGAAGTGATGGGACCGGATGCCATGATCTTCGTTTTCTGAATGTTGTGCTTTAAGCCAACTTTTTCACTCTCCTCTTTCACTTTCATCAAGAGGCTTTTTAGCTCCTCTTCACTTTCTGCCATAAGGGTGGTGTCATCTGCATATCTGAGGTTATTGATATTTCTCCCGGCAATCTTGACTCCAGCTTGTGTTTCTTCCAGTCCAGCGTTTCTCATGATGTACTCTGCATATAAGTTAAATAAGCAGGGTGACAATATACAGCCTTGACGTACTCCTTTTCCCATTTGGAACCAGTCTGTTGTTCCATGTCCAGTTCTAACTGTTGCTTCCTGACCTGCATACAGATTTCTCAGGAGGCAGGTCAGGTGGTCTGGGATTCCCATCTCTTTCAGAATTTTCCACAGTTTATTGTGATCCACACAGTCAAAGGCTTTGGCATAGTCAATGAAGCAGAAATAGATGTTTTTCTGGAACTCTCTTGCTTTTTCCATGATCCAGTGGATGTTGGCAATTTGATCTTTAATACAAACTATTATTTTTTTCATTTTCCTGATATGTTTAGAACCTAATACTCATTTTTAGAAAACATTGGGAGTACAGTTGCTTTACACTGTTTCAGTAGAACCTAACAGTCTTAAAATCTATTTCCCCTCCAGACTACTTTGTAATTGTTGCAATGCATTTTATATTACTATCTTAATAATTTATATACTTATTTTTCTCAAATGAAAATTCTATTTTATGTACAACATATTTTGATACATTGTGAAGTGATTACCACAATTTAACATTTCCATCACCTCCCTGTAGTTAGTTTTTTATTCTATGATTAGAGCACTTGAGATCTACTCTTTTAGCAAATTTCAAACATACATTAACTACTGTCACCATGCTATACACTAGGCTCCCAGGACTTATTCATCTTATAATAGAAAGTTTGTACCCTTTGATCAATTACTTCTCCTTTTCCTCCACCCTTCAGCCTCTGGTACACACCAATCTACTCTCTGGTACTATATAGCTCAATACTTTTTCCTTTTTTTTTTCAACAATTTTACATATAAGTTAAATGACGTAATATTTCTTTCTCTGTAGGCTTATTTCATTTGGCATAATGTCCTCCAGGTTATCCATGTTGTCAAATGGCAGGACTTCCTTCTTTTTAAGGCTGAATAATATTTGATTGCATATATGCAACATTTTCTTTATTCATTCATCTATCAATGGACATATCTTGCCTGCTGTGAATAATGCTGAAATGAACATGAGATTGCAGATATTTCTTCAAGAAACTGATTTTATGTCCTTTGGATATATACCCAGAAGTGAGAACTGATGGATAATATGAATTTTTTATTTCCAATTAAATTTCCATTTTGAATTTTTTGAGGAAAGTGATTGTATCAGTTTACATTCTCACCAAGAGTACACTGCTTTTCCAGTTAATGTTTTTGCTGTGACAATTTACATCTTTTATATTGTATATCCAATAACAAATTATTGCAGCTATATTCTTAATACTTTCATTATTTAACCTTTACACTAAAGTTATGTATGCCAGCTACCACCATTACAATATTAGTGTACCCTTAATTTGACTATCTATTCACCTTGATGAGTAAGTTTTATACTTTCATATGATTTCATGTTACTACTTAGCATTCTTTCTTTTCGACTTGAAGAACTTCTTTTAGCATTTCTTGTAAGTATGTCCAGTTGTGATGAATTCCTTCAGCTTCTGGAGGAATGCCTAAGAATGTAATTCTCTCTCCTTCATCCCTGAAGTTCAACTTTGCTGTGTGTGTGTGTTAGTCACTTAGTCCTGTCCAGCTCTTTCTGACCCCATGGACTGTAGCCTGCCAGGCTCCTCTGTCCATGGGATTCTCCAGGCAAGAATACTGGAGTGGGTTGCCATTTCCTTCTCCAGGGGATCTTCCCTACCCAGGGATAGAACCCAGGTCTCCTGCATTGCAGGCAGATTGTTTTACCATCTGAGCTATAAGGAAATCCGTCGACTTTGCTGGGCAAAGTATTTGCGGCTGGCAGATTACTCTTTTACCAATTTGAATATATCATCCTGCTCTTCCCTGGCCTGCAAGATTTCTGCTGAGAAACCTACTTATGTTGAGGGCTGGGCATTGGTTTTTCTTGTATGTAACGAGCTGCTTTTCTCTTGCTGATCTTGCTTTCTCTGGAAAAATGCTCTTTGATTTTGAAAATTTTATTACAGTGTTTCAATGAAGTCTTGGTTGGGTTGAACCTGATTGAGGACCTTTGACTTTTATGTATCTGGACATCCATATCTTTCCCCAGATTTGGGGCATTTGGGGCCATTATTTCTTTAAATAAGCTTTCTGCTCCTTTCTCTTTTTTCCTTTTAGGATTTCTATAATATTATTTGGCTTGAGTTGTCCTGTTTCATTCCTTTTCATTCTTTTCTCTCCTCTGACTGGATAATTTCAAATGAAATGTCTTCTAGTTCACTTCTCTTGATCAAGTCTGCTGTTGGAACTGTCTATTGCATTTTAAAATTTCAATCATTATATTCCTCGGCCCCAAAATGTGTTTGGTCTCTTTAATGTTTTTTCTCTGTTGAACTTCATTTTGTTCTTGTATCTTTTTCTTGCTTTTGTTAAACTGTCAATCTATAGCTCCTGAACTTTAGACTAATTATTTTGGACTGTCAGGCAGTTTGTGGATCTCCATTTCTCTGGAATCAGTTACTGGAAGTTTACTGTATTCCTTTGGTGGTGTCATGTTTCTCAAGTCATTGTGATCTCTGTAACCTTGTTTGTCTGTGTACTCAAAGTAGTCACCTCTTCCAGATTTAATGCACTGATTTCAGTAAGGAAAAACCTTCACCTGTGAGTCAGGGCATGCCAGTGCATGCTGTGGCATTTGGTCTAGTGGTGTGAGGTGCCAAATGTGGAGGCATGTGGTGTCTCTGGGTCTGGGGTGGTGCAAAGTGTCTCATCGACTCAGTCAGTCATTGATCACAACGTTGACAACTCCAGGATCCATTGTGGTGAGAGCTGCAGGGTATCTGGTGGCTACAATGGATGTTGGGGTCCTTAGTGATAACTCCAGGTCCAGAAGTGAGGGTCTGGAACTGGTATTAGTTCTGGCCAGAGCTGGTGGTGTGCACATGTTCGACTATGGGCACTGGCTGTAGGTGCCTTTGTGGGGGTGGAAGCCAGCTGAGGGGACACATGCAGTGAAAAGGGCCAATGTCAAGGGTTGGGGCCAACGGTGGACACAGAAGTATCTGCAGGGCTCCAGGCTATTTAATGTGCCCTCATGTGACTGCAGGAGCTAGCTGCAGGTACATGCATGGCAGTAAGGTCCACTCAAAGGAGGCAGGGCCAGCTCCAGGCATACAAGCAGCTGAGGTGCCTGGACATTTGGCACACCCTCATGCATCTACTGGGGCTAGCTGCAGGTAGCCACAGGGTGGTAGTCTATGGACCTAAGCTGGCATTATGCACCCACACAGTCACAAGTGTGTTAGTTACTCAGTCGTGCCCATGTGACCCCATGGACTGCAGCCCACCAGGCTCCTCTGTCCATGCGATTTTCCGGGCAAGGACTACTGGAGTGGGTTTTGTGGCTAATTGCCAGTGCAGATCCTGGGTCCTGGACATCCTGCAGCAAGCTCTGGGCGAAGACAAAGGAAAACAGGAAGGGACTCAGGCAGCTGGCATCAGTCTGCAAAGGCAAAATGAGGCCCTCAGGAACGGAAGCTGCAGGGCGCCACGGTGGCTGTGCTGGCCACTGGTTTCTTCAGTGTCGAAAGCTTTTGGGACCTTCTGTGGAGTGGTCTGCTGGGGCCTGTGATGAGGTCCTCAGTGATGAAAGCTGCAGGGCTCTGCAGCATCCTCAAGGCTTGTCGAGGTCCTCAGTTGCAAAGGCTGCTGGGGTCTTCTGCAGAGCAGGTCACTGGGAGCCACATTCACTCCCACTGCATGGCTGATACTAGTAGCCCCTGCCCATCTTCCATATTCCTAGCCATCTCTAGATGTCACAACGACGCCAGTCTCTGGGTAGCATGAAACGAAGCAGGTCTTTTGTGCAGTATCCTGACAGGCTGGGCAAGCTGGTCACTCATCACTCATTCCTTTCTTCTTTTCCCAGCAAAGGGAACTGTTTTGGGCCAGGGAGCTCCCTCTGGGCACTGACCAGTGCTACTTGGGACTGGGATGATGCAGGCAAAATGGAGCTGTTCTTCCTACTCTTTTTTTGATATAGTTATTCTCAGGTTAGTGGTCCACTGTGTTGCTGAAGCTTCCTAAGTGGACTCCTGAGTACTCCCATAGCTATTTTTGTTTGTGGATTGCTGATTATTGTTCTCTGGAGGGAGACAGAGGCTTGGGTGTTCTGCTTTGCCATCTTGGTAATGTCACTTTTCTGTCATCATGTATTAAATTCTACAAATAATTTGAAGACATAATAATAACTGTTTTGTACAATATTGATTCATGTTTATTTACTATTTATCTTTTAATATGCTCTTCATTCTTTCCTGGAATTTTCATGTTTTCATACAGCATCATTTTGTTCTTGCCTGGAGAAATCCCCTTAATATTTTAGAGCAGGTCTGCTGGCAATGAATTCCCTTAGTCTTTGATTGAAAATGTATGCATGTTATCTTCATTTTTGAAACATATTTTTGCTACATCTATAGTTTTCAGCTCAGTTATTTTCTATAAGCAGTTTAAAGGTGAAATTCCATTGCTTTCTGGGTTTCAATGTTTCTTATAAGACACTGGCTGTTGGTTATACTCTTGTTCTTTTGAAGGCAACGTATTCTTCTCTAACCCCTTATCAGATTTTCCACTTGATTTTATCAGCTGTTTTTCCTTGATGCACATTAAGTGCAGTTTCCCACTTATTTCTTGAGTCCCTGAGTTGATGTCTTGCATCAGTTTCAAACAAATTCTCAACTATGACCTCTTCAAATATTGCTTTTGCCTCATTCTCTTTTCCTATGGAATGTGAATTACATGAATGTTAAACCATTTGAGTAGGTCTTACATGTCTCTTATACACTAATCTTTTTTCCACTCTTTCTTTCTCTGCTTCAGTTTGAGCATTTTCCACTGACCCATATCCCAGTTCACTAATCCTACATCCTGCCATGTCCCCTCTGATGCCAAACTCATACATTATGCTTTAAATTTTAGATACTGCCTTTTTCAGTTATAAACTTTCATTTTGATTATTTAGACATCCAAATCATTTTAAATTTTCTATTCTTTCATCTCTTTTGTCCTTATTCTCTATTTAGAATATATTCTATAACATATTTTAGAGTTCTTATAAGCTAACTTCAGTATCAGCAACATCCATGGATCCACATCTATTTTTTTCCTCTTAATTGCCAGTCTTGCCTTTTGCTCATCTAGAAATTTAACTGTGTGCCAGATAGTGTAAATAGAAAAAACATAGAAGTTTCACAGAAAAGAGGGTTTTCCTTTTATTAGGAAATAATGTGAGTAGCTAATAAACTCAATCCAATCAGAAATTCAGCTTGATCTGGAACATACTGCAAACTTTGTAAGGCCCTGTCTCCTTCTGGTATATTCCTGTTCATAGGTTCTGGAAATACAGATCTCCTTGGGCCTAGAAGCTAATGGATAGTTCTGACTTTCAGAGGTTTTCAGCTTCCATTAGCATCCTACTTCACTCAGCTTTAAAACTTGGGAAATATCTTTAAGGGGAAACTCACCATGTGTTTGAAGCAATGCTCCTCTCTGGCAGCACTGTACAACTGAAAGATATTTCAGATATTTGTCTTTTAAAAGTTTTTGTGCTAGTTCCTCCATTTCTTGTACAGCCACCGGTGATGAAAATATTCCAAGGTGAAAACTATGCACCTTTAGAGCCCCTTAATATTTCAATGTCATTACAGTACTATGCAATTGCTAAAAGGCTGCTGACTTCTCTGTCTTCAAGCAGAAGCCCTTTGCCTGTGATCTACAGCCTGTCCCGAGATAAACAAAGGACTGGCAATTATTGAGTCATTTTGGAACAACTCTCCGTTTTCTGTAATTTCAGTTCATCCAGTCTTTGTTTCCACAGCTCTCTGAATCCTTTAAAATGTGACTTTTGTAGTGTATCCAGTTTTGTCTGATGGGAGAGTAGCAATGTATTTCATTTCACTGTTAAATGAAAGTCAGGGTTCGTCTTTTTTGTCACTAAGTGTATTTGCTCTTTATTTTCATTTATAGACTTTGAATTTTATGTACAAAACTTCCTACCACTCTGAAAGCTTCTTCCTGCATGCATTTCAAGGTTTAGGATTGCTGAAACAACACATACATCCACAAAGTTTACCAACATCTCAGAGCTGAAAGTTGTTAGTGAAAGGCCAGTTTTATGGATGCATTTTTCTTTTTTGCTTTAAGTTGTACATGTTGTTAAAATGTTTATTTGCATCTCCTTCTCCATTAGTTTTTTTTCTTTACCATTTTCCCTGTTGACATGTTCCCATTCCCTTTACCATTTTCAAGATATCTTCTCTGTATTGTAGGTGTTAGTCCTTATTTTAAGTCATATCACAAATTACATCTTTCCCATGTTTTCTTTTGACTTTATTTTTTAATAAAGATGCTTTGAGTTTTTCTTTTTAAGTGACTGAATGTTATGGCTTCTGGACTTTGTGAAATAAATTGATAATCTTTGGAAGTTATCCCTTATTGTCATCTAGTTTTTTTTTTTTTTCCTTTTTTTAATACTTGAAACTTTGATCCTGGTAATGGGTACATTCTCCCATGTCTTCTCCAGATGGCTACTTGGATTTCCTAGGATCACCTTTTACTCACTGAAGTGGAACACTGTCCATGTACATATTTTCATAAGCATTTGGTTCTATTTCTGAATTTTCTGTTCTGTTCTATTCTGGTGTGTCTATGTGTACACGAGAAACACACTTTTCCTCATTGACATTTTACAATATGGGCTTCCCTGGTGGCTCAGTGGTAAAGACCTTGCCTGCAATGTAGGAAACACAGGTTTGATCCATGGGTCATGAAGGTTCCCCGGAGAAGGAAATGACAATCCCCTCCGGTATTCTTGCCTGGGAAATCCCATGGACAGAGGAGCCTGACAGGCTACAGTTCATAGAGTTGCAAAAGAGTCAGACACAATTGAGTGACTAAACAACAGCAGTTTTACTATACATCTTAATAAGCAGTAGGGTGACTCTCCACTTGCTTTTCTTTTTCAGAATCTTCCAAGACATTTCTGGCTTGCAGATTTTTCCACAAAAACTTTAGAATCAAGATGACTTGCTTCAAAGAAAATCTATTGGTATCTTTATTGGAACTGGGTTATATCCGTTAATGAACAAAGAACTGACAACTTAATGACACTGAGTTTCTATTTAAAAAGATGTGTCACTATTGATTGTTCTGGAGGGGAGGGTCCTTTAGCAGTATTTGTTTCCTTCATTCTGGTCTTGCACCTTTCTTCCTAGGGGTACTTTTTTGTTCTTACTATAATTACACTATATTTGCTTTCTTATATAGTCTCATTTTCTGGATAATGGATTGGAATTAATTTTTCAACACTTGAAAATGAGATTGCTCTTCAGTATTAGAAATACCAAAGAAGCTATAGGGATGTTCCAGAAACAAGAAGATTGCCTACACTGAGTTCAGCCTATTCAATAAAATACTTTCATAAAATGAAATAATTTCATTGAAGGAGTTCAAGCTATTCTTTTCCACGATTTCTATCGTTGTTGTTCAGTCACTCAGTCATGTCCAACTCTTTGTGACCCCATAGACTGCAGCACGCTAGGCTTCCCAGTCCTTCACCATCTCTTGGAGTTTGCTCAGATTCATGTCCATTCTATCGTTAACTCAAAAACCTCTCCTTCTGCTGACCATCTATGCATTGGTTTTTAACAAATGGTGAACAGTGGACTCATACTTGTAGCTTTTAAAAATACATACAGCCAGGTTGACCCTTCTGATTCAGGTCTAGGGTAAGTCTAGGCATGTGTATATGTGTGCATACACACTCAACTCCAGTGATTGTGATGCCTCTCCTTTTAAGAATTATTAATAAATAAAAAACTAAGTCCTGTTGACCATACATTCTAAATATCTCTGCCACATACTTCTTCATTTTTACCTTTGCCAATTTTTTTTTTGTTCTGAAGCAAGCATTTTATTTGTTAATACAAGGACAGAAATTAGGCAATAAATATCATCTAATATATAACATCTTCAAATAAATAAATAAATAAACTGAAGAGTCATGAGTGGGTAGGGTTGAGGCCTAGGGCTTGAGGGAGCTGCCCCCACACCTCAAAATGCTATTGCAATATAAACTCTGAGGAAATTCTGTGGCTGTGGCTATGGTTGCCCTCCTCAGCCTTGACAACCCACATACTCTGGGAAAGAGGGTGGAGGGGAAGGGTCCTAAAGCTGGCAAGAAAATCCTTAGCAATGTCCTTTGGTTGCCACCCTGTGACACTGACTGCCTTGGTGACCCCTGTGTCTGGCCTGGCCCTCTCACTCTGCTTTCAGTATTACCTCCAATGCAGACCCCACCTCTTCCCTTTTTAATCCCATCTCTTCCTGTTTCGACTTGCTACCATGTGTGTTTCCTAAATTGGATGTATTGAGTTATTTGGGGGTAAGCAGAGCAACATCCATGTAAGGAGAGGATGGCAGCCAAAGGGCTTCATGCCAGAAAGGTACACAAGATGGTAGCCCACTCACTACCCTACAGGCACGCTTCCTGGGAGCGCCACTTGAGGAGTTGGGTGGATGCTTGCAAGTAGTGGGCAGGAAGCATGAAGCTATGAGAGCCTTGCACCAATCTTTTCGGGCTCCTTTGGGCATCACATTAGGTGGAAATGGGATGGGGCCTACAGCACCTCTTCCCCAGGCCTGGAGAAGTCAGGAAGGCTGGGAGTGGATGGGTCTTATTGAATCACATCCTCTTCCAAGTCCATGGAGGGCTAAAGGCTCATGGTTTTGGCCTCCTGGCTCAATGAGAGTTGGCATATAGGTTTCTCCTTCCCAGCATGGGAGCAGGGTCTGAAGGAGGAGGGGAAAGAGAAGGTGGTAAAGGAAGGTCAGAGGTTACAAGTCATGGACCTCCAGGGGCAGGGTGACTACAGTGGCCAGAGGCTGCATCTTCTTTTTGACACAGTTGAAGTCCTTGGCCGAGTGTCACAGACAGGTCTTCAGCCCCTTCAGCAGCCAGAAACTGTCCATCTTCTGGAATAAGTCACTGTGGGGAAAGCTGGGGGCCCAGGCGGGCTCAGTCCCAGGCAGAGGCTGAGCAGTGGGTAGCCCAGAGCTGCCATGACACCCACAATGTCTCCCAGCACACCCTAGAGGCTGGTGCAGAGGTGGGCCAGGCTGTGGCACTGCTTGAGAGTGATGGCCTTGAGGGTGAGGCCACTCAAGTAGCACAGGTGGTGGCTGTAGGCTTCGTAGTTCTGGGTCAGCAGCGGTTTGTCCTTGAGGTTTCACCACACCTCTGGGATGACAGAGGGCCTGAGCAGAGTCTCTGCCCCCAACTGAGGTGTTGAAGTTAGGCTCGTTGAAAGGGGGGACTTAGGTAGTTCAGAGAGGTGCCGGCCAAGCTGTGGAGCTGGTGTCCAGGTAGCAGGTGAGATCACGGGTTTTCTAGATGGAGAGGCCAGGCCCTGGGTTTTCTATGCACATGAGGGCTGGGTGGGGGTGGTGCCAGAGCAAGGTTCACAGGCATGTGGGCATCTCCAATGAGTCCTCTGCCACCAGCTCTCCCAGATGGACAGCCTGGTGGGCTCCAGCCAAGTAGGAAGCAGCAACTCCCACTGCCTGGCCCAGCCCAGCCCAGCCCGGCTCAGTTCTACTTATCCCAATTTAAACCAAAACTTCATCATCTCATGCCTAGACCACTCTAGCAATCTCCTCATTGCTACTCTTCAGTCTACTCTTTGTCTCTTATAATCCAGCCTCTAAACAGCTAACAGGGCCATATATGTAAAAGAAAAAGTGGACTGTGCCACATGCTCACATAAATTCCTTCAAACCTTCCCATCTATGATTCCTAAACACTGATTCATTGACAAGTGCCTGTCCCTAAGTTTCCACTGGTGTGTTGCACAATGAGATTGAGAACAATTAAGACAACATGGTGATTTTTTTATGAAACTAAATTTATTCAGTTTAAATAATGTGTATTCTAAGATTATATTTTTAGCATCAGTATATTCTGTTCTACAAAATGACACAGGTATGGGAGCCATTTTTTAAAACATTTCTACATAGTAAAACAAAAAGATATCAATTCCATGCTAGTCTCCACAATTTTAAAAATTACACCCACTCACATGGAACAAAGGACTAGTTCAAAACTGGGAAAGGAGTATGTCAAGGCTGTATATTGTCATGCTGCTTATTGAACTTATATGCAGAGTACACCATGCAAAATGCCAGGCTGGATGAGCACAAGCCAGAATCAAGACTGCTGGGAGAAATATCAATAACCTCAGATATGCGGATGACACCACCCTTATGGCAGAAAGCAAAGAGGAACTAAAAAGCCTCTTGATGAAAGTGAAAGAGAAGAGTGAAAAAGCTGGTTTAAAACTCAACATTAAAAAACTAAGATCATGGCATCCAGTCCCATCACTTCATGGCAAATAGATGGGGAAACAATGGAAACAGTGACAGACTTTATTTTCTTGGGCTCCAAAATCACTGTAGATGGTGACTGAAGACATATAATTAAAAGACCCTTGCTGCTTGGAAAAAAAGCTATGACCAACCTAGACAACATATTAAAAAGCAGAGACGTTACTTTGCTGACAAAGGTCCATTTAGTCAAAGCTATGGTTTTTCCAGTAGTCATGTCTGGATGTGAGAGTTGGACTTCATAATGAAAGCTGAGTGCTGAAGAATTGATGCTTTTCAACTGTGGTGTTGGAGAAGACTCTTTTGAGAGTCCCTTGGACTGCAAGGAGATCAAACCAGTCAATCCTAAAGAAAATCAGTCCTGAATGTTCACTGGAAGGACTGATGCTGAAGCTGAAGTTCCAATACTTTGGCCACCTGATGCGAAAAGCAGACTCATTGGAAAAGACCCTACTGCTGGGAAAGATTGAAGGTGGGAGGAGAAAGGGACAACAAAAAATGAGATGGTTGGATGGCATCACTGACTCAATGGACATGAGTTTGAGCAAGCTCTGGAAGATGGTGATGAACAGGGAAGCCTGGTATGCTCCAGTCCATGGGGTCGCCAAGAGTTGACATGACTGAGCAACTGAACAACAACAACTAGTCACATCTGTAACAACTCTATTTCCAAACTAAGTCATATTCTGAGATACTTACTAAGGATTAGGACCCCAGTCTATCTTGGGAAGGGCAGGGGAGGTAAGGGGAGGACACAATTCAATCCATAACAAATGCCTACGTAAAATCATTTAAATAGTAGTAAACAGGAAGCAGGTAAATCTCCCTTTCATAATCCAGGCCTGAGCCAATCAATACAGGATATTCAAATGACCACAGGCCATCTCAGGGCTGAATGTGGGCAGCAAGACATGAGGAGAGATTATGCTTTGGAAAAGAAGGTTCCTCACTCTTCTGTAAGCTTCCTCCTTCTGGATGGACTGGTGTGTCAAGATGTACACCTTAATATACTGCTGAGCTGCTGAATCAAGCCATCTCAAGCTTGCACACCTCTCACCAGTTACAGTAACCATGACATCTCCTCCACTGGTAAGTTTGTTTTGTGTTGGATGTTCCTTTAATAGAAGACCTAATGGATAAAAGGTGTCATCTGGAATTGTACAATCACTGTCTTTCCATTGTTTCAGTATCTGGCATAATTTTTCATTCTTTGGAATGAAAGAGAAGATACCCTTCCACAATGATTATGGATATAAGGCATGGAAGATAATCTAAATTGGGAAATGTCAAAGAAGAAAGTAAGAGTAAGCTAATGTATTCTTTGGCATTCCTTTCATCACCAAAGGTGCTGAAACATAGATAATGTACGGCAATACTTTTGTGTAGAATCTGTACCAGTGGAAGCACAATACCAGAGATGGATGACCTTGTAGTTAGCTAGCCAGAAAACAGAGTAGACTGTGAGGATTTTATGGAAGGACAATAAGATTTCTGAAAACTTGAATTTCCCCCAACACAAAAGTCCTGACTTTAACAATACCATGAAGTTGCTTATCACCTTGCCTTTCAGAGTATGGTCCATGAACCAGCAGCATCACTATCACCCTTGAGCTTGTTAGACATGCAGTCTCAGGCCCCACTCGAGACCTGCCAAGTGAGAATGTAGAGTTGAACAAGATCCTCAGATGATTTGTATGTACATGAAGCATGAGAAACAATGGCATGTTACATTACGAAGAGAAAGATGATAAAGAGAAATCTGTGAAGCCGTGCCCCCTGAAACAGTCAGGCTGACATTCTGCTTGTTGTAAGGCACTGGCTCTGGCTGTACATCAGAATCACTGGGGGAGATTTCAAACTGATGCTAAGGCCCAAGGCAGATCCCAGACCAACTGCATCAGAAACTTTGGAGTGAGGCTTAGGGTCAGCATAGCCCTAAGAAGTCCTTAGGTGGTTCTTATCAACAACCACGGCTGAGAATTATTAGTGTAAAGCAAGGGCTAGGAAAAGGAGGACTGAGAATTCATGCTTAATGAATATAGTTTTAATTTCACAAGATGAAAAAGTTCTAGCAATCTATTGTGCAACAACATGAATATACTTAACATGATTGAACTGTACACTTAGAAATGATTACCATGAAAAATTTAATATTATGCATTTACCACATAGGTAAATAATTCAGATAATCAATTTCAATTAATAAGTATTTCAAAATTGCATGATTTAAATGTTTTAGATCCCTTCTTACTGTGCAAAATGCTCTGGTTTGAACTTCTTTCTTTGTGTATATGTAACTCTCTGAGCATTTTCTTTTTCATATTTTTTTAAATAAAGTGTTTTTTAAAAATTATTATATTTATTTATTTTTGGCTGCACTGGGTCTTCGTTGCTGCACATGGGCTTTCTCTAGTTGCAGAGAGTGGGGGCTACTCTCTAGTTTGTTTATGCAGCTGCACCAGGTCTTAGTTGTGGCACGAGGGATCCTCTAGCTTCCCTGCAGCATGGGAACTCTTAGTTGTAGCATATGGGATGTAGTTCCCTGACCAAGGATGAAAGCTGGGCCCCCTGCATTGGGAGGGCAGCGTCGTGGCCACTGGGCCACAAGGGAAGTCCCTCTCTGGCCCTTTCTTAATGGGACAGCAACATGTCTGGTGGATGATCCCTGAATTATCAGACACAATACCAATATATGATAATACCACTTTAGTCCACAACTACCCGAACAAGAATATCCTTAATTTATCAGATCCCTAAAGAGTCTTGTCATGCAAAATGAAGAACTCATGCTTTCAAACACTGTCCCTATTGGGTACAGTGCCCCAGAAGGGTATTCCCATAAGACCCCAGGAATAATTTTATGAATTAGTATAGCATAGAGCTCTGTGCCACTGTCTCTCTCATTAAGACTGCAAGTTTTTTTCAAGCTGCGAAGAGTCATATTTATCTTTAGATCCCTAGCAGCTACTTATATACTTGAGCAAGACACATATTTGATGAAATATCAATAAACACATGACTAGATGAAAGATCTCCACATCCTCTTCCACTTCATATACGATTGATATTTTGAAAGAGACAAAATGTTTTCTATAGGCACATCATTGGGAAGGATTACTGCACACAAAGGATGAAAAAAGAAAATAGAATCCCACTCCGTTTCTTCTCAAGTGATGTACTAATGTGGAATAAAGACATTAAGTTTTCTAAAAGAGCTAAGTTTTCCTGGAATTCCAAGCTCTACTGCAGTGACTACCAGCCAATGACAAACACTTCAGAGAATCTCAAGACTTTCTAGCGACGTCTCAAAGAGAAGTTATTTAAGGATTATTTAAAGAATTGACACTTTCATTTAAGAAACTCCCAAATATAAATTATTATACAATAATTCTACACAGTTATGGTTCTAACAAAGACAACTGAAATGAAATAAAAAATAGAGAGTCAAGTATTTAGATAGAGCAGAGGCAAGTCAAGAGAGAAAACTTGGCTGGAGCCAGCAATCACCTCTAAGAATTCACCTATTATAGGATTTAAGATAACATGGCCCACAACAAAGCAAACCATGATAAAATGAAAAGACAACCTACTGAATAGAAGAAAATATTTGCAAATGATATGATTGTTAAGGGGTTAATGTCCAAAATAAACAAACAGCTCATACAACTCAGTATCAAGAAAACAAACCATCTAGTTAAAAAGTAGGCAGACCTGATTAGACATTTTTCCAAAGAGGACATGCAGATGGCCAACAGACACCTGAAAAGATGCTCAAAATCACTAATCATTAAAGAAATGCAAATCCAAACCACAACGAGATATCACCTCACATCTGTCATCACTTCTGCCATTACCTCACGTCTACCATCATAAAGAATACAAATAATGTTGGTGAGGATGTAGAGAAAAGGGAACCCTTGCACACTGTTGCTGAGAATGTAAACTGATGCAGCCACTGTGGAAACATTATGAAGGCTTCTTAAAAAATTAAAAATATTAATAGAACTACCATATGAGCCAGAAATTTCACTCCTGGGTACATCCGGGAAAAAACCAAAACAAACACTAGTTCTAAAAGATACATGCATGATTATTCATAGCAGCATTATTTATAACTGCTAAGATATGGAAGCAACCCAAGGTCCATCAACAGATAACTGGATAAAGATGTGGTGTGTGTGTGTGTATGTGTGTGCATGCATGTGTGTGTGTGTGTATATATATATATATATATACATATATGGAATACTTCTCAGCCATCAAAAAGAATGAAATAATGCCATTTGCAGCAACATGGATGGACCTGGAGGGCACTGTCCTAAATGAAATAAGACACACACAAAAGGACACATACTGTGTGAAATCATTTATACAGTGGAATCTAAAAAACACAACAAACTATATATATAAAACACAAAAGCAGCAGACTCACAGATATGGAGAACAAACTCATGGTTACCAGTGGGGCAAGGGAAGGGGCGAGGGGTGACATAGGAGTAGGGAATTAAGAAGTACAAACTAATATGTATAGAACAAGTTATAAGGATATATTGTACATGCAGGGAATATGATCTATATTTTATAACTATAAATGGAGTATAACCTCTAAAAATTGTGAATTACTATATCATATCCCTGTAACCTACATCATATTGTACATTAACTATATTTCAATAAAAATATTAAAAATAACATGACCCACATTTCCCCTGATATCACAATAATATTAATAAATTTATATTTTTATTGGGCTTCCCTGGTGGCTCAGAGGTTAAAGCGTCTGTCTGCAATGCGGGAGACCTGGGTTAGATCCCTGCATTGGGAAGATCCCCTGGAGAAGGAAATGGCAACCCACTCCAGTACTCTTGCCTGGAGAATCCAATGGATGGAGGAGCCTGGTGGGCTACAGTCCACGGGGTCGCAAAGAGTCGGACGTGACTGAGCGACTGAACTGAACTCAACACTGCTTATACTTTGGAGGTAAGTGACTGATGCTGTGGGGAAATGGATAATCCAAGGTGAAGTTAAAGATGCTAAAGAAGTTTCCTTGCTGAACTCAGGATGATTATGTTGACCTCCAGTTATGCATACAGGCACTTTTGTCCCGTAAAGCTGCTGACATCTGTAGTACAAGAAAACTGCATGGTGAGGAGGAGACAGTAGCAGCCTGATATATGCCCAGGAGGGATTGCTGGATCATATGGTAATTGTATGTTGTTTTTTGTAAGGAACCTCCATACTATTCTCCATAATGGCTGCACCAATTTACATTCCCACCAACAGTGTAGGAGGGTTTCCTTTTGGGAGGACAGGTTTCTGAGGGGAGTCTCAGATTCCTGATGAACTGCCATTGCCTTCTCCGGAAGTGGTCAAAGGAATACGATTATTACACAGCCAACACAACTGAATCATGAGAGCACAGCCAAGGGCGGTCATTTCCTCAAACTCTGGCTTTTCTAGTCTGTAGTAAGTAGAAAAATTATACTGGAGTACAAAGCTCACTTGTAAAGAGGTTATTTGATACATACAGATTAATAACTTTTAGTTGCTTTATAAATAAAAAATAAACATGCTTTTAAAAAATATCTTAGCTTTTCTACACATAAACTACTATAATTAAATTCTGTTTAGCTTTTTGGCAGCCTCCATTTTATAATTTAGTTCCTATATTTTCTACCTGGTTGTTCTTTCAGAACATGTCATGGGTAGCTTCATTACATCTATGTATATATACTGCTTCCAGATTTCCACAATTAATCCTGAAATTATCACATTTCCATTTCCAGAAAGTCTGAAACATTTTTCATTGAAATTTCATAGAAACAGAGCTATAAAGTTCTATTTCAATTTGCAATGGATTACTAAAAAAGAAGTAGCACATTATATGGACAGCCATAGAAACCAAGACAGTAATAACCTAGCTTCATGAAAACCCACTTGCATCATCTGATCATTAAGGACAAGCACATCTGAGGCACGGGGGGAAATTAGCACTTCACTGCTGCTAGCGTGAAATGCTGCTTTCTAAAATCATCTTTCTTTCAACTGAGACAGAAACTTCTCTTACAGATTTTAGAGCAAAATGAATCAGAAACATTCTTTTTGGCCCATATCTTTTTGTGTCTTTTCCCTTCTCCTGACATTCTCTTATTATTTCAAATTCTTATTTTTTTCCAACAAGAAAAGAGAATAAGTTGAATTTTTATCCCTTTAAAATGCCTAATTTGACCCCTTAAAAATCACTTAACTAAAGAGAATTTTCACTTAAATTTCTCAGTTCTTAAAAATGTCCGATTCTTTAAGTTACTTTAGTTAGGATTTTACATTTTAGCTTTGCTAACAGTTGGAATTTCAGAGGGCTTAAAGGCATTTTCAACTATTAGAAAATAGTGGCCTGTGAGGTATACTTAGCCTTTTAAAAGAGAGGCTTTTCAGAGAAATGCCCAACAATTTTCACATGCCTGTAGACTTACAGTTTCAGAGAGGTTTTCTAATAAAATTGAATTTAATAAGGGTTTCCACCATTTTCATTTTAGTGGTGTCACCTAGACACTCTGCCATTTAAATTTCCACAGGGGCTTGATGTTTACAGAATCTTCTGAATCCTGAAAACCTTGTTTATCTGTTTGAAGCTGATTTTTATATGCTAGGTTTTACTAGGGTGCTTCCCTGGTGGCTCAGCAGTAAAGAACCCGCCTGCCAATGCAGGAGACACAGCTTAGATCCCTGGGTCGGGAAGATCCCCTAGAGAAGGAAATGGCAACCCACTCCAGTATTCTCCCCTGGGAAATCCCATGGACAGAGGAGCCTGGTGGGCTACAGTCCTCAGGGTTGCAAAAAGTCGGACACAACTTAGCAACTAAACAATAACAAGATTTCAGTAAGCAGAAAATAATAAAAGGACTATTTAAGTTCTTTAGAAGATTTAAAACAAAATATTGTTCCATCACTTGTGTGTTAAGTGGAAACGCTAAGGCAGGATTTCTCCACCCCAGCAGTACTCACATTTGGGCTGGATCATTCCTTGCTGTGGAGCTGTCCTGTGCAGGGTAGGAAGTTTAGCAGCATCCCTGGGCTTTAACCCACTAGATTCAAATAGCACCCACCTCTTGCTCTCCCCAACCGCCACTACTACTTTTGACAACCAAACAGTATCTCCAATCACAGCTAAATATCCCTTTGCCCATTTTGGGAGGCAAAATGAGCCCAGGTGAGAAGTGCTGCTCTAAGGCAGGCTATTTTATGCATCTTCAAAACCAAAGATTCTACAGTGAGCCTCAATCTTCATTTTACAGAGGAGGCATACAATGTAAAATGAAAAAGTAG
This sequence comes from Budorcas taxicolor, assembly GCF_023091745.1. Taxonomy (NCBI): domain Eukaryota; kingdom Metazoa; phylum Chordata; class Mammalia; order Artiodactyla; family Bovidae; genus Budorcas; species Budorcas taxicolor. The sequence goes on along the minus strand of NC_068935.1, from coordinate 129,921,660 downwards.
GACCAAAGCACTATGGCAGGGAAAAATATTCTAAAATATAATCAAACTGAGAATATAATTATAAATCTGTCAGTTGCTTGGCAGCAAGGTCTGATTTCAGCTGAACTTCAGCTAATTTTAAAGTCATTTCTCTGTAAAGAGCACCACTCACTTTTAAGTTCGTCCCCAACATTTGCTCCTTTTCTCTCTGAAGTTCTTTTCTGTAGAGATGGATGCTTTCCTCTATGTCTGATAAAGCAGTCACATCATCACTACTCTTTTCTTTGCTTACTTCACAATTCTGCACCAAGCTCGTTTCAACCTTCACTAAGGCAGAAGAAGGAGAAGCAAGGGTGACCAATTCCTTCTCCAAAGCTGCTGCCAAATGACCAATTAGAAAATCCTCACTTTCTAACTCTAGATATTTGAAGAAACTGTTTATAGGGAGAACTGTGCTGAGATCATGAAGGCACTGGAACAAAACTGTTTGATTCCTGGAATTAAAAAAAAAAAACAAAATATTACAAAACTTAGTGCAAAATGGTCATGTACAACATATTGTAATAATCAGTTACCATTCCTTTCTATATCCTCTAGTAATGAATAGAACCTATAATGCATGCAGGTGGTTACTGATACAATTCAGACAGCAGTAATCACATACAGTCAGCCCTGTGGCTGGTTGAATCTGTGGATATGGAACTCATGGATATGGAGGGCAGACTGTACTAAGCCAGCTTATAAAAGGAACTTCAGCATCCATATTTTGGCGTCCATTATGGTCCTGGAACCAATCCTCTGTGGATACAGAGGAACAACTGTATATATATCCTAACCAATTCAGTTAGTACTGACTAATAACCCGATTAGGTTGCTTCCTGATTAAAGTTTTTCTCTGAGTCATAAAATCAAAATTATATTCGTAAAATTTCATTGTGGGGGAGCAAAGGGAAATCCTAAAATTATTACACCCTACCTAATCAACCCCACCAAAAAAAAAAAAAAAACAAAAACAAACATAATTAATGGCTTCAGTTTCCAAGTGAGACCACCTGTTTATTCACCTTGTACCAGGTGATGAGCTGGACATGTCCTACAGTGGCACAGAACACTACCGGAGGGATCCTTGTTGGAACACACACACACACACACACACACACACACACACACACACACACACACACTTCCCTGGACCAATGCCAATTTGACGTGAAATACCTGGAATAGACTACTAAAATTCCTTCAAATGGTGTTCTTTGTTTCCAATTGAAGAGTGTCCCATAGAAACTTCCTGGCCTTTTGCAAAAGCAAATTTCTGGAAATTCTTTGAGGACTTCACACTTCATGTGTTCTAAGAGCCATACCCTCACTGAAGTCAGAGCAAACATGGGTGATGTGATTTGAAAACAAGCTCTGTGCCATGCTGCAAGAAGTGTAAAGAGATCTTCCATGTGTTCTACGGCAAAAACATCACAAGCGCTGTCATTAAACTCTGTCCAGGATCACATAAAAGGTGTTCTTAAAATTTTCGGATTCAATTAGGTATATGATTAAAAAGGATCCACAAAAATTACCTATAGGTTTCTTCTCTGGAAATGTCAGCACGTATTTCCCACTTGAAAGATCTTCTACACTTAAAACAATTCTGCCACATTGAACATAATGAGCTTCAGAAGAGTTACCATTCTCTCTCATTTGTAGCAGCACAACACAACAAAAATTACTGAATGTTAAAAGCGGTGGAAGAGCTGTTACAGCGGTGATCATCTGTACATACTCTTTCTTCAATGATTGTTCACAAACAACGCTTTCCTCTTTCTCTTCTTTACTATCAACACTCAACTTGATTCTTTTTACCTCTGATCTTACTTCATATGGCACTGAGCTTAGTACTGGAGATGAATTCCGAGTCAACTTAAATATCTTATTTTGACACTTAATAAATGGAAAGGTGGAGTGAGGGCCTTGATCCACTGACAGCAATAAAGTCACGTGATTCAGGGACCTGTAAAAAACGCAGAGCTCAGTTAAGTCTGAAAGGTCATCAACCAGATGATTAAATGCCTTTAAACAGTAAAAAAAAAAAAAATTGTTTATTCTCTTTTCCTAGGAAACATCATTTCAAATGTAAAATAGATTTTAAAATTAAGTATAAAAGCAAACATAGTTCCAAAGATCCTGTAATAGCACTTCTCTTGAAACCAGAAAGCAAAAACATTGTAAATATGCTGGACTTTACAAAGGGAATTTTTTTTAAGAGAAAGGAAAGGTAAAATAATGCCAGTATTTTCTTTCTAGGGTAGATTTTTCACCTTTCCTCTTAAATAAGAGAAAAAAAAACCCTACTCACTTAAAACATTATTTATTTATTTTGGCTGCGCTGGGTCTTCCTTGCTGGGTGCGGGCTTTGCTCTAGTCTAGGTGAGCAGGGGCTACGCTCTAGTTGCAGGGTGCACAAGCTCCTCATGGCAGTGGCTTCTCTCGCTGCGGAACACAGGCTCTACGGCACAGGCTCAGAATAGCTGTGGCACACAGGCTTAGTTGCCTCCCAGCTTGTGGGATCTTTCCAGATCAGGGCCCAAACCCGTGTCTTCACTGGCAGATGTGTTCTTTACCACTGAGCCACAAGGAAACCCCTATATTTGTATTTAATATGACAGAAGGCAATGGCAACCCACTCCAGTACTCTTGTCTGGAAAATCCCATGGACAAAGGAGCCTGGTAGGCTGCAGTCCATGGGGTCACTAGGAGTCGGGCACGACTGAGCGACTTCACTTTCACTTTTCATTTTCATGCATTGGAGAAGGAAATGGCAACCCACTCCAGTGTTCTTGCCTGGAGAATCCCAGGGATGGCAGAGCCTGATGCGCTGCCATCTATGGGGTCGCACAGAGTTGGACATGACTGAAGCGACTTAGCAGCAGCAGTAGCAGCAGCAGAACATTTAGATTACTATGTGGCATGCATTATACTTCTGTTGGACAGTGCTATTCCATAGATCAAGATGACATTATCATGTTAGAATTTACTTACACCTTCAAAGAAGATGTGGCTTTCACTCCAATAACCAAGCTATCTTCTATTACCCGATACCACATCTTCTCTACTAGCTGTTCTAAATCTTGAAAATTGTCTGATAACTTTTCGTCAAAGGTACAGACAGGATTTTCTTCTTCACCACAAAGAGTAACAAGACATTCCTTATGGAAAAATATGTTTAAATAACTGATTACAAAAATATACCAAATGTAGCAAAACAAAAAATACAATGTAAACCAGTTTTTGGCTGGGCCTTACAGCTTACATATTTTAAAGTAAATTATTATCAATGATATAGATAATACATAATTCACTAAAATAAAATTTATAAAACATACAATTAACTATCTACTTGAAATTACCCTGAATATTCATTAGAAGGACTGACGCTGAAGCTGAAGTTCCAATCCTTTGCCCCTGATGTGAAGAGGTGACTCACTAGAAAAGACCCTGATGCTGGGAAAGATTGAAGACAGGAAGAGAAGGGGGTGAGAGAGGATGAGATGGTTGGATGGCATCACTGACTCGATGGACATGAGTTTGAGCAAACCCCAGGAGATAGTGAAGGGCAGGGAAACCTGGCGTGCTGCAGTTCATGGGGCTGCAAAGAGTTGGACACGACTGACCGACTGAACAACAACAACCCTTGAATCAAGAAGCATGGCCTAACTGTAAATAGGGCTCTGGATACCCAACACAGAGCCAGCAGGGATATAACCTTGAGTCCATTTTGAAAAATAATCTGACAAAATGTGCCCAAGGCATGCTGAAGACAATGCAATCTTTATTTTATCAATGACTAACACTAAACTTAGAATTGGACATTTTTCTATGAATAACACTGATTAAACTATATTTGTGAAATTTTTCTTCATTTTTTTTTCTTTCAAGTGTAGTTATTGCTAAAATTTTCTTCTTTTTCCTTTTTTTTTTTTTAAACTCAAGTACAGTTGATGGCAAAGTTTTCTTCTTAAAAGTCCAGGACACACTCACTCATTTCCACACACATATGGATTTATAATACAAATATAAATAGGAGGAGGAGTAACAATAATAAAAAAAAATACACAACACTTACTGAATGCTTACTATATGTCAGGCATTGTTCTAAATGCCGTTCACGTATAAATATGTTTAACCATCACAATAACTCTAGTACCCTGCATTGGTAGTATTATTATCTACATTTCCCAGATAAGGAAAAGTTGAGGCAGAGGGAGGTTAAGTACCTTATCTCAGGTCACACAGTTGACAAGAGGCAGAGCTGGGATCTGAACCAGAGCCAACTGCTTCCAAAGCCCATGGTGCATATTAACTATTACTCTACACTGCCCCTCTGCATGGTAATCACTGAAAAAAGATATGGGCATCTACATTCTAGTGAACTAAATGTGTTCCTAGGAATTTGATACTTCTGCCACTAGCTCTGAGATTTGAGGCAGGGTAAATACCCGAAACAGAAATTTTTATTACCTGCCAGAATTGCTTTTAAAGATAGCAATGTAAAGGGCTCAAAACAGTGCCTTCCAGACAGTGATTTCAATGCATTACTTTCTAACCTTTCTTCCCCTTTTCTAATATCAGCAAAATCACTGGGCCCAAGTAACAAAGGGAAATGGGGAGACCGAACAATGGCTTTCAACAGGACTTGCATGAGGGTCCTCAGGAGCTGAGAATAGTAACACAGAAATGCAACATGATGTGCTTCTGTTTCTTACATTAATGGAATCATTTGGGGCCAAAATCCTCATGTTGCTAAGACTGAAATACAGACAAAAGGCAAAGACCATTATATGAATGGTAAATCTTAGAGGAAGTCAGAGTAAAATGTTAAAGTCACCTGAGGAAAGAAAATATGCAACTTCAAGTGTGTTTATGTCCAGCTTGTCTTGATTTATCTGTAATTCAACTATACTATTTTTCTCTGTATGAAACAAATATGTATAAACACTATTTTTTATGAAGTCAAAGCAGTTTTTGCTAATATTCTACACTACCACACTGGCATAAGTAACTGCAAGGTACCTGAAGAGGTTCTTATGATGGTCAACTACAAGGAAAATGAAAATAACATTATAAAAAGCAAATAGGAGGACTGAAAAGGCATAGCAATTTAGGGACATTAACCAGAGGAATAAATACTCTTAGAAATGAATCACACAACAGACTAAAAGAACAATCATTATATTAAAGATGAAATTATGTCACCATTAACACAAAATGAAATAATAATTAATATATTCTGTTGAAGAAGTCAGAAAACATATACAGTTGTTCCTTGAACAAAAAGGGTTTGAATTGTGCAGGTCCCCTTACTTACATGTGAGGACTTCCCTGGTGGCTCAGATGGTAAAGAATCTGCCTGCAAAGCGGAAGACCCAGGTTCAATCCCTGGATCAGGAAGATCCCTTGGAGGAGGGAATGGCAACCCACTCCAGGATTCCTGTCTGGAGAATCCCATGGACAGAAGAACCTGGTGGGCTAAAGTCCATGGGGTCGCAAAGAGTCGGACGTGACTGAGTGACTATACTTTTCACTTTCACTTATATGTGAATTTTTTTCAATAGTAAATACCACAGCACTACATACTCCCCGGGTGGTTGAATCTGCAGATGGGGAACCAAGGATACAGAGGGTCCACGGTAATGCGACTTGCGAATTTTCAACTGCACATAGGGCTGGAGGCCCTGACCCATGTTGTTCAAGGACTAACTGTAATTCACTTAAGAGGAATTTCTATTCAAACTATACAAATAAACAGTTTAATAGTTACATCTTTAAAAAAAAAAACAAACTTGTACCTCAAGGTGGCTGACAACTGAGATTTTAATAGCACATAGAATAATGTGCAAACTGGTTAAAATATTGGTTTTTTAACCAGTTTTCAATGTCATAAAAGCCCACCATTACATAATCCCTGCCATTGTGCTTCTTGATTCATTGAACAGCACTTTCTAATGCATTCCAATACTCCAATTTAAATAGCTCTTAAACAGCTTTTAGATTTTCAATTCGTAAAATGATAAAACGGTCACATTTTAACTTTACCTCCTCGGCACTTAGTGTACTATCATCTTTCCTTCGAAACAAGTTCATCAAAGCCTTGTAAGATTTGGATATAATTTTTTCCTTAAGCAAGAGATGCTGCTGTAATTTCCAAATAGAAATGAAACCAACCTATAAAGCATAAAGAAAAACCATTGTCAGAGATATAATTTCAAATAAAACCAAATATAGTAATAATGAAGTAGGTATCTTCTCCAAATTTGCTTATTAATTCATTTTCCTATAGCTAGCAATGAATACTCAGAGCAAAACTATTTTATTAAAAAATGAAATCCCTAATTACAAAGGAAAATAATACAGCAAATAAATGCAATAGCTTACATATCAACTTGAGACAATGTCAGTGTATTCACATGTTTCACAACTGAGTTAAGTATTGATATGAATATGAATAAATTTAATCAATATGCATAAAAAATAAGGACTACCCCAACAAGAAAACTTTTTCTTGTTGAAATAATTTCTGCAAGAACAAGATGTCTCATTATGAATAGAAATGCTTACTTTTGATTTAATATTGCTTGAAATCATCTGTTTATATGATCTTTACAGCAAAATTTTAAAGGTAACATATAACAGATCCCAAACTGTCACGTTTATTTTTGTGCAAATAAACTCGATGCTGGGGTTAACTCTTAACTACCAGGGAGATAAAATGGCTCTCAATGGGCAGAGAGCAACCTGTTCCTATTATTATACCAGATAAATAGATATCAACAGTAAGGATAAAACATTCATGAAATATATTTTACTTCTGAAAATTTAAAGAGTTGTGCCATTGAACTTTCATAAGCTGTTTCATTGCAGATGGTGATCTGAGACTGTTCAAGTATTAATTTGGCTTTTAATATATGTTTTTGTAGGTTGAAAAAAAACAAGATACATCCTGTATTTGCCTTTCTTTTAAATTACATTTTAAGACAGATTTTTTTCCTTTTATCAATGAATAGAAGTTGGAGAATGAAGACTGAACCCTATCTTACCTCATTGCACAAAATATATCAAATGTGTAGCTAATAGTTTAAAACTTCCTATGTTGGCCTAGTTCTGAGGGTTCCACATCACTCACACTCCATCACTCACTGGTCGAGTAATTCATGACTGAGGGGACGTGAGATGTACCTGTCCAAGGTGGAGAACCAAGTTTGAAAATGCTGGAGGGGTAGGGGGCAGAAGAAGAGGGACACATGGGCAGGTTGACAATGAGGACCCCCCTCAGAAGTTTTCCGTGTTCTCGCTTCCTGACTCTTGTCAACATGATCCCAATTCTCCAAGAATAAATTGTGACTCATTAGACTACTGAAATGTTCTATGGTGTTAGTTTTGTTATAAAAGTATGAAATAAGCCCATGACAATGTATTGAAACAACATACCAAGAGATCTCACTTTCCCTTCCTAGACCCTCAATCCCACTGGTAAAGACAAAAGATTGTTTAGCTTTCCAGAACTTTCCCATGTGTATGTTAAGGTGTGTTTTCATTCTTCTCCCCCAAAACAAATAAAACCCACCCCAAACCAAATACAGGAGCACACTGTACTGTGTGACACTGAATCTTGCTTTCCTGTTCTTATTGTGACCACTCTCATACATGCAGAAAAGTGCACAAGGTAAAAAAAAAAAAATTCACAGACTAAGGATGAAGTAGAAACCACTGGAACCAAACTCAGGTCAAAAAAGCAGCACTTTCAGAGCAACCCATGGGCCTTCCCCAATCGAGAACCTCTCTCCACTGGAGGTAACACTACTCTCCCATTTCAAGATAACTTCTTCATCATTTTACCATCATTATATCAACTCCTAAGAATATGTTTAATTTGTGTGTGTCTTTTGCTTCTGAACTTTTGTAGGTGGAGTCATTCTGTATGTGCTCACTTTTCAGCTCATCCATTTCTCACTAGTAGCTGTAGCTCGTGCCTGTAGCATCCCATCAGCTCACTACCCCAGCTGCCCTCTCCCCCTCCCGCTGGTGGACATCTGGGCCCAGTTGTGGAGCATTACCACCAACACTGTGAACCTTCTTGGACACATGTACAAGTGTCTCCAACGTCCGGGCCTTGCCTTATCCCCTTCAATGAGTGGCTGGAAAATAAACTATAGAGGGGAAAGACAGTGGGCTGAACTCCAGTTCCAGCTCCACAAACCACCTCACATTTCTGGCTCTCCATCAGCTTCCCTGTATGCAAAATGGTGAAGAGGGTAGATCTCTTCATCTCTAAAAGGTCTTCCAGCGCTTAGAAATGTTTTTAGCCACAATAAGAGCCAGTGGTAACATGTGGATACTTGTTTACAGAAATGGTATTTGGTTATTTTCTGTGAATAATTAATTAGGATGCCTTGTTTCTTCATGTGCTCACTTGCTCACTCATGTGGGTGGCTCATTTTCTTTAAAAAATTATTTGTGAGATTCAGAAGATGCCTAGGATAAATGTATGGTCCTGCAGAGGACTTTATGTTGGTTTTGCTGGCTGACTAGGGTACTACTGCTTTAGTTTAAATACAGAATGCTCCCAGGGCAATCGTGTTCTACTTGTCTCTCTGGGTTTCAGCCTTTAGAGTTTGGTCTGCTAATCTATTATTTATTTTTTTTTTTAGTGAATTTTACATTTTATTATGAGAGGATCTCATAAGTTATTTACTTTTTTTTCCTTCTAATTTTGTAGAAATGTAACTGACATATATCACTCTGTAAGTTTAAGGTGTACAGGAGCCTATTTACTCTTAATTTAGACAAAATTCTAAATGAGAGGGTGGTACACAACTTTCTGAAAAGAAGTTTTTCAGCCTCCTAGAATGGGTGAAGCTAAGTCAATCGACAGGATCCTCAGATGTTAAAAAAAAGTATTCTGACAAACACGATGGGCACTGTGAACGCCTTCAGAGAGTCCAGCTGTGACCACGGTAACTCAGGAACGTGTGGCTTCATTCGAGGACAACTGAGGGCCCGCTGCTTTAAAGCAAACCCCAATGAAACACGCCTGAGTCCTGACCACCAAGTTCAGTTCCCTGGTGTCTACGGGTATCCTCAGGTCTGGAAGATCCGGATGTCAAATCAGAAAGGCAACTCGGAGCGCAGGAAGCGCTGGGGGCAAACAAAGAAGACAGCCAGGCCCCCACCCGCCTCAAGACCTTGGCCCCGGGGTGCCGGGGACCCTGCTGTCTGCACTCGGGTCTGCGTTCCCTCCACAGCCACCTGCCCCGCGCGCTTTGTCCGCAGACACCCCACTGCTCAACACTGTAAGCGCGCTGATTCTGCCAGCTTCCCTGCACGGTCAGCAGGAAGCAGGAGGCCCTGTCTCCCGCTTTGCGCCACCGGCACCTCGCGCAGTGCCTGCAGGTGGGGGAAGCCCAGGTTTCTCAGAGGAACCGAGTGGACACTGGAGCGAGACCCGCGTGGAGTCAGGGTCACTTCACGGGCTGAACCGAAACAAGCCATCTTTCGCTAGGCAGGCTGCACGGGAGCACAGGGGCCGTCCCACCGCTTCAGTTTTCCTCCAAGTCTTCCTGCAAAACCTGCGGACTCTCTTGCCCGCACCGTGGTGCTTAGGCGACGACAAGGCTGCCTCCAGCGCCCGGAGCGCCCTCGCAAGGCCGCCCCGCCGCCCCCTGCCGCCGCGCGCGCCGAGACGACGGGCAGTGACGCCCCGCGGGCCCGGGACCGCACGGCGCGCACCGCGGGGGCCGAGGCCGCGGGCGGGCCTCCGCGTCCCCCGGGGCCCGCTCCTCGTCCCCGTCAGGAGGCGGCGGGCGCGCCCGGGGCCTCCGTGACTCAGCCGGCCCGGCCCCTCCCCCCTGCTAATCTATTCTTATATTAATATTTTTAGCTTTTGAAGCTTAAAAAATATATATTTCAACTACCATTTTAAGTTGTTTTTATTATCAGAGTTGATTCAAAAATTTAAGTGACATATTGTCAGAAGTGGAATTTCTAAAAGCCATGCTTTCATAAATTATTTGGCATCACTTAAAGATTGTATAAACAGGTACCTTATCCTTTTTGACAGCTACATAGTATTCCATGATTCAGTTAAATCATAATTTATTTACCATACTCCTAATGATGGATATTTAGATTTTGACTGAATTGTGTTTATAAATACTACTTAAATATTCTTGTAAAATCAGTTTTACATGTGTAAGTACAACCTTAGAACAGATTTCTAGAAGTGAAATTGCAACACTAAAAAGACATGCAATTCACATTTTAATAGCTATAACAAACTTCCTTTAAAGAGACTAGGCCACTTTATATGCTCAACAATACTGTTTTAGAATGCATTTTATATTAAGTAAATGAATCCTCTGTCAAATTTTACAATTTCCTTTTATAAAATTTATTTTTTTATTTTACTTTGTTTGGAGCACAAAAGTTTTTAAGGTAATCCACCTTTTCCTTTACGGTTCTTTGTCTACTATGATGCTTTATTTACCTATCATTCACATTTACATCTAATATGTGTTCACTAAGTATTTAGTGAGTTCACTTTAATATTAAAATACTTGCAAAAAAAAACTTTTTAAGGGCCTGCAAAGTATAAATATTTACTATCTGGCCCTTCACCAAAAAACTTTGCCAGGGATACAGAAAAGCATAAAGGACAACACAAAGAAACAGTCAGACAAATCCAAAAGGAGGGACAACTGGCTTGGCCTCAGCAATGTCATTTTTTCAAAAGGTGGGGAGGGCTTATTCTAGAGAAAAAGACCAATGAGACATATAATAATCAAGTGCAAACACTGACTGGATCCTGAAAAAAGCAGCCATATGAAACATTTTTGTGGCAGTTGAAGCCCTCTGAATATGGACTGAATAGTAAATAAAACTAAGAGATTATATTAACTTTCTAAGTGAATAACGGTATTGGGGTCACACAGGAGAATCTCCTTATTTTAGGAGATTCCTGCTAAAACACATAAGAGTGAAATACTGAATATTTGCAACTTTCAAATACATGTACATACACACAAGCAGAAACAGATAAGGCAAATATGATTTTTATAAAGTAACAATAGGGGAATCTACATGGGGACTAGAGATGATCACTGTATTATTCTATGAATTTTCTGTATATTTGAAAATTTTTATGAATAAAAAAAGGCAGGTTATGTGAGAACAGGCATCTTATAATCACACTTCCATGTAAACTTGTATATATTCATTAAAAACATCAATAAGAATATGCAAGTCAGAGTTTTAACACTGGTTATATCACAGTAGTAGAATTAAAGGTAATTGTTAGTCTCTTTTTAATATTTCTTGGCATTGAAGTTTGAGTATTTTACAGGGAATATGCAGTACCTTTGTACACTTGGGAAAATATCAAAATCTTTTTTAGAGAGCTTTGTATGGAAAACTTGAAGGTAAACTATTCATGTTTGGAACATGTCATCATTCATCATATTTACTACTCTTTTAAAAGAGTAATGGTATACCGACCCTAAAACTACAAAATACGTGTTTTTCAAAAGACAGATGTTTATGTTTTATAAGTCTTATCAAATTTACACAATCTTATTACAAAAAACTATCATTTTAGACGATATATTTATAAGTAATGTCTTAATAGCTTTTACAGAGGGACCAAAAAAGGAAATAGATCCTTTGAAATACAAGTTTCCCCCACTAACCAAAAGCAGAGCATGCCTATGAAACCTTTTGTACGCCGCGAGGAAATGGTGTAAAGCAAAAAAGCAATTACCTTAGGACACATCTTGGTAAGGGATGCACCAAATAACGGAGAAGGCAATGGCACCCTACTCCAGTACTCTTGCCTGGAAAATCCTATGGACGGAGGAGCCTGGTAGGCTGCAGTCCATGGGGTCGCTAAGAGTCAGGCACGACTGAGCGACTTCACTTTCACTTTTCACTTTCATGCATTGGAGAAGGAAATGGCAACCCACTCCAGTGTTCTTGCCTGGAGAATCCCAGGGACGGGGGAGCCTGGTGGGCTGCCGTCTATGGGGTCGCACAGAGTCAGACATGACTGAAGTGACTTAGCAGCAGCGGCAGCAGCACCAGCACCAGCAGCACCAGCACCAGCAGCACCAGCAGCAGCACCAAATAAATCGAGATAGAGCCCAGGTGCTCACAGACCCAGGTGAAAGCCATGGCGGCTGGCTGCTGAGAGGCTGAGATAAGGTCCGGAAAAGGAGCTTGGCAGGACTACTCTTGCTGCTTGGGATGTGTGCTGCAATGGCTTGTTGCAAAACAAACGCTGAACACTATTTTTCGCTTTCCCCTTTTTTCATAAAAGCAAAACTCCTCTTCAGATTTCTTTTGGCTAGCAAAAACAGTTTTTGCTAATGGAGGTCTTTCTTAAAAGCCAAGTGGCGTAAACCAAAATGGCATTAAGCAAAGTAGCATAAAGCAAACTTTTGAAAAGCAGGAGATAACCTGTACCATTTCTTTTTCCCCCAATCACTGCATTGCTTATACTTTAAGGACCTTTCGTTCAATGTTCTTTCCTTCATTTAGAACAGCACTAATCCAAAAAAAGCAAAAGGAAACAGACACTAACTTTCAATCTTCTTTCCAGAGGTAGGACCACCAAATAACAATTCTCATGTTTGTCGTCAAATAGGTCATCTTCATTGCAATCCAACGTTTCACTCTAGTAAACAAAACAGCACATTAAAACTGAAATTTTGAAATAAACTGAAAATTCCTAAGATTAACAAAATACAATTAAAGTTTATCCAAAAAGCAGTGTGCCACAATATACACCATTTTCTCCTAACTAGGAAAAAAATGAATACCACTATCACCACCCATGGAACATTTGTATACTGCCTCAAAAAGTATCAGCTTACTAGGTTTTTACAAAATGTCCTAACTAGAGAGAATTAGAATTATTGTCATTTTACTAATAAAAAAACTGAGGCTCAGAGGTATTTAAGATAGGTCTGAAACTTTTGGGGTATTATTTCTCTTACGTTCAAGATCTTAACACATTGTGAACTGTTACTTCTTTTAATAAAGCACTTTCACTTGATTTTATTCCTTAATAAATCTAATATCACCATGCTTTATTGGCATAAAATGTGCTCTTCAGAAGCAATGATGAAGTTAATTTACAGTATTGTCACGAGCAAATACCAGATATACTGTATTTCAAATTTACACCAAAAACAGTAATGGTATACTGTTTGTATAACATTTGGTATACAACTGCATGACATTTGTTGAAAGGAGAGTCAATATACTATTTAAAAGATTCAATGTAATTAAAAAATAAAATAAAATGCACATATAGGGTAAAAAAAATAAATAAAAATAAAAATAAATAATTAAAAAAAGATTCAATGTATGTATTTTTAAGTATGCAATCAAAATATTTAAAAGGTGGGTCAAAAGTATGAAACAAATATTTAAAGGTAAGTCAAAAGTTTTAAAGTACTCACATTTTCTAAAACGTTCTTAAAGTAATGTATAAAAAATAAACAGAACCTACCAAACAGTTTAAGGTGTCATGGCCTATTATTTCAAAGGAACTCCAGCAATCTGAATTCAAGGAGTCCTTAAAAAGTAGCAGTACTTGTTCCGTTCCAGTTCCAAAGAAGTCATCTATCAGTACTGAACTAATCTTCTCCCACTTGGCAGCAACCTGAAAGAGAGTGGTAAAGAAGGAACAAAGAAAGGACACATGAATACATAGAAAGTGAGCTAAATCCTTTTGCTGCACGTAGATCCACTTTGTCATCTTTGATCTTACAAGTCAGTCATGAAAATGGTAGTGCAAACACTAAGAACCAAACTAAAATAAAGATATTGGGAGATCAGAAGACATAAGGAGTCATAAATTTGTAGATAGAAAGATACTTATATTTAATATTTTATCAACATTTGTCCAGGGGCTGTCACATTCCTGATTCCTATATAAAATTTTTATTATAATTTATAAATGTTAACACTTCTCATGACTAACTCTAGTGAAGATTCGTTCTCTAACTGGTTAATTTAAGGATAACCCTCACTCCATAATCCTTAGTGGATATGTATTTATGATCAAACCAATTACACAAGGAATTCAGTTGTGTTAGGTAACTAGAAGGTACTAGCAAACACTTTTAAGAGCTCTCAAAGCAGACTAAGAGTCCATATGAAATTATAATTAATTAATATATGCTGAATTCTGGTAGGAGAGAACAGAGTGATTATGTGGGGCACAGAAGGGAAGAGATCCTAATAGTGGGGCACCTAGAATCATCACAGCCTATTGGAATGATTTGTTAAATTTATACCAGAACGTGAAATTCCAAGTTTAAAATAAAAGACAACTTCTTAAAGATCCAAAAGCTGAAGGCTTCCAGATTGATTCCCTGGAAAACTAACAGAGGGATCAGAAATTTCTTCTCCCTCAGGCAGAAAAGCTGAAAACCCCATGCAGAACCCCAGAAGAATGGATACATCATCTTCCAGGTAGAGGGAAGCTTGCATTCAAGGAAGAATACATAAGACTCTTCAAGCTACATAATCAAATATCGATCTTTCCCCTATAAGGCTAATTCCAAAGCAGTGATGTTTCACTCAAAACAGTGAGTTTTCACTCATGCAGGGAGAAAGCTTATTTGTAAACCCATAGCCTCCCTTTCTTCCACCACCCCACCACGAGTAGCATGCATTATAATGAACCATGCCAAGAGACACTGGTAATAAGAATGTGCTCAGCACACAAACACCACAGAGCTATGCATGCATGCATGTACACACACCTGCAATCTCTAGCTCTAGAAGAGGGCTGTCCAAAAGAAATATAGATGAGCTACAAACGCAAGGCACATACATGACTTTCAATTTTCCAGTAGCCAGTAAAAGAAAATTCTCTAGTAGCAGTAAAAAGGTGATTTTACTTTTAAAAGGCATTTTAGTCTAGCTAAAATATTATCACTTCAATTCAACAGAATCAAGAAAAAATATTAATATTTTACTCCCACTTTCTACTAAGCCCTTGAAATCTGCTGTGTATTTGACATGGACAGCACATCCTAAATCTGACCAGCCACACTGCAAATGCTGAATCACCACCTGGAGCCAGTGACTACTGACCATACTGGACATCACGCCTCTAAACATACTGGCCTCTTTCTACCTGAGAACACACCACTATCTGTTGCACACATACTTGACAATGATCTCAGTTTTGAAATGCCTGCTACAAGGATACTTGCCCCAACTTGCAGAGATAATTTCTACTCAAAAGAAAAAGCCTAGGAGAAAAGCTAATCATGTTTTTATCCACACTCAGCTCTCTCTTTCAAGCCCTACCACTGGATTAAGGACTAGGGCCTTCATGAAGCATTGATCTCAGAACACAGTAACCTTGATTTTCATTATTTATTCTAATTTATGCTTATTTGTAGTTCACCTATCTTTGTAAGTTGCCTTAATTCCTGTTTGTAATGAAGTAGTAAAAGGATGGATGGATGAAATCCACAGCCAACCCAAAGGAAGACTACATCTGATGTTTTCTCCCATTTGGGGGCAAAACCATCAAAGGCACCATTTTATTACTCAATAGTGTATTCATTTTACTATTTAAAACCTCTTGATACCACAAACAGGAAATTCCTTTCGCTAGGCAATGAGAAAAATATTTTTCCCCTTAATAGTATGTTCCATTCAATTACAAAACCTCCTGTATTTATTTCTCTTAACTGCTAAATGAAGTGTAATTGCTCAAATGCAATTACTTCCCTTAACTCAGGTTTTCTGACACGATTATTCCCCCTTTTATCTGTAGATTCTTAACTTTTATTCTTGTTGCTAAAGTAATCAAGTATTTTACCATAAGCTACATCGTTTTCTTTTTAAGTAGGTGTGTATAAATAAACACCATGACAGGGACAGGAGCTGTGAAACTCCCAGAGTGGCAAGGTATCAGAGACAATCTAGAAGCGCTTAACTTGTAGGTATCAGGATGTAGCTCCTGAACATTCAGTACTGGGCACTTGAGAACAGCTTAGAAGTACGGAATCCCTGAAAAGGTAGCATAGCGATTGTCAGTAGAGACGGAGGTAAATAACCTGGTGGTCTAGTGCAGAAAAAGAACCGTAGGATACGATTTCAAAGCAGGGAGCCCACCAGCTACAGACCCATGTACAAACAGTGATACAGTCTTCTGCCTTGGGTAATGTGTCGCTGGCAGAATTCTATGGTGTCCGAGCAGGGGACCCATTTCAAGTAAGAGAGGACTATTCCACTGAATGAATGAGACAGGAAGTTACTACTCCTTAGCCAAGTGAAGAGGGAACCTTAGGTAAGCACCAATGCTGATGATAGCCCTAGCCTTCGTCCAACACGATAGTAGCTGCCACTTTCTGGGCTTGTCTTGAGCACCAAGTGCTGTCCAGGTCACTTTACAACGTCATTTTATTGAATTCTTCTCTCTCTGAGGCAAGATGATCACAAATTTATACAGACAGAAAATGAGTTCACAAAAAGTAAATACATCCCTTAAGGTAACACGAGTATGGTGTTCATCTGGGATTGAAACCCAAGGTTAACAGTGTTCTTCCCACTACTCTAACCCCAATAAGGAGTATAGGCTTTACCATTAACAGATGCTTTTCCCCACACCACTTCTTCAAACAGAAAATGCTACCTTCCCACAAAACCTTGAAAGAAAAGTGTGATGAGCTTTTAAAGAATGCTCTCAAAATAAAAACAGGACAGTTTTCAAATGATTTTCCTTTTGAGAATTTAAGTCCTCTATGTGTTGCAGAGGTTGAACATAATTCCTACTAGCATCAAGGTAATCTAGTCTACAAGGAAAAGTCCCATAAAACATAATTTCAACCTATTTCTACACACACACAAACACACGTATACACATTCAAATTTAAAAAAAAAGCTTTTCAAGCTTTCTGAAACATTTATCAATATTTCATATCAAGGTGATAATACAATGAGAGAAATTTTAACTGAGCTTCTAATGAAATGAACAGGGCACACCAAGGAAGGCAGTATCTGCTGCTTTTTGCTTTCCAAAGTAGCACAAGAACTTAAAAAGCTGTATAATGTACTAAAAACTGCTTTGGAAGATCTCAAATTATTAACACTTCAGCACACATAACTGAATGTGCTGATAAACATCTTATGCCGGGAGGATGCAATGTTAACAAAACATCAGGGTCAGAGAGATATTATTGGAGACACATAATTCCAATCCTCCAATTTCATTTTTATTTTCTACACCTTTCTACTTGTTATTGAACGTTCAACACCAGTGAGTATTTTAAAGCAATTTCAAACCTTACATTAAAAGACATGACTATATATAGATAAAATGTGAACGCTTTTTCAGAGGACAACTCTTGAGTTTCAAAATGTAACGTAATGCAATTCTCTAAGCAACAATTTCTAGAAAAGTTAACATGTTGCTTTTCTCTGGAGAACCATCATTTGTCTCTAAAAAGATAATGACAGGTTTCAAGGAACTCCTCTAGATTTCAAGTTTAAAATGACAACTACCAACTTCTTCAGAGTTCAACAACTGATTTGAGTTTTCCAGAAAGGCTTACGGTCTTGTTCTAAGTAAAAATACAAATCCAATTATTATCACATTAATGAAAATTAGAAAGAGTTATGGTAAAAGACAAATAGATAGATAATAATTGTAGTTATGTATTCATGTATTTCCAAAAACTCAAGGGTTTTATGATTCAAAATGGCAAAGCAAAACATTCAGATAATCATTTTAAGAAAAAGGAATGCTGTAACATACATTATTTCCTTAAGTGCAGAACTAAAAATCAATTTGGATAATAAGACTCTAGGATGAATCCTATGAAGCGTAGGGATGCTTAGTAGGTCTAAGATGACGGCAACTGAATGATTATAAGTACCATACCTGAAAGCTCTTTTCCCAAACAGCACAAGCATCACTGGACTTAAAGGATATGATGAAGAGGAGGTCTTCTCCACCTGAATCCACAAGTTGAACTGCACAAGGATCTCCAAATGGAAGCTGGCACACACTTGTAGGAGTCCCATTTAGGAATGAAATCAGCTGATTTCTTTGAGTAAGGGCAATCAGAGACATTCTTAACTGGCCATTGACAATCTCAGTTGAACAGACATGTACAAATGTTATCATGCTGGTATAAGCAGGAGGGATAATATATGTATCACTTATTATTTCTGCCCTTTCAAGAGAGTATGCACAAAAGTGGGTATTCCAAGTTGCATAATCTGATTTTGAAGGCTTTGGAGTGCATCCTTCTGCAGATAAATAACATCTCTTTGGTCCTAACAAAACCATACCTAGATTTTCAATCTCCCCTGCCCACTCAACAGAGGAAAAGTTCATAGACACAGTGACAACTTTGCCAATTTGAGAAGAGACATAAAAGAATGTCTGACCATGTCTCCATAAAACTAAAGGGCCATTAAGGACCCTTATACTGTCCTTCATCTCATAGCCTAGTCTAAAACTCAAACACTTTTCAAATTTATTGGTACCATGAAGAAACAGTAGAAAATATTTGAAAATGTTCTTTTCTTTAATGCACTGTATCATAACATAAGGCAGATTGATTCCAGTTCTGAAATCTGAAACACAGTTGCAACACATAATTTTTAAATGAGAGTATTCTTCCTTTATGCTAAAGAATCCAGTGGATTTCTGAACAAATCCCCCTGGTCCTCTGCCAAATACCATTCTTCTGACATGTAACACAGGAGTTTTTTTAGGCCCTTCATTTACAAAATTTCCTTCAGACAAACGAAAAATAAGGACTTCTCCATTATAACAGCAGAGCCTTTCTTGTTCATTAGATGACATTGCTTGTTTGCTAGTGAATCTACAGTATCAAGTCCAATTTGTGTTGGTCCAGTTTTTGAAAGTAAGTCAATTCCAGTTGATGCTTTTAAACCTAAAAATGAAATGAGGGAAACTGCCACTGAGTAGGCAGAGCTGAAAAGAAAACACATGTTTTTGTTAGAGAACTATTACACAGGCAACTATAAACATTACTAACATTTTTAGCTTTTTATGCTATCTTACCAATGTCACACTTATCAAAACCTGTATCTCAATAACATGATTTGCAGCAACATGGATGGACCCAGAGACTGTCACACTAAGTGAAGTCGGACAGAAAAGAAGAAATATCATATGACATCCCTTCTATGTGGAATCTAAGAAGAAATTATACAAATGAACTTATTTATGAAATAGAAACAAACTCCAGACTTAAGAAAATGAATTTATGGCTGCAGGGCAGGGAAAGGATGGGGAGAAGGGATAGTTAGGGGATTTGGGATAGATATGTAGACACTGCTGTATTTAAAATGGATAACTAGCAAGAAACGACTGTATAGCGCAGGGAACTCTGTTGAGTGCTATGTGGCAGCCTGGATGGGAGGGGGGCTTAGGGGGGAATGGATACATGTATCCCCTTCACAGATCACTGCCTTGTTGTGGCAACGGGGCTTACATAATTCAGTGAAGCTATGAGCCATGTTGTGCAGGGCCACCCAAGCCCGACAGGTCAGAGCGGAGAGTTTTGAGAGTTCTGGCAAACATGATCCACTGGAGGAGGGAACAGCAAACCACCCTAGTATAGTTATCATGAGAACACCATGAACTGTATAAAAGGCAAAAAGATATGATACTGAAAGATGAGTCTCCCAGGTTGGAAGGTGTCCAATATGCTACTCGAGAAGAGCAGAGAACGACTACTAACAGCCCCAGAAAGAACGAACTGGAAACATGTGTATGCGGGGCTGAGTCCCTCAGCTGTCCAGCTGAAATCACACAGCACTGTTAATCGACTATGTGCTCAGTCGCTTCAGTCGTGTCTGACTCTTTGCAACCCTATGAACTGTAGCCCGCCAGGCTCCTCTGTCCATGGGATTCTCCAAGCAGGAATACTGGAGTGGGTTGCCATGCCCTCCTCCAGGGGACCTTCCCGGCCCAGAGATCAAACCCGTGTCTCTTGCATTACAGGGGAATGCTTTACCCGCTGAGCCACTGGGGAAGCCCAGTGTGTCCTGCAATTCATATTCATTTCTGCATACTCCAATATAAAATAAAAAGTTTAAAAAAATCTGTATCCCAAATGTCATTTCTGTAGAGCCCTTAAAAAACACAGTTTGCAAAGAAGGCAAATAAGCACATCACAGAAGATCAGTGAATTTGTTAACAGCATCTATTAAAAGGCACAAGTGCTCCATTATAAAGAACTGCAAACTTTCCGGCTCAGAGAATTTCTTAAGGGTTCTACCTCTGTCTCTCAAACATACAGTCCTAACCTGGTTTCTCCTTCTACGTCTTAGCCCCTCTATAATGACATCTCAGTCAGTCAAGGATTCATATTAGATTGCTCCCATAGCCCAGGCACTTGGGTTTCTGCCTCCCTGAGAAAGGAGCTTCTACAGACTTGATAGCCAAAATGAAAGCCCGGAGAGGTGGGGGATGGGGGCGGGGGGAGTGGTGGAAACCAGGAAATGCTGTAACATGACTTGAAAAAAAAATCTTCATAGGAGTAATAGAAATAAAATTTAAATCTTATTTTGCACAAGCAATGCAGTTTTACTTCCTAAGGAAGTCACTATTCTTATTCAAAGTAGAAAAAAACAGAGGATTAGATATTGTAATGAACACAAGAATTAAAAAATAGCCAGAAATTGTTCATGCTTATTGTATGCCAGGTACAATACATGCATAATTTAATACTCACAAATATTCTTTTAAAGTATTCTTAATATCCCATCTTTTAATTTATTCATTTTAATTGGATGATAATTTTAATATTGTGATGATTCCTGCCATACATCAACATGAATTGGCCACAGAGATCAGCCCTGGGATTTCTTTGGAAGGAATGATGCTAAAGCTGAAACTCCACATCATCTTTTACTTGGGTATTAGCAAAGTCCAACATTTATTCCTATTATTAAGTTTACCATCATCTACTGATGCTAAAGCTGAAACTCCAGTACTTTGGCCCCCTCATGCGAAGAGCTGACTCATTGGAACAGAATCTGATGCTGGGAGGGATTGGGGGCAGGAGGAGAAGGGGACAACAGAGGATGAGATGGCTGGATGGCATCACTGACTCGATGGACATGAGTCTGAGTGAACTCCAGTAGTTGGTGATAGACAGCGAGGCCTGGTGTGCTGCGATTCATGGGGTCACAAAGAGTCGGACACAACTGAGTGACTGAACTGAACTGAAACATGTGTCTCCCCAATCCTGAACCCCCCTCCCACTTCCCTCCCCACCCTATTCCTCTGGGTTGTCCCAGAGCACTGGCTTTAGGTGCCCTGCCTCTTAAATGAGAAAACTGTATTTTAATGAAGGTCAGAAAATTTCCCAAGGTTACAAAGTTAATCAGCAATGGCACTAGATTTAGAAGAGGGGCCCTCTGGCTCCTGACCCTATACTTCTAACCACTACATTGTCCTGGCACGTATTCTCTTGCTCTGAAGACTGGGTATAAGAAAGGCAACTTGAGATAATTAGTAAGGCAGAATAAAGAACAAAGGAACACCCCCTCCATTGAACTCATGTGAGAAAACACATAAGAAAAAGATGGTGAAGTCTCTTCACTCACTGGCTATGTATGCTGAGTCACTCCAGTCAGTTCAGTTGAGTCGCTCAGTCGTGTCCAACTCTTTGCGACCCCATGGACCGCAGCACGCCAGGTCTCCCTGTCCATCACCAACTCCCGGAGTCCACCTGAACTCAGGTCCATTGGGTCAGTGATGCCATCCAACCACCTCATCCTCTGTCGACCCCTTCTCCTCCTGCCCTCAATCTTTCCCAGCATCAGGGTCTTTTCAAATGAGTCAGCTCTTCACATCAGGTGGCCAAAGTATTAGAGTTTCAGCTTCAGCATCAGTCCTTCCAATGAATATTCAGGACTGATTTCCTTTAGGATGGACTGGTTGGATCTCCTTGCAGTCCAAGGGACTCTCAAGAGTCTTCTCCAACACCACAGTTCAAAAGCATCAATTCTTTAGCACTCAGCTTTCTTTATAGCCCAACTCTCACATCCATACATGACTACTGGAAAAACCATATCTTTGACTAGTGGACTTTTGTTGGCAAAGTAATGTCTCTGCTATTTAATATGCTGTCTAGGTTGGTCATAGCTTTTCTTCCAAGAAGCAAGCGTCTTTTAATTTCATGGCTGCATTCATCATCTGCAGTGATTTTGGAGCCCCCCAAAATAAAGTCTGCCACTGTTTCCACTGTTTGGCCATCTATTTGCCATGAAGTGATGGGACCAGATGAAGCAGCAGCTGTGCAGTGCTTGAGAAACTGTAAGGAGATACCCCAGGCCCAAGAACAAAGGAGAAGCCCCAGCAAGATGGTAGGAGGGGCAAAATCATGTTTAGAATCAAACCCCATACCCACCAGAAACACTCAGAGGGCTCAAACAAACTTTGTGTGCACCAGGACCCAGAGACCTCACAGAGACAGCCAGAACTGTGTTTGAGCGAATCCTGCAGAGGTACAGGTCAGCAGTGGACTACCGCATGGGCAGGGGCTCTGGGTGCAGGAGGCCTGGGTATGGCATAAGCCCTCTTGGAGGAGGTCACCATTAACCCCACCATAGAGCTGCCAGAACTTACACAGGACTGGGAAATAGACTCTTGGAGAGCACACACAGAACCTTGTGTGCACCAGGACCCAGGACAA
The DNA here is from genome assembly GCF_023091745.1 of Budorcas taxicolor. NCBI lineage: Eukaryota > Metazoa > Chordata > Mammalia > Artiodactyla > Bovidae > Budorcas > Budorcas taxicolor. The sequence goes on along the minus strand of NC_068935.1, from coordinate 129,898,927 downwards.
AGCAGCAGTGACCCCACAAGAGACTGACCCAGACTTGCCCGTGAGTGTCTAGGAGTCTCCAGCAGAGGCGTGGGTCAGCGGTGGCCTGTTGCAGGGTCGGGGGCACGGAGTGCAGCAGTGCATGCATGGGACCTTTGGAAGGAGGTGGCCATTATCTTCCATTACCTCCACCATAGCTTGGCCCCAGGAGTCACTCCTGTTACCAAATGCTTAGCATATGCTAAGAACCATCAGAGCACCCTCTGAATGGCGGGCCTGCCTTTCCTTAGATGTGCGATTTAGAGCAAGTTATTTAGTCCCTTTAAGCCAGCTCACATCCACATCTATGTAAGAGGGTGCGGTAACAGTGCCAAACCTACAAGGTACCAGAATTAATGAATAGAACTCACTTGAAATAGAACCTGGCCCATAGAAAGTGCTAGAAAAGGTTAACTACCATCATGGCTAGCTCTGGCTCATACAGTACCTAATCTTAGAAACATCAGAGCAACTGTATACTTAATGGTTTGTGAATGCTGAAAGGTCTCTTGTCACTTTAAATAACTCTAACTCATACTCTCTCTTTTCTCTTATTTGTGGATTATTTACACCAGGAAAATCAAGTACTTTAGAAATAAATGAAAACGAGGTCATGTACAAGTAAGTAATATAGTTTTCCTCTTTTGAATGAGAAGCAAACTCCAAAGGCTTAAGTTTTGTTCTTTGATTATAAAAATCTACCAACAATCCAATTAGAAAAAAGTATCACTGAACCATAATCATTTCATTTAACTTAATGTAGCCTGCATTTTATTAAAATGACTTGATTTACAGGCAACTCTACTTAAAAGCATATCAGATCATTTAAATTGGAGATGCTGCACCTTATTGTCGAACTTCCGAATACATCACTTGTGGTTTTAATAGACCCTCACAAATTTCTTTGAAACTCCTGTTATTAAGAAGTGGCACTTAAATCTCCTCTCCTTGAGTGAGGCCTGGTCATCATGACTCATTTCCAGGCACAGAATATAGAAGCAAACTGGGTCACAGAGCATGGTGGCTTCCTCAGTGACCTCTTCCTTGGATCATCTGCACTGGGGAAAATCACCTGCCATATCATTAAGACACTTGGGCAGCCCTGTGGAGATGCACACGGAGCAAAGAACTGTGGCTTCCTGCCAACAGCTAGCAAGGGACTGGGGCCTTTTGCCAAGAGCCATGTGAGTGCGCCTTCCTAGGATCACATCTCCCAGCTCCAGTCAAGCCTTCCTGAGCCAGAACCACCCCTAAGCCGTTCCCAAAAACCTGGTCCTCAGAAATCTTAAGATAATGAATGTTTGTTGTTTTACACTAAATTTGGGAGTAATCTGTTACACAACATCTCTTTTCAAATCAAATTTATTATATTGTTTTTGAGAATTTCTAGAAGAATTACTGAAGCAACTGGAGATACTGGATAATACAAAGTAGCAAAAGCCAAATGACTTCCTGGCTTGTTAGGCAACTCATGCAAAGATCTGGGAAAACAGGTATCCCAGAGCAGCTTAAGCTTTATCAGTAAAGCAGATAGGTAGTGAAATCAAAGGTGTAGCTTTTACTTGTGAAACTATGTTTTACTTGAAATTGGTTACATTACATGAAAATGTATGACTAATAACTTCTTTATTTCAAATTTCCCACAGACATCTCAGACCTCTTAGGAGACTTCTAACAGAGTTTGCTTTTTTGGCACTAAATGATATTTTTTTAACATTATATATTCGGAGGTAAAGATCTAAGAACTCATCATCTTTTACTACCTACTCACTTCAAAAGGTCTTGACTTTCTAATACTGAAAATAAACAAAAATAACTTGCATTGAGAAAAGGATTTTGTAATTTTAATATTAAATGTCACAACTAATGGGTCATCAACACAATGCTCTGGTTTACCCACAAGTGTGGGAGGAGTAAGGAGGATCTCAGTGCTAAAAGGTCAGTAGAATCATCCCCTTCAATAAACTTTAGAGTATGTATTGTTGCCCCTTCATAAAGTGAAGAGTTAGGAAAATCGGGCACCTGACATTGTATTCTTTTAATGCTATAACTAAGTTTCTTAACTTAGAAACTTCTTTCTTACAATTTTCTGTCCCAGTTGTGTCTGTGAGGCTTTCATCCCCCACTTAGGCTGCAGTAAACACCCTTTATCCGGAGAAGGCAATGGCACCCCACTCCAGTACTCTTGCCTGGAAAATCCCATGGATGGAGGAGCCTGGTAGGCTGCACTCCAGGGGATCGCGAAGAGTCGGACACAACTGAGAGACTTCACTTTCACTTTTCACTTGCATGCATTGGAGAAGGAAATGGCAACCCACTCCAGTGTTCTTGCCTGGAGAATCCCAGGGACGGGGGAGCCTGGTGGGCTGCCGTCTATGGCGTCGCACAGAGTCGAACACGACTGAAGTGACTTAGCAGCAGCAGCAGCAGCAAACGCCCTTTATCAGCCTTCCTTACTCTAGTCTCTCTCTCCTCCAATATGTCCATTCATTTATGCTACCTCAGTTATTGTTCTAAAACACAAACTTATCTGGTAACTGGCCCCTAATTCAAAAGTTTTGCAGGCACCTACGGCTGTACTCCCCCACCCACCCCAACCACCCCCCAAATCTATGATTTGTATCCCTGAACTATGGCCTGGAAAGATAGACGCTGAGTGATAATAGAGATAAAAAGTTGCAAACCACTGCTACAAGCTTTGAGCATGAGCTCTAGGCAAAAAGAAAACTTATTCTCATGGACTTAGATTCAAATAGATTTAAAAACACAGCTGTTATATGAAAGGCTATTTTTTATTTTTAAGTACTACTGCAAAAGCATGCACTTTTTCAAGATAAGTTATTTTACATGGATCATCTTCGGAGCTAAAAATCAGAAGCTAAACTACTAATTTATAAAGATAACTTTTTTCCTTCAAACTTTCTAAAATAATCTCAATGCTTACTGAATTCACATATCTGTGAATATCTGTTTTATTTTATACTAATGCAATATCTACATTAAAGGTAAAAGTTCTGAGCATATGTTCACAAGACAAAACTTTAAAGCTATGGAATAAGTGGTAATATTCAGTTTTAAGATAGAAATAATCTGGAAACAAGTGAAACTAAGGTTCAATGTAGAGGCTCTTAAACCAATATAAATAAGTCTTGATTAATCAAATCAGGATACCAGGCTTAGTATTCTAGCATATTAGTCATTTGACTTTTTACTTAGTACTCTTACAACAGTGGTTGCAGAAAAAAACAGGTAACTCAAACCAGTTAAGTTTTACCTCCAGTCACAGCTCTGGAGGAGGCTAGGGGAAAGAAAGCAGCAGGAAGGAAGATTTGGATGCAGATTATTTATAAAATACTAGGCAATTAATTTGAGCTTTTCCTGTTCTGTATCACCACACATCAAAGTTGATTGTATATTTTACACATAAAATGAAAACAGATGTGTGAGTATATTAGAAAAATGATACATGCTAACCTAAATATAGGCAACAAATTATCACCCTTATCCATCCTTCTCTTCCAGTCTCCCAACAAATAAACAATGTTTCTATTAAATGCTAAAAAATACATTTGGCATTATAAATTTCAGAACCAGGTCTGGTACAGGAAGATCCTAAAAGAGCATTATATTATATACATATGAAAGCTATAAAATTCTCTAAGAAACCAATTGATAGACTGTGACCAGTGCAAAGTGTCTTTGGAATTCTACCTTTGGGAAAAAGGTAGAATTATAACACTCAACTGTACACTTTACCTCATAATATTAAACATAATCTTATGAGCATAAATCACAGAGATAATCATTTTTCCAACATACAGGACATTGTTTACCTAGTAAATTAACTTGGCTACAGAATACGTTCACTGTTAAAACTTCTTCTACCTATTATATAACTAGAAGTCATTTGTTGAGGCCTGCCCAAGTCAAATGTCCCCTTTCTCTTTCCCAGCAACACTTAGTGTATCTGAAATTTGAATGAATGTGATCCACTGAGAGAATCAGGAAAGATTAAAGGTTCTTGATGCCATACTAAGGACTTCTAACTTTCTCTAAGGAATGTTAAACCACTGAAAGATTTCAAAAATAGAAACCACAGGATTGTACTTCTGAGTAATAAAGATCCTGGTGACAGTGTTGAAGATGGGGGAGTGAAGTGACACTGGAGGTGAAGTCATAAATTAGGAAATAATTACAAGTACTTAATTAAAGGGAGACTTTGGAAGACAACCTGGCAGTGAACAGAAATGCATACACTTAGAAATTTCATTTCTAGATATTAACCAAGAGAAATAATCCTACATAATAATGAAGACTTTTTTCTGGAATGTTCACTGTGCTGTTTTTTTTTTTTTTTAAAGCAAAAACTTCAATGACCACCAATAGGGGAATGAATAGATATGGATGGAATATCATATTATAGCTAAGAGGAATGAATTAAATGTGTATCATTGAGCCTCTTGATGAAGGTGATAGAGGAGAGCAAAAAAGTTGGCTTAAAACTCAATATGCAAAAAACTAAGATCATGGCGTCTGGTCCCATCACTTCACGGCAAATAGATGAGGAAAAAAAATGAAAGCAGTGACGGATTTTATTTTCTCGAGCTCCAAAATCACTGTGCATGGTGACTGCTGCCATGAAATTAAAACACGCTTGCTCCTTGGAAGAAAATCTATGACAAACCTAGACAGCATATTAAGAGGCAGGGACATTACTTTGCCGACAAAGGTCCATCTTGTCAAAGCTATGGTTTTTTCAGTAGTCGTGCATGGATATGAGAGTTGGACCATAAAGAAGGCTCGGTGCCAAAAAATTGATGCTTTTGAATTGTGGTGTTGGAGCAGACTCTTGAGAGTCCCTTGGACTGCAAGGAGATCAAACCAATCAATCCTAAAGGAAATCAATCCTGAACATTCATTGGAAAGACTGATGCTAAAGCTACAATACTTTGGCCACCTGATGCAAAGAGATGACTCATTGGAAAAGATCCTGATCTGGGAAAGACTGAAGGCAAAAGTTGAAGGGGGAGGCAGAGGATGAGATGGTTAGATAACACCATCTACTCAATAGGCATAAATTTGAGCAAACTCAGGGGAGATAGCAAACTCAGGACAGGGAAGCCTGGTGTGCTGCAGTCCAAGGGGTTGCAAAGAGTCAGACACGACTTAGACTGAACAGCAACATTGTGGCTTGATTTCAAAAATCAAATGAAAAAAAAATTAAGTTGCAGAAATATGTATACTCTAGTATATTATGTATCAAAATCAAAACAGATAAAACAGCATAATATACTTTGCTTACCTACAATGGCTACATTCCCTGGCTGCTTTTTCTGTGCCAGGCACTGTTCTAAGCACTTTGGACTAACGCACTTATTCCTCAGAACATCCTTACACTATAGGTACTATTATCCTCAGATGGGGAAACTGAGACATGGAATTTAAGGATCTTCACAAAGGCCTGCAGATTGGAAGTGACAGAGACAGGATTCAAACATAGGCTGCTGCTGCTAAGTTGCATCAGTCATGTCCGACTCTGTGCGACGCCATAGACGGCAGTCCACCAGGCTCTGCCGTCCCTGGGATTCTCCAGGCAAGAACACTGGAGTGGGTTGCCATTTCCTTCTCCAATGCATCCAAGTGAAAAGTGAAAGTGAAGTCACTCAGTCCTGTCTGACTCAGCGACCCCATGGACTGCAGCCTACTAAGCTCCTCCGTCCATGGGATTTTCCAGGCAAGAGCACTGGAGTGGGTTGCCATTGCCTTCTCCCTCAAACACAGGCAGCCTGGTCCAAAATTAAAATGCAAAGGTGTAAGGATTCATGACAAATTCTGGTGACTCTCTATTCTGGAGAAGAAAGATATCAGAGTAGGGGAGTGGAGCCAGACAGAGACTTTAGCCATACTTGAGATACTGTTTCAAGGATATACTCAAATATAATATTACAAATAAAATGAACACAATGTTCATTTCCCCCCATCATAAAGTAAATATATAAAATAAGTTTGGGGAAAAAGATGCTCAAGTGTCCATCCTGTTTGACTATGGCTGGTGGGAGTATGGGGACTGTATAATTTCTTCGCAGTTTTCTCTTGCAACAAGCTAAAATGTCTCCAGACATGGTCAAAAAGTCCCCCGGGGGGCAAAACTGTCCCAGGTGAGAACTATCTTAATTTACACATCACACACAATACCAGGCTGGATGAAGCACAAGCTGGAATCAAGACTGCCGGGAGAAATATCAATAACCTCAGATACACAGATGACACCACCCTTATGGCAAAAAGTGAAGAACTAAAGAGCCTCTTGATGAAAGTGAAAGAGGAGAGTGAAAAAGTTGGTTTAAAACAACATTCAGAAAACTAAGATCATGGCATCTGGTCCCATCACTTCATGGCAAATAGATGCAGAAACAATGGAAACAGTGAGATACTTTATTTTCTTGGGCTTCAAAATCACTGCAGATGGTGACTGCAGCCATGAAATTAAAAGACAATTGCTCCTTGGAAGAAAAGCTATGACCAACCTAGACAGCATATTAAAAAGCAAAGACATTACTTTGCCAACAAAGGTCCAGTCAAAGCTATGGTTTTTCCAGTAGTCATGTATGGATGTGAGAGATGGACTATAAAGAAAGCTGAGGGCCGAAGAATTGATACTTTTGAGCTGTGGTGTTGGAGAAGAGTCCCTTGGATTACAAGGAGATCCAACTCGTCAATCCTAAAGGAAATCAGTCCTGAATATTCACTGGAAGGACTGATGCTGAAGCTGAAACTCCAATACTTTGGCCTCCTGATGCGAAGAACTGACTCACTGGAAAAGACTTTGATGCTAGGAAAGATTGAAGGTGGGAGAAGGGGACAACAGAGGATGAGATGATTGGATGGCATCACTGACTCAATGGACATGAGTTTGAGTAAACTCTGGGAATTGGTGATGGACAGGGAGGCCTGGCGTGCTGCAGTCCATGGGGTCGCAAGGATTCGAACACACTGAAGACGCTTTATATCTTTAAACTTTACATAACTCTTTCAAAGATTTCAAAATTAAATCTTTTGTTAAGTATCTCATACTCCAAGTGAGAGAGATGTTGCATAAGTGAAGAAAGTTGCAAGTGAAGTAATTCCCAAATAGAGAAAGCACTAGGAATAATCTAGTTGTCATTCCAGAGAAAGAGGTGCACAGGCCTGGGGATGCCCACTTCCTAACCGGTCTTCCGCAATAACGGGACTAGGAGCCAAGCCCAGCCCCGCTACCTCTCGGCGAAAGTCGGGTCAGGGAACAAGCCGTCAGCCCTACCTCTACACGTGAGACCCTTGCTCAGCACAACAGCAACAACCCCGCAGCAGCAACGCCAAAAATACGTACAGTGTCCCGCCGCTCCAAACCTCCCGCCTGCGCGCTGCATCTTGGGAGGTCCAGGCCGGAGGCTGCGTCCAGCGCAGAGGAGGCGGAGCCTGCCCATCCGGCCAGAACTCGGTTGCCATGGGAGCCTGAGGAGGCGGGGCCTCCGGGGAATGTTGTAAAAGTGAATGGCAACCGAAGCTCGCACGGGCGGACCTTTGCCAGGGAAGAGCCCGAGATTCGCGGGCTGGCGGGGGAGGGTCCGCAGTTCAGGGGACGTCGGGGGCGGGGTCTGAACGCGAAACGAATGGAAAGCCAGGTTGAGGGCCTGGTCCCGCCTCCAGACCCGAGCGGACGCACCAGATTGGGCGGTGTGGCGACGCTTCCGCCTTCCTTCCGTTGTCACGCGACCGCCTCCACCTCCCGCCCTTCCCTCTTTACCTCCTGGCCAGCTTTCCCAGTGCTGAGATATTCGGACCGCAGCTGTGGAAAGGAGCGACGCCAACTCTGATCATGTCGACGACCGCTACTATCGCCGAGGTGAGGAGCTGACCGGATCACTGCCGGGCCCCTCTATCCCGGACCCCGAAGCCGCCTCTGAGGCTAGGGGGCCACACGCCCAGGTGCAGGTGGGCTGGGCAGAGGGGAAGTAGGATGGTGCCTGTAACGTCTAAGCGTCCCTTCGTGTCTCTCTTCTAGTATCAAGCCCAGAATAAAGCCAAGCTCATCTCTGAGGTTCGACGGAGGTTTGAAGCTGAGTATGTGACAGGTGGGTACCGCGCGATCTTGGTGCTGAGGCAGGTGTGCCATGAGCGGCCCCAACTTTGCTGAGATGTTTGCTTGGGTCTCTGTGGAAGCCGACAGGGGACCATTTCGATCCTCACGAGGACCGTGCCTTACACGTTTTCTAAGTTTTCTCTCCTTAATATGGCAAGGATAATGCTCCAGTTGGCCAAGTGACGTGTCTCTTGCTTCCTAAAGGGTTAATGTGAGTTAGAAATTCGTGTTTCAAGTATCTCGAGTTTATGGAACTTTCAGGACACTTGTTAGGCCCTCAACTCAGATGACGCCGTTCCTCTGCTGACCTATCAGTATCAGGAACAACAATCGAGAAAATGAACCTGGAAATTGCCAAAATATTATTCACGTGTGCTTAATTGGGTATCTGAATCCCTAGGTTAGTTTGCCTAATTCCACTTTATACCACCCAGCAGGTGCCCGCGAAGTAGGCCCCCCTGTGCTGGAGCAGGTTCTTTTCATCTCACACTGTACCTAGCAAAGTACCCGTGCGTCCCAAATTGATTTATTGGGTGAACCTCTCTGTCCACATGTCACAGATAGCTGGAGTTGTCCAATATTTAACTGATGATTTAATACCTGTACAGTAATTTTTAAAATCCTGCAGGATAATTTATTGGAAGTACAGACTAAAGACCAATCCTGACCCTTCCTCTTAATAGCTTGCTTGTCTTTTCTGAGCCCCTGATTCCATATTTGTGAAGTTTGACTAACTAGGAGGATTAAATGAAAATATGTATAGCAAACTGTGTAGCATGGGGTTAGCATATAGTAGGCTCTCAGTAAGTAGTTTTCCTCAGTAGTCTTTTTGGTTACATGAAAGAAGTTCAGCTTCTACATCTTGACTTCAGTGCTGAGGGTTCCCTGCAACTTTAGATGGCACTAGCTTGTATGTCAGTTGATGACCTAGAACAAATAAAGAAATCTGTTCTAAATAACCTGGTCAGTAAATCTTCTCATCCCTCCCTGTCAATTTTCTTCACACCCCAAATCTTGTACTAGAGAGTTGCAAAAGCATTTAATTCACTTTTAGCCCAATGAGATAGCTAATTGGTTCCAGTAAAGAGCTAATTCTAAAATTGATTTCTATGGAAACATAATTCTTAGCTGTATGCTGCTGCTAAGTCGCTTCAGTCGTGTCCAACTCTGTGTGACCCCAGAGATGGCAGCCTACCAGGCTCTTCTGTCCCTGGGATTCTCCAGGCAAGGACACCGGAGTGGGTTTTCATTTCCTTCTCCAATGCATGAGAGTGAAAAGTGAAAGTGAAGTTGCTCAGTCGTGTCCGACTTCGCGATCCCATGGACTGCAGCCCACCAGGCTCCTCCATCCATGGGATTTTCCAAGCAAGAATACTGGAGTGGGGTGCCATTGCCTTCTCCGTCTTAGCTGTATAGTTTATAATATTGTGAAGTAACCCAGAACTTGACCTAATGTGCTAATACTCACCAATAGTTGTTTACTTAGGCCCAAGGGAGGAAGCAGGATATAGCCTGGAGAATTTAGTAATAGATAAAATCTTAAAGGTCATCTCTGTCCAACCTTCTTGTTTTTACAATGAAGAAAGTGAACTCTGGAGAGAGTAAATGATTTGCTCAAACTCCTTGGTAGCTAAGATGGGACTGGTGCTCAGGTCTTCTGAATTCACTGTAGTAATCTTTTGGCAACACCAACATACCTAATTAGATCATGGCCCTCCCCAGCTTGAAACCCTCTAGTACCATTCTACTGTGTTTAGAAAAAAAGAAAAAATCTCAGTTATTTTTGGTGGCCTGCAACACCATCCTCATGTTACTACTTTTCTTGCTCAGTGCAGATTTCACCACTGCCCACAATAAGAAACGTATTATATATTGCAGTCTAGTACACACTCATACATATCACTGAAGCAACAGTTCATTAAAGAATACTTCTGTTGAAAACCTATGACTCCCTGGTATACTGATGCACAAAATTAACATCATAACCTACAAATGTGACCCACAGAATAGTGTGACCAGCTTCTTTTATGCCCTTCAAACTGACTTGAGTCTGTTTCCATCTCGGGACCTTTCCATTTCTCTGCCTAGAAGACCACCAAGCATAGCTAGGTTCTGCTTTTCCATCTTGGTTTAAATGTATCTGAGAGACCTTTGCTGTTTATTAAATGGCCTCCCTGTCTTGTCTCCATTACAGTTCTTATCATAACCTATAACTCTGGTTATTAAATGGCCTCCCTGTCTTGTCTCCTTTATGGTTATCATCACCTGTAACCGCCCTCGTTCATTTGTTGACTTATTATTGTTCATTTCCTTCAGTAAAATGTGGGTCTGGGGCAACCTGTGGGCCATGAGGGCAGGGTCTGACTCACCTCTGTATACTTAGCACAGTTCTCAATACATAGTCATTGACTGAATATAGCAATGCTTAAGTATAAATATACATATACATATGAAGATGAGTCCAAGTCTGTATGAAGGGCTGTCCTGTCTCCTCTCCCCCACAAAAATCTGGCAGAGAGCAGTCCTCACAGAATGTCTCATAAAGACCAGTGTTATTTCAAAGTAAAGCACTGTGTGGCATTAAGTATAAGGAGGGTTTTGTGTGAAAACCAAATATGTGTGAATGAGTTATCTGCACAGCCATGGCAAATACTGATTTAATTAATTTAAAGACTTGCATTGGTAAGGAAAAGAAAAATTCTTGAGGCTTTCTCCCCTTAAAGTTTCAGTTGTTTTGTGAAATAGAGCATTAGGTAAAGGTAGAGTGGGAAACTGGCACAAAGGGTTTTATGATTTGTCTGTGTTCTCCCTTTCAAGTTTACTTTTTAGAAGTTAGCTAGATATTGAGAATAACCACTTTCCTCCTTCCTCTTTGATTCTCCCCTTTCTCTCACCATTAACAATATTTTGTTTCAGAAGTAGCTTTAGGCAGACTTAAGCAAACATGTTTTTCCTAAAGGAAAATATTTTCTGCAGTTTATCACTTTACACAGTGGCTGAACTCCAACAGCTCTTTTGGGGGTGGGTTCTTGGAAATTCCAAGCATGTTTTTGTTTCCACAGAAATTATTACCAATTATGGATAGATTTGTAGCTGCAAAAAGAACAAATTCGAAGGTCGTAATTGTTGTAGCACTGCTAATTGTCCTTTTTATCCCTCATTGTTTCTCTGAGAAATTTCATGCTGAGTCTCAAATGAGAAACTTTTCCCATTATCTCTTCCTCTTTCTTGTGGCCAGGGCAAGAGACGACTATTGTGACAAAAATTTATTCCATTCCTGTTTAATTCTGGGAAGTAGTGTGCCAATATTAGAGATAGAGCCCCTTCCTGAACTACTACAATCTAGTAAAGGTGTTGAGACAGAAATATTAAAGGCAAATGCTGTCCAGAAGAATAGGAATGCTAAAATCATTTCTGTAGGAGTCCAAGACCAGGAAAAATAACATCTAATTTGGGTGACTGGGTTAGCGCAGTTGGAAAAACCTTCTCAGAACAAGCGGTATTTCTCAAGAACTTTGGGAGATGTTAGAACTCGGCCAGCCAGATACCGAATGTGATTCAGATGGATCACATAGTCCAGGTTGAGATGCTTAAGTGAGAAGGTATGGGGCATGTTTGAGAAGCCAGAGGAAGTCCACTTTGATGATCCTTAAGGAGCACAGGTGACTAAAAACAGTGGGCGTATAGCGTGGAGATCCATGGCCACTGAAGCAATACATTTGTACGCAACTGAGGCTTGTGGGTTTTATTATTTTAGGCTTGTTCTGATTCTACAAGTATGTGAATTTATTTAAATAAATTTGTGTTATACCGAAAACAGTCCAGGGGATCTCCCATAAACTTATCATACAGAGATATAGCCCTTCTAACAGTGAACGAACTTTTTTCTATACATTAAAACACTTAAAAGATCATTATGTAGTTTTCTGTGTTCTATTTTTTATTGCCATGATTTTATTTCCCCATATTAGGAAGTAACCAACATTTAACATTACTTAATATTCAGTTCTGTAAATAAAAGAATTTTCTTTTATCTGAAAAAGCCTCTTATGGATATTTAGATTCTTTCCCTTTTTTTGTTTGTTAATATAATATTTTGTGCAGTAGTTCAGATTGTTTCCTGAATAGTCATGTCTAGAAGTAGAATTATTGGTTTGAAGAGTGAATAGTTCAGGATACTTGACATGTGTGCTTAATTCTCCTCCATATAAATTGCACCAAGCTTAATTCCCACCAGTACACAGGAAAGTGTTAGGGTCACTACAGCCTTACCCAGATTAGGATCATCTCTTAATGCTTTTTTCTTGGTTTTAATTTGCATTTGATTACTAGTGATAATAAACTTCATCTATTTATATCCATTTGTAGTTTAAAATTCTTTTTTTCATTAGTGTGTGGCTTTTAAAATTGGTTTGGCCTTTTCTTGTTTGTCACTCTGACTTTTTTTCGTTTTTTGAATGAATGTATTCAAAATTACCCATTCCTTTGTGGTTTCTTCCATTGCTGTTACGTTAAATAATTGTCTCCTATTCAGTAACTTTTCTAGTGCTTTTGTTTTGTGTTGGTCTCTTATTTCTTAATTTTGAAATATATTTTACATACAAAATGTGTAAAACAAAAAATAAACACCCATATACTCGCTACTCAGAACTTTCTGTGTATCCCCAACCCTGCCATTCACATGGTAGTTGCCTATTCTGCATTTGCTGTTGCTCAATCTCTTGCTTTTCATTAGCTTTGCCACCTGTGATGTATTCCTCACCACTGCTTGATTAAGTTTGCCTCTTTTTTGAACTGGAAATCAAAGCTGCATATATTTCTCCATGATTCGCATCTGTTGCTCAAGAGTCATTCTTACTGCAGTTGATTCCTTTTTACAGTCGTGGTGTATCAACAGTTCACAGAATGAAAATACCAATTGATGAATTTGGGGTTCTTTCTAGATTTTACTACTATGTACAATGCTGCTATAAACATTCTTAAACATATCTGATGCCTAGACTTTGTCTAGAGCAGTGGTTCTCAAAATTGGTCTAGGAACTATAGTTTCTTGAGATTATTTCAAAGAGCTTCAGAGTCCAAACTATTTCTGTAATAACACTAAGACATCATTTTCCTTTTTCACTGGCATTCTCTCACAAGCACACAGTGGGGTTTCCCAGAGGTTACATGGCATGTGATGATATTACTCTGACAGATGATAGAATAAAGTACTTGTGTGTGGTTATATTTAAATTTTTTCTCAGTTATGATACCTAATGTAGTAACTACCAGTAAATATAACCCATAGAAACAAAAATGCTTGGGGCTGGTGCACTGAGATGACCCAGAGGGGTGGTATGGGGAGGGAGGGGGGTTCAGAATGGGGAACACGTGTATACCTGTGGCGGATTCATGTTGATGTATGGCAAAACCAATACAATATTGTAAAGTAATTAACCTCCAATTAAGTTAATTTAAAAAAGTCTTTAGAGGCCTCAGTTATTTTTTAAAATCATTATTTTACATTGAATTATAGTTGATTTACAGTATTGTAATAGTTTCAGATGTACAGCAAGGGGACTCAGCCATACATATATATACATGTATCCATTTTCCCCCAAACTCCCCTTTCATCCAAGCTGCTGCATAACACTGAGCAGAGTTCCCTGTGCTATACAGTAGGATCTTATTGGTTGTCCATTTTAAATATAGCAATTTGTACTTGTCATTCCCAAACTCCTAACCATCCCTTAACCTCATCTTTCCCCCTGGCAACCATAAGTTCATTCTCTAAGTGTGTGAGTCTGTTTGTGTTTTGTCAATAAGTTCATTTGTATCATTTCTTTTTAAATTCCACATATAAGGGATGTCATGGGGGTATTTCTTCTTGTCTGAGGTAACTCAGTGTGACTATCTCTGGGTCTATTCGTGTTGCTACAAATGGCATTACTTCACTCTCTTTTATGGCTGGGTAATATTCCGTTGTGTATACGTATTGCATCTTCTTTGCGTATTCCTCGGTCAGTGGACGTTTCAGTTCCTTCCGTGTCTTGGCTATTGTAAACAATGCTGCACGGAACAGTGTGGTGCATGTAGCCTTTGAGATCATGTTTTCCTCTGAATATGCCCAGAATGGGATTGCAGGGTGATATGGTAGCTCCATTTTTAGTTTTTTAAGGAACTTCCATACTGTTCTCCGTAACACTTGTAGAAACTTAACATTCCTACCAACAGTGTAGGAAGGTTCCCTTCTCTCCATATCCTCTCTCGAATTTGTTGTTTGGATTTTTTGATGATAGCCATCTTGAGTGGTGTGATATCTCCTTGTAGTTTTTATTCCCATTTCTCTAAAAATTAGTGATGTTGAACATCTTTTCATGTGCCCCTTGGCCATCTGTATATCTTCTTTGGAGAAATGTCTCTTTAGGTCTTCTGCCCATTTTTTGATTGGATTGTTTTGAGTATATTAAGCGTCATGAGCTGTTTGTAAATTTTGGAGACTAATCCCTTGTCAGTCACATCATTTGCAAATATTTTCTCCTAATCTCTGGGTTAGAAGAATTGATGCTTTTGAACTGTGGTGTTGGAGAAGACTCTTGAGAGTCCCTTGGACTGCAGGGAGATCCAACTAGTCCATCCTAAAGGAGATCAGTCCTGGGTGTTCATTGGAAGGACTGATGCTGAAGCCCCAACACTTTGGCTACCCAATTCGAAGAACAGACTCATTGGAAAAGACCCTGATGCTGGAAAAGATTGAAGATGGGAGGAGAAGGGGACGACAGGATGAGGTGGTTGGATGGCATCACTGACTCCATGGACCTGAGTTTGAGTAAATTCCAGGAGTTGGTGATGGACAGGGAGGCCTGGCATGCTGCAGTCCATGGGGTCGCAAAGAGTTGGGCATGACTTAGTGACTGAAATGACTGAACTGGGTTATCTTTTTGTTTTATTAATTGTTTCCTTCACTGTGCAAAAGCTTTTAAGTAGGTCCCATTTGTTTATTTTTATGTTCATTATTCTGGGAGACAGATTGAAAAAAAGTATTGCTGGGATTTATGACAGAGTGTGTTCTGCCTGTGTTTTCCTCTAGGAGTTTTATAGTGTCTGCTCTCACATTTAGGTCTTTAATACATTTTGAGCTTATTTTTGTGTATTGTGTTTAAGAATGATCTGATTTCATTTTTTTACATGTGGCTATCTGATTTTCCCAGCACCATTTGTTGAAGAGATTGTCTTTCCAACATTGTGAAGTCTTGCCTCCTTTGTCATAGGTTAATTGGCCATAGGTGCATGGGTTTATTTCTAGGCTTCGTGTCCTGTTCCATTGATCTGTATTTCTGTTTTTGTGTCAGTATCATAGTGTTTTGATGACTATAGCTTTGTAGTATAGTCTGAAGTCAGGGAGCCTGATTCCTCCAACTCCATTTTTCTTTCTCAAGATTGCTTTGGCTGTTTGGTGTCTTCCGTGTCTCCATACAAATTTTGGTTCTAGTTCTGTGAAGAATGCCATTGGTAACTTGATGGGGATTGCAATCTGTAGATTGCCTTTGGTAGTATAGTCAGTTGCGTGATACTGATTCTTCCAGTCCATGAACATGATTTATTTCTTTCCATCCATCTGAGTCAGAGTACAGATCTCCTCTCTCCTTAGGTAGGTTTATTCCTAAGTATTTTATTCTTTTTGATGATGGTAGATGGGATTGTGTCTTGAATTTCTTTTTCATCTTTTGTTGTTAGTGTATAAAAATGCAACAGATTTCTGTGTATTTGTAACCTGCAACTTTACCACATTCATTGAGTTCTAGTAGTTTTCTGGTAGCATCTTTAGGATCATCTATGTGTAGTATCATGTCATGTGTGAACAGTGACGGTTTAACTTTTCCAGTTTCGATTCCCTTTATTTCTTTTTCTTCTCTGATTGCTGTATGTAGCTAGGACTTTCAAAATTATTTTGAATAAAACTGAGAGTGGACATCCTTGTCTTGTTCCTAATCCTAGAGGGAAAGCTTTCAGTTTTTCACCATTGAATATGATGTTAGCTGTAGGTGTGTCATATATGGCCTTTATTATGTTGAGGTAGATTCCCTTTATGCCCATTTTTGGAGAGTTTTTAATCTTAAATGGCTGCTGAATATTGTCAAAAACTTTTTTGGAGTCTATTGAGATGGTTATATGATTTTTATTCTTCAATTTGTTGATGTAGTGTATCACACTGATTGATTTGCAGATGCTGAAAAATCCTTACATCCCTGGGATAAATCACACTTGATCCTGTTGTAAGATTCTTTTAATCTGTTGTTGAATTCGGATTGCTAATATTTTATTGAGGATGTTTGCATCTGTGTTCATCAATGACATTGGCCTGTAATTTTCTTTTTTGTGGTATCTTTATGTGATTTTGGTATCAGGGTGATTGTGGCCTCATAGAATGAATTTGGGAGCTTTCCATCCACTGCAATTTTTTGGAAGAGTTTTACAAGGATAGGTGTTAGCTTTTATCTAAATGTCTGATAGAATTTGCCTGTGATGCCGTCAGGTCCTGGACTTTTGTTGGGAGTTTTTTTAAATCACATTTTCAGTGCTGGTGATTGATCTGCGCATATTTTCTGTTTCTTCCTGGTTCAGTCTTGGGAGACTGTACCTTTCTAAGAAATTGTCCATTTCTTCCAGGTTGTCCATTTTATTGGCATATGGTTGCTTCTGGTAGTCTCTTAGGATCCTTTGTATTTTTGTAGAGTCAGTTGTAACTTCTTCATTTCTAATTTTATTGATTTGAGTCCTCTCCATTTTTTCCTTAATGAGCCTAGCTAAAGGTTTAGCAATTGCATTTCTTTTCAAAGAACCAGTCTTTAGTTTTCATTGATCTTTTCTATTGTTTTCTTCATTTTTCACTTATTTCTGCTCTGATCTTTATGATTTCTTTCCTTCCACTCACTTTGGATTTTGTTTGTTCTTTCTGTATTTGTTTTAGGTGTAAGTTTAGGCTGTTTGAGATTTTTCTTGTTTCTTGAGGTAAAACTGAATTACTCTGAACTTCCCTCCTACAACTGCTTTTGCTGCGTTCCATAGGTTTTTGATCATTGTGCTTTCATTTTCATTTATATCTAGCTGTTTTTTTGGTTTCCTCTTTGATTTCTTCAGTGATCCATTGGTGGTTTAGTACCATATTGTTTAGCATCCACCTGTTTGTATTTTTTTTTATAGTTTTTCTTCTTATAGTTTATTTCTCACCTTGTAGCATTGTGATTGGAAGAGATGCTTGATATGATTTCAGTTTTCTTAAATTTACCAAGACTCATGGCCCAGCATGTGGTCAGTCCTGGAGAACGTTATATATGCATTTGGAAAGAATGTGTATTCTGCTGTGTTTTGTTTTTTTTTTTTGGTATCGGGGTATAGCCGATTAACAAACAATGTGATAGTTTCAGGTGAACAGCAAAGGGTCTCGGGTATTCATATACATGTATCCATTCTCCCCACACTCCCCTTCTGCTGCTTTAAAAAAAAATTATTGCTTACTTTTGACTGTGCTGGGCCTTTGCCACTGCATGCAGGCTTTCTCTAGCTATGGTGAGTGGGAGCTGCTCTTGTTGCCATGCATGGGGCTCTTACTGCAGAGCACAGGCGCTAGGGTGCATGGGCTTCAGTAGTTGCAGTGCACAGGCTTTGCTGCCCCACTGCATGTGCAGTCTTCCAGAGCAGGGACTGAAGTCATGTCTCCCGCGTTGGCAGGAGGATTGTTAACCACTGGACCACCAGGGAAGTCCTGTTCTGTTGCCTTGGATAGAATGTAGAGCCCTCAGTGTAAAAGGGGTCCAGAGACCAAGAAGTTTGAAAACTTCTATAGCCAACTGTGAACTGGGTGGCTGGTAGAATAGATACTCAGTCTACTTTACTAGATAATCTAGTTTCCAAAGTGATTTCACCTGCTTTTATTTTAACCAGCAGTTTTTGAATGTCCTTGTTTTTCCACACTTTAAAAACTGACATTGTTAGTGTTTTGTTTTTATTTTTTCCCATCTGATGCCATTGTTAGGATATCTTACTGTGGTTTTAATTTGTATTTCTTTGAGTACAAGTGAGATTGAGCATCTCTTCATATTTTTATGGGCCATTTGGTTTCTGCTTATGAAAATAACTTCTTCAGATTCTCTTGGCCCTTTGTTCTTACGTTTAAATTTTAGAATGTTTATTATGGTTTTGCAATTCCCCCCCCCCCCCCCGCAAAAAAAAAAAAAAAAAAGAACCTCTTTGAGGATTTTGAGTGGAATTGTGTTAAATCAGAAGATCAATTTTGGGAAACTTCACATAACAATGGTTAAATCTTCAGAGAACTTGGTATACCTATCAGCCAAACTCTTCCTTATGGAAAGATTTATAATTTTCTCCATAAAGGTTAACCCACTTTTATTCAGTTTATTTCCAGATACTTTGTTTTATTTTTGTGATGCTTTAAACAGTATCTCTTCAGAATGTATTTTCTAGATGATTGTTGCTGGTTTATAGAAAGTATGTTTGACTTTTTACATTAATATTGGACTCGAACCTTATTCATTTCAATTAATTTATCTCTAGATAAGTTGGCAATTTCTTTGTAGATTATAGTATCACCTTGAAATAATGATAACTAATTGTCATTAACGATTTTTACGACTTTTAAGTACTTTTGCTTTATACTGGCTGGAACCTTTAAGAACACTGTTGAATCAGTGATAAAAGCCTACTTGTCTTATTCCTGATCTTAGATAGCCCAAACAAGATCTCTGTAGATGTTTTTTATCAGAATGAATAGGTTTCCTTCTGTTCCTCCTTTGCTAGTTTTGGTTTTTGTTCATTGTTTTGTTTTGTTCCCATCACAATTAAGGAGTGAATTTTACTAAATGCATTTTCTTCATCTGTTGAATACATTGTATCTGAACTGTTCACTTGGTTTTTCTCTTTTAATCTGTGAATATAGTTTATTGTATTAATTGGTTTTAAAAATATTTATTTTGCTGTGGTCAGTTGATATTTTCAGTAGCTGATATTTTCTTTGAAAATTTTGCATCTGTATTCAAAAATTGGTCTGTAAATTTCCTTTCTTGTATTTTTCTTGTGTGATTTTGATGTCAGAATTATTCAGACTTCATAAAATCAGTTAGGAGTGTTTCCTCTTTTCTCTTCCCTGAAAGAAATGGTCATTGTGTAGTTCTAACTTGGTTCCTCATAAATTACTGCTCTTCCAATTTGTTGTTGTTGTTTTTTATTAGTGTTTGCTTTTTTACCTTGTATTTGCCAATATCTTTATCATTTCTTCTTAAGTTTCAGATCTTTTATCTGGTATCATTATTGTTTCATCTTGAGTATAATCTTTAGGTTTTCCTTTGGTGGGATCTTGGTGGTAAATTTAATTTTGAAAGTGTCTTTATTTTTGCTGCCTTTTAAATTACACAGTTAACCTTGAGGAATGCCTTCACCTTACTAGGCTGAGGGAGAGGAAGTGGTTAGAGAAGTAGAAGAACCAGGAAACTTTAGTATCATAGATGATCTCTGAGAGGAGAATTTCAGGGACAGGAAGATAAGTAGTGACTAGAAGGAACCTCTGTGGGTAAAAGTACATAAAACTGGAGTTTTTCTTATCAGCTGCCCTCTCTGGAAAGGAAGGGTGGAATTACACTTTTAAAGTGTAATTACACTCCTGGATATTTTACATAAACTCTCGATTATGACCCATCCAAGGGATCGACCCAGGCTTTGTTCATCTTTGCATCTGCAATTCCTAGCTATCTTTTGAGCTAACATATGATGAGTGATCATAAATTAGTCCTCATAACTACTGAATTATGTTTTATCCCCAAGAGAGGAAGCCTTTAGAAGATAGGTGGGTAGACACTTCGATTTCCTTAAATTGTGCTGTGACATTTTCCAGGTCAACTTTTTAAAGTTGTCATGGTCACAGTAAGAGGAAAAGATGTTAAGAGTTTATCAGTTTTTGTCCTTATTGCATATCTACAGACCATGTAATATGATTCAGTAACTTTGTATGTAGAATATGTAGTTGTGCTTTGAGAACTTTTGTAAACAGTCCCCACATATTAAGTCATAAAGGAAGTCTCAGAAATTCCAAAGCAACTAGATCATACAGACCATGGTCTCACCCCAGGAAGCAACTGTATAAGAAGTCATAATCAAAAGGTACTTAAAAGTAAATTGAATGTTAGGAAATTAAAATAACACCTGTAAATAACCATGGATTAGCAACTTCCTAGCAATGCATGTAATTCTTCTGCTAAATAACCCAGAGAGTAAAGAGGATATCACAGTGGAAATTACAAAATACTTAAAGCTGACCAAGAGAATGTCTGTGGTCTTTACATTCATTTCTTAGGAATCAAGGCCCAAATAAAAATCAACTAAAGATTGAATTCAAGAAACTAAAAAATGAACATGAGTAAATATAGAGAAAGTAGAAGGGAATAAGAGCAGATGATTATGGTATAGGAAAAAAGATAGTAGATGTAATAAACCTAAGTTGACTTTTTGAAAGGATTAGTAAAATAGACCAACCTAGGATGACTGAATAGGAGGAAAAGGAGACGGCAAAAACATCCACTAGCAGATAGAAAAAAGCAGATAGAATTATAGATGTGGCAGAGATTTTAAAAATCATAAAAGAGAATATAATGACAGGCTTTGTCACAGTAAGTTAGAAAACTTAGATTACATGGAAAACTTTCCAGAGAAAAGAAATCATCTAAAATTGTCTCAATAAAAAGTAAAAGGCCTAAATATATCAATGACTGTTAAAGAAAATTGAATTGGTAGGCATAGTCCTCTACACTCTCCCTGCCCTACCACCACAAAGGCACACACAGACACATAAGGCCCAAGCAAGCACTTTTGTTAGCCCCAAGAATGTAAAGATAATTCATGATTAGAAAATGCAGGGGGATTCATGTTGATGTATGGCAAAACCAATACAATATTGTAAAGTAATTAGCCTCCAATTAAAATAAATAAATTTAAATTAAAAAAAAAGAAAATGCAAGGGAAGAACTACTACGTTCACAAAATGCTTCTCAGGGAAATTTTAATGGGCACAGTTCAACCACCAAAACTATTTAGAAAGGCAAGTATTGAGAAGTGTCTTTCATCTCTTGTGCCTCTTCACTCCCTTTTCTCCTTGTCTTTTTAGCTAGCCATATCTGTTTTCTCTTTCTTTTTTTCAAATACAAACATATTTGCAGCAACAAGATTAAATGAGGGAAAATGTGTATTTCAATAAAGACAGAAACCACATTGGCTATAATTCATCTTTATGAAAAGCAAACAAAACTTTTACCAAACAAGGTAACTTGTTCTCTTAACTCCTAAAAATCCTACAGCAAAAGTCATGGTTAATCATGAAACTTCAAAATGATTCCCAGAAAGTCAGGCAAAAGACAATGATCTCCAATATTATTTATATAATTCTACAGGATATAAAACAATCTAGTTATCAATGTGGCAAGGAAAATAAGAGGTGTAAGGTTTTCAAGTCTTGGCTCATGATAGCAACACAAAAATCTCTAAACTTTCTAGTGAATTGTTATTAAAGAACATTGAAAGAAGACTCCAACAGATAGAGAGGTAAGTCACCAAGATATAATGTCTTGTACATATTGAGCATATGAACTCAGTTCTTGAAGGATAGGAGCTGAAGCAGAAAGCCCCTCCCCTCTCTACAACAGACGAGCAGTCAGCAAAGTTCTGTTGTATGTCGTGTCTTTTTTATTTTTGCTTGCACTGGCTCTTCTTTCCTGTGTCCAGGCTTTCTCTAGTTGCAGCAAGCGGAAGCTACTCTTGGTTGTGGTGCGCAGGCTTCTCATTGCGGTGGCTTCTCTTGTTGCAGAGCACGGACTCCAGTAGTTGCAGTGCTTAGGCTTGGTAGTTCCAGCATGTGGGCTCTAGGGTGTGCAGGCTTCAGTGGTTGTGGCTCTTTGGCTTAGTTGGCTCTGCAGCATGTGGAATTTTCCCAGACAAGAGATCAAACCCACGTGCTCTGCATTGCCAAGTGGATTCTTATCCACTGGACCACCAGGGAAGTCCCCGTTTGTGTTTTTAATAGCCCTTGAGCTCAGAATGGTTTTTCTATTTGTAAAGTGTTGCTAAAAAAAAAGAAAAAGAATCAGCAACAGAGGCCATATGTGGCCCTCAGAGGCTAAGATCCTTAGATGTTTATCCTCTGGCCCTTTACCAAACAATTATGCCAACCCCTGTAGTAGCCCCGGAGTTTTCAAAGTGTGGTCTCTGAAGCAGCAGCATTCTGTAGGGACTTGCTGCAAGTGCAGATTCTGAGATCTCACCCACAAATTACTGGGCCCCATGAATTTAGAGGTAGGGCCCCAGTCATCCCTGTTTTAACACACCTTCCTGGTGACTCTGATAGGTGCTAAAGTTCAGAATTGCTGCTGGAGGTCAGTGGCTTAATCCCACTGTAGACAGTCACCTGCTTGGCAGTCTCTCACCTGAAAGCTTCATGGGAAAGAAGAGATTCAGGGTAGGTTGTGGCCAATCAGCAGAGGATGCCCTTAAGGGAATATTTGTTATTTCAGCCTAATCACACATTGTTGACATACACAGGCTCCAGCCAATAGAAATCGTCCATCTAGTACAAATGCTCTTCCAGGGCCCCACCAGGACTTTAAATAGATCAGTGCTCAGAGTCTTGGAGAAATAACAGATGCTAAGAGGTTTTAAGGGCTTTCCTGGTGGCTCAGTGGTAAAGAATCTGCCTGCTAATTCAGAAGGCTCGGGTTTGATGGGTCAGGAATCCGCTGGAGAAGGAAATGGCAACCCACTCCAGTATTCTTAACTGGAGAATCCCATGGACATTGGAGCCTGGTGGGCTACAGTCCATGGGGGTCACAAAGAGTTGGGCGTGACTTAGTGACCAAACACACACTCATGAGATTTCACACTACTGAAATGTTTGAGTTGCATATTTGCTGCTTTGACACCCAGTTGATAACTGTTCTCTGTTTTTCATTATCAAAATACTGTTGCATTTTTTTAACCTTTTATATGAATTCTAGGCACATTTATAATAACTACAATATAATTTCAAGATTTTCTCAATTGTCTAATAGGTCAATTAGAATTTAGGTTTCTGTTCATGAGTAGCATTCTACCTTATGTTAATAAAAATTCATTGGTATTGTGTTAAAAGTTTTCAGAGTGTCCTTGATCTTCATAAGACTGAAAAGGCAGACCTTATCTCCATTTTACAGAGAAGAAAAGTCAGGCCTGGAGTGACTTGCTCAGTCTTCCTGAACATAGTTAATAGCAGGGGTCTTCTGATTCCATCACTGTCCCATATCCTGAATCTGGCTATGAATTTTTTTTCACATTTGTTAACCTTAAAACATAGTTTCTGGCTGGTTTGTAATTTCACCAGCCAACAAGTGCAAGAGAGAGAAAAGTTAATAATGGAATTTGCTGTTTTATGAGTAAGCACTGTGTTCTCTTTATCTTGCAACATTTGAAAGTGTGTATGTGAGAGAGCTCAAAGGACGTGTGCATACGAGGGAAGAAGGAGAGTTGAGAGGAGTCATCTTTTCTCTGGAACAGTTAGTCCTGTCTGACTCAGAGGTTAATCACCATAGCCACTTATCTGGTTCTTTCTCAGCAAAATTAGGAGTGTCCAGTTGGCTTGGTGATATACTGTATAAATATAAGTCCAATTTATAGAGCAAAATTCATATAAGGAGAAATAGTAGAAAGAGACAGTAAACCATAGTAAGTGTGGCAATAGTTCATTAAGGTTTCTTAACAGAGGAGTGGCCAGAAATGAGCTTTGAGCTGTTTTGAACAAGTGCAAGGATGAGGCTTCAAAGTCTGCTACTTGAGATTCACGTTGATTTCTGATGCAGCTTTCACTGGTCCTCAGCAAGATGAAAGTAATAAGGACAAGGTATTAGACAGTGTACACATATATCTCTGTATGAGACTGATCTCTTCTTTATCTCTGTGCTTTAGTCACTGAGAGGTAAAGTGATGTCTTAGGTAGGGAGTGGGGAAGGTTTTGATATCTTCAGATACCTTCTGGGTGTACATCTTTAGCTTTTCCCTGTAACATCTGGATTTACCAAAGGACCAAACTCCCTAACACTTGAGGGTTCTGTGGAAGTTCCTTCTACCCTTCTAGGTTCTTTAACTGATCTCATAAATTGATAAAAGACAGATGAACAGGAGAAAAGCAAACACGTTTAATAACATGTATACCTCCTATATACGTTGAGAGAGACCCAGGAGAACTGAGTCACTCTCCAAAGTGGCCCAAGCCACCACCTTCACTACCATCTCCAGCTAAAGACAAAAGAAAATGTCGGGGTGGGGAGTCAGTTATTAGAGATGACCAGGAAGAGCTCAGTAAATAAGGGTATGGTTGTGCAGATTTAAGTCCTTACCTTATGTGTTGATAAGAGTTTCAGGAGATTTTGCATCATTCTTCTCTTCCTGTTACAGAGAGGGCAGCATCTTTACAAATGGAGGCTTCCCTTATAAAAGGATGACTTCTTATAAAAGGATAACTTTTTCATATAAAAGGGTGACTTCTGCTCACCTTTTAGAGCTTTTCCTGTATTTGCTGTTTATTAAAAATAGCTCAAAATAATCAGTATACCAGAGAAGCATGTGTGGGGCTGTGTATTTTGCCTCCCCTCAGCTCAGTTGTCTGGGGGCTGTGTTGCAGCAAACTGTGATGTCGTAAGCAGTATTGCACTTGGTCTTGTGGTCCAGGTCAAGTTTTCCTTAGCTCGAATGC
Source organism: Budorcas taxicolor (assembly GCF_023091745.1). Classification (NCBI taxonomy): domain Eukaryota; kingdom Metazoa; phylum Chordata; class Mammalia; order Artiodactyla; family Bovidae; genus Budorcas; species Budorcas taxicolor. Next base: position 129,874,022 of record NC_068935.1, on the reverse strand, counting down.
TCAGTTTTCTGTTTCTCTGTCTCCTTCCTTCTCTCCCTCTCCTTGCCTTAGCCCCCTTCTCGGTCCTCTTCTGTCCCAGCTTGTCTCTTGCCTCTCTCCCTCCACCTACATAACCTCCTCCCTAGTCCTCTCTTGCGCTCTCTTTTCTAGCTCTCTTATTTCAACTTATTTCTATCTAGGGATAATGTCTAACAACAGGCATCTCATATGTTTAAGTACCTGTTTTATTAATAGCAACCATTTTAATCTAAATGGAGATTTCTGATTGCAAAAATCTTCATTCCTAAAAGCTCTCCAGGAGCAGTAAGCTTTGAATTTCTTGGTAAGGGACACTGTAGTGATAATACCAACAGGGGTAGGAATAATGATAGTAACAGCAAGTATGTTTGATTCTTCTGCTTATGGCTAAGAATTTTCTGAGTTTTCACCACTTAACCACATGTTTTCCTGGGGAAGTGGTTCTCAGAGTTTAGTCTCTGGATCCTTGGAGATGCCAAGGGCTCTTCAGGAACCCATGAGGTCAGAGCTGTTTTCACAGTGATGCTAAGAAGCCTCTTGGTTTTTCATTTGCTCTGATTACATGGAAGCATTGGTAGGCAAAGCTGTTGCCTCTTCAGCCTGAATCAAGGTGAATGGCCAATACAGTCTTCATTGTCAGCATGCTCAGTTAAAACTTTTTTTATAAGTCAATGTTATTTTAGAAAGCCTCTGATGAAGCAAAAAGTTTTATTAAATCTTGACCCTTGAGTGCATGTTCTTTAAGTGTTCTGGGTAACCAAATTGAGAAGTACTCATAAAATACTTTTGTGCACTTGAGTTACCAACTAAATTAGTCATATTTTTCATGGACCACCCTTTTTATTTGAAAGAACAACTGTTAAGTAAACTGTGGTTATTCAGACTTGGGTTTTTGGGAGAAATTTTCTTGAAGGCAGACAGTAATTTCAAGCAAAACACCATATCAGTCCACTGGAGAAAGTTGTCCAGTAGCCAAACTGGATGGATGGTCCTTCTGGAGGGGCAGGTGTTCCCAGGGGCCTTTTTGCTTTGAATATTGATGAATGTTTGAATAGCAGAGCTAAAATACCATTTTCTAAGGTTTATCTACAACAGAGTATGCATTAGAAAAGTAGAGACCAGATATTGAAAGCCGTATCCAAGCTAACACTCTACAATACATGACTTACGGCCTCATGTTATATTTTATAGTGCTTTAAACTTTCAGGTACTTTTATATATATACATTTTTATCCAATCCTCACACAACCCTGTGAGTATCTAATGTAATTTAAAGATATGGAAATTGGGTCTCAAAGAAGGTAATTCCATGAATGCGCTTTATATTCCCCTGCCCTTTCATCTGTTATCCATGAGGGCCTGAAATAAGTCGGAACAAATGGAGAGGAGATAGAATCTATATAATTTGGCAACTAACTAGGGGCAAAAAAAATTGGAGATGAAGGCAGTTTTCTGAAATATCTTCCTTGGGCACCTGGGAGGGTACCATTGCCTGAGAAAATAAAAATAGGAAAGGAAAAGATTCAGTCCACAAATATTTCCTAAAAGTCTTTTCACTGGCTCTGCTGTAATCTGCTCTGGGGGCTTCTTAGGATGTATACACTGTGCGGTTAAGATCTCTGTACAGGAAGATATGGCATAAATGCCAGTAACTCTGATTCAAGGGGAAATGCACTAAGTGCCTTAAGAAAGGCATAGTTCAGGTCCACTAGCTATTCACAGGGAAGGAATTACTTCTGGGCCTAGGGATAATTTTATGGAAGAGGAAGCATTTGAAACGAGTCTTACAGAATGGTAGAATTTGGATATGCAGAGGTGGTTGTAAGGAGACAAGGAAACTTCAATTACAGGAAAATAGAAGGGGGGCCGTGGAAGGAGGGTATAGAGGTATGTAGAGGTTGATGAGAACACAGCTTGTGTGTAGGTGGATAATGAGACATCATTGGCAACAATTACTCCAACTAGGGCTTCCCTGGTAGCTCAGGTGGTAAAGAATCCGCCTGCAATGTGGGAGACCTGGGTTTAGTCCCTGGGTTGGGAAGATCCTTGGAGAAGGAAATGGCAACCCACTCCAGTACTCTTGCCTGGAGAATTCCATGGACCTCTGTCCATGAATGTAGCCTGGCAGGCTACAGTCCAGAGGGTCGTAAAGAGTCGGATATGACTGGGCAACTAACACAAGCATGCACACACATTCCAGTGAACTATGGGGAATGTTGACTGCTACATACATCATTTCCATTTTGGATTTAGTTCCTTTTCAAAAAAGACGTTTGCCAAACACATGTCTTTTTAAGTACGACTTAGTTATTTCTTTACACAAAAGTTCATTTTTCGTTGACTAGGGTGAGGACTTCAAGTTCCAATAACATAATTGCTCTTCCCAGATCTTCGTTTATGGTTTTAGAGAGGGTTCTGCAAAATGTTTTACTATGTTCTTATTTTTTACACCCGTGGTGGCTTGTCTTGAAATAAAGCTGCAATTATTAGATAACTTTTAGTCACACTTAGAAATTCCATCAATCCTTTAATTGCATTTTCATCTGAACTGCATCCCTGTGTCTGTCTTCAAATAGCTTAGCTTTATCCTTCGGGTCTTTCTTCTCCTTTGGTATTAGTATTGGTTATCATTCACTGCAGAATTTATCTGACATGGATATTTATTACTGTTTTTCCCCTAGATAAGTCAGATAAGTATGATTCACGTGATGTTGAAAGACTACAGCAAGATGATAACTGGATTGAAAGTTACTTGGCTTGGAGGCATAATGTCGTAGATGAAACACTGAAGATGCTTGATGAGAGTTTTCAGTGGAGGAAAGAAATGGCTGTCAATGGTAAGCTGTTCAATTTAACCTTGACTGTGTACTGTATCCCTCCCCTGCATAAATGTTACTATTTTACATGTATTGAATAGCATATTTGAAAATATTCTTTGCAGTCATCATAAATATCAGGGTACTAGGTTTTATAAAGACCCAGTAACACTTTGAGAGAAGCATCTTATAAATAAGTCTTAAAAGTAGCATTATTTACAAGGAAATCAGATTGCCAAGGAGCCAAATCACACTCACGTTATTCACTAACAGCACAGTCTCCTATTCTGTAGTTTTTTTGTTTAGAACCTTAATTAAACTAGCAGCTCAGCATCTTTACCACCAAGCCTGGAGAAAAAGAGATACTATTTGCCTGTTTTTCTCAGTTGTTGCCTGGTGTCTGCCTCTATTCCCAGGGTTGCTTGTGTTAATAGGTGTTCCATGTGGAATTACTAGATGAATAGGAATCCCCAAAATGCAAGCTTATCCCCAAGGATGCCTGTAGCCGCCGCCTCTTAACATTTTGATTTTCAAGGTCTAATTCTAGATTGAAGTTGCACCCCCTTCCCTGAAAAAAAAAAAGTTTTAAATCTTAGAGGGGATTATGTAGTAGTCTTCAAGCAAATGAAGACCTCTTTTCAGGAAAGGTTACCCATTATCTCCTCCTAAAAAATTTAACAGGAAGAAACTGGCATAACTACTGGTTTCAGTTCACTCCGTTGTGTCCGACTCTTTATGACCCCATGTACTGCAGCACTCCAGGCCTCCCTGTCCATCACCAACTCCTGTAGGAAGTCATTGAAACTACTGGTTTCAATGAGGTTTAAAGAAGGGTTTCCTGACCGTAAGGATTATAAACTCTGGAGTGACTGAGTCTGGAGATTTAATACAAAATAGTCAACAAATAAATCCAGAGCAGATACTCTTTCTAGTCATCATATTTGGAGAAGGAATCTCTCAGAAGGAGGGTATTTAAAAAATCATTGGATTGGAAATATAAAAACTGTAGGTAATTTGAGCAGTGAGCATTTATTAACCAAGCAAGAAATGTAAACCTGATATTCCTAAATCGTTTTAAGTACAGGATAAACCTTAAACTCAACAATAGTTTTCTCTTATATAGAATTGCTAGTTTCTAGTGGCCAATAGCAGAGATATGATGAAAGAGGGGTGAGGAAAGATAAAGACATCTTTGAGAGTTCTTAGGGAAGTACTGATGAATGACACAAAAGCCTTGGCATTTGCTGCCTTGCTGTGTTGGTTCTTGACCTTGTTATAGAGCAGGCCTCCTGCTAAAGGATCTAGCATTTTTCTTGAAGTATTTCCCACCTGTGCCAAGATTATAAATGTGTTAGCCTCTGCTGGTTATCAGACTTTGTAGAAAAATAGACTAAAACATTTTACTAGAGAAACCATAGTAATTTCTTACATCACCTCTGAAACTATGATGTGGATATTTACTGCCATGTTCTCCCGAAATTGTCCAATAATGATATTTGTTTGCAAGTCATAATGAGAAATAAAATCAGAACATGAAAATGTGTCTACATCATAACGGCTGACATGTAAAAGGAAATGGATTTTTCCATTTTTGTCATCTCTGTCTTTATGTAGTTTTTTCCTACTTAGTAAGAAACACTTTTTTTTTTTAATCATCAGAGGTACTTTCCAAATGTTTGTAAAAGCTGTATCTTTAAAAAAAAATAACCTTATCGTTTTCTGTACCAGAACTACTATATAATAGTAATCTATATGTTCTAAGTATTCTCTTTAAAAGACCTCTGAGTTAGAATTACTCATTAAAGTTTGTCACCTTTTAGACCTGACCGAAGCCTCCATTCCCAGGTGGCTATTGGAAATTGGTGGCATTTATCTCCATGGTTATGACAAAGAAGGCAACAAGTTGTGTGAGTATATTTAATATATGTACTAGCTTTTCGGGATTTTGAGATGTCATCCATCTCAACTGAATTGATAATAGGCAGAACTTTCTGTGTATGAACCACATGTCAGGTTTCCTCCAGTGGGAGTGGTTGGGGCCAGGTGAACCAAGCATCAGGTACTTGGTAGTTGAATGTACCATATAATAAAGCAGGCTGTAAAGGCCCAAATGCCACATCCCATCACACAGCCAGAATGATGTAACTCAGAGTCATTTTCTTCTTTCTAATTTACTGATATTAAAATTCAACCCGGTATCTTGATGGAGAATGTTTCTGACAGTCATTGAGGATGGCTTCTCAAGTTACCCACAGTCTTCTCCCCTTACTTCTTGCTAAATCGGTGTGAGAGTGAGGCGATCATCAGCCTGCTGTCCCAAGGTCTCCCTTGTCAGTCCTCTCTCCCCTTTGTCCAAAATGCAGCTCGGTTGGCACCAAGGCTGGGGCTCAGTGGCCGCGTCAGAGCCCCCATCCTGCCAAAGTAGTGTGATGCACGCTCTGTGCCCACCTCGCACGCCCAGTCGGCGGCCTGTGATCAGCTCCTGTGTCACTGCCCTCTCAGAGCGTTTTCCTCCCAGTGCCGGCTCCTCCTGCTCAAGCTTTCTTTCCCATTTCTCTTCTTCCACTTGGTGTCTCACATGTATTTCCCAGGCTTTGTTCCTCTTCTGGCCTCTTTTCCTTTCCAGCTGATGCAGCCTCCTTGGGTGATGTCAAGTACCTGGGCTCCTTCAGCCCCTATCCCCCGAACAGCGGTGACCCCAGGCTGTCCCCCAGCCGCGCACCAGATCGGTGGTTGGCTGCCTTCAACACAACTCAGTGCACCACACACATCCCACCACCTTCCCTGTACTGCCCAGCTCAGGTCCACCAGCCATTGACTCTTCCCTGGACAGAGCTTCACTTGAGCCCCTCCTCTGATTTCTGCAGCACTTCCTCACTTCAGTCCCAACCCATCCCCACCCCAGGCCCTTCCCAGGAAGCAGCCTGCTGGGCCTCTCTCTCAGCCTCTTGCAGTCTCCCCTCTGTGCTGCTGCCCAGAGATGTTTGAAATAGGAAAATCAAAGCACCTTAGCATTTAACGCAGAGTCCTTCGAGCCCAGCTCTGTCTCTCTGTTCAGCTACTCCTCCCACTGCTCGTCACATTTTGTGCTAGCTGCCGCCACTCTCAACACTCGCCATGCTCTGCCCCCATGCACGACACCTGTTTTTGCCACCATTGTGCTTCTGTCTGGGCTTTTCTTCTGGATAAAATGTTTTTCTAGTGCTTTCTTTATTGTTAAGCACAGGGTAGAGTACTTGTAGGTTATTAGCAAATATTACTTGTTCACCTGTATTTTCTTTCTTCCCTTGCTTACTAAGGGGGAAAGTGTATTTTCTAAGTGGGGGATACCTTTCTGTGACTCTTTAAGATTCACAAGTATACACTGTTTCTCATTTAAAAGAAGGAAGAGATGGTTTTAATCTGAGAAACAAAATATAAATTTAAAAATGTCAAGGGAAATGAATGATATATGCATAAAATAATATTGAAATGCTATAAATATTTTTTCTTTTTATCTTATGTTCTGCTTAAAGTCTGGATCAGGGTGAAGTACCATATAAAAGACCATAAGACCATATTGGACAAAAAGAAGCTTATTGCATTCTGGTTGGAACGGTATGCTAAGAGAGAAAATGGGAAGCCTGTTACAGTGATGTTTGACCTGTCAGAGACTGGACTAAATAGCATAGTAAGAATTTTTCATTAATTCTGAATCATTGTTTTATCACGACATCATCCTCCTCTCCTGTCCTTCCCATCACCAGCCACTCAACCAAAGAATCCTATAAAATTGAGCTAATCAGGTCATGTTTGGAATTTATTCCCCCTGCCCGGAATTGTGATTGAAGTCAAACATGGAATAGGATTTGCAAAAAACTAAACATATTTGGCATTGAAACTGTATGTTTTCTAGAAATGTTCCTTACCTGATAGGCAGGATATTGGGTGTCAAGGCTGGCAGGGTAATGGGTAGGTGTGGTAACAGTGAACTTTTCTGTCAAAGCCAGTGTCCTCTATAGCACCTCCCCTGTGCCTGGCACAGAGGAGCGCACTCCGAAAACGTGGAGCACAGCAGTGTAGCTCTCCGGCATACCATTGCCTGTTTGGCAGTGACAGGATGTTTGCTTGCGTTTTTGCATATCCAGCACTTTGTGATTTTGTTGGGGTTTCTTGTTTGCTCGTTTAAATTCACTTTCTGTTGGATTTGGTTAGTTTTCAAACCTGGTTTTCTTCAGATGATTCTTGCCAATCTTAAAAAAATAAATAAAACTTACCAGTCTTCCATTTGAGCCCTTAGTGCTGACTGCAAACCCTTTAGCAGTGATGGGGATTTGTTGTCTGTTTATTAGAGCTGTTGTCTCTAACACTCAAACCTGAGCTAATGCTGGTGGCAGTGAAGTGGCGTTTGGGGACCCGCCTGCATCAGTGTTGAAATCTTTTTGAAAATCCAGTTGGCAAAGTATGTTAATATCTTTCAAGTGTTCGTATTCATACTCTTTGCCTGGTAATTAACTTGTGGAAACCTATTCTAAAGAAATAAACCTTGGTACAAAAAGTAAACCTTTGTGCATCAGAATTTTTTTTCAGAGTGTCATTTAAAATGGTGAAAAATTGTAAATGTCAACACAGTGAAGTGGTGAATTATGGTATATCTAATTGATGGCATATGTATAGCTATGTACAATGGTGTTTATAAAGAATTCGTAGTAATACTGGAAAATAGCTTTTTTTTTTTAGATGACAGAGGCGACAAAATTATATTGTAGTGATACCCTCACCCCAAAAAGGGAAACTTTAGACATTAAAAAAAAAAAAGCTAGATAGAGTTTTCTTAGGCAGTAGGCCCACATTTTTTTTCATCTTTCTGTATCTCTGAGTCATTTGCCCTTGGTTCATTTTTCAATCTAGTTTCCATGTCAGTGAGTTCTAGATTACAGAGTAAATCATTTTATATCTCAAATCTAAATCAAAATGCCTAGATAAATAAATATTCCATGAAATAAGTTATAATTCTGTTATCCTTTATGTATGATACTATTCTAATAATTAGTATTTAAATTAACCCAGAATCATTAAAAAAAAGTTAATGTTTTTTTATTAACAAATACAGGGGCAGAGAGTTGAGCTGTCTGATAATTTTTCAAGTTACTTATATTTTATTTCATTATCTTTAATTTATAAATAAGATTTATTTGCATTACTTAGTACTTAAATCATTAATGTTTTCAAGTACTAGAATCTTACTGAATTATGTTTATATAATGTTTATATATTTTTGTGTTTATACATAATAATGTTTATATATATATAATTATATATAATCCTCACAATTCACCAAAGATTTAAGTTGGCCTGTAAAGCTGTATACAGAATTGTAAGTCAAAAATTTTTTACAATTATTTATTAGAGTTAGGCCACCAATTTGGCTTTAAGCTTGCCTGAAATAAATGGAAACATTTAAAATTACTCAGTGGACATACTTTAAAACCTGTGTCTTAAGAGAAGTGCATCCATTCCTGATACTTGAACTAGAAGAAAAGTCTTTCATGGGTCTTCAAAGGGAAGACGTTTTACAGGATAATGAATAGCATCCTTGAAAATATCCTCACAGAACACGGAGCAATGGGTGTCATGAAACTTTTTTATGTAGTACCTACCAATATATGTACACTAGTGGCATCCTATTAAATCAACTTGAATTAGCAGTAATTTGGAATTTTATAAGCCAGGTGATTCAGTTAAATAAAAGGTATTTATTTTATTTAATACATTTTATTTATTTTATTTAGTACCTTGGAAATAAAAGGTATTTCCAACAAGAATATTGGACAAGGACTTTTTAGGCAAAGTCTGGGGGCCACAGACCATGTACTAGGTAATTAAATATGTAAATTTTGAGGTATTCCCTTTGATTCTTACTTTACTACAGATTATTAAACCCTGTGTACAGTAGATATAATGACTAGTTATAAAAGTATTATTATATGCTAGGGTTTATTCCATAATAAATACTTAAAATACTTAAGGATGCTTATTTTCAGTTTATTGGAGTTAAAAGATGCTATAACTCGCATACTAGGAATAACTTTATAGACTCAGATCTCTAGGACAGCTCACCTTTTAGTAATTGATGCTTTTAAGTTTACCTGGTTGTATTTTTCATCCTACAGTCCTTACAAGATAGTTGATGAGTAAGTCATCCCATGGCCAGTGGAAACATACGAAATGAAATGATCCATGTAGATAGTATCCCTGATAATCTAATTTCATGTTGCTGTGTTCAGTGCAGTAGAACTAGCAGTCAGCTATATCTCCCAGAAATTGAAGTCAATGAACAGTAGTTAAATATAAACTAAAAAAATTCTTGATTCCTACATAAGAGGAACAAAGGTAGAAGTAGATCCAGCGAACTGGTATGATCAGATTAACTGTTGTGTGAAAGATTAATAAAATATATTTTATTGACTATTATGAGGTATAGAAATTAGGTTTAAAAAAGAGATATCAGAATTTATATACATATATGTTGGCATTCCCAGTAGTCAGGCTGTAGCCTGTGTATTTGTTCTAATAATTATTTAATTGTTCAACAGATGTTTAGAATTTTTCTATGAGAGTTCCTTTTTAGATCCATTTTATAAAGCCACATTACCTTAGCAGCCTGAAGTATCTGACTAGTTTGAGGTAACATGAATGATGTGTAAGCGTTTAATTTCTTTAACTCAATTTTTTTAACTTTTTATTTTGTATTGGGGTATAGCCAATTAACAAACAATGTTGTGATAGTTTCAAGTGAACAGCAAAGGGACTCAGCCATATATTTAATTCAGTTTTAAGATTGATTATTTTAAGTATCTTAATGACTTAAAACCAAATTCTGGGAATATAGATACTTATTTTATGAGCTATTTTTAAAGAATTTAATAATTACCTCATTTTTATTTAATTGAGCACCCTTAGAAATACGCAATTTAAAATTTTCTAATGTGGCCAGTCTTAAAGATTTAAATGTATATTCTTTATTTTAGGACATGGACTTTGTACGCTTTATCATCAACTGCTTTAAGGTTTATTACCCCAAATACCTCTGTAAGTAAATTTCTTGTTTATAAAAATATAGTGAAACCATAGACAATGACAATTGTGAGCTTTGTATTATTATAGCCTTTAAAGCCTGAGATGTTACATTTTGGTGAAGAGCTTTAAATGTGTTAATAGAAGTTTAAGTGCATATCCTAGTAGGTACAGGAGAAATTTTTCATAAACAGTCACTGTTCTTTATAGTTTTAAGAGTATAAGTTATAATCTGTGTTTTTATCATCCTGTAACACACACATACACACACATATAGAGACATAAAAACATATATTTCTAAGATTGTACCATTTTAATATTTTCAACTGAGAAATTAATTTTAAGTATTATTTGGAGCTTCTTACATGCAAGACACAGATGAGCAGTGTTGATAAGGTGTGATAAGCAACTCAAACATAAAATGCACTGTTTCTATCAATTTGATATTTTTAAATTGTTACTAAGAAAACATTTGACTAGTTGGCATTTAGATTTTGTTTTTTAATTGTGAGTCTTTTGTTAATTACCTAAATGAAGCACTCCTACATGTTATGTATTCATGTTTGATTGATTAAATTTATATGATGGTTTCCCCCTGGAGAATCAAGATGCCATCCCACATAGATAGCCAAAAACTTTTAACCCGTGTGGGATGAAACTAAAGAGACAGGAGAGATGCAACAGGGATATCAGAAAATGGAAACTGAGGTCTGGTTGGACACACCCCTGGCAAATTCCACACTTGGGGTCTTTTGGGACTTGTAACTCAGGTGACACTAAAGCATGAAATCCCTAAGTCATTGTATTTTTTTTTTTTAAGATCAAGCTTTTTTTTTGGTGGGTTTTTAAAATTATTTATTTTAATTGGAGGCTGATAACTTTACAATATTGTAGTAATTTTTGCCGACATGCTTTCACGTTAGTGTTAATGTGGAGTGAAGAGCATACAGAAAGCATGATGGTTATCAAGGATCAGTGCCACTCATAGCCCTGTGCTCTCGTGTCTTCAGAGAGAATATTCATGAACATTTTTAGGTAAAAGGAATGTTTGGTTTGGGGAACCTGTAGGATCTGCTGTTCCTTCTGATTTCTTCCTGGATCTGGCATGTACCCTGATTCACTAAGACTTGCTGAATGGTGCCAGTCATTGGTCAGTAGGGAAATACTACCCCATATTATTAGGTTTTCTTTCTTTTATGTACAAAATGAAAGAAAAATCTCCACTTGTTTATTGAAATATCCAAAGCAGTTTGTGAAGAGCCATTTTGAAGAGCACAGATATTACTGCTTTATAAAATACATCTAAGATTCTTTTGAGGAAACTGTTAATAAATTCATGGGTCTATATGAAGATGAATTGAACACTGTCATTCCAAATAACTATATAATGTATATATTCTAGCTTCATAATGCTTTGCAGACATTGAATTTTACAGAATCTTAGATTACTTATGCTTTAAAATTTGTCATGAAATGTAACTCTTATTTCTTAAACTACTGAATGCAGATCTTTTGAGGCAGATCTCAGATGAAGACTGAGGTATTAAGCACCAGGGTACCTCTTTCCATGTACCGTCTTCCCTACATGTACTTTACTTGTCCTACATTAATTATTCTGGGAGGTTCCCTGTTCAGAGAAGAATGAAATTGTTTTTTGATTAATCTGAAATAGAATGAATTTTATATCAAAAGTCCCCTTTGTGAGTTCTGATTCTTTGTCATAATTGTTAATAGAGCTGTTTAATATCTTCATCTAAGTATACAACTAATATTTCTGTGTACTTTGGAATTATTGGCTTCCTAGGGCTGATAATATTAAGAAAAGTTGAAACAAGTTTTGTTTCTTAAAACATGACTTACTAAAAATTAGGACAACTGTCAAGGGTGGGTTTAATGATATAATCTCTATAAAATTGTAATTGAAACCATAAATTAGACATTGAAATCATTTTAAAGCTCAGTGGACTTTAGCACTAATACCACATGCCACATCCATAGTCTCCACTTACCCACTTAACTATTTTTTGTACTTTTCTGCAAAAAATAAAAGCTATAATGAATAAAGGAACAGGCTATTTGCCAGCGGGCAGTGATAGTGCATTTTTCATTACACATAAGCCGTCCTCCTAGGTGAACCCCTCACCATTGTGAGAAGTTAGTTTACTTCTAGCACTACTCACACTTCATGGGATTAAAACTGAGTCACATATCTCAACTTCTAGTTCCATTTATATCACTAGTTTTTTCTTGGTCAGGTATAAGTGGTACTACTATTGAGGGACTGAGCTACAATCAATGATTTTTTTTTCCCATCTTTCAGCAAAAATGGTGATCTTTGATATGCCTTGGATAATGAACGGTGAGTATATTACTTATACTTCCCTAACAGAAAATATCTGATTCCTTTTTTTTCTTCCCAATTTAGCAATATTTCTATACTTGTTTTTTAAAAAATGTTTGTATTATGCTTGGTGTGTACTTTTAACAGGCTGGAGCTGGAATAGTCAAAGGCTGCTCGTAGGCAAACTGGGCTAACATTCTGTTCCCGGGCTCTGGGGACACCCTTTAGTCATGCCTAAAAACAGTTCTTAAATATTGAACTATTCAGGTAAAACTGTAGCCAGAAGCCTCAGTTTGTCACCTTTAGATGAGATATATCACAGAATGCAGGCCTTGGCTAGGTTTTCTCCTGGGCTTCAAAAGTTGAGCAAGAAAATGGGATGAATCTAATACTTACCCAAATCTCTATTGTCATGTGATCCTTCTGACAGTCATGATATGTTCTTTGACAAAACAAAGTTTAAACCATTGAAAAACATTCTTTACCAGCTTCAGTGTGGTTGTAAATTTAATGTTATTTTTAGAATGTGCATTTTCATCTGTGTTTGCCAAAGTCAGTTGTTACATAGAAAGCAGTACAGAAAAGCAATGAAATAAAAACGTGGTTCTTTGAAAAGTTCAACAAAATTAACAAAACTTTAGTTAAACTGATGAATGAAAAAAAAACCACTCAAATTATTAAAGTCAGGAATAAAAGAAGAGACATCACTGTAGACCTTAGAAAAATTTAAAGGCTTGTAAGGGAATATTGTGAATAATTGCATACCAAGAAATTAGGTAACCTTGATGAAATGGACAAATTCCTAGAAAGACACAAACTATGAAAATGGACTCAAGATTCTGAATAAGTATAACAAAAGAACTTGAATTATTAATTTAAAAGATCATAAAAAATAGCTGAGACCCAAAATGGCTTCCCTAGTTGTTGTTCTTCAGCCACTAAGTCGTGTCCAACTCTTTGTGACCCCATAGACTGCAGCATGCCAGCCTTCCCTGTCCTTTGACTATCTCCCAGAGTTTGCTCAAACTCAAGTCCATTGAGTTGATGATGCCATCCAACCATCTCATCCTCTGTCACCCCTTTCTCCTGCCCTCAATCTTTCCCACCATCAAGGCCTTTTCCAGTGAGTTGACTTCTCCCATCAGATGGCTAAAATATTGGAGCTTCACTTTCAGCGTCAGTCCTTCCAATGAATATTCAGGGTTGATTTCCTTCAGAATGGACTGGTTGGATCTCCTTGCAGTCCAAGGGACTCTCGGGAGTCTTCTCCTGTGTCACAATTCAAAAGCATCAATTCTTCAGCGCTCAGCCTTCTTTATAGTCCAGCACTCACATCCATACATGACTACTAGAAAAACCGTAGCCTTGACTAGACGGACCTGTGTTGGCAAAGTAATGTCTCTCCTTTTCAATATGCTGAATAGGTTTGTTATAGCTTCCTTTCCAAGGAGCAGTGTCTTAATTTCATGGCTGCAGTCACCATCCGCAGTGATTTTGGAGCCCAAGAAAATAAAATCTGTCACTGCTTCCACTTTATCTCTTTCTGTTTGCCATGAAGTGATGGGACAGATTCCACGGTCTTCGCTTTTTAAATATTGAGTTTTTGTTTGTGTACTTAGAAAACAAGTCTTTTATTTGGCAGAGTATTTAACTTTTGAATTAGTTAAATATAACCATTTGGATGTTGAGTTTTAAGCCAGCTTTTTCACTTTGTTCTTTCACCCTCATCAAGAGGCTTTTTAGTTCCTCTTTGCTTTCTGCCATAAGGGTGGTATCATCTGTATATTTGAGGTTGTTGCTATTTCTCCCAGTAATCTTGATTCCAACTTGTGATTCATCCAGCCCAGCATTTCGCATGATGCACTCTGCATATAAATTAAATAAGTAGGGCAATATACATTCTTGTTATGCTCCTTTCCCAATTTGAAGCAGTCTGTTGTTTTCATGTCTGGTTCTAACTACCACTTCTTAACCCACTTACAGGTTTCTCAGGAGGGAGGTGACGTGATCTGGTATTCTCATCTCTTTAAGAATTTACCACAATTTAATTTGATCCACACAAAGGCTTTAGCATAGTCAGTGAAGCAGAAGTAGATGTTTTCCTGGGATTCTCTTGCTTTTTCTGTGATCAGTGGATGTTGGCAATTTGATCTCTGGTTCCCTTGCCATTTCTAAACCCAGCTTGTGCATCTGGAAGTTCTAGGTTCACATACTGCTGAATCCTAGCTTGAAGGGTTTTGAGCATAACCTTACTAGCATATGAAATGAGCACAGTTGTATGGTAGTTTGAACATTCTTTGGCATTGCCTTTCTTTGGGATTGGAATGAAAACTGACCTTTTCCAGTCCTGTGGCCACCAGTGACTTTGCCAGATTTTGACATATTGAGTGCAGTACTTTAACAGCATCATCTTTTACTATTTTAGATAGCTAAGCTGTAATTCCATCACCACCACTAGCTTTATTCTTAGTAGTGCTTCCTGAGACCTACTTGACTTCACACTGTGGAAATGTCTGAGTCTAGGTGAGTGACCACACCATCATGGTTATCTTGGTCTCTAACACCTTTTTTGTACACTTTGTCTGTGTATTCTTGCCGCATCTTCTTATTCTCTTCTGCTTCTGTCAGGTCCTTACTGTTTTTGTCTTTTATCATGTCCATCCTTGCATGAAGTGTTCCCTTAATATCCCCAGTTTTCTTGAAGAAATCTCTAGTCTTTCCCAGTTAATTGTTTTCTTCTGTTTCTTTGCATTGTCTATTTTAGAAGGCCCTCTTATCTCTCCTTGCTATTCTCTGGAATTCTGCATTCAGTTGGGTATATCTTTCCCTTTCTCCCTTGCCTTCCTCATCTCTTTTTTTTTAAATATTTTTTTATCAGCTTTGTTTTTATTCTCCTCAGCTATTTGTAAAGCCTCCTCATATGATCACTTGGCCTTCTTGCGTTTCTTTTTCTTTGGGATGGTTTTGGTCACTGTCTTCTGTACAATGTTATGAACCTCCATCCATAGTCCTTCAGGCACTCGCTACCAGATCCAATCCCTTAAATCTGTTCATCACCCCCACTGTATAATCATAAGGAATTTGACTTAGGTCATACCTGAATGGCCTAGTGATTTTCCGTGCTGCTGCTGCTGCTAAGTCACTTCAGTCATGTCCGACTCTGTGCAACCCCATAAACGGCAGCCCACCAGACTCCCCCATCCCTGGGATTCTCCAGGCAAGAACACTGGAGTGGGTTGCCATTTCCTTCTCCAATGCAGGAAAGTGAAAAGTGAAAGTGAAGTCGCTCAGTTGTGTCTGACTCTTCACTACCCCATGGACTGCAGCCTACCAGGCTCCTCCGTCCATGGGATTTTCCAGGCAAGAGTACTGGAGTGGGGTGCCATCGCCTTCTCCAACTTTCCTCAAATTTAAGTCTGAATTTTGCAATAACGAGCTCATAATCTGAGCCACAGGCAGTTCCAGGTCTTGTTTCTGTTGACTATATAGAGCTTCTTCTCTTTGGCTGCAAAGAATATAAATCAGTCTGATTTCCGTATTGACCATTTGGTGATGTCCTTGTGTAGAGTTGTCTCTTGGGTTGTTAGAACAAGGTATTTGCTTCACTAGTGAATTCTACTAGACTTGTATAGAAGAATCAATACCAACTCTTCTGAAATTCTTCCAGAAAATATAAAGCATGTCCCAACTCATTTTATGAGGCAAGTATATCCCTAATATCACACATCACAGGAAAAGAAAACTAGAGACTAATATTCCTTATGAATATAAATGAACCAACCCTCAAGAAAGTATTAACAAACTGAATCTAGCGAGCATGTGAATGGTATTGTATGCTATGATCAAGTGGGATTTGTTTCAGGAATGCAAAGTTGGTTCAACATATGAAAATAAACCAGGTATTCAACATATTAATAAAGGGGAAAAAACACATGATAATTTTAATAGACACAAGAAACATTTGAGAAAATTCAAATGTACTCTCGTGATCATAGTACCCAAGAAACTAGGAATAGAAGGCAGAAAGAGTTGGAATGTCTGAAAAGTTAGTGGGGATCACAGTAGTTCACACAAGACTACTCCTACTTCTGATACCAACTGTATTGTAAAGGGGTTTCCAAAACCACCCTTAGGTTTACTATGGTCACTCACAGAACTCACTGAAAGGTGTTATACTCAGCTATAATTTATTACTAAGAAAGGATTCAGATTAAAATCAGCCAAGGAAGAAAAACATATGGCAGAATCCAGGAAAGTACCAAATGTGAAGTGCATTACTTTCCCACCATCAGTACATGACAATGCTCGTAGAGTGTTGCCAACCAGGAAAGCTCACCCAAACACTGACATTCAAAGTTTTTATTGGAGCTCCATTACTTAGGCCTGACCAGTTTATCACATGGTTCATCTCACTCTCCAGTCTCTCCAGAGGTCTACAGATACTGTGTGACCCAAAGCCCCCAAACTAAATCATGTTGTTTCACTGTGACTCAAGGCATATAGGCAAACAAAGACACTCCAACAGACATGAAGATTACTTCTGAAAGCTGAGGATAAAGGCCAGACCTTTCTTTGGGTAAAGTTAATTCTTCACAGAAGAGAATTTCCTCGCCCTGATAAAGGACATCTGTGCAAAACTTCATCTTTGAAACCCCCCAGTTAGCATCATGCTTAGTGAAAGAATCAATACTTTCCCCCTTAGATCGGGAGCCAGATAAAGTTGTCAGCTCTTACCACTTAGATTGTCAGGGCACTTAGGCAAGAGAAAGAAAAACCATCCAGATTGGAAAAGAAGTCATACTATTCATATTTGCAGCTGATATCTATATGGAAAATTTTAAGAAATACAAACCATACATACACAGAAGTCTGTTAGAACCAGTAAACAAGTTCAGCAAGGTGACCTGATGCAAAGTCAATACATGAAACCAATTGTGTTTCTATGTGTTAGCAATGAATAACCCAAAATGATATTATATAATCATTTCAGTTGTAATAGCATCACAAAGAATAAAATACTTAGAAATAAAAATAATAAAAAGTTGAAAACTCATACACTGAAAACTGTAAAACACCACTGAAGGGAATTCAAGATCTAGGTAAATATTCATGTCTTGTTCATGGATTAGAAGACCTATTAATTACTAAGATGGCAGTGCTTCAAAGTTGATTTACAGATTCAGTGCAGTTTCTGTCAAAATCCCAACTGCTGCCCCCACTTTTTTTCTTAAACAGATTCGGACAAGTTTGTCCTTAAATTCATATGGAGATGCAAGAGACCCAGAGTAATAAAAATAGTCTTGAGTAAGAACAGTGATTTACTCTTCATGGGGTTCTCAAGGCAAGAATACTGAAGTGGTTTGCCATTCAAAGTTGGCGTAAAGCTCAACATTCAGAAAATGAAGATCATGGCATCTGGTCCCATCACTTCATGGGAAATAGATGGGGAAACAGTGGGAACAGTGTCACACTTTATTTTGGGGGGCTCCAAAATGACTGCAGATGGTGACTGCAGCCATGAAATTAAAAGACACTTACTCCTTGGAAGAAAAGTTATGACCAACCTAGATAGCATGTTGAAAAGCAGAGACATTGCCAACAAAGGTCCGTCTAGTCAAGGCTATGGTTTTTCCAGTGGTCATGTATGGATGTGAGAGTTGGACTGTGGAGAAAGCTGAGTGCCGAAGAATTGATGCTTTTGAACTGTGGTGTTGGAGAAGACTCCTGAGAGTCCCTTGGACTGCAAGGAGATCCAACCAGTCCATTCTGAAGATCAGCCCTGGGATTTCTTTGGAAGGAATGATGCTAAAGCTGAAACTCCAGTACTTTGGCCACCTCATGTGAAGAGTTGACTCATTGGAAAAGACTCTGATGCTGGGAGGGATTGGGGGCAGGAGAAGAAGGGGACGACAGAGGATGAGATGGCTGGATGGCATCACGGACTCAATGGACGTGAGTCTGAGTGAACTCCGGGAGTTGGTGATGGACAGGGAGGCCTGGTGTGCTGCAATTCATGGGGTCACAAAGAGTCGGACACGACTGAGCAACTGAACTGAACTGAAGAACAGTGAAATTGAGGAACTCACACCTCTTGATTTTATTAATTTTTAAACAATTTTAAACTATTTTTAAAATAGTTTAACTATTTTTAACTATGTTTAGATGATTTTTTTTAAATTTTGGCTATGCTGGGTCTTCACTGCTGTCTGGGCTTTCCTCTAGTTGCAGAGAATGCGGGATACCCTTCAGTTGCAGTGCGTGAGCCTCTGATTGTGGTGACCCCTCTTGTTGTGGAACACTGGCTCTAGATAAGCCACCTTTAGTAATCATGGCACACAGGCTCAGTAGTTTCAGCTTTTAAACTCTAGAGCACTGGCTCATTAGCTGTGGTACATAGGCCCAGTTGCTCCGTGGCATATGGAATCCTCCCAGGCTAGAAATCGAACCTGTGTCCCCTTCATTGGTGGATTCTTATCCACTGCACCACCGGGAAAGTCCATCTCTTGATTTTAAAATTCACTATAAAAGCATTAAGACATTGTGGTGTGAACATGATAATAGAAATAAAGACCAGTAAAATAGAATTGAGAGTCCAGAAATAAATCCAAACATTTATGATTGATTTCTTGACAGTGGTGCCAAGACAGTTAAGTGGAGAAAGATTAGCCTTCTAAACAAATGATACTGGGACAACTAATGTCAGCATTCAAAAGAATGAAGTTGGACCTCTACCTTCCATCATCTAACAAAATGAACTCTAAATGGATCAGAGTTGAAACTATAAACCTGTTAGAAAAACCATAGGGGTAAATCAGTGTGACCTTGGAGTAGACGGTGGTTTCTTAGGTATGACCCCCAAAAAGCACAAGCAACAAAGGAATAGATACATTGTACTTCATTAATATTGAAAACTTTTGTACCTTAAAGGACACCATCAAGAAGGTAAAAAGACAATTCTCAGAATGGAAGAAAATATTTACAAATCAGACATCAGAAAAGGGACTTGTGAGTAGAATATATAAATAACTTTTATAATGCAACAATAAAATGACAAGTGGCCCAGGTGAAAAGGGCAAAAGATTTTAATAGATTATTTTGCCAAAGAAAATATGTAAATGGGTGATAAACCCATAAAAGCTGCTCAACATCATTAGAGAAATGCAAATTAAGACCAAATGAGATACTACTTCACACCTGCTAGGATGGCTGTAATCAAAAAGACAGAATAAAGTAACAAGTGTCCATAATGATGTGGAGAATTTTGAACCCTCATACATTGTGGGTGAGAATGTTAAATAGCACAGCCATTTAACAGTTGCCATTCCTCAAAAAATTAAATACAGAGTTATCATGTGACCTAGCAATTTTACTCCTAGGTGTATGTCCCAGAGAACTGAAAATGTGTGTCTACACAAGGAGTTCTACACAAAGGTTCATAGTAGCATTATTCATAATACTGAAAAGTGGAAATAATCCAAAGTTCATCAGTTGATGAATGGATAAACAAATGTTTAGTTCAGTGGCTCAGTCATATCTGATTCTTTGCAACCCCATGGACTGCAGCACACCAGGCTTCCCTGTTCATCACCAACTCCTGGAGCTTGCTCAAACTCATGTCCATCGAGTCGGTGATGCCATCCAACTGTCTCATCCTCTATCATCCCCTTCTCCTCCCACCTTCAGTCTTTTCCAAGCATCAGGGTCTTTTCCAATGAGTCTGTTCTTTGCATCAGGTGGCCAAAGTATTTGAGTTTCAGGTTCAGCATCAGTCCTTCCAATGAGTATTCAGGACTGATTTCCTTCAGGATGGACTGGTTGGATCTCCTTGCAGTCCAAGGGACTCTCAAAAGTCTTCTCAGACACCACAGTTCAAAAGTATCAATTCTTCAGCATTCAGCTTTCTTTATAGTCCAATTCTCACATCCATACTTGACTACTGGAAAAACCACAGCTTTGACTAGAAACCTTTGTCGGCAAGTAATGTCTCTCTGCTTTTTAATATGCTGTCTACGTTGGTTACACCTTTTCTTCCAAGGACCAAGCAGCTTTTACTTTCATGGCTGCAGTCACCATCTGCAGTGATTTTGGAGCCCAAGAAAATAAAGTCTGTCATTGTTTCCATTGTTTTCCCAGCTATTTGCCATGGAGTGATAGGACCAGATGCCATGATCTACATTTTTTTAATATTGAGTTTTAAGCCAACTGTTTCACTCTCCTCTTTCACTTTCATCAAGAGGCTCTTTAGTTCCTCTTCACTTTCTGCCATAAGGGTGGTATCATCTGTGTATCTGAGGTTATTGATAATAACAAATGCTAATAAACAGTAAATAAACAGATGTTATATAACCATAAAATGAAAAATTATTCAGCCATAATATGGAATTAAATATGATACATGCTCCATTACAGATGATCCTTAAAAACATGCTGAGTGAACAAAGCTAGTAGGAAATAAAAACTCATATTTATAAAAACATAGTTACAAAAACGGGCAAATCCATTAAGACAGAAACTAGATTAATGGTTGTCAGGGAGAAAGGAAGATGAGAGATTGCCCATGGCTAGAGATTTCTTTTTGGGTGATGAAAATGTTCCAAAATTAGATAGTGGTGATGAGTTCCACAACTCTGAATATACTAAAGAAAAATCATTGATGAGTATACGTTAAAAAAAGTGAATTTTATGGTATGTAAATTTTATTTCAATAAAAGCTGTTATGAAAAGTCAGCTTTATAGCACTTCAGTTACTTTCAAGTGCCATAGCTTCAGACATGCCAACTCAGATTTTTTGAATTGAAATTAATGAAAATGTAAATGTTATGTAGAAATTTTTAAACATAATTAGCCAAAGTAAAAATGCAGTTTTCTGAACTACTGTTTAATGTTCATTATCATGCTGTTTTATTTCCTGACTTTTTCATTGATGCTTTTGCAAATTTAATTCAGGATTTCTCTTTTAATTCCATTAAAATGTGCTTAGGAACTCATGATGGAAAGAAGGTTAAAAAGTTTATCAAAATCGCATGATAGAACAAAATTGTAGTTACAAAATAGCTGTATTTGATAATTTTATTCTTGAAGATTCTATAATATCATCGTAACTCTTAAGCTGCAGGGCTTAGGAGAAAGGCACAGAAGTTTAAGGTTAGGGTGGAAAAGTCTGAGTCTGGCTCACACACATAAGAGAAGGGCTTTTTCTTTCTCTTCCTGACTTCCCATTTTAGAAGATTTTTCAGATTGAGGATTTATCAGAGAAGCATAAGGCAAATGACTCTTCCCGTACTGTTGTACAGGTAGTGAATCACAATGCATTTTGATTCATTGTCTGGAAATCTTAGAAGTCGGGAGCATTGATGGATTTGTTCAGAGGCCAAAACCATAAGTTTGTTAATGAACATCAAAGTAATTTAATTCTCCAGAATCTTCCTGGAACATTTGAAACCCATAAGGCACAGTTAAAGTATAAATGCCTACAGGGATTCAGTTCAGTTCAGTTGCTCAGTTGTGTCCAACTTTGTGGCCCCATGGACTGCAGCACACCAGGCTTGCCTGTCCATCACCAACTCCTGGAGCTTGCTCAAATTCATGTCCATCGAGTAAGTGATTCCATCCGACCATCTCATCCTCTGTCGTCCCCTTCTCCTCCCACCTTCAATCTTTCCCAGCATCAGGGTCTTTTCCAATGAGTCAGTTCTTCACAAAAGTATTGGAATGGCCAAAGTATTGGAGTTTCAGCTTCAGCATCAGTCCTTCCAAAGAATATTCAGGACTGATTTCCTTTACGATGGACTGGTTGGATCTCCTTGCAGTCCAAGGGACTGTCAAGAGCCTTCTCCAACACCATAGTTCAAAAGCATCAATTCTTTGGCATTCAGCTTTCTTTATAGTCCAACTCTCATATCCATACATGGCCACTGGAAAAACCACAGCTTTGACCTTTGTCAGCAAGTAATGTCTCTGCTTTTTAATATGCTGTCTAAGTTGGTCATCGTTTTTCTTCCAAGGAGCAAGCATCTTTTAATTTCATGACTGCCATCACCATCTGCAGTGATTTTAAACCTCAAAAAATAGTCTCTCATTGTTTCCATTGTTTCCCCATCTATCTGCCATGAAGTGATGGGAACAGATGTCATGATCTTAGTTTTCTGAATGTTGAATTTTAAGCCAACTTTTTCACTCCTCTTTCACTTTCATCAGGAAAGTGAAACTTTAGTTCTTCTTCACTTTCTGCCATAAGGGGTTAGAGAATGTGAATATAACTATCATGCCATGGAAAAATACATATTAACAGATTTTAGCCCAAACTAATCTCAGAGGACCTACATTAGCACATACGGTAAGTAAATCAAGAAAGAGAATGAAAGGAATTTAATACAGTGATTGTGTTTTTCTTCAGCTGCTTTCAAAATTGTGAAAACCTGGCTTGGTCCAGAAGCAGTGAGTTTGTTGAAGTTTACGAGTAAAAATGACATCCAAGACTATGTCAGTGTAGAATACCTGCCTCCTCACATGGGTGGAACTGTAAGTACAGTACCTAGAACCTGTTTTTAAAATAAGACTGGGACATGACACATGAGGCTGTATTCTTTCCTCAACAGAAACAGAAAAGCAATATCTAAATAGCCTAAGAAAAATTATAGATACTCTATAATAGAAACCAGAGTTATAGACATTTTTTATTAAACATCTTGAGTTGTTATTTTTGAATAGGTCAAGTTTTTATATGATTTTAAACTGAAAGATACCAAGTAAAAGTATTCAGAATTGTACTGCTGTGGCTACCATCCTGTTCTCTCTAGTTTAATTCTTTTTTTTTTCCCCCCAGGGATCTGTGTTACCTATATAAAAAACTATACTAAATATGTAATATATAAACAACTATAGTATTCATATATATATATAATTCTTTTTCCCTCCCATCATGGTTTTAACCAAGTAGTGTATTTATACACTATTGTGTGTGCTGCTTTTTGCTTCACAAAATCTCTTAGAAATCATTCAAAATCATTATGTGATAAGCTGTCTTGTTCTTGTTTGTGGCTGCATAGTGGCTGCATTACACTGTCTAGAGATAACCCATAAATTGTTTAATGAATGACTATAAATCACTTACTTGCCTTTTGATGTCTCTTTAGTTTGATTTCAGTTATTTACTGTTGAACAGTTTTTAATTTAAAAGTTAATATATACTATAATATTTTTTGGAAATGATCTTACTACTTACAAATAAGAGACCAGAAGTAAGTAGAAATGTGTTAAATTTTTAATACTCCATAGCAATGAAACATAATTGGATAATGACTTTTTAAAAAAAATAAACTGTGAAACCTATGGATTTTGTATGCTTTAGGTTAATTTGATTGGTAATACTTGAGTTATTTGACTTTGGCAATCTACTTTGTACTGGCAAAATTACGTTCAACTAGAATCAAAGGAGTAGCAAAATGAAAAGTTTTTGTGTATCCTTTTCTGTGTTTTCTTTCATTGGAAAAAACCTTGAATTGGTAATTTCGGGGGGAAGTTATCAACCTTTTGTTTGTACAGTACATTTGGAACCTATGAAAGACTGGATAAAATATCTGAACCAAAATTGACTCTCCACGAGAGTGGTATATTATACAGAAAGTTCTCAGCAGCTTTTGGCAACCAGCTAAGGATGATTCTAAGAAAAGAAAGGAAGAATAGTATGAGGTCCCTGCTGCTGCTGTTGCTAAGTCACTTCAGTCGTGTCCGACTCTGTGCAACCCCATAGACGGCAGCCCACTAGGCTCTTCTGTCCCTGGGATTCTCCAGGCAAGAATACTGGAGTGGGTTGCCATTAATACTTATGAACTGAGACTCATTTATTTTAAAAGATTTAAAAAATATATATATCCTTATGTCTGAGACTGTTTCCGGACTATCATAACTGGACGTAGTCCTACAGAGAACTCCACAACACTTCAACTCACTGCAAAGGAAATTGGGTGGGATGAGGGTAACAAAAATAGAAATTTTTTCATATAGAGACATGCACAACTATTTCTTCAGCCAAACTGAACCTTAAACTGGTTATGAGTATCTTGATTCCTAGACATCTGAAAAACCAAATGAAAAGTGTCTTATTACTGAATGATGGTCATTAAAGATGATTTCAAAGATGTTTCTTTTTCTTCCCCTAAATATTGAATTATTTCTGTATTTTTTTAACGTTTATTGTCAGTTTCAGGTGTTCATCAAAATGAATGAATCGGTTGTACATATATCCATCCTATTTCAGATTGTTTTCCCATATAGGCTATTGCAGAGTGTTGAGTTCCCTGTTCTATATAGTAGGTTGTTTTTATTAGGTTGGTGCAAAAGTAATTGCAGTTTTGCATTGTTGAACTTTGCCATATTTTTAATATATATATTTTATTGAAGTATAGTTGACTTACAGTGTTTCAGGTGCACAGCAAGGTGATTCAGTTATACAAATACACATATATTATTTTGAAATTATTTTGCATCATAGGTTATTACAAGATATTGACTATAGTTCCATATGCTACACAGTAAAACTTTGTCACTTATTGCATATTTATTTTTTAATTAGAAATCTAGTATTCTAGTCATACTAAGTCAAACAGGTAGAATCAAAATGTCATAATTTTAATATAAATTTATTTATTTTAATTGGAGGCTAATTACTTTACAGTATTGAATTGGTTTTGCCATACATTGACATGAATCTGCCACAGGTGTACATGTGTTCCCCCTCCCACCTCCCTCCCCATCCCATCTCTCTGGGTCATCCCAGTGCACCAGCCCCAAGCAACCTGTATCATGCATCGAACCTGGACTGGCGATTCGTTTCATATATGATAATATACATGTTTCAATGCCATTCTCCCAAATCATCTCACCCTTGCCCTCTCCCACAGAGTCCAGAAGACTGTTCTATACATCTGTGTCTCTTTTGCTGTCTTGCATACAGGGTTATCATTGCCATCTTTCTAAATTCCATATATATGTGTTAGTATACTGTATTGGTGTTTTTCTTTCTGGCTTACTCCACTCTGTATAATAGGCTCCAGTTTCATCCACCTCATTAGAACTGATTCAAATGTATTCTTTTTAATGGCTGAGTAATACTCCATTGTGTATATGTACCACAGCATTCTTATCTATTCATCTGCTGATGGACATCTAGGTTGCTTCCATGTCCTGGCTATTATAAACAGTGCTGCGATGAACATTGGGGTACATGTGTCTCTTTCAATTCTGGTTTCCTCAGTGTGCATGCCCAGCAGTGGGATTGCTGGGTCATATGGCAATTCTATTTCCAGTTTTTTAAGGAATGCCCACACTGTTCTCCATAGTGACTGTACTAGTTTGCATTCCCACCAACAGTGTAAGAGGGTTCCCTTTTCTCCACACCCTCTCCAGCATTTATTGCTTGTAGACTTTTGGATCGCAGCCATTCTGACTGGTGTGAAATGGTACCTCATTGTGGTTTTGATTTGCATTTCTCTAATAATGAATGATGTTGAGCATCTTTTCATGTGTTTGTTAGCCATTTGTATGTCTTCTTTGGAGAAATGTCTGTTTAGTTCCTTGGCCCATTTTTTGATTGGGTCATTTATTTTTCTGGAATTGAGCTGCAGGAGTTGCTTGTATATTTTTGAAATTAGTTCTTTGTCTGTTGCTTCTTTGCTATTATTTTCTCCCATTCTGAAGGCTGTCTTTTCACCTTGCTTATAGTTTCCTTAGTTGTGCAGAAGCTTTTAATTTTAATTAGGTCCCATTTATTTAGTTTTTGCTTTTATTTCCAATATTCTGGGAGGTGGGTCATAGAGGATCCTGCTGTGATTTATGTTGGAGAGTGTTTTGCCTCTGTTCTCCTCTAGGAGTTTTATAGTTTCTGCTCTTACATTTAGATCTTTAATCCATTTTGAGTTTGTTTTTGTGTATGGTGTTATAAAGTGTTCTAGTTTCATTCTTTTACAAGCAGTTGACAAGTTTTCCCAGCACCACTTGTTAAAGAGATTTGTCTTTTCTCCATTGTATATTCTTGCCTCCTGTGTCAAAGATAAGGTGTCATAGATGCATGGATTTATCTGTGAGCTTTCTGTTTTGTTCCATTGATCTATATTTCTGTCTTTGTGCCAGTACCATATACTATCCTGATGACTGTGGCTTTGTAGTAGAGCCTGAAATCAGGCAGGTTGATTCCTCCAGTTCCATTCTTCTTTCTCAAGATTGCTTTGGCTCTTTGAGGTTTTTTTGTATTTCCATACAAATTGTGAAATTATTTGTTCTAGTTCTCTGAAAAATACTGTTGGTAGCTTGATAGGGATTACATTGAATCTATAGATTGCTTTTGGTAGTATACTCATTTTCCCTATATTGATTCTTCTGATCCATGAACACGGTATACTTGTCCATCTATTAGGGTCCTCTTTGATTTCTTTCACTGGTGTTTTATAGTTTTCTATATATAGGTCTTTTGTTTCTTTAGGTAGATATATTCCTAAGTATTTTATTCTTTTCGTTGTAATGGTGAATGGAGTTGTTTCCTTAATTTCTCTATTTTCTCATTATTAGTGTATAGGAATGCAGGGTATTTCTGTGTGTTGATTTTATATCCTGTAACTTTACTATATTCATTGATTAGCCAAAATGTCATAATTTTTTAGGTTCATAAGTTTTCTAAAATATATATATATTACACATTTACATATGTGTATACAAAAGTTTTTCTACTATACTTGATAAAGGCTTGAGAAAGAGTATCCAAAAAAAAAAAGATGGAAAAAATTAGAGAACATAAACTAAATGAAATGGGAGCCCTGAATATGGAATAGAAAAAGTGAAATAAACTAGATAAAACTAAAAGATCATCATATAGTCGAGTTGTTTTTAAACATGACTGCTCATTAGAAACATATCTGGAGCTCTGGTGAGAAAAAGAAATACCTGAGCATTTGTATTTTTCAAAAAGTTTCAAGATAATTCTGATATCCATCTGGATTTTAAAAAGTGATTACAAGTTTTTTTCTGTTAGATCCTAGTTTTGGTGATATAGAGGTCTATTGTTTTTCTGTTGGCCAATCATGATACAGTGGTATTAAGTGAGTAATCACAAAAGTAAAATATGTTTATCAGTTTTCACAGTCAATAGCCAGACAAAAAATAAAAGTTAATTAAAATTGCAAGCCATAATGGGAACATGATTAACTTAACAATATAAAATAGTAACGTACAACTGGGGGGAGGGGTTCCAAGCAGAGTGATGTGGTAAACTAGAAGTACATACATGCACATGTTTTCATCCACCCAGCCAGTCTAAGTCTTTTGGTTGGTGCATTTAATCTATTTACATTTAAAGTAATATCAATATGCATGATGTTGTCAAAAGCTTTTCTGCATCTACAAAGTTAATTATTTGGTTTTTATTCTTCTGTTTGTTAATATGGTATATCACACTAATTAATTGGCTTGCATTGAAGAATCCTTGCATCCCTGGGATAAATCCCACTTGATCATGATGTACTGTTGGGTTTGGTTTGCTAGTATTTTGTTGAGGATTTTTGCGTCTGTTTATCTGTGATATTGGCCTATAATTTTCTTTTTTTGTGCTTTTTCTGATTTTGATATCAGAGTGATGAAAATCTTTTAGAAGGTGTTTGAGAGTTTTCCTTCCTCTGCAGGAGTTTCAGAAAAATAGGTGATAACTCTTCTCTAAATGTGAGATGTAATTCACCTTTGAAGTCATGTGGTCCTGGAATTTGTTGAGAGTTTTTAAAATCACCGTTTCAATATCACTTGTTATTGGTCTGTTCACATTTTCTAGTTTGTTCTGGTTCAGTCTAAGAATTTGTCCATTTCTTCTAGATTGTCTGTTTTATTGGCACTTGTAGTAGTGTAGTAGTAGTCTCTCATGATCCTTTGTATTTCTGTGGTGCTTATAATAATTTGTTTTTCATTTGTAATTTTACTGATTTGAGCTCTCCCTTTTTTTCATGATGAGTCTGGCTAAAAGTTTATCAATTTTGTGTATCTTTTCAAAGACCCAGCTTTTAGTTTCATTCATCTTTTCTATTTTTTGGTCTCCATTTCATTTATTTCCACTCTGATCTTTATGATTTTTCTCGTTATGCTAACTTTGGATTTTATTTGTTCCTCTTCCCTAGTTGCTTTAGGTGTAACTTTAGGTGGTTTATTTGAAATTTTTCTTGTTTTTTGTGGTAAGATCATATTGCTGTTAACTTCCCTCATAGAATTGCTTTTGTTGGTTCGCATAGGTTTTAGATTGTCATGTTTTCATTGTCATTAGCCTCTAGGTATTTTTTTTTTATTCTGTCTTCGATTTCTTCAGTGATCCATTGGTTTAGTAACATATTGTTTAGCCTTCACATGATTGTGTGTGTTTTTTTGCTTACAGTTATTACATGTAATTTAATTCTAATCTTACAGTGTTGTGGTCAGAAAAGATGCTTCTTATGATTTCAGTTTTCTTAAATTTACCAAGGCTTGATTTGTGGCCCAAGATGTAATGTATTCTAGAGAATGTTCCATGTGCTCATGAGAAGAAAGTGTATTCTGCTGCTTTTAGATGGAGTGTGCTGTAAGTATCAGTTGGGTTTATCTGGTCTAATGAGTCATTTAAGGCCTATGTTCCTTATTGAATTTCTGTCTAGATGATTTGTCCACTGGTGGAAGTGGGATGTAAAGTCCCCCATTATTTTCTGTTTATTTGTTTATTCTCTATTTTTTGTTAAACTTTTTATTTTTTACTGGGGTATAGCGAGCTAACAATATTGTGATTGTTTCAGATGAACAGTGAAAGGTAAAGTCTCCCACTATTGTGTTACTGTTGATTTCCCTTAGCATTTGCCTTGTATATTGCAGGTCTCTGTGTTGAGTGCATATATATTTATATTGTTATATCTTTTTCTTGGATTGATCTCTTGATCATTATGTAGTGTCTTTGTTTGTCTTTTATAACAGTCTTTATTTTAAAGTCTGTTTTGTCTGATATGAGTATTGCCACTCCAGCTTTCTTTTCATTTCTATTTGCATAGAATATCTTTTTCCATCCCCTCACTTTCAGTTTGTATGTGTTCGTAGGTCTGAAATGAGTTTCTTATAGACAGCATATATATGAGTCATTTTTTTATCCTATTCAGGCAGTTTGTGTCTTTTAATTGGAGCATTTAACCTATTTACATTTAAGGTAATTATTGATATGTATATTCTTATTGCCATTTTTTAAAATTCTTTTGAAGTTGTTTTTGTAAGTCTTTTTCCCTCCTTTTTTGTTCTCTTCTCGTGATTTAGTGTTCATATTGCTTTTTATTTTGTGTATCTATTGTGTATCTGTTGTAGTTTTTTGGTTCACATTTCCCATAACGTTTTTTTAATATTATTTAATTTTTATTGCTCTGGGTCTTCATTGCTGTGCACAGGCTTTCTCTAGTTGCAGAGAGTGTGGGCTACTCTGTAGTTTCAGTGTGCAGGCTTCTCATTGTCGTGGCTTCTCTTGTTGCAGAGCATGGGCTCTAGAGTGCACAGGCTTCAGTAGTTGAGGCATGTGGGCTCAATAGTTACAGCTCATGGGCTCTAGAGCACAGAGTGGTTGTGGCACATGGGCATTAATTGCCAGAGGCATGTGGAATCTTCCGGGGCCGGGGATTGAACCTCTGTTTCCTGCATTGGCAGGCAGATTTTTATCTACTGCACCACCAGGGACGTCTTCCCATAAGGTTTTGATATAGCAATCTATCTATCTATATGTATATATATACAACATTGTTTTAAGTTGCTGTTCATTTAATTTCAAATGCATTGCCCGTTTTCTGCATTTGTACTCTCCTCACAGTTGCCGGTTTTGATACCATATTTGTGTGTGGATGATTTCCTACTTTTACTGTATGTTTACTCGTAAGGTTTCCCATGTGGATTTTCATATTTCTAAGTTTGGCCTTTTTTTTTTTTTTTTAAACACCTAAAGAAGTACCTTTAGCATTTGTTCCAAAGGTGGTCTGGTGATGCTGAGTTCGCTTAGCTTTTGCTTGTCTGTAATGTTTTTCGTTTCTTTGTGGAGTCTGAACAAGAGCCTTGCTGGTTAGAATGTTTTTGGTTGGAGATTTTCTCCCTTTTGTCAGTTTGAATATATCATGCTACTCTCTTCTGGCCTGCAGTTTCCACTGAAAAATCAGCTGATAACTTTATGGGAATTCCCTTGTATGTTATTTGTTGCTTTTCCCTTGTTGCTTTCAATATTTTTTCTCTGTATTTTAATTTTTGTCAGTTTGATTAATATGTATCTCAGGGTGTTCCTTTTGGATTTATCCTGCCAGGGACTCTCTACACTTCCTGCTCTTGGGTGAATATTTCCTTTCCCAAGGGAAATTTCAGCTGTAATCTCTTCAAATAGTTTCTCAGGCCCTTTCCCTCTTTCTTTCTCATTTCTTATCATTTTTCATTCTATTTGTTTTGTTCTGCAGCCCCATGATTTCCACCACTCTGTCTTCCAGTTCATTTATTCATTCTCTGCCTTAGTTATTCTGCTATTAATTCCTTCTAGTATATTTTTTATTTGTATTGTGTGTTTTGATTTTTAGGTTTTTTTTTTAATTTTAATTTTTTTTAATTTTAATTTTAATTTTTACTTTATTTTATTTTACAATACCTGTATGCAAGACAGCAAAAGAGACACAGATGTGTAGAGTGGACTTTTGGACTCTGAGGGAGAGGGAGAGGGTGGGATAGAGTTTTTTTTTAATTATGATTTATTTTTGGCTGCACTGAATCTTTGTTGCTTTGTGTGGGATTTCTCTAGTTGCAGCAAGCAGGGGCTACTCTTCATTGCAGTACATGGGCTTCTCATTGTGGTGGCTTCTCTTGTTGTGGAGCACAGGCTCTAGGCACACAGGCTTCAGTAGTTGTGGCACATAGGCTCAGTACTTGTTGCTCGCAGGCTCTAAAGTGCACTGGCTTCAGTAGTTGTGGCACATGGGCTTAGCTGCTCCCTGGCATGTGGAATCTTCCCCAACCAGGGATTGAACTCATATTGTCTCCATTGGCAGGTGGATTCCTATCCACTGCGCCATTAGGGAAGTCCCAATTATTGAATTGTTTATCTCTAATTCTTCATTCTCTAAATCTTTTATCTCTTTGTTAAACATTTCTTATATCTTCTCGGTCTGTGCCTCCATTCTTTTCCCAAGATTTTGGATCATCTTTACTATCATTACTCTGAATTCTTTTTCAGCTTGATTGCCTATTTCCTCTTCATTTAGTTGTTCTTGTGGGTTTTTATCTTGTTCCTTCGTCTGAAACATATTTCTGTGTCATCTTATTTTGTCTAACCTTCTGTGCTTGTAGCCTTCTTTGTGCAGGCTACAGGATCCTAGTTCTTCTTGTTTCTGGTGCCTGCCCTCAGTGGGCAGGGCCATGTCAAGGGGTGTGTTTAGAGGCATCTTTGAGCTCAGTAAGGGCTTCCCTGGTAGCTCAGCTGGTTAAGAATCTGCCTGCTATGCAGGAGACCCCAGTTCGATTCCTGAGTCGGGAAGATCCACTGGAGAAGGGATGGGCTACCCACTCTAGTATTCTTTGGCTTCCCTTGTGGCTCAGCTGGTAAAGAATCTGCCTGCAATGTGGGAGACCTGGGTTAGATCCCTGAGTTGGGAAGATCCACTGGAGAAGGGAAAGGCTACCCACTCCAGTATTCTGGCCTGGAGAATTCCATGGACTCTCTAGTCCACGGGGTCGCAAAGAGTCAGACACGACTGAGTGACTTTCACTTAACTTCACTTGAGCTCAGTATGACTTGAGACAGCCTGTCTGATGCTGGGTGGCGCTGTGTTCCTGTCTTGCTGATTGTTTGGCCGGAAGTATTTCAGCTCTGGAACCTGCAGACTGTTGGATGGGGCCAGGTCTTGGTGCCAAAACGGGGACCTCCCTCTGGGAAAGCTCATACCCATCAATATTCCCTGAGGCCTCTGCCACCAGTGTTCGTGCCTCCATAGGGAGCCACAGCCAACCTGCACCTCGCCAGGAGACTATCCAAGACCCATAAGTAGGTCTAGACTCTTATGGAGTCATTGCTTTGCCCTGGGGCCCAGTTTTTGAGACCTTGTGTGTACTCTCCAAGAGTGAAGGATCTATCTTCCCCCAGCCCTGTGGAGCCTGCCCAGGCAATAGACTACTGGGGCAGTAGTCAGGGTGTGTGGACCACCGAGGAGGTAGCCCCTCCTGGAGCCCACCAAGTCAAAGGTCAACACATGTTGAAAGAGCCTGCAGTGACAGCCTCACCCTTTACATGCCTCTGAACAATGGCACTTTGCTTCTATGGCGTCCCAGGCTTCTTCCACAAATATTCCTGGTTGTAGAGCTCCACCCTCCCATCCCTTCAGGCTGTCTCGTCACCACGGGCAGCAGGCTTTCCCCAGGTCTGCTCTCTCCAGACCCGACGTTCCAGCATCCAGCCAGTTTGCATCTGCAGACACATCTCAGGCTGGGGTGCACAGGGTTGTGGACCACCTGTGGAGGTCTCACTCTGTCCTGCCTGCCACAGACTGGTTGCTGTGTTCTCTAACTCCTCTTCTGTCCCAGCTGATAGCCCTGCCAATGAGGGGGCTTCCTGAGGTACAGGAACCTCTCCTCTCTTGCACCTCCCTCCTTGGGGTGCAAGATCCCATTCAGCTTCCTGTATTTTCTTTCTTTCTTTCATTCTACCTGGTTATGCAGAGATCTTTGTTGTCCTTTTAGCTGCCCAAAGTCCTCTTCTAGTGTTCAGCATGTACTCTGAGAATTGTTCCATTTGTAGGTGTATTCTTGATGTATTTGTGGGAAGAGGTGAGCTCCATGTCCTCCTACTCTGCCATCTTGACTTCCTCCCCCTGAAGCACTATTTAAACTTCATGTTTCCTGCTTTCCTCTTCTGAGGCCTTATATTTCACTTTTAAACCTAGAAAAACAAAGTATGGTTCATTTCAAAAAGTATGTCATTTCAGATACTAACCTTGGTTAAAATAACTATTTGATTGGTTTGTTCTGTTAAATAATTTGCCAATACAGTTGTTGTTTCTTAAAAGTAGTTTTTACTGCATGCTGTTAATTTTATTTTTATGGATAGAAAAAGGTATTTTATTTCCCTTCTCGGTTGCTAGAGATTTATTTCCTCAGAATTGTAGTTATAATAGTAATAGGACTACTGTTCATTAAAGTACATTTTCCCCTAAATAAAACAAACAGTACCAAAGACTGAAAATTACAACAGCACAATGAAAATTAAAAGTATGTCTACTTTCCTAAATCACTGCCACTGCAATTCCCTCAAGTAGTCACTGTTTCAGAGTTTTTTCTTCTAGAAATACTAAGTCCATTGTTATTGTTTTTTACTGTAGTCATTATATGCTATTTAGTATATTATTCTGTTGTTTTTTTAATATCATTTATTTTTAGGTCATACCATATTGATTGCTAGAGATCTAATAGATTCTTTAAACCATTGCAGAATATTCCATTGTGTGGATCTAATGATGTATTATTATTATGTTCTGTTTTAAATACCATTAATTTTCTAACCTTTTACCGTTACTAACACTGATTCAGTGAATATTCTCATAATGAATTCTTAATACATGGAAGCAGCAGTATCTGTAGAAGATAAACTCCTTGAATTGAAATCATTAGGTCAGTTGTTACATTTAGTTTAAACTTCAATAGCTGATTTGTGATACCTGTTATCAATTTCCCTGTAAAGAGATTGTGCCTATTTAATGTATGAGAATGCTTGAATCACATCCTTGCCAACACCACCTATTTTCCTTATTTTAAGCTTTGTCAGTCTCAGGTAAAAAATAGTTAACTATGGTTTGAATTTGTACTTTTTTATTGTAAGTGATGTTGAGCATTTTTTAGTGGTTTAAAAGGCAATCTGTTTTTTTCTATGAACTCTCCATCATTCCTTTATTCCTTATTTTGTTGAGTGGTTACTCTTGTTGATTTTTCTATATTAAGAAAAAGTGGGTTTTGTTGCTCTTATATGTAATACATATTTTCCCAGTTATGGACTTTTTAAAAATGCTTTGTTTTTTAAGTGGTTTTTTTTTTTTTTTTTTTTGTGGTTGGTTGATTTATTGGTTGGGTTTTGTTTGTGTTGGCATTCAGAAATGTTTCCCTTTATTGTTTATTTTCTATTGGAGTATAGTTGATTTACAATGCTTATTGAGAGTGAAAATGAAAGTTGCTCAGTCGTGTCTGACTCTTTGTGACCCCATGGGCTATACAGTCCATGGAATTCTCCAGGCCAGAATACTGGAGTGGGTAGCCTTTCCCTTCTCCAGGAGATCTTCCCAACCCAGGGATTGAAGCCAGGTATTGAACCCAGGTCTTCCACATTGCAGGTGGATTCTTTACCATCTGAGCCACAAGGGAAGCCAAAGAATACTAGAGTGGGTAGCCTATCCCTTCTCCAATGGATCTTGCCAACTCAGGAATCAAACTGGGGTCTCCTGCATTGCAGGCAGATTCTTAACCAGCTGAGCTACCAGGGAAGCCCTAAACTACTGCCACTCCACCCCCTGCAAATTAGAGAGTAGTTCTTGTTCTTTAGTAGCTAAGTCATATCTGACTGTTTCGCAACCCCAAGGACTGTAGCCCACCAGGCTCCTCCGTCCATGGGATTCTCCAGGCAAGAATACTGGAGTGGGTTGCCATTCCCTTTTCCAGGGGATCTTCCCAACCCAGGGATCAAACCTGGATCTCCTGCATTAGAGGCGGATTCTCTTCCACTGAGCCACAGTTCAGGTATACAACAAAGTGATTCAATTATACATATACATGTATCTATTCTTCAAGTTATTTTCCTATTTAGGTTATTACAGAATATTGAGTAGAGTTTCCTGTGCTGTACAGTAGATCTTTGTTCATTATTTGTTGTATTTTGTTAAATTTATTATTTAATTAAAGAATAATTGGTTTACAGAATTTTATTGTTTTCTGTCAAACATCAACATGAATCAGCTTAGGTGTACATATGTCCCCTCCCCTTTATTTATTTTAAATACAGTAGTATGTATATGAATAAATAACCAATTTATTCCTCCCCTCCCATCTTTTCCCTTTTGTTACCATAAGTTTGATTTCTAAGTCTATGAGCTTATTTCTGTTTTGTAAATAAATTCAATTGTATCATTTTTTTAGATTTTGTATATAAATGATATCATATGATATTTATCTTTCTCTGACTGACTTCACTTAGTATGATCATCCCAGGTCCATCCATACTTCTGCAAATGGCATAATTTCCTTATTTTTAATGGCTGAGTAATACTGAGTGACTGGACTCAACTCTCAACTTACTGTCTCACAATTTTCCTTTCTCTGCTCCTCTGAGCCTAGGTGTTGAGAAGTAAAATTTCTACTCTGCCTCTCATTGATTATCTGGAGAAATAGCCTACTATACAAATTTCAGTATGACAAAGAGCATGAAAGGTGACACAGAAATCCAGAGTCCTTTCCTTTTAGAAAGTGGACAGAGAGTTCCAGTTTTGGGTTTTGCACATTAGATGCTTGGAAGTTGCTACCTTGTCCTAAAACTAAAAAGCTGAAGGGAGTGATGACAGCAATAGCTCTTCTTGAATTCATAAGAGAGGGGTAGACACAAGACAGACTACTTAGAGAAACAGTCAAGTCTATGTAGGGAGTCTAGGTTTTCCAGAGTGGAGACTCACAAAGCAGAAACCACTGCAGGAGTTAAAAACCTAAATGGCAATTGATGGATTGCTAGAGGCTCACTGGAAAATTCTCAGAATTAACAGCTCCAAGGGATCCAGTCACCGAAGGGCCCCCACAACACTGTGACATTTACCTCCAGGAGCTCCACCAGATTTCTTCAGTAAATACTAGGGGAAAATCTCCTAGAACTTCCTGCAGGAGGAGCTGGAAGAAGAGCCATTTTGAAATACACCAGAGGACTCAGTTCTTCTGCCATCAGGGGAAACCAGTTAACCAGAGCCTACGCTCCTGTGGCATTATTATCAGAACCTAACTGACCTAGACAGCATATTAAAAAGCAGAGACATTACTTTGCCAACAAAGGTCCGTCTAGTCAAAGCTATGGTTTTTCCAGTGGTCATGTATGGATGTGAGAGTTGGACTATAAAAAAAGTTGAGCATCAGAGAATTGATGCTTTTGAATTGTGGTGTTGGAGAAAACTCTTGAGAGTCCCTTGGACTGCAAGGAGATCCAGCCAGTCCATCCTAAAGGAGATCAGTCCTGAATATTCATTGGAAGGACTGGTGCTGAAGCTGAAACTCCAATACTTTGGCCACCTGATGCAAAGAGCTGACTCATTGGAAAAGACCCTGATGCTGGGAAAGATTGAAGGCAGGAGGAGAAGGGGACAACAGAAGATAAGATGGTTGGGTGGCATCACCGACTCAATGGACACAAGTTTGAGCAAACTCTGGGAGTTGGTGATGGACAGGGAAGCCTGGCGTGCTGCAGTCCATGGGGTCGCAAAGAGTTGGACATGACTGAACAACTGAACTGACTGAATATTCTGTTGAATATTTGTACCACATCTTTCTTTATTTCTCTGTCAGTGGACATTTAGGTTGCTTCCAGGTCTTAGCTATTGTAAACAGTGCTTTGGTGACTACTGGGGTGCATGTAACCTTTTGAACATGGTTTTCTCCTAATATGTGCACAGGAGTGGGATTGCTGAATCATATGGGAGCTCTGTTTTTTTGTTTTTTAAGGAACCTCCATACTGTTCTCCATAGTGGCTATCCCAATTTACATTCCCACCAACAATTCATGAGGATTCCCTTTTCTTCAAACCTGCTCCAGCATTTATTGTTTGCAGACCTTTCGATGATGGCCATTTTGATTGGTGTGAGGTGATAGTTCATAGTTTTTTTATTAATTTATTTTTTAATTGGAGGATAATTTCTTTACAGATTTGTGCTGATTTCTGCCATACAACATTGCAAATCAGTCATAACTACACATGCACACACACACATATACACATATCCCCTCCCTCTTGAACCTCCCTCCCACCCCTCTAGGTTGTCACAGAGCACCAGGCTGGGCTCCCTATGTTATATAGCAGTTTCCCACTAGCTCTCTGTGTTACACATGGTAGTGTATATATGTCAGTGCTATTTTCTCAATTCATTCCACCCTCTCCTTCCCCCAGTGTGTCCACAAGTGCATTCTCTTCATCTGCATCTCCATTCCTTCCCTGCAAATAGGTTCAATAGTAGCATTTTTCTAGATTCCATATATATGTGTTAATATATGGTATTTGTTTTTCACTGTCTGACTGACTTCACTCTGTATACAGGCTTTAGGTGCATCCGCTTCAGTTCAACTGATTCACCTTTGTTCCTTATTATGGCTGAGTAATATTCCTTTGTATATATGTACTGCAACTTCTTTGCCCATTCATCTGTTGATGGACATCTAGGTCGCTTCCATGTCCTAGCTTTTGTAAATAGTGCTGCAGTGAACATTGGGATATGTGTGTCTTTTTGAATTGTAGTTTTCTCAGGGTGTATGCTCAGTAGTGGGATTGCTGGGTCATATGGTACTTTTATTCCTAGTTTGTTTATTTTAAAGAAATCTCCATATTGGTCTCCATAGTGGCTTCATCAGTTTACATTCCCACCAACAGTGTAGGAGGATTCCTTTTTCTCCACACCCTCTCCAACATTTGTTGTAGAATTTGTTGTTGTTGTTGTTGTAGGCTTTTTGATGATAGCCATTCTGACCAGCATGAGGTAATACCTCACTATAGTTTTGATTTGCATTTCTTTAATATTTGATGATCTTGAACATCTTTTCATGTGTTTACTGATCGTGTGTCTGCCTTCTTTGGAGAAATGTCTATTTAGGTCTTCTGCCCTTTTTTTGATTGGGTCATTTTTTTATAATGAGCTGCATGAGCAGCTTTTATATCTTGTAGATTAATCCTTTGTCAGTTGCCTCATTTGCAATTATTTTCTCCCATTCTGAGAGTTTTTTCATTTTTTTTTAATAGTTTCCTTTGCTGTGTAAAAGCTTTTCGGTTTAATTATGTTCCATTTGTTTATTTTGTTTTCCTATCCATTACTCTAGAAGGTGGGTCAAAGAGGATCTTGATGTGATTTGTCAGAGTGTTCTGCCTATGTTTTCCTCTTAAAGAGTTTTATAGCTTCTGGCCTTACATGTAAGTCTTTAATCCATTTTGAGTTTGTTTTTTGTATAGTGTTAGGAGGTGTTCTAATTCCATTCTTTTACATGTGGCTGTCCAGTTTTCCCATCACCATTTATTGAAGAGGCTGCTTTTTCTCCATTGTATATTCTTGCCTCCTTTGTCAAAGATAAACCCATGCACCTATGGGTACTTTATTTCTGGGATTTCTGCTTATTCCATTTGTCTCTATTTCTGTTTTTGTGCCAGTACCACACTGTCTTAATGACTGTAGCTTCATAGAATAGTCTGAAGTCAGAAAGGGTAATTCTTCCAGCTCTGGTTTTCTTTCTCAAGATTGCTTTGGCTATTAGGGGTCTTTTGTGTTTCCATATGAACTGTAAAATTTTTTCTTCTAGTTTTGTAAAAAATGCCATTGGTAATTTGATCAGGATTGCATTGAATCTTGATAATTTGGTAATTTGCACTGGTAATTTGATAGTGGATTGTTTTCAGTAGTATAGTCATTTTCACAATATAGATTCTTCCAAGAACATGGTGTATCTCCCCATTTGTATCACCTTTGATTTCTTTCATCAGTGTTTTAGTTTTCTGCATATAGATCTTTTGTCTCTTTAGGTAGGTTTATACCTAGGTATTTTATTCTTTTTGTTGCAGTGATGAATGAGATTGTTTCCTTAATTTCTTTTTCTGTTTTTTAATTGTTAGTGTATAGGAATGCAAGGAATTTCTGTGTATTGATTTTGTATCCTGCTACATTACTAAATTCACTGATTAGCTCTAGAAATTTTCTGGTGGCATTGTTAGGGTTTCCTATGTATAGTATCATGTCATCTGCAAACAGTGAGAGTTTTACCTCTTTTTACAATCTCTATTCCTTTCATTTTCTTTTCCTCTAATTGCCATGGCTAGGACTTCAGAAACTATATTGAATAATAATGGTGGGAATAGAAACCCTTATCTTCTTCCTGATCTTAGAGGAATATCTTGTAGTTTTTATTTGCATTTCTCTAATAATTAACACTGTTGAGTATTTTTTCATGTGCCTCTTGGCTTTCCATGTTTCTTCTTTGGAGAATTGTCTATATATGTCTTTTGCCCGTGTTTTGATTGGGTTGTTTGAGTTATATTGAGCTGCATGAGCTCTTTACAGAGATTAATCCCTTGTCAGTCACATCATTTACAAATGTTTTCTTCCATTCTGTGGGTTGTCTTTTCGTTTTGTTTATGGTTTTCTTTGCTGTACAAAAGGTTTTCAGTTTTATTTGGTCCAATTTATTTTTGTTTTTATTTCCATGACTATAGGAGTCAGCTTGTAAAAGATATTGCTGCAATTTATGTCAAAGAATGTTCTGCTATGTTTTCCTCTAGGAGTTTAATCAAACCTGGGTCTCCCACATTGTAGGCAGACGCTTTACCATCTGAGCCACCAGGGAAGTGGTAGGAGTTGATTAGTACTCATTAAATAGTACCATTAAATGCTCTTTAATCCATTTCGAGTTTATTTTTGTGTATAGTTTTAAAGAATGTTCTAATTTCATTCTTTTACATGTAACTGTCCGGTTTTCCCAGCACCATTTGTTGAAGAGATTTTTTTCCCCCAACTTTTAGTCTTACATCCTTTGTTGTAGATTAATTGACTATACATGTGTGGGTTTATTTCTGTACTTCTGTTCCATTGATCTGTATTTCTTTCTTTGTGCCAGTATGATGCTCTTTTGATAACTGGTAGCTTTGTAGTATAGTCTCATGATTGATTTGGCTATTGGTGTCTTTTCTGTCTCCACACAGATTTTTGAATTTTTGTTCTAAGTTGCAAAAAAATGACATTGGTAATTTGATAGGGATTGCATTGAATCTGTAGATTACCTTGGGTACTATAGTCTTTTGACAGGATTGTTTCTTCCAATCAAACATGCTATATTTTTCCTTCTGTTGGTTTCATATTTGAATTCTTTCATCAGTATCTTACAGTTTTCAGAGTATACACCTTTTGCCTCCTTATGTAGGTTTATTACTAGGCATTTTTCTTCTTTTTGATGTGATGATGATAGGATTGTTTCCTTAATTTCTGATCTTCTGTTGTTAGTGTATAGAAATGCAAGAAATTTCTATGTATTAGTTTTGTATACAGCAACTTTACTGAATTCATTAATGACCTCTAGTAGTCTTCTGGAAGCATCTTTAGGGTTTTCTATGTACAGTATCCTGTCATCTCCAAACAGTGACACTTTTACTTTTCCAATTTATATTCCTTTTTCTTCTCTAATTTCTGGGTCTAGGACTTCTGAAGCTATGTTGAGTAAAAGTGATAGTGAATATTCTTGCCTTGTTCCTGATCTTAGAGGAAGTGCTTTCAGTTTTTCATCATAGAGTATCATGTTAACTGTAGGTTTGTCATAGGTGACTTTTATTACTTTGAGAAATGTTCCCTTTTATGCCTACTTCTTGGAGAGGTTTTTTTTTTTATCATAAATGGGTGACTTTTTAAAATTTTATTTATAAATGGAAGATAATTGCTTTACCGTGTTATGTCAGTTTATCCCATACAACAACCCAAATCAGTCATAAACATACATATATCACTCCCTCTTGAACCTCCCTCCCACCCCCACCCACCCTATCCCTCTAGCTTGTCATAGAGCACCAGGTTGAACTCCCTGTGTTATACAGCAACTTCTCACTTGCTAGCTTGTTACATGTGGGAATGTGTATGTTTCAGTTCTGCTCTCTCAATTCTCACACCCTCTCCCTCCTCCACTGTATCCACAAGTCTGTTCTCTACATCTGTCTCTATTCCTGCTCTGCAAATAGATTCATTAGTACCATTTTTCAACATTTCACATATAAGGGTTAATATACAATATTTGTTTTTCTCTTTCTGAATTACTTCACTCTGTATCAGGATCTAGATTCATCCACCTCAAGTCACCTGACTAAAATTTGATTCTTTTTATGGCTGAATAATTTTCTGTTGTGTGTATATACCACAACTTATTTATCCATTCATCTGTCAACAGATGTCTAGGTTGCTTCCATGTCTTGGCTATTGTAAATAATGTTGCAGTGAACATTGGGGTACATGTGTCTTCTTGAAAATGGTTTTCTCAGGGTATACACCCAGTAGTAGGATTGCTAGATCATTGTTGTTGTTCAGTCTCTCAGTTGTTTCCGACGCTTTCAACCCCATGGACTGCAGCACACCAGACATCCCTGTCCTTCACCATCTCCAGAGATTGCTCAAACTCATGTCCATCGAGTCAGTGATGCCATGCAGCCATCTCATCCTCTGTTGTCCCCTTCACCTCCTGCCCCCAATCCCTCCCAGCATCAGGGTCTTTTCCAATGAGTCAACTCTTCGCATGAGGTGGCCAAAGTATTGGAGTTTCAGCTTCAGCACCAGTCCTTCCAATGAACACCCAGGACTGATCTCCTTTAGGAGGGACTGGTTGGATCTCCTTGCAGTCCAAGGGACTCTCAAGAGTCCTCTCCAACACCACAGTTCAAAAGCATCAATTCTTCAGCACTCAGCTTTCTTCACAGTCCAACTCTCACATCCATACATGACCACTGGAAATACCATAGCCTTGACTAGACGGACCTTTGTTGGCAAAGTAATGTCTCTGCTTTTGAATATGCTATCTAGGTTGGTCATAACTTTCCTTCCAAAGAGTAAGGGTCTTTTGATTTCATGGCTGCAATCACCATCTGCAGTGATTTTAGAGCCCAGAAAAATAACTGTTTCCACTGTTTCCCCATCTATTTGTCATGAAGTGATGGGACCAGATGCCATGATCTTAGTTTTCTGAATGTTGAGCTTTAGGCCACCTTTTTCACTCTCCTCTTTACTTTCATCAAGAGGCTCTTTAGTTCCTCTTCACTTTCTGCCATAAGGGTGGTGTCATCTGCATATCTGAGATTATTGATATTTCTCCTGGCAATCTTGATTCCAGCTTATGCTTCCTCCAGCCCAGTGTTTCTCATGATGTACTCTGCATATAAGTTAAATAAGTAGGGTGACAATATACAGCCTTGATGTACTCTTTTTCCTATTTGGAACCAGTCTGTTGTTCCATGTCCAGTTCTAACTGTTGCTTCCTGGCCTGCATACAGATTTCTCAAGAGGCAGGTCAGGTGGTCTGGTATTCCCATCTCTTGAAGAAATTTCCACAGTTCATTGTGATCCAGATAGTCAAAGGCTTTGGCATAGTCACTAAAGCAGAAGTAGATGTTTTTCTGGAACTCTCTTGCTTTTTCCATGATCCAGCGGATGTTGGCAATTTGATCTCTGGTTCCTCTGCCTTTTCTAAAATCAGCTTGAACATCTGGAAGTTCACAGTTCATGTATTGCTGAAGCGTAGCTTGGAGAATTTTGAGCATTACTTTACTAGCGTGTGAGATGAGTGCAATTGTGCAGTGGTTTGAGCGTTCTTTGGCATTGCCTTTTTTTGGGGATTGGAATGAAAACTGACCTTTTCCAGTCCTGTGGCCACTGCTGAGTTTTCCAAATTTGCTGGCATATTGAGTGCAGCATTTTCACAGCATCATCTTTTAGGATTTGAAATAGCTCTACTGGAATTCCATCACCTCCACTAGCTTTGTTCGTAGTGATGCTTTCTAAGGCCCACTTGACTTCACATTCCAGGATGTCTGGCTCTAGGTGAGTGATCACACCATCATGGTTATCTGTGTTGTGAAGATCTTTTTTGTACAGTTCTTCTGTGTATTCTTGCCACCTCTTCTTAATATCTTCTGCTTCTGTTAGGTCCATACAATTTCTGTCCTTTATCGAGCCCATGTTTGCATGAAATGTTCCCTTGGTATCTCTAATTTTCTTGAAGAGATTTCTAGTCTTTCTCATTCTGTTGTTTTCCTCTAGTTCTTTACATTGATCACTGAGGAAGTCTTCCTTATCTCTTCTTGCTATTCTTTGGAACTCTGCATTCAGATGCTTATATCTTTCCTTTTCTCCTTTGCTTTTTGCTTCTTTTCTTTTCACAGCTATTTGTAAGGCCTCCTCAGACAGCCATTTTGGTTTTTTGCATTTCTTTTTCTTGGGGATGGTCTTGCTCCCTGTCTCTTATACAGTGTCACAAACCTCTGTCCATAGTTCATCAGGTACTCTATCTATCAGATCTAGTCCCTTAAATCTATTTCTCACTTCCACTGTGTAATCATCAGGGAAAAACCATAGCTTTGAGTAGACAGACCTTTGTCAGCAAAGTAATGTCTCTGCTTTTTAATATGCTGTCTAGGTTTGTCATAGCTTTTCTTCCGCTATCTAGGTTTGTCATAGCTTTTCTTCCAAAGATCAAGTGTCCTAATTTCATGGCTGCAGTAACCATCTGCAGTGATTTTGGAGCCCAAGAAAATAAAGTCTGTCACTGTTTCCATTGTTTCCCCATCTATTTGCCATGAAGTGATTGGATTGGATGCCATGATCTTAATTTTTTGAATGTTGAGTTTTAAGTCAGCTTTTTTGCTTTCCTCTTTTACCTTCATCAAGAGGCTCTTTATTCCTCTTCACTTTCTGCCGTAAGAGTGCTGGATCATATGGTCATTTTATTCCTAGTTTTTCAAGGAATCTATATACTGTTCTTCATGGGTATTTTGTCAAGACCTTCTTTGCATGTTTTGAGATCATCATATGATTTTTATTCTTAGTTTGTCAGTGTGGTATATCACACTGATTTGCAAATATTGAAATATCCTTGTGTCTTTAAGGATAAATGCTACTTGATCTTGGTGTATGATCCTTCTAATGTATTGTTGAATATTGTCTGCTAGTATTTTGTTGAGCATTTTTGCATCAGTGTTCGTCAGTTATACTGGCCTGTGATTTTTTGGGATGTGTGTGATACGTGTCTGGTTTTGGTATCAGGATGATGTTGTCCTCATAGAATGAGTTTAGGAGTGTCTTTTCCTCAGTGGATTTTTTGAAGATTTTCAGAAGGATTCACCTGTGGAGCCATCGGATCCTAGAGTTTTGTTTGTTATGAATTTTTCTAACATAGTTTCAGTTTTAGTACTTGTGATTGGTTGGTTCATATTTTCTGTTTCTTACTGGTTCATTTTTGGGAGAGTGTAACTTTCTAAGAATTTGTTTCTTCTACATTGGTCATTTTATTGGCATATAGTTTATAATAGTCTCCTGTGAT
Source organism: Budorcas taxicolor (assembly GCF_023091745.1). Classification (NCBI taxonomy): domain Eukaryota; kingdom Metazoa; phylum Chordata; class Mammalia; order Artiodactyla; family Bovidae; genus Budorcas; species Budorcas taxicolor. The sequence continues at coordinate 129,829,459 of NC_068935.1, read as the reverse complement.
CCTTTGTATTTCTGTGGTATTTATTTTAGTTTCTCTTTTTTATTTGTAATTTTATTGACTGGAACCCTCCACCTTTTTTTCTTATTTATTTTTGGCAGCAGTAGGTATTTGTTACTGTTAAGGCTTTCTCTAGTTTCTTTGAGCATGGACTACTCTGTAGTTGTGGTGTGCCTGCTTCTTATTGTGGTGGCTTCTCTTATGTGTGGAGTATGGGCTCTAGAGCATTCAGGCATAAATAGTTGCGGTACATGGGCTCAGTTGCCCTGCAGCTTGTTGTATCTTCCTGGCCCAGGGATCAAAGCTGTATCTCCTGCATTATCAGGCACATTCTTAAAGACTTGATCATCAGGGAAGTCCTCACTTTATTATTATTATTTTTTTTTTTTTAACGGATGCTGCTGCTGCTAAGTCGCTTCAGTCATGTCTGACTCTGTGCGACCCCATAGACGGCAGCCCACCAGGCTCTGCCGTCCCTGGGATTCTCCAGGCAAGAACACTGGAGTGGGTTGCCATTTCCTTCTCCAGTGCATGAAAGTGAAAAGTGAAAGTGAAGTCGCTCAGTTGTGTCCAACTCTTCGCGACCCCATGGACTGCAGCCTACCAGGCTCCTCCGTCCATGGAATTTTCCAGACAACAGTACTGGAGTGGGATGCCATTGCCTTCTCCTTTTTACTGATGAGTCTTGCTAAAAGATTGATCAGTTTTATCATCTAAAGGAACCAGCTTTTAGTTTCATTGATCGTTTCTGTTGTTTTCTTCATCTCTATTTCATTTATTTCTGCTCTGATATTTATGATTTGTTTCCTTCTATTCACTTTGGGGTTTGCTTCTTCTTCTTTCTCTATTTGTTTTAGGTGGTGGTGTTCAGTTCTTAAGTCATGTCTGACTCTGTGCAACCTCATGGACTGCAACACACCAGGCTTCCATGTCCTTCAGTATCTCCCAGAGTTTGCTCAAACTCATGTCCATTGACTCAATGATCTCATCAAACCATCTCATCTTCATCTTCCTGCCCTCAATCTTTCCCAGCACCAAGGTCTTTTCCAGTGAGTCAGCTCTTCACGTCAGGTTGCCAGAGTTTTGGAGCTTCAGCATCAGTCCTTGCAGTGAATATTCAGGGTTGATTTCCTTTAGGATTGACTAGTTTGATCTCCTTGCTGTCCAAGGGACTCTCAGGAGTCTTCTCCAACACCACAGTTCGAAAGCATCAATTCTTTGGTGCTCAGCCTTCTTTATGGTACAACTTTCACATCTGTACATGACTACTGGAAAAACCATAGCTTTGACTATACATACCTTTGTTGGCACAGTGATGTCTCTGCTTTTTAATACACTCTCTAGGTTTGTCATAGCTTTTCTTCAAAAGATCATGTGCCTTTTAATTTCATGGCAGGAATCACCATCTGCAGTGATTTTGGAGCCCACAAAAATAACGTCTGTCACTGTTTCCATTTTTTCCCCATCAATTTCCCATGAGATGATGGGACCAGATGCCATGACCTTAGTTTTTTGAATGTTGAGTTTTAAGCCAGCTTTTTCACTTTCCTCTTTCACCTTCATCAAGAGGCTCTTTAGTTACTTTATAGTTTCTGCCATTAGGGTGGTATCACCTACATATCTGAGGCTGTTGATATTTTCCCTGGAAGTCTTGATTCCAGCTTGTGATTCATCCTGCCTGGCATTTCACATGATGTAATCTTCATATATTAAGCAGGGTGACAATATACAGCCTTGACATACCCCTTTCCTACTTTGGAGCCAGTCCATTGTTCCATGTCCAATTCTAACTGGTGCTTCTTGACCTACATACAGGTTTCTTAGGAGACAGGTAAGGTGGTTCAGACTCCCATCTTTTAAAGACTTTTCCACAGTTTGTTGTGACTTGCACAGTCAAATGCCTGGGCATGGTCAGTGAAGCAGAAGTAGATGTTTTTCTGGAATTCTCTTGCTTTTTCTAGCATGTGAGATGAGCACAGTTGTGCAGTAGTCTGAACATCATTTGGCATTGCCCTTCTTTGGGACTGGGATAAAAATGGACCTTTTCCAGTCCTGTGGCCACTGCTGAGTTTTCCATATTTGCTGGCATATTGAGTGCAACACTTTAACAATGTCATCTTTTAGGATTTGAAAGTTCAGATGGAATTCCATCACCTCCACCAGCTTTGTTCATAGTGATGCTTCTTAAGGCCCACACTCACTTGATTTCACACTCCAAGATGTCTGGCTCTATGTTGTTGACCACACTGTCATGGTTATCTGAGTCATTAAGACCTTTTTTGTACAGTTTTTCTGTGTCACCTCTTCTAGATCTCCCCTGCTTCTGTTAGGTCCTTGCCATTTCTGTACTCTATTGTGCCTGTCTTTGTACGGAATGTTCCCTTGGTATCTCTGATTTTCTTGAAGAAATCTCTAGTCTTTCACATTCAGTTGTTTTCCTCTATTTCTTTGCATTGTTCTCATAAGAAGGCTTTCTTATCGCTCTTTGCTTTTCTTTGGAACTCCGCATTCATTTGGGTATATCTTTCCTTTCCTGCTCTGCCTTTTGCTTCTCTTCTGTTTTCAGCTATTTGTAAGGCCTCCTTCGACAACCATTTTGCCTTGTTGCATTTCTTTTTCTTGGGGATGGTTTTGGTCACCAACTCCTGTACCATAATGTTATGAATCTCCATCCATAGTTCTTCAAGGACTCTATCAGATCTAATCCATTGAATCTGTCATTTCCACTGTATAATCATAAAGGATTTGATTTAGGCCATATCTGAATGGCCTAGTGGTTTTCCCTGGTTTCTTCAATTTAAGCCTGAATTTTTCAGTAAGGAGTTCATGATCTGAGTCACAGTCAGCTCCCAGTCTTGTTTTTGCTGACTGTATAGAGCTTCTCCATCTTTGGCTGCAAAGAATCTAATTACTCTGATTTTTGTATTGATCATCTGGTGATGTCCATGTGTAGAGTCATCTCCTGTGTTGTTGGAAGAGGGTGTTTGCTATGACTAGTGCATTCTCTCAGCAAAACTCTTTTAGCCTTTGCCCTGCTTCATTTTGTACTCCAAGGCCAAACTTGCCTGTTACTCCAGGTATCTCTTGACTTCCTACTTTTCCATTTCAATCCCCCGTGATGAAAAGGACATCTTTTTTGGTGTTAGTTCTAGAAGGTATTATATGTCATCATTGAACTGTTCAGCTTCTTCCACATTAGTGGTTTGGGCTTAGACTTGGATTACTGTGATGTTGAATGGTTTGCCTTGGAAATGAACCAAGATCATTCTGTCAGTTTTGAGATTGCACCCGAGTACTGCATTTCAGAGTCTTTTGTTGTCAATGAGGGCTACACCAATTTCTAAGGGATTCTTGGCCACGGTAGTGGATATAATGGTTATCTGAATTAAATTCACCCGTTCCAATCCATTTTAGTTCACTGATTCCTAAAATGTTGATGTTCACTCTTGCCATCTCCTGTTTGACCACTTTCAATTTACCTTGATTCATGGACATAACATTCCAGGTTCCTGTGCAGTATTGTTCTTTATAGCATTGGACTTTACTTCCATCACCAGTCACACCCACAATTGGGCATTGTTTTCGCTTTCACGGCATCTCTTCATTATTTCTGGAGTTATTTCTCCACTCTTCTCCAGTCGCATATTGGGCACCTACCGACCTGGGGAGTCCATCTTTCTGTGTCATCTTTTTGCTTTTCATATTGTTCGTGGGGTTCTCAAGGCAAGAATACTGAAGTGGTTTGCCATTCCTTCTCCAGTGGACCATGTTTTGTCAGAACTCAGTTTAGGTTTTTTATTGGAGATTTTTCTTGTTTCCCAAGGTAAGATTGTATTGCTGTACACTTCCTTTTTAGAATTGCTTTTGCTGTTTCCCATAGGTTTTGGATCTTTATGTTTTCATTGTCATTTGTCACTAGGTATTTTTTACTTTACTCTTTGATTTCTTCAGTGACTCACTGGGTGTTTCTTAGCATATTGTTTAGCTTTTACAAGTTTGTGTTTCTTACTTTTTTTCCTTTTAGTTCATTTCTATCTCATAGCATTATGGTCAGAAAAGATAGTTGATGTGATTTGTTTTCGTAAATGTACCAAGCCTTACTTTGTGGCCTTACTTGTGATCAATCCTAGAAAATGTTCCATGTACATTTGAGAAGAAAGTGTATTCGGCTGCTTTCAGATGGAATGCTCTATAAATATTAAGTTGATCTATTTTAATGTGTCTTGTAAGGTCTGTTTTTCCTGATTGACTTTTGATCTGGATATTTCCATTGATGAAAGTGGGGTGTTAATGTCCCACACTATTAGTTTGTTACTGTAGATTTTTCATTTTATGGCTCTCACCTTTAGTACCAGCTTTATATATTGAGCTGCTCCTATATTGGGTGCTAGTATATTTACAGTTGTTTTATCTTCTTGGATTGATCCCTTGATCACTGTATAGTGTCCTTCTTTCTCTCTTAAAACAGTCTGTCTGTATTTTAAAATCTGTTTGATACGAGTATTGACATTGCAGCTTTCTTTTGATTTCTATTTACATGGAATACCTTTTTCAGTCCCCTGACTTTCAGTCTGTGTCTCTAGATTTGAAGTGGGTCTTTTGTAGACAGCTTATGTATGAGTTTGCATCCATTCAACCACTCTGTCTTTTGGATAGAGCATTAAATCAGTTTACATTTAAGGTAATTATTGATATGTTTTTGTTTTACTGTCTTTTCTTTTTTGGCCTTGCGGCATGGCTTACAGATCTTAGTTCCCCGACCAGGGATAGAATCCAGGCTGTGGCAGTAAAAGCACCAAATCCTACCCACTCTACTGCCAGGAAACTCCCTTGTTATTGCCAATTTATTAATTTTTAAATTTGACTTTGTAGGTCTTTTTCCCTGCTTCCTCTTTTTTTCTCTCATGATTTGATGCCTAACTTTAGTGTTGTGTTTGATTTCATTTTTCCTTTCGTGTGTGTGTATTTATTGTTGATTTTCAGTTTGCAGTTAACTGTGTTTTGATATAGTAGTCTATAAATGAGATTGTTTTCAGATGCTGGCCTTTTACTTTCAAATGCATTTCCAATATCTTGAGTTTGTACACACCTCTTCTCATGATTGCTGGTTTTCATATCCTATTTCTGTGTGGATGATGTCTTACTTTTACTATATGCATTCTTTACTAGTGAGCTTTTCCATTCATTATGTTTTGTTTCTAGTTGTGGCCCCTTTTTTTTTTTGCCTTCCACCTAGAAAAATTTGTTTAGCATTTGTTGCATAGTTTGTCTGGTGGTGTTGTATTCTCTTAACTTTTGCGTGACAGCTTTTGATTCCGCCACAAGCTATGAGTTAGAGCCTTGCTGGGAAGGATATCTTGGTTATGGGTTCTTCACTGTAAATATATCGTGCCATTCCCTTCTGGTCTGCAGAGTTTCTGCTGTAAAATCAGCTGATAATCTTTCAGGAATTCCCTTGTACATTATTTTTTGCTTTTAATATTTTCTCTTTAATTTTTGTCAGTTTGATTAACATGTGTGTCTTGGCACGTTCCTCCTTGGGTTTATCCTGCCGGGGACTCTGCACTTCTGGACCTGGGTAACTATTTCCTTTGCCATGTTATGGAAGTTTTCAGCTATTATCTCTTCAAACATTTTCCCAGGTCCTTTATCATTCTCCTTCTGACATCCCTTTAATGTGACTAGAGGTGCTTTAAATGCAATCTCAGAGGTGTCTTAGATTGTTCTCATTTCATTTTTCTTTATTCTATTCTGTGGCAGTGATTTCCACCATTCTGTCTTCTCACTCACTCATCTGTTCTCTCATTTATTCTGCTATAAACATCTGAATTCACAGTTCCAAAGAATAGCAAGAAGAGATAAGAAAGCCTTCTTCAGCAATCAATGCAAAGAAATAGAGGAAAACAACAGAATGGGAAAGACTAGAGATCTCTTCAAGAAAATTAGAGATACCAAGGGAACATTTCATGCAAAGATGGGCTCGATAAAGGACAGAAATGGTATGGACCTAACAGAATCAGAAGATATTAAGAAGTGGCAAGAATACACAGAACTACTGTACAAAAAAGATCTTCATGACCAAGATAATCCCAATGGTATGATCACTCACCTAGAGCCAGACATCCTCGAATGTGAAGTCAAGTGGGTCTTAGAAAGCATCACTATGAACAAAGCTAGTGGAGGTGATGGAATTCCAGTGGAGCTGTTTGAAATCCTGAAAGAGGATGCTGTGAAGGTGCTGCACTCAATATGCCAGCAAATTTGGAAAACTCAGCAGTGGCCACAGGACTGGAAAAGGTCAGTTTTCATTCCAATCCCAAAGAAAGGCAATGCCAAAGAATGCTCAAACTACCGCACAATTGCACTCATCTCACACGCTAGTAAAGTCATGCTCAAAATTCTCCAAGCTACGCTTCAGCAATACGTGAACTGTGAACTTCCAGATGTTCAAGCTGGTTTTAGAAAAGGCAGAGGAACCAGAGATCAAATTGCTAACATCCGCTGGATCATGGAAAAAGCAAGAGAGTTCCAGAAAAACATCTATTTCTGCTTTAGTGACTATGCCAAAGCCTTTGACTGTGTGGATCACAATAAACTGTGGAAAATTCTTCAAGAGATGGGAATACCAGACCACCTGACCTGCCTCTTGAGAAACCTGTATGCAGGTCAGGAAGCAACAATTAGAACTGGACATGGAACAACAGACTGGTTCCAAATAGGAAAAGGAGTACGTCAAGGCTGTATATTGTCACCATGCTTATTTAACTTATATGCAGAGTACATCATGAGAAACACTGGGCTGGAAGAAGCACAAGCTGGAATCAAGATTGCCGGGAGAAATATCAATAACCTCAGATATGCAGATGACACCACCCTTATGGCAGAAAGTGAAGAAGAACTAAAAAGCCTCTTGATGAAAGTGAAAGAAGAGAGTGAAAAAGTTGGCTTAAAGCTCAACATTCAGAAAACAAAGATCATGGCATCTGGTCCCATCACTTAATGGGAAATAGATGGGGAAACAGTGTCAGACTTTATTTTTTGGGCTCCAAAATCACTGCAGATGGTGACTGCAGCCATGAAATTAAAAGACGCTTACTCCTTGGAGGGAAAGTTATGACCAACCTAGATTGCATGTTGAAAAGCAGAGACATTACTTTGCCAACAAAGGTCCGTCTGGTCCAGGCTATGGTTTTTCCAGTGTCATGTATGGATGTGAGAGTTGGACTGTGAAGAAAGCTGAGCACTGCAGAATTGATGCTTTTGAACTGTGGTGTTGGAGAAGACTCTTGAGAGTCCCTTGGACTTCAAGGTGATCCAACCAGTCCATTCTGAAGATATCAGCCCTGGGATTTCTTTGGAAGGAATGATGCTGAAGCTGAAACTCCAGTACTTTGGCCACCTCATGCGAAGAGTTGGAAAAGACTCTGATGCTGGGAGGGATTGGGGGCAGGAGGAGAAGGGGATGACAGAGGATGAGATGGCTGGATGGCATCACCGACTCAAAGGACGTGAGTCTGAGTGAAGTCCAGGAGTTGGTGATGGACAGGGAGGCCTGGCGTGCTGTGATTCATGGGGTCGCAAAGAGTCGGACACGACTGAACTATACTGAACTGAGTGTGTTTTTCATTTCACTTATTGTAGTTTGCTTTATTTGTTCTTTAGATATTTTAGGTGTTTATTAAACATTTTTTCTTTCTTCCCAGTCTTTGCCTCCATTCTTTTTCCAAGATCTTGGATCATCTTTACTGTCCGTACTCTGCATTCTTTTTCAGGTAGATTGCCTGTCTCCACTAAACATAGTTGTTGTTCTGAGATTTTATCTTGTTCCTTCATCTGGGACTTATTCCTCTGCTGGTCTCATTTTGTCTGACTTCCTGTGATTGCAGTTTCCATTCTGCAAGCTGCAGGGTTGTAGTTCGGTTTTGCTTCTGCTCTCTGTTCCCTTGTGGATGAGGCCATTCTAAGAGGCTTGTGCAGGGAATTCCCTGGTGGTCCAGTCGTTAGGAGTCCACACTTTTACTGTTGAGTACACGTGTTCAGTTCCTGGTTAGGAAACAGATTCCACAAGCCATACAGCATGGTTAAAAAAGAAAAATTATTTAACAGGCTCGTACAGGCTTCCTGTTAGGAGGGACTGGTTCCTGCCAACTTGTGGGCAGAGCTGAGTCTTGTGTCTCTTTTACCGAATCCAAGTTTGCTCTGGTTGCTATGACAGGCCAGTTAACCGAGAAATGAGGCGTTGAGGCAAGGAATACGAGTTTCTTTGGAAAGCTGGCAGACTGAGATGACAGACTACTGTCTCCAAAAAGCCATCATATCAGGGTCTGGATGCCAGGTTCTTTTTATAGAACAGAGATGGGAGAAGGCGGGGAAGTCAAGTAAAAGTTCCATTAATCTTGCAAATATCTCCTGGAATAGCCAGCCTCGTGGAGAGGAAACATTAATTCCTTCCTGTAGCCATCCACAGGTGGGCAGGGCCTGAAACAAAGGCATTTTGGTTTAACATTCAGGCAGTGGGGCAGGGTTCCCCAAGGCAGCCCACTATGTATGGACAGTATCCTTTTCGTGAACAAAAGCCATGGGAAGCAAAGGTTAAAGGAGAAGAAACAGAGCCAGCGTGGAGTCAGTTCTTCCCAGTAACAGTTGTGCACTGTCAGTGTCTATTCCACAGTCTTGTAGAAAAGGGGGCCATGACCATTCTAATTGCTTCCTGTTGCGTCTTGTCTGATAGATGTCTCTGGGAATGTCTGCCATCAGTGCCAGTGTTCCAAATGTTGCTGCTTTTGTTCCTGTATAGGAAGTGTCTACTTTACACCTATACAGTTAAACAATATTCACAACCTAAAAGTTAAGAGTTATGTTCTTTTCAGTGGGAATTTTGAGGACTTAAGGCCTGAGAGACAGCCACTCAGGTAGAGAATTTAGCAACTTTTCTGTGTATGTAAAGATACAAGAGTCAGGGCTCATTGAAATCATTTCCTTGACATGTACCTCAGGTATCTGGGGCTTGTAATCCTGTATTCTCATATCCCAAGTTTCCTCAGGACTCACCATAGCAAGTGGCTGAAGTCTGATGGCTGCTGGATAGGAGATATTCTTCTCCTTCCTGAGTGTCCTAGGGCCCACCAGCTCATGTTGGGCAGGGGGCTGCAATTGCTGATGGCTGATATGGGAGGAAATATTCCATTTCTCAGATCCTCCCCTCTTGGTCAGGAATTTAACCAATATTTGGGAGACAGTTTATGATGAAATTTTGTCCCATGACACTGGGTGGCCCCTCCCAGATCAGGCAAAAATACTTAATATGCCACTCCAGGTGCTAATTTTTGGATTCAGTTCAGTTGCTCAGTCATGTCCAACTCTTTGTGACCCCTTGGACTGTAGCACACCAGGCTTCCCTGTCCATCACCAACTCCCAGAGCTTGCTCAAACTCAACATCTATCGAGTCGGTAGACCCCCATCAATAATTAATGATTCTCTAGATCTAATTATGATCCTGGAGACATTTTCACTTATTGCCTCTTCCCATACCTAGAATCACAACTATTACAGTTATTTTATGTTATCAGTGTAATGTATTTCCTTAAGATGTTTAGCCAGAGAAGTTTCTTTGGAGGCCTGTTTGCACACTTGGTACTATGATAGACAACTTCTCTTATAAATGAGGCAGGATATAAATAATGCAGCGAGCAACATTTACAAAGACATAATGCAGCAGGAAGACACAAAGCACAAACATTTTGGAGACAAGAAACAAAACAATGATTCATGTAACTAGTTGTAATCCAGTTGCAATAATCAGGCAACGGTTAAAAGTAAAAAAAAAAAGATCAGACATGGAGTCACTTCTTTCCTGTAAGACCTCTAGTGAGCAAGATCATGTGAAGGGGTATGTTTAGTGGGCACCTGTGGGCTCAGGAAGACTTCATGCAGACTGTGTGCTAATGGGCAGGACTGTGTTGCCACCCCATTGTTTGGTTTGAGGCATCCCAGCATTGGAACCTATAGGCTATTGGGAGGGACCAGGTTTTGGTGAGGAAATGGCGGCCTGCAGGAGGGCTCACACCCATGAATACTCTCCAGAACTACCACCACTGGTGTCTTTGTCCCCACAGTGAGCCATAACCACCCCGTCTCAGCAGGAGATCCTCCAGTATTAGCAGGTGGGTCTAACCCAGGCTCCTACGAGGTCACTGCTTTTCCCCTGGGTCCTGGTGGTCACAAGATTCTGTGTGTCACTATTGAGAGTGGAGTTTCTGTTTGCCCCAGTATTGTGGAATTCTTACAGTCAAATCCCATTGGCCTTCATAGCCAGATGCTCTGGGGGCTCCTACTCCCAATGCCAGACCCCCAGGCTGGGGAGCCTGGTGTAGGCCTCCGAACTTTCACTCCTGTGGGAGAACCTCTGTGATACAGGTATTTTCATTTGTGGGTCACCCACCTGGCATGTATGGGATTTGATTTTTACCATGCTTGTGCTCATCCTACTGTCTCCTTATGACTTCTTGTTTGTCTTTGGATATAGAGTATCTTTTTTGGTCAGTTCTAGTGTTTTATTCTCAATGGTTATTCAGCAATTAGTTGTGATTTTGGTGTTTTCATGAGAAGAGATGAGCTCACATCCTTCTACTCTGCCATCTTGTCTCAGCCCTCAATCAGAAATGTTTCATTTTTTTATAAATATTTTTATGCCTTCTAGGTTTCATGTTATACTTAAAAAGGTGTTTCCTTACTTAGGTTTTGTGTTTCTTCATTTTGTTGTTTTTAATCCCCCTATTCCTGAAACTTACATGGTTTTAAAAAAATACACACATTTAAAGCTCTTACCTATCTGAAATTCTTTTTGGTATAAAGAATGAGCTGAAGATCCAACTTGGTTCTTTTACAGATGGCTGGCCAGTTGTCCCACACCACTTATTGCATTTTCCCATGCTGTTTTGAAATGCTTGCTTTGTTTTAAATTTCACTATCTAATTAACTCTGTTTCCTTGGCCAGAGGAATGGATTTTAACTTTACTAAGAGAATTATTTCTCTACCCACCTCTCAGCAAGCTGATACAAAATTCTTTTTTCTCAGGATCCTTTCAAGTATAGCTACCCACCACTTGTAGATGATGATTTCCAAACACCATTGTGTGAAAATGGGCCTATTGCCAGTGAGGATGAAGCTTCAAGTAAAGAAGATATAGAAAGTGATGGCAAAGATACCTTGGAAACAATTTCTAATGAAGAACAAACAACTCTTCCTAAAAAGGTAATTTTAACAAAAAAAATTTGAGAGACAAAAGATGTGATCTCTTCCCACCAGCTGGCTATGTGAATTTAGATAATTCACTAAACTTGCTGCCCTTCTATATCTTGAAATGTAAAAAGAGCAAGGATGACACTAGCTGACTGTTAGTACCACTACATTATATAAAAGGCTGATTCCATGCTTTGTATAAAAACACCTTGAAAGAATCCTTTTATCCAAAAAATGTTTTATCTGAAATAAAAGTAACTTAAAACGTACCCTTGATCTACCCCCTCTTTGTCACTTTTAAAGAGCACTGAGTTGTTATGTTTTTATATCAGGAACTTGATAGAGATATAAATGTATTCTATGTAGAAAAGATTTTAAAATACATAAGGGAGGGGAATTCCCTTATGGTGGTCCAGTGGTTAGGATGCAGTGCTCTCACTGCCCAGGGCCCAGGTTTAATCCCTGGTTGGGGAATTAAGATCCCACAAGCTGTGCAATGTGGCCAAAAAAACTAAAAATAAAAAGACTCTTAAGAGAAAGACCATGTTACATTTTCTAAAGGGGCTTCTTTATATAGTAGGCACTCAAATATAGGTTAATGATCTGATTATTATATCTAAATTATATATTTAACATATAGTAAACCTAGCTTAAAGATTATAATTTGGATCGAGTCACTATAATGCTTACTTTGTGACCTAATGAACTGCCTGTCACTGCCTGTGTGAAACTCAATTTTTTTATCTTTTTTCATATATATATATATAAAATTTGTCTTTAGGGTAACATAATGGAACCTACTTCCAAAGCAGATGAGAATGAAAAAGTTGATTCCAAAATGAAAACTTTCAAGAAACCACTGAGTGTGTTTAAAGGGCCCTTATTACACATCAGGTAATGGCTGAGGATTTTATTAGCTATGCTTTTGTAACATATCTTGATTGTTTTGAGAGAACTGCAAAGTTAAGAAAATTTCTGGACTGTTTTTGAAACTGTGGAAATGTAAAATTAAGGGGTATCTGAAGACTTAACTTGGTTTTCAAACACAGTGGATATTTGTAGCTACCTTTTTATTATTTATTCTGTTGAGTTTGTTTAAAAGGCCTTTATCCCACATTAGGTAATAATGAATACTCCCATATTAACAACAAATCTGAATGACATACATTTTTCTCATTTTATTGATAGTGTTTGACTTGCATAAGTTTGAGGTTGCCAGAAATGACACTGAAGTAGCCCTTTATTGATTTAACCTTCCAAAACTAAAGCTGAACCAGAAAAATAGGATTTTTACCAAAGCCAAATTTCAGCACATCTCTATTTTTCTCTCCAGGGTGTTCAATCCAAAAAATTTAGTATGATTTCTTTATCATTATGTAGAGACCTTTCTCACTAATGATGCTTTGGGTTGGTAAATCTATATAGCCTTATTTAACAGTGCTTTATCAACTGTCTTCAGTAATGGCCTACTGTATCATTTTATATCCCTTTACTTGAAACCTTTCTATATAACTGTTAAAGACTCATGAACAGTAGAGCCAGACATTTTAAAGATCAAATTTGAAATTCTCTAATTGACAAGATTGATTTGTTGACACATATTTTGATTACTGTTATATTTGGATTTATCTTCACCATCTGCATGAGTGTGTGTGTGGCGGGTACAGGGGGAAACACACGTGCCTGTTCTCCTTTCCATGTTTTGTTTTGTCGTTTTCCCTGCTTCAGAATTTTTTTCCTCATTTCCCCCTGTACTAGTTTGCAAGCGAGTTTTTTTTCCTCTGGAGGCCTGTCACAACCTTAGTTCCTGGGCTACTGCTATTGAGATATGGCTGGAAGAGCCAGCTAGGGAGAAAGCCAACTCTGCAATGCCCACCAGAAAATCACAGTGCTTTTCTTCCACAGACCTGGGGACCTAACCAGCCTCTGTCTCCCCAGACCTTTTCATGGTTTTTGTGCTGGGTACTGAGAACAGTTGAAGACAGAAACTTCCTATCTTTTCTGTGGTATATTTCACGTGGGTTTTTAAAGGAAGCCAGCAGTCATGCCAATTTATCTCTTGTCCAAAGCTAGGCACAGCTCTCCAGGGAGAGCTCTTATTTAACAATGTGTGTTCTCTACACAATTCCTGATATAAAATGAGTCTGTTTAAAGATGGAGCTCAAAGTCAAGGGCTATCTGGCAAATTCACCTTTTTATTTAAAAATCATAGTCCTTTGTACTGTTTGGAGAGGCACCTGATGCAATTTAAATTTAGCTCATGTAATTAAATTACACAAACTTTGCTTGAGTCTTTTTATTTTTATTTTAGATCATGGGCATTACAGTGGATAATAACAGTAAAAATTGCATTTTGAAGCTTACTGATTTTTTGACCAATTTTCCTGTAGTTCCCGCAGCAAATCTTATGTTATTCTCCTTCCATGTTACTTAGAAAAAAACTGTAGTCAGGAATTATTCTGTTACTTAAGTATATCTCTGACTTTTTTAAGTTGGTATATAGATATGTGCCCCATTCTAATGTTTGTAATTAGGTAAAGTTGAAGTGGCAATTTCTTCTCTGGTTCTTATCTGTCACCTGCCAAAGAGTTTCAGTAAATAAACCTTAAGATGGTGCTGGTTACAGGACTAATTCAGAATCCTCCTAATTCTCCCTTCTGTTCCTGCCTATTTTTCTTTTAGATCTTGGGGGAAACCATAGGACTTTTCAAATAGCATGCATTCATTCAGTCAGTAAGATTAAAATACAAAATGTATTAGGTAATTGTTTTGTAATCTTCTTTGATGAAATCTCTTCATACAAATGGGCATAACTAGATATTTTCCTTCAAGCTGATGATTAGATTTGTCATTTCTTCTGAGCAATACCAATGCCTTATGCTTTTATTACCATGTAGCCCAGCAGAAGAACTCTATTTTGGAAGTACAGACTCAGGAGAGAAGAAAGCTTTGATAGTTTTGACAAATGTAACAAAAAACATAGTGGCATTTAAGGTAAATATCTGAAAGATAATTTATAAGTTATGTGTGGAAATTGAAAGATTGATAATTTTGAGCTTGCATGTTTTTATTTATGATATTTTTAGGCTTGTTAAACTGCCTTTTAGCTCTGAGCTTATCTAAAATGTTCCCTTGAGGTCTGTATCTGTCTATAATATGCAGTAATAGGATACTGTCCAAATTAGTCCCAGGGTTTAATGTTTGTTATTTTAAAAAAAAAATCCTTTTTTCATTATGTGAATAATAAGTAAGAGTGAAAAATAAAGCTATAAAATCAAAAGTGCATTTCCCGCCAAGTGTGGTATATTCTGGAGTATAGTTTATACTGGATACTAACCTGATGCTGAGCAGTAAGTATAACAGGACTGAGCCCACTATTGCCCATATGGTAGGTTTTACTTCCTTAAATCATCTACTTTCTGGATGTTCTTTGATTATCTAATGTTTTTCAATTTCTAAACACTGTTGTAACATGTATTCTAATGTATGTTGTGTTTTTGAATATGGAATATTTATCCTGTTAACCACCTGAATTTAATAATTAACAGTTGGGCTCATTTTTTTAATTTAAGAGGAAGGCTCAGTGACAGTTGGACTGATGAATGTTTCTTCCCAATAAATTGAGGTGCTTTTTACCTGTTGATGGGAAAAGATACATTTTAACCACCAAGGTGGTTTTATAGACTTTATTAACTGGTTTTTAAAAGTCATTTTTCAACCATTTCCCCCCAAAGAGCATGAAAGTTATTATGACTACTGTCTTTATAAACAGGTGAGAACAACTGCTCCAGAAAAGTACAGAGTCAAGCCCAGCAATAGCAGTTGTGACCCTGGTGCATCAGTTGATATAGTTGTGTCTCCCCATGGCGGTGAGTTGTCATCTGAGTGGCTGCAACAGGCTATTTATGGGGGACCTAGGGCTGGGTGATGAGTCAGCAGAGCTCAACTGGAATCTCGAAACTGGACTGTCAGCAAGTCACCTCACCATACTCTGGCCAACTGTAAAACGAGATGGTTGAATGAGTCTCATTAAAAAAATTGAACAACTAAACTTGTTGAAACTAATGCCAGCTGAAATTGAATTTCAAACCACAAAAGTCCTCATCTTTATAGGAGAGCTGCCTGTTTTACAATAGTTCCATATTATTCTTTTTCCTTAGTGTTGTTTTCTAGAACAATGCCTAAGCCACATGCCCAACCCTTTGTAAAGGTTCCTGTTTATGTATTAACTTGCCCTTTTGGAATGCAGGTTTAACAGTCTCTGCCCAAGACCGTTTTCTGGTAATGGCTGCAGAAATGGAACAGACATCTGGCACGGGTCCAGCAGAATTAACTCAGTTTTGGAAGGAAGTTCCTAGAAACAAAGTGATGGAGCACAGGTACTCTTTTTGATTCATAAGCTCTCAAACTGCAATGGGAAAAATCCCAAAGAGGGATGTGCCTACCTGGGCTAGGCAGGCATTCCTTCCTTCTTGCACTTGGCAGACACTAGGCTTACACTGTGGGCCCCAACTGCTGAAAGGCTCTAGGGTGCCCAGGTGAATGGGACCTGGAGTGGCTCTAGGACTGCTAATAACAGAGACTTGCTGGCAGGCCAGTGCAAGATTCTGGATGTGTCAAAATTACAAGCACAGGTATTTCTCTTCCAGCAGTAAACCTTTGTAGGAATGCTCACTTTATGTACCAGAATGTTTGCTGCAGCATTGTTTGTACTAGTGGAAAATGAAAAAGAGCCTAAATGATCATCAGGAAAGTAACAGCAAAATGCATTCGAGAATAGCCACACTAAGGAGTACTCTGCAGCCATTCAAAAGAGTGTACTATGTCTGTTTGTTCTGATACAGGAAAATGACGTCTGATATAGTATTAGGAAAAGAAAAGAACCTACTCACAGAAAAATATGTATGACAGTTACCTATTTAAGAGGAGAAAACCCTGACTGTATAGGCATATTACACATAGGTAAGAGAAGGTTGGTTATGGGTCTTTTTTTTTTTTCTCAGTGTGCCCAGTTTTGCCCCCCAAGGGACAGTTGTTGGTCATAACTGAACAGTGGGATGCTGTGGGCATCTAGCAGGTAGACACCAGGGATGCTACTCAGTGTACCCCTCTGCACAGGGTACACCCCCCACCCCGCCACCGCTGAAGAATGGTGCAGCCCAGAATGTATTGAGGAAGCTCAGTTGAGGACAGTTAAGATGGCTACTCTGATGGTGTTTGAGTAGGACATGAAGGAAATGAGAGAAAGCCACGTAGGTAACTGAGACAAGAGCTTTCCAGGTAGAGAGAACCACAAATGAAAAAGCTGTGTTCCTGGCCTGTGTGAGGAACAGCAAAGTCATTGGAGCCTAAATCAAATAAGGTGGGTGGCAGGGGCCAAATCATTCCCATAGTGAGAACTGCTGACTCTAAGAGGAGAAACCATTACCTGGTGCTGAGCAGAGCCACGAGGTGAGTGACTTACATAAAGGATTCCTCTGGGAGGCTGTGTAGAAAATAGACTGTGGGCAGACAGAATATTAACACTTAAATAGAACCTCCTATATGCTAGTACTGGTGTAAGTGTGTTACTCATATTTATTCATTTAGTTAGTAGGACAACTCTGCGTGCATGCTTGGTCACTTCTGTCGTGTCCAACTCTTTGTGACCCCTATAGACTGTAGCCCGCCAGCCTCCTCTGTCCATGGGATTCTCCAGGCAAGAATACTGGAGTGGGTTGCCATTTCCTTCTCCATAGGGTCTTCCTGACCCAGGATCAAACCCGTGTCTCTTAATGTCTCCTACACTGGTGGGTTCTTAACCACTAGCGCCACCTGGGAAAGTTAGGTGTAGGTAATTATTTTTCTCTATAGATGAGAAGCTAGGAAGTCTATTAATGGCTGTGGTTGATTTTAATCTACAAAAAAAAGAGGTTTTGTAACATATAATGACTGGAACAGAATGTGAGAGGACCCATACTAAGAAAGAATGTTGGAGAGGAAGCAGGGCCCAGAGGAGGAGCTTGGTCACCATTGTAAAACCACAGGGAGAACATTGACCTGATGTGAAATGCCTTGGACGAGATTATCATTTTCAGGTCATTCATAGGTAAGAGAGCAAGAAAAATAAGAAAGGGTCTAGAAAGACAAGCTGTATTTCCACTAGGCTAGGTCTGACTTTTCCCCAGTGAAAGAGGGTAAAAGTTACACTTAGACCTAGCCTAGAGGAATATTTAGTGGCCAAACAAAGGAGGACAATACAGGGAGTCAGGCGGGAAACCAGTAAGTGAGCTGCGCCCTCAAAACCCAGGTTAGAGTATGTTTCATGAAGGAGCAAACTGCTACCAGTGTCTGTCAAAGATGACATGTGAGTGGTGGCCACTGCTGATGACATCATAGAGGTCACTGATGACCTCACAAGGATCAGTTTAGTTGGCAGGAGTCAACTGCCCAAGAAACATAAGTAAAGAGTCTCCTGAAGGTTTGGCTTATTTAGGCAGGACCAGGGTCATCTTTAGAAGGAAGAATGTGTTGTGTTTTGGGTTTTTAGTGGGAGCTGTTTGAGCACTGTTTAAAACCACGGTAAGAACAGTTTCAGAAGGAGAAGCTGACCTTACAAGGTAAATCACTGACCATGAAATTCCTGGGAAAGAAGGAACAAACCTAAAACCCAGGTAGAGGTCAGCCTTAAGTCAAGAGGGAGAAGGGAACACAGATCCTAGATAAGGCTCGTGCTGGTTGTGATGTGTTTTTAAATGGAGTGTTTAGATATTTAAATTTCAAGTTATATTACAAGAGGGCCTACTTTTGAAGTGCTTATGAAACCATACCTTAAAATTACCAGGTTTTTTTCCTAGTCTTATTACATATGAGTTGTTTTGTTGTCTTAATTTTGTAAATCAGTTCCTAATGGCTTGCTGTTCTATAACTGTCAAAAGAGAATCCATCACTTACAGAAACAGGGAGACTTGGTGGTTTAGCACTGAAGGCCAGGTGAGAGCACTGCTTCCCATGTAGAAAGGGTGGTTTCCTTCAGATCCTTAGATTGGGTGAATTCTATTGAATACTACTGAATACCTTATATAAAAGAAAACTTCTCATAGGTTATTGAGGACTGTGTATAATTGTGTTCTTTGATTGTGCAATAAAGCTAGAAGATGTAGGAAAGGAAAAATAATTTCTCCTCTACCCTTCTAAGTTCTTGGCTAAGACCCACTGTATAAAAGACAGATGCACAGGAGAGAAACAGAGAAACTGAAGTTTCATAACATGGACACCTCCTGTAAATGCGAGAGAAACCTAGGAAAACTAAGTTACTCACCCAAAGGGTGCAGGCCATCACCACCTCCAACTGAAGACCAAAGAAAGCCAGTTCTGAGATGCTGTCAGGGAAAGCATGGTAAACATGGGTAAGTAAGGTTATTGTGCCAATTGAGGCAAGTTCCTCTCTTCTTGAGGTCCCCAAAGTATCCTGAGGTTCCTGAGCTTGCCAGGAAGTGACTTTCCTTACTCCCCTAGTAAGGCTGTCTGAAAACAAGGTACCAGGTGAGTTTTTTCTCCAAGTGTCTCTAGTTCCTTACAGCCATCTGCTCATACCTGTCTTTATGCATTTCATTTCCAATAGGACATTTGAGTCATAAACCTTGATAATATAACCATGTTTCCAATTGTGTCCTGTTACAAGGGGAACAGATTCTCATTGAACTTACACAAATAACTGTATCACCATGAAAATGAGAATATCACTAAGTGTTTCCAGATTTTGGAGGGATCAGGTATGGAAAATCATTGTCTCAATTCTGCTTACAAAGGTATAATTTACCAAATTGCAGTAAATCACAGAAACCATAAGAGAAAAAGTTTTCCTTAAATCTGGAGAAACAGAACATTGTATTTCTAACCAAAAGTCATAAAAATTATAATCATTTTCATCAGCTTCATTCAATTCCATGTTAATTTTTGTTCTGCTTGAGTCCAGTTTTTCCATTAGTTCTGGAAATTCCTACCCAGTTCAGTTTTATAATTTTGAAGTTATCAGAAACCTGAATCCTACAGTGTTTGTCAGGGTCCTTTTTGTGAGTCTCTTTGAAGATGAAACATGTTTCTCTACAAATACAATCAAGAAGGTTTAGTATTCTTATTTGACAATGTGTCTCACGTAATTGGGGGCGTCCCTGGTGGCTCGAACAGTAAAGAATCTGTCTGCAATGCGGAAGACGTGGGTTTGATTCCTGGGTCAGGAAAAGCCCCTGGAGAAGGAAAGGGTAACCCACTCTTGCCTGGGAAATCCCATGGAGAGAGGGGCCTGGCGGGCTACAATCCTTGGGATCACAGTCGGATAGGACTGAGCGACTAACACTTTCACTCACATAATTTAATCTATCAAATAAGCCTAAGTGGTTTAATATATTTTTATAATGAGAGAAAACACATCTTTCCACAGAGGCCCTGTGGAAAGTCCCAAAGTTAGTTAGAGGTCAAAAAGATTTCATTTAGAATTTGATGTGGGGAAGCTTGTCAAAAATATCAAAAGGTTTGGACACTTGACTAAATAGAATCATAAATTATTATGGAACAATACTTACATATCCAATTAACCAAAGTGACAGTTAAATTTCAAAGGCAAATACAGATGGTCACATAGTTGTGACCAAAACTTAGCTCTTAATCTTTGCTAAAGTAATCAAAGACCTGATGATAAAGATAACTAGAAACACAGGAAATCATTTTAATACAATCAAATCTTTGATTTCTAGGCAGATTACTTAGAAAGGGTAAAGAAAAACCTTTCACAATCTCCTAGTGGGGGCAGACCAGTAGTCTAATAAAACTGTCCTTTAACCAACAAATGAAAGAAAATTTGTTTTATGTACTTACACTATTAAGCTTATTTTTAAAACCCTTAAAACAAATTTATTCAATTTTAGCGCTCTTGACTATACAAGGTAACATTTTCTCTTCCTCTCTCTTCCCAGCTTTCTATATGCCTTGAGTTTGTCCTTGATTCTCCTACTTTCTCTTCTGAAATAACTAGCTTTACTTTAGGATATAATTACTTTCACTTCTCTTAGTCAAAAATATCCCAACTCTTGCATACGGAGTTATTATACTTACTTCTAGTATTATAATTTTCATAACTCTTAGAAACTAATTTCTAGTGAAAACAAACAAGCACTTGCAGCCTGTTACACCAGCATTCTTTAAACTGGCAAATTTATGAATATAGTTCATCATTTCTAGAAACAGATGCTTCCTCCTAGAATAGTTTTTTAACATGGCACAAGATATGACTATGTCTTATGTATCCAAATATCTTTCATTCTGTACTAAGAAGCCCAAAGTAGATAAACCTATGTTTAGTAATGTTTCAGTATTTTATCTTATTTGGAAATGACCTAGATATTCAATTAATTCCCCGTCATTTAACTTAGCAAAACTCTCAACTCTCAAGCAATCAAAGATATTTAGAAAACTATTTTTAAGAAATATAAAACATCCTCAGTGCTGAAAAGCTCACCTACAAACTTCTTTTATCCCTGTGACTTGTTAGGTCAAGTGATTTAGATAGAATTGTTCAGTCTACTCATAAAAACATCGAGGCACAGTGTCAGCCATCATCCCAAGCTGTTTTTCTTGCTGACAGATTTTGTAACAGAGCTAACATGAGCTTATTTGAGTAGTAAGTCCAGGTAGAATAAAAGTTGCATCTCTTGTTGTATTCATCTTGATGACGTTGAATTAAACCAACAAACTTAACCCAGCTTTTTATTTACCAAAAATTATCCCAGGTCACGTGAACTTGGAAAAAAAAATTGGGGTTAGTTTCTATATTTGAGAGTTCTAGGAATATTTAATTTGAAAACCACTTTTTTTCTTTATGCCAATTAAATAGAACTTTTATTAATTAGTTTTTACAGTACCATGCAGAGATAGAAAAATACCACACATTTGTTAACACATATATAAACACATGTAAACAGAGATCTTAAAGCTTTGGTTCTAAATTTTTAGCCCTGATTTTTGGTACAGTAACACAAAACTCACTAGCTTATAAAAGAACAGGTGAATCCAAATTGTGTTTCTGGCAGCTGGAGTAAGTTTACCTTCTCAGGGTGCTAAGATATATTTTTTAACTGATATATATATATATATATATATATATATATATGTATGTATGTATATGTATGTTTTTTTCATTTGTCCAGTTTCAAAATAGCTCCATTTTTGCCTTCTGATGAGAATCATTTTCCGAGAATTTGCATTTCTAAAAGCTGGCTATCATGTCCTAAAGAAGGTGGGGACAGAAAATTTACATCACAAAGGCACTGAGAAAGTGTCTTTAAGTTTTTTGCCTGGAGTTTTGGGGGTACTTTGCCTAATATCAGAGGTTTAGAGTAATTACCATATAAGTTTTTCCAAGTACAGAACAGTTCTATTTCCAGTGTCCTGGTCTTTGACAATGCCTACAGGTATTTCGAGATATTAATAAATAGGGCAGGTTTTCGAACTGGTTAGGATAAGTGAACACTGAACTGCTTCTAGAGCTGAATTTCTGGCTTTGTAAAGATTTGCAGGACAAAGACAGTTGCTTTTAATGCCTCAAAAAATTGGATTGCAGCCTGAATGATATCAAGGGACTGACCTGCCATCCAACTACATTTTCTTCAATTTGCTTTATATCAGGGAGAAGATTTCCAATTAAGATGGAAATCAAATGATTTCTGTGTTCTGGAGTTTCAGGGCTTAATGCAGCATGCTTTACAAAATTCAGATAAAGCATTCAACAAGGCCTTTGAATGTTCTCCTTTTTCTGAGTGCACAATTCAGCCTTGGACCAATTCACCTTCAGGGAGGGGGTAGGGGAAGCCTTTACTATTGCTTCTATCAGCCTCTGAATATTGGTTTATCCATTTCCTGATAATTTGGGAGGAATTGTGGTCATATTTCCTGTGTGAGTGTACCTGTTTTCCCCAGGGGGCCATCTGGTGTATGTGATAACTACAGTATAATTGTGGATGTTAAGAACACCCCTGCACAGCCAATCAAGGTCCTTGGGAGCGGGGAACTGATCTTTTTAACTCTTCTCTAAATTTGATAGATATTTTCTAAAAGTGGAGGTAAAAAGAACTTTGTCATTTCATCTTGCTAAGGATGTCCCTAAGCTGACTGCCATACTCCTTCATGTCCTCCTTTCAAGTTAGTCTTTCCCTAGATAGCAAAGAAGTTAATTGTTTAGGATGAGAGCTCTGAAACATGTTAAACACAGAAGTTTCTCCAATTCGAAAGATCCATCATTTGGCCATTGACAAGTAACATCTTATGTTACTTTCAATAGCAACCCACACCAATAAGCCTTTTGATGGCTTAACCATGGATGCAAGAGGCATCCCAAAACGGGGTGCTTTTAAAGATGCAGCCCTCACAAAATTCAGAAAGCTCACTTCCAGCGTTAGCCTCAGGAAGCCAAGACCTTCACTGTCACATGTGCTAAGGACAGTGTCATGAGAAGTGTCTCCAGTTTCCCACAAGAATGTGATAATGCTCTCAGTTACAAACCTCCTCATCTGTGACACCGGGTGGGCGCTGTAGGAACAGGACTTCTCCCGCACTAAAGGAGGCAAGGTTGCAAGGACAAGGGCCCTTTATGCCAAACTCCCACAACAGCTGGAAGGATCAGAGAAGGCCGCGTATCACTTTGTGTCTTGGATCCCCAGCCTATGCAGTTGGTCATGAGATGCATGTAGATACGAGCATCATCTAGCTGGCAGCGACCAGAGAGAATACTCTCATTGGTCGTAAAGCCAAGCTCTCAGGACAGAATGAAACAAAAGCAAAGTCTCACCTGTCCTGTGGTTCTCCTTATGCCAACCACCACAAAAGATAGAGATAAAACAACAACCATCTCTGGGAGGAAAAAGGACCAGTAGAAAACAGAAGTCCTGAAAATAAAAGTCTCTACCAGAGTCATGACACCTAAGGAACTAGCTGACACTTATCTTCTCCTGCTAATCTCTATTTGGAAAAGAAGGGGCAAGGTGAAATGTTTACCTTCGTCTCTCAGCTGCCCCCAGAGTGAAATTCGGGAGAGAGGACTGTGGTAAGGATCCTTACCCTCTCTGGCTTCTTCCGTATTTCCAGGATCTCATTTGCAGGGTCCCAAGCGAGGATGGTGTCCCGGCAGGTCCCATGGGAGATTGCCAACCTGTAGGAGAGGAAAAAGACTTCACCCTTTACTTTTTTGGGTTCTTGACTGAGACATCCCCCCAGCCTGCATAATCATAGACAGATGAATAGAAGAAAACAGGAGAAAAACAGAAGTTAAATAGCATGTATAACTCCTGTATACTGGAAGGATACCCAGGAAAACAGTGAAACTCCCTGAAGGTGGCCCATGACATCACCTTAAATATCATCTCCAACTAAAGGTAAAAGATGATGTTAGGGGTGAGGGACTGGGAGGTGAGCAGGACAAGCATGGTATACACAGGTAAGGTTGTCCCACATACTTAAGTCCCCACCTTCTCCACTCATAAGAGTTTCCAGAGGTTTAGTCATCCTCCTCTTTCTGCTGTAGAGAAGGCGACTTCTTGTGTAAACTGTAAATGTCTCTCACAAAAAGGTAACTGCTATTCAGTCCATGGGGTCATGGACTACATTGCTGCAGTCCCTGGGGTCGCAAAGAGCCAAACGCGACTGAGCTGAACTGATTCAGTTTCCAGAACTTTTCCTGTGTCTGCTTTTTCTTAGAGAATAACCAGCTCAAGATAAACCATGTGCCACAGAGGCATACTTTGAGGGGATGACAAATTCTGCTGCCCTTCGAAGATAAATACACACTGAGTGGCTCCCTTAGGTATCTCTGGGCAGAGAAGTGAATGCTTTCCCCTCTGTGACACACTTCTGTGTTTACTTTTTTTCACCTTATATTTTACTTTTTTAATAATTCATTAACAGCTTTAAGAAGTTACGTTTCCCTTGGATTTTCGTAGGTTACGATGCCATATTGTTGAGAGCTATAAACCATCTAGTCTGACATGGAAAGATCACGCCTTTAACATGTCAGTTAAAACCAGCGAAGACCTCTGCCATCAGGTAAGTGTTCTTTCTTCCCAACTAAAACAGTCCTTAATGTTAATCAATATTAGAAATCCATTTTTCCCCACTGACATAAGGAAACCTTTTGGCATAGACATGACAGAAATGCTCTCGTCTTCGTGAAGGGAAACCAGATCAGAAATGGTAAGCAGTGAGTTACTTTCAGAGAGCTGTTTCTTTCTGAAAGCTCATCGAAAAACATGATCTCCCAGAAAAGGTATCATGTAGTGCATTTACATTTGAAAAAGGTGGAGGGCCTCTTTCTGAAGAGTTGGTTTCAGTACCTCCAGGAAATCATAGCTTTGCTCCTTTCTCAACTTGAAAATTAGACCTTTTCAAAACAAGAATAAAGAGAGGCACATCTCCTCACCAGCCAAGGCTAATTCCTCATTGCCTTTCCACCCAGCCTCTCAGAGCACGGACTCTCCCGTACTTGTTGGTGGGGTTTCTAATATTCGTTTGTCACGCACATGATTAATGTACTGATGCAAACCTTTCATCCTCTTTTCCCTCTTCAGCTCAGTCGTTTGGTAGCGAGCACTAGGAAGCTTGAAGACGAAGTCCAACAATGTATCCGGTTCCAGCAGCTGCTACTTGCTCTAACTGTGCTCTTGCTTACCTTTATGGTTTCTTTTTTCTATCTGTTGCACGGTTAAAGAAGTGGGCCTTAGTGGGAGCAAGTGTCGCACATCTGTGCTTCCACCAGAATTGAAACATTCTTGAAATAAACTAGTAGAATAAGCAAACACTGAAGAGATTGATTATGAGAGTCTATGGGTAGTAGTCAAGTAAGTAAAGGCATAGCTGTTGTGTGACTTAATAGTTTACAGATAATTTATTTTCCCCTCCTGAATACTTTTAAAGCTTGTTTTTATCATATATATATATATATATATGTTTATATATATGTATGTATGTATATGTTAGCTGAACAGAAAAGTAACTTGCTTTGTTGCAGCCAAAACACGTCATCTGCTTTTTTTTTTTTAAACAGTTATTATAGCTGAGCCAACTTAGTTTTTCTATACTGTGTATATAGAACAATGTATATTGAAAAAAAAAAAGACGTACTTATACAGAGTCATTTCTGTAACCAGGACTTTGTCATTTTGAGAACTACTAACACATGCTAGTTGATGTTCTTTTGGAATGTACAACTACTTAATGCCAAACCACCTTTAGCCTTTGTTTCCTATCCATCTTCCTTAAAGGCCTGCCTGCCTTTTATTAATCTCAGACTTTGTATTGAACAATCACATTCTCATTGAGGTAGGCCTGGGGAACTAAGTCTGGTTGGATTTTCTCTGAAATCTGTCAGTAACATCTGGAAGGAGAACCTCTCCAGTCCTTTTTATGCAGTTTCATGTTGCTCTCTGGCTGAACACATACCTTTTTGCTTCACCTATTAGAAAGGCCTGGTCCTCCATTGGACCATCTTCACCTTCTTTTCTAAATGAAAGGAGTTAGATAAACATATTTTTTGAAAAGTTAATTTTTGAAAAAGATGCCTAGCAGTATAATTCATTTACATTTCAGTTTCTTGTTAAAATCAGGCATGAGAGGGAAACTTGACAAAAGACTGGAGTATTTAAGAGGGTGGGGAAAAAAAGTGAAACTTAGGTTGTCAGTTCTCCATTTTAGAAGTGAAAAATATTACTTGGTGATCGACTGTCCAACCTTCAGACCAAGGTTAACTGACTTGATCTTCCACCTTTGTCAACAGCAATACTGAGGACAGTTCCTCAATTCCTAACATGAAACACCTCGCAGGAGCAGAGCCTAATAAAAAAGTAGTTTGTTTTCTCATCAATATAACCAGTTTGGGTCCCTGTTGCTTCACATGTAAATCTACTTTATATGAAAGACAAAACATGGTCTGTAAAATAAATTCTGAGTTGTGATTGAGCCACGTTTGGAGAATGTTTTATTCTGAGGTTGCAGTGTTGGCGGCTTTCATCTTGAGAACTTGATGAATCCAAAATGGCATTATGAAGAATGAAAAGAGAGACTTCCTTGAAAATTGGCCTAGGAAATAAAACCTTAAATGGATACTGGTCTGATACTTTGTCTTAATTTGGGTGTTTCTGTTTCAGTTTGTCACCTCCAGACGTGAAAGTGACTGCAGTCCACCCTAAGTACTGTTCATAGTTTCTCCCTGTGTGCACAGCGGTTTCCCCTTATATGGTAGATCGCTGGCTTTACTATAGTCTAATCCCAAATTGTCTATGTGTTTTGTTCTTTTGCAAATAATGTGGAAATAGTCAAAATTGGAAATGTATTATGTTTCATGTGAAAATTACATAAACTCACTAAAATGTTTTTCCCTGATGTCTGGCCAGTTGAATTTAATAACATATCTTGTTAACATTTGTGTGTCTATTAAATGTGACTAAGCAAAATGTACTGAAAATTAACCATAAAATCAAAGGTATCTAAACTTTTGTACTTGTCTTGATTGGTTACATAGATTTATATTTGATTTTATTCTGTCTTCCTTTGATTTTATTTAGTCATGTTTGTATGATTATTTTGAGTACTCTATAATTATTTTTTAATATGTCATTACCTGTTTATGACCAGATTACCAAGGACCAACATTTAGATTTAGAGTGTTTTCACTTGGGAATGGAAATTCACAGAGTTTCCATGAAAACATTAATGAAGTATCATTATAGGCAAGTAGCCTAAAAATACAATTGCTGGTAAACCTAGCCTCCAATTTCATAATATACCATAACTGTTTTTATATCTTGCCACTAATTTTGACTGGATTTAATAGCACTTTATTGTACAATTGCGAAAAAAAAAAATATATTCCTAGAATTGTTGCCAGTGTAATTTCTCTAATGTTCTGGTGCTTTTCATATATTTTCAGTATTTTTATTACTATATTGGTATTTTCTTTGTATAAATTGATCAAAAGATCATGCTTTCTATTTTAATATGTTTTAGAAAAATAATTACATTTATGCAATAAATATCATCAGGAAAAACCTCTGGTCTCTAATTCATAAAGCATCTTAAAAAATAAATGCTCAGGCTCACACTGACCTTTCAAAGATCACATTAATTTCTCCTGGACCTGCTTACCTTTTTATGAGGAGGGCACTGCAGAATTCCAAAGACAGTTGTGGTTTCGGGAGAACCCAACCTCATTGTATCTTGTTTCTTGTCGCCCAGGGTCAGGGTCTGCTGCTCGGGGCTGCTCTCCATTTTCCTGACTCAGCATTGGCCTCACTGTCAGAGCTGGGCCTCCATCGTGGAACATACCACTAGAGCGGCCACCCAAGTGACAATTGCCCCACATCCCCCATCCTAGTACCCACACACCTGCCTGCCTGGCTGCCGGGCACGTGGCAGGAAGTCCCTGCGAGAGGGCATCAGAGCGGCTGGGGGTGGGGGCAGCCCTGGATGGGGACCACAAAGGCCCTGGGGAGTGTGTGGGCTCCTCGCCATTGGAAAACACAACTCCCAAGTGCAGCTCCATAAAACAGAACCAAAAGGACAGGTCCATCTTCTAAACTGCAAAAGAGAGAGAGAGAACCACCTGAGAAATTAAAAATAAAGCCACTAAGACCAGTAACCTATAAGGGAGCCCCGTACCTACCTGGGACAGTGAGGGTGTGACCTTTCTCAAAAGACAGTTTTCTAGGGATCAGAAGAGCTAGAAAAAGATCAGTTACTTTACAGCAACCCAGCTCTCTAGATTTTTACTAGCAACTTGAGGTTTCTTGATGTCAGCACCACATGGGTCCTCAAGAAGCACAGGGCTCCCCTTTTTCTCCTTGGACCATGAGCACAGAACGGAAATCCTCCCATCTGTCTCGACTGGGGCGGGGGTAGTAGGGAGTGAAGGGTTCTGGGTTCCAGTCCCCTCACTGACATTTGATTCCTGCGTGACTCAGGAATGTTCATTAACCTTTCTGCCTCAGTTTCCTCATCCCCAAGTGCCTGTAATTATCAGAGGACTATTTCCCAAGAGGAGTGTGAAAGGGAGGAGATCTTGCATTTAAAGCCACCCTGGAGAGGCTCGCCTGGCTCTGCTGATGGTGCCTCCACCACCTTCCTTCCCAGCCCCTAGAGCTTTTCACACTGGGGTTGGTCTTCCTGAACATCCCATCTCACTCAAAGCCACACATCAGTGCCCCAGGCTTTTCCCTGTTTTGGTCTAGCCCTTTCTTGGTCCATCACTGAATTCTGCTTTCTAGGTGAAGGGACACATGGAGAAAGCCAGTGAAGATCGGCTGCCTTGAACCCTGTGAAGGAGTATCCCCCACCAGTCAGAGGAAGGCTTGTTTTGACGTTTCCTTCCGCCATGGCACCCAGACCCCTCACAACACCGCACCCACATCCTAAACCACAATATTCCACCCAGAACAGTTTCCCCCTATATTTGTTACAATTCTATAAAAATATTGCATAGGATCCTTTATATCTTCATGACAATTCCATCTTTAACACTGACTATAATTACTTCCCTGTGATGTCCGAAGATCCTCTTCCCTACCCCTCTCAGGTCCCCTGCCACACTAAGACTAATCTCTGGCACATGTTACAATATTTGAGACAACTGGTTCAGCTGGCAAGAATATAAAGGAACATCTCCCTGACCCACAGAAATGAGATCATGTACCCTTTCAAGTCTTTGTAGACTTGAGAATTTGAGTGATGCTTGCAACTACCAGTTGTTCATGTTCCTTTATTTGAACAGTGTGAGAAGACGTAAGATCATGTGTTTTATAGATGTGGAAACCAAAAGCCTGAGAACTCATCCTTTTGCCCAAGGTCACAGGCTAGTTGGTTTCAGAGCCAAGAGTTGAACTAGTCTCCCAAGTCCACTGCTTGTTACAACCACTCAAAACTGCCTCGACTGAGCATCAGGTTACCATACTGAAGGACAGGTCTGATAACTTCACATTCCCTAAACAGCAAGAGAGGAAGAGGAGAGAAGATAGCATACTTGAGAAGCAAAGTTGACAAAGTACAAATAACCACTCAAGACCCTTGGCTGGAAAAGTTTCTTGGTATTCTAAGCTACAGACAGACCTCATTGAAAAAGGTTTGAAAGGTACAGGTTAATGTCCTGTTTACTTTGATGGAGGGCTGTGTTGTGCCTCATCAACTGTCAGGTTTATCCATCAGTCTGTAGAAGGGCATCTAGCAGGGGGCAGCTACTAGTTGTCTCAGCCATAGTCTAGTCACCTCAAGGAGTTGTATTTAATGAAATCAAATCATGTAAGTTTTCTATTAAAAGTAAAGTGAAAGTGTTAGTCACTCAGTCGTGTCCAACTCTGCAACCCCATGGACTGTAGTAGCCCACCAGGCTCCTCTGTCCTTGGGATTCTCCAGGCAAGAGTACTGGAGTGGGTAGCCATCCCCTTCTCCAGAGGATCTTCCCAACCCAGGAATCGAACCTGGGTCTCCTACATTGCAGGCGGATTCTTTACCATCTGAGCTATGGCCATGTAACAAATTACGATAAACTCAGCATCTTAAGCAGCCCAAATTATTTCCTAGTTCACGTGGCTGAGTCTGGTACACCATGGCTAGGTTCTCTGGATAACGTCTCACAAGACAAATCAAACTGTCAAGTCACCTGAGTCCTCCGTGGAGGCTCAGCTGGATAAAGGTCCACTTCCAAGGGCTCACCTGATTAGATCAGACCCGCCCAGGACAATCTCCCTTCTGATGAACTCAAAGGTAACTGATTAGAAACATCACATCTGGGGACTTCTCTGGTGGTCCAGTGGCTAAGACTCTGTGCTCCCAGTGCAGAGGTCCTGGGTTCGATTCCTGGTCAGGGAACTAGATCCCACATACTGCAGTGAAGGGTGAAGATTCTGAGGGCCACAACTAAGACCTGGTGCAGCCAAATTCATATTGTTTAAAAAAGAAAGAAACATCACATATGCAAAATCCCTTCCTCTGTGTAAGCTCGGGATAAGTGTTATTCCATCACATTCACGAGCTGCAGCCCCCTCTCAAGGAGAAAGGGTTATACAGGGTGTGTGTCGGGTGAAATCAGCAAGCTCAACCAATATGGTCCCCTCATTTTACAGATCAGGAAACAGAGGATCAGAAAGCTGACCCAATCTTACCTAGCCTGAGTGCTCTGAATTCACAGACGTCCTGCACATGAAAGGAAACAGACTAGAACTTCTGTGTTAGGCACCAGATGATAGGTGTGGAGGACAGTATGTCTCTATCCCAGCTGATTTCCTCTACTCTCATAACTTCAGTGCACACAAGAATTCAAACTTTTGTAAATAATCTGTTAAGGGAAAGAATGCCACCACTATGTCAAATGTTGATTCAGTCATTAAAAAACAACAACAAAAAAACCCAAGAAACATTCTCACGATGAGTTCATGTGCTGGGGCAAAGAGGACTTCCAGTAATTGTGTGCTTTTGTCAAAAAAAAGCTCCAGTAAAAAACTTTTTTTTTTTAACTTTCCCTTTTCCTTCAGAACAATCCATATCAGTTAGTTTCAGTTAGTTTTCTTAGACCTATATATACTCTATTAAGGTAGCTACAAGAAAAGGTTAAAACAAAGGAAGGAAAAAAACTCCTTTCCTTATGGAGACTTGCCTTGTGACTCCCAGCATAGTTACTGTCTAATTTACTTTGGATCAAAGTCCAGTGCCTTGAATTCTATTATGCCAGAAAGTCCTCTGCAAATTTGCAGGTACTCCTAGAGCTGTGTATGTACATGTGAGTGTCAAAAAATCTCAGTAGTTTCTGGAAGCCACTCCAAACTCCTTCTATGTGGATTTGCAACTGCCCCATAAATTCTAACTTGATGTTCCCCTCTATGTTAGTATGTAGCCTTGTTTCTTTCTGACTGCAAGAAACTTTAAAACCACTAATATTATGACAATCCCCTTTTGCAGAATCTCAGACTATAACAAACTAAGAAGTGAATCATTTGTCTTTCTCATGCCAACACTCTTCTCTTTTCTGCAGCAAACCCTCACCCTAATACTGTCACAGAAATTCATTAAACTTCCTATTTGCAGTTCAATTTTTCCTGAACCGCTTTCGCCCACTAACAGGCAAGTGTGCTTGAGTCAAATACCAAATCACTGTTCTCGGTCATAAAATAAATGTCAGAAATGTGTTTTAGGCACTTTTCCAACTCTGTAACTCCAGCGACTTCTTTTTAGGGAGGTGGAGAGGGAGAAAGTTATAATTAAGGGGAATAACAATCAGATGACGCAGTCTACCCAAACTTAATTTTTTTTTTCACGCAACTGAACTAATAAGTTGCTTAAAAGGAAACTGATGTAAAAAGCAAAGCTTCGTTGCAAACCAGTATTTACTGCTCTGAGATCTCTTAAATCACTTGAGATCTTAGTCACCAGAGGTGGGGGTGTGTCTTATAGAGATTCAAATCATAAAGTCAGTGCTTAGGGTAGAATTTCGTCAGAATTTTCCCTCAAAATTCATTAGGAAGATGCCAAAACAGAGATGATATAGTAACCATATCCTGGTGAGTCTAAACCTTTTTAACAGCAGATAAAGCATTTGGTTTGCTTCATTTGGTAGTAGTGGTGGAGGTCATGTAGTATAATAAATACATGCAATGAGTCTTAAAACTAGAATCACCATCAACAAGATTCTCTTGGGAGACACAAAAAAATTGCAAATGACTGAAAGGAAAACATATTGACCATTCTATACACAGTGGAGTATGATCGTCTTGATTCTAAGGGTTGAGAGCAAGATATAAGTGAGGTTGCTTACATAGTTAGGGCCAAAGTCAGAAATGAAATATGGTCTTCCTCTTAGACAAGCCTCTTTAGGAAGGGTCCTCACCATATCTCCACTTGCATCTTGCTCCGTGCTCACTCCATCCTAGAGTCTATTACCATCACTCCAGCAAAACAATACTTGCTAAGTTCGAGCAATGACCTCCTTATCAGGTCACCCATTGCACGTGCTTCAGTCTGAATCAGAAATGAATCCATGCAGCAGGGTTTGACTGTATCAACCACGAGGTTTCTGACACAACAAACTCCTGCTTTTCTTTTCTCCCTGCCTCCTCTTCCTCCACCATGTCTTTAAGGCATTCAAGTTACAAGTGGGCTCTCTTTCCTTTCTTTCCTAAGGTGACCTCCTCTATATGCAGACCTGCAGTTAGCATCATGACAACCCACTCCAGTGTTCTTGCCTGGAGAATCCCAGGGACGGGGGAGCCTGGTGGGCTGCCGTCTATGGGGTCGCACAGAGTCGGCCACGACTGAAGTGACTTAGCAGCAGCAGCAGCAGGGGCTATAGATAATATTCTGAGTCATATCCTTGAGCTATTTTGCAAATACTGAAACTCACATCAGCTGGAAGAAGTTAACTGTAAATCCATTATGATTATACAGTGGAAGTGAGAAATAGATTTAAGGGCCTAGATCTGATAGATAGAGTGCCTGATGAACTATGGAACGAGGTTCCTGACATTGTACAGGAGACAGGGATCAAGACCATACTCATGGAAAAGAAATGCAAAAAAGCAAAATGGCTGTGTGGGGAAGCCTTACAAATAGCTGTGAAAAAAAGAGAAGCGAAAAACAAAGCAGAAAAGGAAAGATATAAGCATCTGAATGCAGAGGTCCAAAGACTAGCAAGAAGAGATAAGAAAGCCTTCTTCAGCGATCAATGCAAAGAAATAGAGGAAAACAACAGAATGGGAAAGACTAGAGATCTCTTCAAGAACATTAGAGATACCAAGGGAACATTTCTGGAGAAGGCAAAGGCACCCCACTCCAGTACGCTTGCCTGGAAAATCCATGGACAGAGGAGCCTGGTAGGCTGCCGTCCATGGGGTCGCTAAGAGTCGGACACGACTGAGCGACTTCACTTTCACTTTTCTCTTTCATGCATTGGAGAAGGAAATGGCAACCCACTCCAGTATTCTTGCCTGGAGAATCCCAGGGACGGCAGACCCTGGTGAGCTGCTGTCTATGGGGTCGCACAGACTCGAACACCACTGAAGCAACTTAGCAGCAGCAGCAGCAGCAGCAAGGGAACATTTCATGCAAAGATGGGCTCAATAAAGGACAGAAATGGTATGGACCTAACAGAAGCAGAAGATATTAAGAAGTGGCAAGAATACACAGAAGAACTGTACAAAAAGGATCTTCACGACCCAGATAATCACAATGGTGTGATCAGTCATCTAAAGCCAGACATCCTGGAATGTGAAGTCAAGCAGGCCTTAGAAAGCATCACTACGAACAAAGCTAGTGGAGGTGATGGAATTCCAGTGGAGCTATTTCAAATCCTGAAAGATGATGCTGTGAAAGTGCTGCACTCAATATGCCAGCAAATTTGGAAAACTCAGCAGTGGCCACAGGACTGGAAAAGGTCAGTTTTCATTCCAATCCCAAACAAAGGCAATGCCAAAGAATGCTCAAACTACCGCACAATTGCACTCATCTCACACACTAGTAAAGTAATCCTCAAAATTCTCCAAGCCAGGCTTCAGCAATATGTGAACTGTGAACTTCCTGATGCTCAAGCTGGTTTTAGAAAAGGCAGAGGAACCAGAGATCAAATTGGTAACATCCGCTGGATCATGGAAAAAGCAAGAGAGTTCCAGAAAAATATCTATTTCTGCTTTAGTGACTATGCCAAAACGTTTGACTGTGTGGATCACAATAAACTGGAAAATTCTTCAAGAGATGGGAATACCAGACCACCTGACCTGCCTCTTGAGAAATCTGTATGCAGGTCAGGAAGCAACAGTTAGAACTGGACATGGAACAATAGACTGGTTCCAAATAGGAAAAGGAGTATGTCAAGGCTGTATATTGTCACCCTGCTTATTTAACTTCTATGCAGAGTACATCATGAGAAACGCTGGGCTGGGAGAAGCACAAGCTGGAATCAAGATTGCCGGGAGAAATATCAGTAACGTCAGATATGCAGATGGCACCACCCTTATGGCAGAAAGTGAAGAGGAACTAAAAAGCCTCTTGATGAAAGTGAAAGAGGAGAGCGAAAAAGTTGGCTTAAAGCTCAACATTCATAAAACGAAGATCATGGCATCCGGTCACATCACTCCATGGGAAATAGATGGAGAAACAGTGGAAACAGTGTCAGACTTTATTTTTTGGGCTCCAAAGTCACTGCAGATGGTGATTGCAGCCATGAAATTAAAAGACGCTTACTCCTTGGAAGGAAAGTTATGACCAACCTAGATAGTATATTGAAAAGCAGAGACATTACTTTGCCAACAAAGGTCCGTCTAGTCAAGGCTATGGTTTTTCCAGTAGTCATGTATGAATGTTAGAGTTGGACTGTGAAGAAGGGTGAGTGCCGAAGAATTGATGCTTCTGAACTGTGGTGTTGGAGAGGACTCTTGAGAGTTCCTTGGACTGCAAGGAGATCCAACCAGTCCATTCTGAAGGAGATCAGCCCTGGGATTTCTTTGGAAGGAATGATGCTAAAGCTGACACTCCAGTACTTTGGCCACCTCATGCGAAGAGTTGACTCATTGGAAAAGACTCTGATGCTGGGAGGGATTGAGGGCAGGAGGAGAAGGGGACGACCGAGGATGAGATGGCTGGATGGCATCACTGACTCGATGGACGCGAGTCTGAGTGAACTCCAGGAGTTTGTGACGGACAGGGAGGCCTGGCGTGCTGCGATTCATGGGGTCGCAGAGAGCTGGACACGACTGAGCAACTGAACTGAACTGAACTGAACTAACCACAAGCACACAGACCCTAGATTGGCTGGAACCAGAAGATTGATGATGCTGAGGCCAGGTCACTTTACCACCAACAAATCAGAAGGCCCACAAGCTAATCATGCACCCTAGAGCCCTATCTTTAAAGACCTTTCCCTGAAAGCCAATAGGTCTTTTGAGCATTAACCACTCATACCCCCTGCCTGCACTTTCCTTCACTACAACCTGGTATCAATAGACTGGCTTCACTGGATGTAAGTGGGGAAAACCCAGTTTGGTTTGGTAACACATTTACACCAGCTAGAAACCTGACCTTCATCCTTGACCCTACAGGGCCCCTCCACTCCCCACTGCAAACTCCCTCCTTCAATCCACAATGTCTCTCACATGACTTCTGCAACAATCTCAGGCAGTGTCTGGGCTTTCCTTCTGACTCTCAGCAGTCATTTCTGTAGTCAGGGACATTGTGGACCCTTGAAAATGAACATCTTATTATACCCAGGTTAAACTTTACCTGGCTTCCATGGCTCTCAGCCCATGATTAAATTTCTTAACTTGGCCTACAAGCTGCTGAATGAGCTGGCCTTTGCTACCTTCTCAGCCTCATTTCCCCCTCTCTCTTGCTGTAAAAAGTCTAGTTTCATCTCTCTGCCTGGAACTTCCACCCATCCCAACTTCCCATTCTCACTTCTTGAAGGTGGTTCTCAGCTCCTCACTTGTTCAGAAAAGGCACTTCTCTGCCCACTCTCACCACTTTTCTTCAACATGGTACTTACTGAAAGTCCTACCCAGAGCAACTAAGCAAAGATAAATAAAATAAAAGGCATCCAAACTGTAAATGAAGAATAAAACTGGCAGATGACATAATATTATATATAGAAAATCCTAAAGACCTCACCAAAAGATGTAGACTATATGAGTTCAATAAAGTGACAGGATACAAAAATCAATATACAAAAATCTGTTGTATTTCTACACACTAATAATGAACTAGAGAAATTAAGGAGATAATCTCATACACAAGTGCATCAAAAAGACTAAAATACCTAGGAATAAGTTCAAGCAAGGAGTGGAAAGACACGTACAGTGAAGCAATAAGTCATTAGTGAAAGAAACTGAAAAGAAGACACAAATAAACTGAAAGATATTCTGTGCTCATGGATTAGAAGAATTAATACTGTTA
This sequence comes from Budorcas taxicolor, assembly GCF_023091745.1. Taxonomy (NCBI): domain Eukaryota; kingdom Metazoa; phylum Chordata; class Mammalia; order Artiodactyla; family Bovidae; genus Budorcas; species Budorcas taxicolor. The sequence continues at coordinate 129,793,277 of NC_068935.1, read as the reverse complement.
AAATGGCCCAATGGCCCAAAGCAGCCTACATATTCAATATAATCCCTACCAAAATTCCACTGCCATTTTTCACAGAAATTGAACAAACAATCTTAAAATTTGTATGGAACCACAAAGGCCTTGAGTAGCCAAAGCAATACTGAGAAAGAAGAACAAAGCTGGAGGCATCATGCTTCCTGATTTTAAACTCTACCATAAAGCTATAGTAATCAAAACAGTATGGTAAATAGCATAAAAACAGACACACAGATCAAAAGAACAGAATAGAGAGCCCAGAAAGAAACCCATGCATATATACGGTCAATTCATTTATGACAAGCTAAAAATGTACAATGGGAAAAGGATAGTCTCTTCAGTAGCTTGTGTTGGGAAAATTAGATAGGCACACGCAAAACAAGGAAACTGGACCTCTATCATACATCATGCACAAAAACTAACTCAAAATGGATTTAAAGACTTGAATGTAAGACCTGAAGTTATAAAACTCCTAGAATACATGTGGGTAAGTAAGCTCCTTGACAGTGGTCTAGGCTATGATTGTTTGGATTTAACTCCCAATTCAAAGGCAATAAAAGTAAAAATAAGCAAGAGGGACAATATCAAGCTAAAAAGCACAACAACAAAAAAAAGAAAGAAAGAAAGAAAAGACAACCAGCAGAATGGGAAAAAATGTTTTTAGATCATATATCTGATGATGGGCTAATATCCAAAATCCATAAAGAACTCATATAGCCAAATGGCAACAAAAACAACAACAATACCATTTAAAAAATTGGCAAAAAATCTGAAGAAATTTTTTTTTAAATGACATATAGATGGTTGGTAAGCAAGGTAAAGGATATAAGGCACATGAAAAGATGCTCAACATTACTAACCATCAGGGACATGCAAATCAAAACCACAATGAGATCTCACCTCACATCTGTCAGTCAGAATGGCTATCATCAAAAAGACAAGAAATAACAAGCATTCGTGAGGATTCAGGGAAAACAGAACACTTGTGCACTGTTGGTGGGAATATAAATTGTTGCAACCACTATGGAAAACAGTATGGATGTTCCTGAGAAAACCAAAAACAAAACTACTGTATGATCCAGCAATTCCTCTCCTAGGTATATATCCAAAGAAAACAAAAATACTAATTCAAAAAGATACATGCACTGCCATGTTCACTGCAGCATTACTTACAACAGCCTAGACACGGAAACGACCTGTGTCCAGTGATGAATGGGTAAACACACAATAGATACACAACACAGTATTAGCCATAAAAAACAAGAAATGTTGCTATTAATGACAACATGGATGGATCTTGAGGACATTATGCTAAGTGAAATAAATCAGACAGAGAAAGCCAAATACCACATGATCTCACTTATTTGTGGGCTCAAAAAATAATCACTGAAAAAAAAGAACTCAGCTACAGACCATGGTGGTGGAGGGGGGTGGTGGCCTAAATGGTACAAAGTACTAGTTATAAAATAAACAAGTCCTGGGGATGTAATGTACAGAATGGTGACTATAGTCAATAATACTGTATTAGATATTTGAAAGTTGCTAAGAGAGTAGATCTTAAAAGTTTTCAACACAAAAAAAGAAATTCTGTTAACTACATGTGGTGATAGACATTAACTAGATTTGTTGTGGTGATCATTTTGCAATATATACCTATTCCGAATCCTTATGTTTACAACTGAAACTAATACAACGTTCTATATCAGTGATATCTCAAAAAGAAAAAGCCTCTCTTTCCAAAGATGTGATTGTGACTGGTCAATTTTCTCTATGAGATGTTCTCTGATAGCACCATATTTTCTTCACAGCACTCATTGCTGCTTATACATTTTGTCACACAAATACAACTGAAGTATAGTTAATTTACAATGCTGTGTTGGTTTCAAATGTACAGCAAAGTGATTCAGTTATGCTGTTGTTATTGTTGCTTAGTTGCTAGTCACATTTGTGACCCCATGGACTGTAGCCCGCCAGGCTCCTCTGTCCATGGGATTCTCCAGGCAAGAATACTGGAGTGGGTTGCCATTTCCTCCTCCAGGAGATCTTCCCAACCCAGGGATCGAACCCATATCTCCTGCATTGGTAAGCAGGTTCTTCACCACTGAGCCACCAGGGAAGCCCACATGCATTTACATTATCTATTCTTTTTCAGATTCTTTGCCCATTTAGGTTATTACAGAATACTGAATAGAGTTCCCTGAACTATATAGTAAATCCTTGTTGATTATCTATTTTATATATAATAGTGAGTATATGTGAATTTCAGACTCATAACCATAAGTTTGTTTTCTATGTCTGTGAGTCTGCTTCATTTTATAAATAAGTTCATTTGTATCATTTTTTTTAGACTCCACACATAAGTGATATCATATGATATTTATCTTTCTCTATCTGATATACTTCACTTATTACGACAGCCTCTCACTCAGTTCAGTAGCTCAGTAGTGTCCGACTCTTTGCGACCCCATGAATCGCAGCACGCCAGGCCTCCCTGTCCATCACCAACTCCCAGAGTTCACTCAGACTCATGTCCATCAAGTCAGTGATGCCATCCAGCCATCTCATCTTCTGTCGTCCCCTTCTCCTCCTGCCCTCAATCCCTCCCAGCATCAGAGTCTTTTCCAATGAGTCAACTCTTCGCATGAGGTGGCCAAAGTACTGGAGTTTCAGCTTTCACATCATTCCTTCCAAAGAAATCCCAGGGCTGATCTCCTTCTGAATGGACTGGTTGGATCTCCTTGCAGTCCAAGGGATTCTCAAGAGTCTTCTCCAACACCACAGTTCAGAAGCATCAATTCTTCAGCACTCAGCCTTCTTCACAGTCCAACTCTCACATCCATACATGACCACAGGAAAAACCACAGCCTTGACTAGACGGACCTTCCATCCATGTTGCTACTTGTGTGATATTAATGCCTTTCTCCCTGTTAGACTATAAACTCTGCATGGGAAGACATGACAGTCACCATCAAATCCCTAGCACCAAATACATACATGCCACATGGGTATAGCCTACTTGATGAAGGAATTAATTCCTGGGTTTTAAAAAACAGACTAACATATGCAAATAGATAGCCAATGGAAATTTGCTCTATGACTCAGGGAACTCAAACTGGGGCTCTGTAATAACCTAGATGGGTGGGAGGTGGGAGGAGACTCAAGAGGGAGGGGACATATGTATACTTGTGGTTAATTCATGTTGATGTGTAACAGAAATCAAGCCGATACTGTAAAGCCATCATCAATCAAATTAAAATAATAAAACAGACTATCCAGAAGTTCAAGGCTAACCTTCCCTTTCCTCTTTTCTAGCCTTTTCCCCCAAGTACGTCAATTAACTAACATTTACCAAGCCCAGCTTTATACAAAGCATGTAACTTGCTGCTGCTGCTAAGTCGCTTCAGTTGTGTCCGACTCTGTGCAACCCCATAGACAGCAGCCCACCAGGCTCCCCCGTCCCTGGGATTCTCCAGGCAAGAACACTGGAGTGGGTTGCCATTTCCTTCTCCAATGCACGAAAGTGAAAAGTGAAAGTGAAAGGGAAGTCGTGTCTGACTCTTAGCGACCCCATGGACTGCCAGGCTCTTCCGTCCATGGGATTTTCCAGGCAAAAGAGTACCGGAGTGGGGTGCCATTGCCTTCTCCGAGAATAGCTTGTTTGCAGCCTTAATGGGAAGTATAGGTCAGCAGGGCCATTGTCTTTCCGAGACTCACGGGGGTAGGATGGTGTGGGCTTACCCACAATTTGAGTGTGCAAGGAGCTCCTCTGGCTTTTCTTACCCTACTCACATCACAGCAGAGAGAACTCTGGCTTCATTGAGGTCATGTGCTCAAGTGCTGCCTTCTCTTTCCATAGGCCTGCATTTCCGCCCCCTGCCCCAGGAGCTCCTCCAGAGTACTAACTCTATAGTTTACTCTGGGCCAAAACGTTTCCATCGTCATACAATTTTGAGAAAGCCCGTATTAAACAAAATTGTAGTTTTCCCCCATAGACTTTCTCAGAATTTTAGTGTACTAATGTACATGGCAAATCTCTGAGAATATTGTGTATTTCCCCAGTTTTTATAACCATGGAATCCCCTTTTCAAGCAATATATTTTGGGGCTAAGGATCCTGAGCCTACACTTGGGAAAACATTGTGTTAGGAGTATTAACACTTGAAGGATCCTGTTTGCCTGTAAGAAATGTGTTAAGGCCAAAGTGATGCTTCAAAGTTAAAATGCCATGACACTTGTAAACATAAAGCTCTATATTGTTCAGCCTGCTACAGCTCTTTTGACTCTCATTCATTAAATTTCATTTGTAAAATTAACTGAATATGGCAGAAAGAGTATTTTAACTCAAAGCATCCTGCACTCTCCAAGTCTTTCCATGGATTTCCTTTTCCATGTCCGATTTCCTCCCTATAGCTAGTTTATATTTTAGTCATGGCCAGACTACAGATGTCTAACTCTCCCTTCCTTCCTATCCCTATCTGGACCAATATTTGTCTGTTATCTTTCTGTGGATCAAACATGTGAAATGTATTTGTGACTCCCTTAGATAGAAGCTTATCATGAAAGCCAGCCATCATTGCTCTCTGCTTGGCAAGATTTCAGCCAACCCGTACATGACTTTGGACCCCAGCTCATAGCCCATAGGCAGATATTACTTCCAGGAAACATCCCTAATTTTGCTGGCTTTCCTTCATTAAGAGCAAATCCAAACAGACCTCAAGGGCTTTATCAGAATCTTAACTTAGGGGATTTCATTATAGCCACTAAATGTAAGTATGTTTCAAGTTAATTGCATTTTCTAAGTATTAGCTGAGTTGGATATAACTCCATATAATGCTTTCACCTCACCCTGCCTCTCCCTCTGTGTTAATGGCATTTCCTTTTTGAGCCCTCTTTCCCATCTCGATGTTTCTCTGAAGACTGAAATTCTGCTGAGAGTTCCACTTCATGCCAGTTGTATTTTCTTCTTCACTTACATCCATGAATTTCAATGTTTCTGGCTCTGATCTTTGGCTACCTGTACCTATTAACCCTTCCATTTCATGGTTTAAAAATCACTATACAGTTTTTAGGAATTCCCTGGTGGTCCAGTGGTTAAGACTCCATGCTTCCCCTGCAGGGGTGGCAGATTCCATTCCTGGTTGGGGGTAAAAAGATGCCGCGTGCCACACAGTGCTGCCAAAAAATAATAAAAATCAATTTTTAAAAAAAATCCAGGGACTTCCCTGGTGATCCAGAGGTTGGGACTGTGCTGCCAATGCAAGGGGTCAGGGTTCAATCCCTGGTTGAGGAGCTGAAGCCCACGTCACAACTAAGAATTTACATGTCATAACTAAGACCTGGTGCAGCCAGATAAATAAATGAATAACATTGTTTAAAAAAAACCATATACATTTTTTTGCTAAAGGTTCAGGGGAGGGGGAAAAAAAAAAGGTGACTGACTCTGTGAGGTACCTAAATACAAATGCATTTTATTTACGTCAGGTATATCCTTCTCCAGTTATTGAATCTAATGTTATTTGACTCAATTATAGGTGAAATTTCCACATGCCTTTTCCTGTCCACAGGACTCATTATTCAATATTGGATTTTCCTGCCCGTGTAAACAGCACGCATTAGACTGCTTGACTGTACTACTTGTGCTTCTTGTACACCTTTCACAGTTTTGAACCAGTTTGCTTTTACTTAAAAACACTACTAGACTATTTGCCAGGCAGCCCCTAAACAAAACATGGTTTCAAATGGATTGCAAGTTCAAAGTTTTATGGCTTCAGAAAGTTACAAGAGATAGAAATCTGCTTTGTTGCCCCTCAGCTATAAGCTTGGAAAAGCCAATCAATTATAAAGGAGCTATAGAGGATGTATCATTATATATAGTGATATAACAAGAAAATATCACTTCTCAAGAAGGACCTGGTGACCTGAGAAAGAGAGAGAGAGCACACGCACAATAAAGAGTTCTTGGCCCTTTTCAAAGAGTGAATTCAGAGGAATCAAGAACCTATGAAAAACAGAGCCAGAATCTGATTAAGAAAGGCTGGGCAGGGCCAAAGATTCTGCATTTCTAACAGGCACCTAGGTCAGGCTGATACTGCAGCTCCTGACCACAAGTTGACTCACAAGGCTTTAGAAATGTTAGGAAAGACCATCTCAGAGTCCACTGCAGATCTCTTGCACTGGAAGATGGATAGAGGGACTTCCCTGGTGGCTCGGTGGTGAAGACTCCCCGCTTCCACTGCAGGAAACACAGGCTCGATCCCTTGTCAGGGACTAAGATCCCATATGATGTATGGCACAGGCAAAAAGTTAAAAAAAAAAAAAAAGACATGAAAACAGAAGAAGCTACATATAGACAGGATCCCAAGTAGTTCACAAGCACATTAAAGTTTAAAAAGCACCTATCAAAACAACTTCTACCTTCACTCCAAAGTCCTTTTACCTAAGGCCCTTTCCATTTTATTTGACTTTTCATCACTCCCTTGGTTGCAACAGTTTTGGTGAGATGTTATTTTTCTTGTGGCTCAGTTGGTAAAGAATCCGCCTGCAATGAGGGAGACCTGGGTTTGATCCCTGGGTTGGGAAGATCCCCTGGATAAGGGAAAGGCTACCTACTCCAGTATTCTGGCCTGGAGAATCCCATGGACTCTATAGCCCATGGGGTCACAAAGAGTCAGATACGACTGAGCAACTCTCACTTCACTTTATACTCTTCTTAAAGATTTTGCTAGTTAAATAGTTTGTGGCCATTTATAAGTGGGTTATGTTTCATATTTAAAGTTAAACATCTAATGAGTGTTCTCTAGGTACTGGTACTGTGCTGGGCATGGTCTTACAAAGAGGAATAAGAAATGATTTCTATTCTCAGAAAATCACAGCCTTGGGATGGGGTGGCCCTGGCCCAGATTTAACACACAGGATATCTGTAGTCAGTAAAGATGTGAGACCATAAAGAAGGCTGAACCCCAAAGAATTGATGCTTTCAAATTGTGGTGTTGGAGAAGACTCTTGAGAGTCCCTTGGACAGCAAGGAGATCAAATCAGCTAATTCTAAAGGAAATAAACCTTGATTATGCATTGGAAGGATGGATGCTGAAGCTGAAGCTCCAATCCTTTGGCCACCTGATGCGAAGGGCAGACTCATTGGAAAAGGCCTTGATGCTGGGAAAGATTGAGGGGAGGAGGAGAATAGGATGACAGAGGATGAGATGGTTGGATGGCATCACTGACTCGATGGACATGAGTTTGAGCAAGCTCTGGGAGATAGTGAAGGACAGGGAAGCCTGGCGTGTTGCCTTCCATGGGGTTTTGAAGACCTGGACACAACTTAGTGACTGAACAACATTAATCACTTATACAAAAGGAGCTATTTTTGTCATGAAACTTATTAATTTTATATTCTGATAATTAAAAGGATAACAATGATATTTTCCAGCTGGCCATGAAACCACAAACTCCAGGGACATTTACTGTAAGTAATCCTATACAAATCTGGTATATCCTGACAAAAACATTCCATCACTAAGGATACCCCATTAGCAAATATCATCACGAAGTCCAGCAAACAAATCTACATGATCTGTTCAGGTAATTTTTCCCTGATGGGACCCCAGGGATTGCAGATCAGCTGTTAACTCTTTCCTTCCCACTTGCACAGATGTGTCAGGCGAAGAGCTGGCTGACAAAGTTCACTGTTTAGAGTGTGGGCTTTTCAGAGGCAGAAGGACAGGAGAGGCAAATTGTATGTGGAAAATAGTTTACCTTATTTGTAACAAAACATCCTGGAAATGTAGCATCTGAAGCAGGGGAGGCCCTCAAGAAATATTTGCTGAAGGAAAGAAAATGTAAATCTGCCTTAGGTCAAATAGCTTAGAACACTTACCCCAATACACCCCTGCACTGCTCTTGAGGAAACTGATGATTACCCTCTTCCACACCAGTGGGAGCACACCTCTTGGTCAGCATTCATCTTGCACAGTAGAACGAAAGAAGGCAGGGTATGGCCTGACCTCTACTTGGCAGGGTTGAGTTGTTAGAACTGCTGGTGGGATCACTAGTAATAAATGGTTCTAGGTTAATTCTCATTTCAAAAACTACTTTGATATTCAGCCTTGCAAAACGAGTTCTGATGTGTAATGCTCCACTGAGAATTAACGGATTCATTTAATGTTCAAAACCCATTAGCAAAACAGAGTTTATTCTGGGGACCAATTATTCAATATGATGAGGCTCTCCAAAGCACCTATAAAAGAGACACCTCAACAGGTGCCATTTACAACTTTCTACCCCCTAAGATGGTTCTTGGAAACAGAAAATACCATGGAAACGCTCTCCTGGCAATGGCTCCTATTAAGTATGTTTCCTTTGGGTGCTAATGAAATGGATTTTGGCTTTGCTAGATCTGTGAAATGACTCCATTTCTTGTGTAGCTCCTTTAGATAACCCATAACTTTACAACTTTGTCTCTTTTGTTTTCTTTATATTAAAAAAGGACTCCTATTAAAAAGAATACATTTGAATCAGTTCTAATGAGGTGGGTGAAACTGGAGCCTATTATACAGAGTGAAGTAAGCCAGAAAGAAAAACACCAATACAGTATACTAACCCATATATACAGAATTTAGAAAGATGGTAACAATAACCCTGTATGCGAGAAAACAAAAGAGACACAGATGTCTAGAACACTCTTTTGGACTCTGTGAAGAGGGAGAGGGTGGGATGATTTGGGAGAATGGCATTGAAACATGTATAATATCATATATGAAATGAATCACCAGTCCAGGTTCAATGCATAATACTGGATGCTTGGGGCTGGTGTACTGGGATGACCCAGAGGGATGGTACGGGGAGGGAGGAGGGAGGGGGGTTCAGGATGGGGAATACGTGTATACCTGTGGCGGATTCATGCCTTGAGAACCCGATGAACAGTATGAAAAGGCAAAATGATAGGATACTGAAACAGGAACTCCCCAGGTCAGTAGGTGCCCAATATGCTACAGGAGATCAGTGGAGAAATAACTCCAGAAAGAATAAAGGGATGGAGCCAAAGCAAAAACAACACCCAGTTGTGGATGTGACTGGTGATAGAAGCAAGATCCAATGCTGTAAAGAGCAATATTGCATAGGAACCTGGAATGTCAGGTCCATGAATCAAGGCAAATTGGAAGTGGTCAAACAAGAGATGGCAAGAGTGAATGTCGACATTCTAGGAATCAGCGAACTAAAATGGACTGGAAGGGGGAATTTAACTCAGATGACCATTATATCTATTACTGTGGGCAGGAATCCCTCAGAAGAAATGGAGTAGCCATCATGGTCAACAAAAGAGTCCGAAATGCAGTACTTGGATGCAATCTCAAAAACGACAAAATGATCTCTGTTCGTCTCCAAGGCAAACCATTCAATATCACAGGTATCCAAGTCTATGCCCCAACCAGTAATGCTGAAGAAGCTGAAGCTGAATGGTTTTATGAAGACCTACAAGACCTTTTAGAACTAACACCCAAAAAAGATGTCCTTTTCATTATAGGGGACTGGAATGCAAAAGTAGAAAGTCAAGAAACACCTAGAGTAACAGGCAAATTTGGCCTTGGAATGCGGAATGAAGCAGAGCAAAGGCTAATAGAGTTTTGCCAAGAAAATGCACTGGTCATAGCAAACACCCTCTTCCAACAACACAAGAGAAGACTCCACACATGGACATCACCAGATGGTCAACACCGAAATCAGATTGATTATATTCTATGCAGCCAAAGATGGAGAAGCTCTATACAGTCAGCAAAAATAAGACCGGGAGCCGACTGTGGCTCAGATCATGAACTCCTTATTGCCAAATTCAGACTTAAATTGAAGAATGTCGGGAAAACTGCTAGACCATTCAGGTATGACCTAAATCAAATCCCTTATGATTATACAGTGGAAGTGAGAAATAGATTCAAGAGATTAGATCTGATAGACAGAGTGCCTGATGAACTATGGAACGAGGTTCGTGACGTTGTACACGAAACAGGGATCAAGACAATTCCCATGGAAAAGAAATGCAAAAAAGCAAAATGGCTGTCTGGGGAGGCCTTACAAATAGCTGTGAAAAGAAGAGAGGCGAAAAACAAAGAAGAAAAGGAAAGATATAAGCATCTGAATGCAGAGTTCCAAAGAATAGCAAGAAGAGATAAGAAAGCCTTCTTCAGCAATCAATGCAAAGAAATAGAGGAAAACAATAGAATGGGAAAGACTAGAGATCTCTTCAAGAAAATTAGAGATACCAAGGGAACATTTCATGCAAACATGGGCTCGATAAAGGACAGAAATGGTATGGACCTAACAGAAGCAGAAGACATTAAGAAGAGGTGGCAAGAATACACAGAAGAACTGTACAAAAAAGATCTTCACAACCCAGATAATCACGATGGTGTGATCACTCATCTAGAGCCAGACATCCTGGAATGTGAAGTCAAGTGGGCCTTAGAAAGCATCACTACGAACAAAGCTAGTGGAGGTGATGGAATTCCAGTTGAGCTATTTCAAATCCTGAAAGATGATGCTGTGAAAGTGCTGCACTCAATATGCCAGCAAATTTGGAAAACTCAGCAGTGGCCACAGGACTGGAAAAGGTCAGTTTTCATTCCAATCCCAAAGAAAGGCAATGCCAAAGAATGCTCAAACTACCGCACAATTGCACTCATCTCACATGCTAGTAATGCTCAAAATTCTCCAAGCCAGGCTTCAGCAATACATGAACCATGAACTTCCTGATGCTCAAGCTAGTTTTAGAAAAGGCAGAGGAACCAGAGATAAAATTGCCAACATCTGATGGATCATCGAAAAGCAAGAGAGTTCCAGAAAAACATCTATTTCTGCTTTATTGACTATGCCAAAGCCTTTGACTGTGTGGATCACAATAAACTGTGGAAAATTCTTCAAGAGATGGGAATACCAGACCACCTGACCTGCCTCTTGAGAAATCTGTATGCAGGTCAGGAAGCAACAGTTAGAACTGGACATGGAACAACAGACTGGTTCCAAATAGGAAAAGGAGTACGTCAAGGCTGTATATTGTCACCCTGCTTATTTAACTTGTATGCAGAGTACATCATGAGAAATGCTGGGCTGGAAGAAGCACAAGCTGGAATCAAGATTGCCGGGAGAAATATCAGTAACCTCAGATATGCAGATGACACCACCCTTATGGCAGAAAGTGAAGAGGAACCAAAAAGCCTCTTGATGAAAGTGAAAGTGGAGAGTGTAAAAGTTGGCTTAAAGCTCAACATTCAGAAAACAAAGATCATGGCATCTGGTCCCATCACTTCATGGGAAATAGATGGGGAACCAGTGGAAACAGTGTCAGACTTTATTTTTTGTGGCTCCAAAATCACAGCAGATGGTGATTGCAGCCATTAAATTAAAAGACGCTTACTCCTTGGAAGAAAATTTGTGACCAACCTAGACAGCATTTTCAAAAGCAGAGACAGTACTTTGCGGACTAAGGTCCATCTAGTCAAGGCTATGGTTTTTCCTGTGGTCATGTATGGATGTGAGAGTTGGACTGTGAAGAAGGCTGAGTGCTGAAGAATTGATGCTTTTGAACTGTGGTGTTAGAGGAGACTCTTGAGAGTCCCTTGGACTGCAAGGAGATCCAACCAATCCATTCTGAAGGAGATCAGCCGTGGGATTTCTTTGGAAGGAATGATGCTAAAGCTGACACTCCAGTACTTTGGCCACCTCATGCGAAGAGTTGACTCACTGGAAAAGACTCTGTTGTTGGGAGGGATTGGGGGCAGGAGGAGAAGGGGACGATAGAGGATGAGATGACTGGGATGGCATCACTGACTCGATGGACGTGAGTCTGAGTGAACTCCGGGAGATGGTGATGGACAGGGAGGCCTGGCGTGCTGCAATTCATGGGGTCGCAAAGAGTCGGACACGACTGAGTGACTGAACTGAACTGAAGGTAAAACCAATACAATATTGTAAAGTAATTAGCCTCCAATTAAAATAAATAAATTTAAATTTTAAAAAAAAAGGATTCCTGAATTTAGGGCTAGCTACCAAGTATTTCCAAGGCTGGCGAGAAGGGTGGGGTTTTAGATTATGATTAATGCCAAGGAATGTCACTGGAAGGTAGATGGGGAAAGAAGAGTTGATTTTGATGGGAGAGCAACCCTGTCTGTCTCTCAAAAGGCAAGAGCGAAAGGGCAAGTTTGCATCTACAAATATGTTCTACAAATACCACTGAACAAAAGCAGTGACTTGAAGGCTTTGCTGCCAACTTGACAATTAGATGCCTTCTTCGCAAGTGAGAAAAGTTCTTGTACTGGAAAGGGCTCTTGGCTCAAAAAGCCCTCTGAGTAGTTGGTGGGATGTTCAGGATATCAGGGCTTTCCTGATAGCTCAATTTGTAAAGAATCTGCCTGCAATGTAGGAGACCCTGGTTTGATTCCTGGGTTGGGAAGATCCCCTGGAGAAGGGAATGGCAACCCACTCCAGTATTCTGACCTGGAGAATCCCATGGACTGTATAGTCCATGGGGTCAGACATGACTGAGCAACTTTCACTTCACTTTCACTTTTCAGGATATCAAGTCAGGGGCTTATCTCTCCAGGTGAGGAAATAGGGGACCTTTGAAATTCACATGCCTGTGCAAATCCAGGCACCTCTGACACATGCTCAGGATGGTTTTTAACTGTTCATGACCTGACAGCAGGCCCCAAGCAGAGTTGCTTATGCTAAACCCCATGTCATCAAACCAAGATGTAATTACAGTTTCAACTTTTCCAGAAACAGAATCGTCAACCAGTTGGTAAGAAAATCACCTGATCAGCACTAGTTAGGTAACTACCTGATAGACCCCTGCCATCTCAGGTGGTGCTGGAGGTAAAGAACCTGCCTGCCAATGAAGGAGACGAAAGCAAGGCAAGTTCAATCCCTGCATCAGGAAGATCCGCTGGAGGAGGGCATGGAAACCCACTCCAGTATTCTTGCCTGGAAGAAAAACTCCAGTATTTTCTGTTTCCAAGGACCGTCTTAGGGGGTAGAAAGTTGTAAATGCCCCTGTTGAGGTGTCTCTTTCATAGGTGCTTTGGAGAGCCTCTCAATGTTGAATCCCATGGACAGAGGAGATTCCATGGGGTTGCAAAGAGTCGGGTGTAACTTAGCGCACACACACACACACACACACACACATACACCCCGAGGAAAGTACCTTTGCACTAACCAACCCGTTGTTTTGCCCAGAACAACTTCCTGTTCCTGCTGCCTTCTGCCTAAGTGAAAAGTCTTTCGCTCAGTACAGCTCCTCAGAGCTTCTTTCTTCCTGCTAGACTGGGTACCACCCTTCATGAATACCTGAATAAAGCCAAAAGATCTTTCAGATTTACTCAGATGAATTTTACTTTTTTAGCAGAACCCAAAATGAGGCAAAGATCATACAATGACAAAGAATAAAGACAAAACAAAAACAAATTTTGACTTATGTTAGTTATATAATTTTTTGATGCTTTAAAAATGACATTCAAAAATGTTAACTGTCAATCATCAAAAACACAATGAAAAAGAACTGTCACTGGGTATTAACAAGCAGCATAAACACAACTCTAGCACAGACTCTGACAGGTTGTAGACACTCCGTGTTTCCACGGCTGTTCTCTTTCCTTTCCAAACAGGCAGTAGTGTCCTTTTCTCTTTTATTCATTATAGTCAAGATCTCAAAACCTGAGTTACTATTTTGCTTCTTTAGTTAATGGAGCATAAATAATGATACATCTGAAGTCTCAGAAGAAGCCACCCCTGTAAACTTGCATTAGCTAGGTCAGTGATCTGGGTATGGTTAAAGAGTTCCAGAATATTCTGCCTACTCCAGGAAGAGCTCCAGTCTGCCTCTGATTCCCCACATTCAACTCTCACCCTCTTTCTACCTCCCTGATGTCTCCTGGAGGACGTCCGCTTTCTCCAACCCTACATGATACTCCTCTAGAGCAAGACTCAGCCAGGTTTGTCTGTAAAAGGCCAGACAGTGAATGTTTTAGGGTAAGTTCCCACGGCCTCTGTTGAATACTCAACACTGAGAGAAAGCAGCTGAAGGGGAGCAGGATATTGCCACCCCAAAATGGGCCTCTTGGGCCCGAGGATTATTTTAAGCTGGTAATTTTTGAGACCTAAAATAATCAGCAGACACAGGACATTCTCTGGAAACATCACAGAAGCTACTCTTGTAAAGTAGTTTTACAAGTAAAGAACATTCCCATTTAAAAAGGAAATCTCCATTTGTCTCCCTCTTGCACCAGGAAGAGAAGGATGACAAAATCTCCACAAACTCTCCTCCATGGAGAAGGCACCCACTTGAATGCGCATAACCTGACCTTTGTTTGCCATGCTTCATTCCCTGCTAACCTTCCAACTGGTTTCCTCCCGTCTCCAACATCTGCGTTTTGTCTTTAACCAAACAGAGGATGCTTAAAGCGGTGGCTTGGGCCATTTGGGGGAGTTTTTCTCAGTTTTCCTGGGTCTCTCCCATGTATACTGGAAGTATAGATGTTATTAAAGTATCTTTGATGACAAGGTTCCCAGTCAAGAACTCAGAAGGATACAGAAAAACAATGACTGCTCCCCCTCTGCACAGCCACAGACAACGTCTAGGTGTGTGGCCTCACTCTGCGGCAATGAAACTTTAAGTAAAACAAGCAGGAGGCCAAATTTCGCTGATGGGCAACAGTCAGTCATGCCCCTGCCTTTGAGTCTCCCACCGCCTCATCCACTGGCCTGCCTCCCTTCAGTCTTCTTTCTTTAGAACCTGACCTCCACACTGCTATCTGAATCATCTTCCTGGAATACAGACCTGCCTGTGATGGAATTTTCCACAGAGATATGGCTATCAAGCATCTTTTTCCTCCCACTTACTCTGTCATGGAGTTCTAGTTTTTAGTTTAGTACATGGCCACCCAGAAAAACAAATACTAATAAATCATCTAGGACTTTCCTGGTGGTCCAGAGGTGAAAAATCTGCCTGCCAATGCAGGGGGCACGGGTTTGATCCCTGGTACAGGAAGATTCCACATGCTGCAGAGCAACGAAGTTCGTGCTCTGCAATGAGCAAAGCCCCACAATGAGGGGCCTGCACAGCACAACTAGAGAGTAGCCCCCACTTGCTGCAACTAGACAAAAGCCCGAGCAGCAATGAAGACCCAGCACAGTCCAAATAAATACATACATCACCAAGTGTCCTTCACAGCAAAGTGCAAATATGTAACAAGTCCTAATCACTGAACATTATGTAGGAGTATGGTGTGAGACTTCAAGGGTGACTCCTGGCAAATCAAGAACTGGTCCACTGACCTGGAGGGCAGTTGTGACGGGTGGAACTTCAACAAATATCATGAGGATAGAAGTCAAGCAGTGAAAAGGACAAAGAGTGAAAAGAGAGTTCCTGGGGCTTTATGGTCAGGAACTGCATACTAGCCTAGACTGCACATTGCTGAATTTTCTCCATGTGCCAGTGGTAAATGTATTTATCTTGTTTAAGCAAATGCTATTTTGGATTTCATGTATGTACAGACACAACACTGACTGATACATGAATGATATGCCGTTTTGGGCTAGTCACAGGAGTGCTTTCAGCTCAGGGAACACAGCCTCGTTCAAGGCAGAAAGAAGCAGCCAAGATAGCTGCTGGCCACATGTTTAATTTGCATCAGGGAAACAGTAGTTTTCTCAAAAATTACCATCTCCAGTGAGGAGCTCTGCCCTTCCTCCATCCACAAGGGAGTCTGGAAAAGTCGATATTGAGCTCCGTGCGCATCTACCTGTCGTACCTGCGGCAAAGGTGGTGCCTAGGGATACCAGCTTAGCCAACCTCCACTGCCTAAAATCCTTGTAATGGTTATCTGCATCCCACAAGATTAGTGTTAGTTGCTCAGCTGTGTCCAATTCTTTGCAACCCGATGGACTGTAGCCCTCCAGCCTCGTGTGTCCATGGGATTTCCCAGGCAAGAACATTGGAGTGAGTTGCCATTTCCTCCTCCAGGGGATCTTCCTGACCCTGGGATCTAACCTGCATCTCCTGCATTGCAGGCAGATCTTTTATCATCTGAGACACCAGGGAAGGCCCATGCCTTTATCCTGAGGGATACAAGTAACGAAAAACTTTGTAATCTTTTCCTGTATCCCTCAGGATAAAAGCTCCATAAACAATCCAGCCTTCCTAAGTCTCAAACAGACTCTGATTCAGCAGATCTAGGGGTAGGGCCTGAAAGTCTGCATTTCCAGAAAGTTCCCCAGTTGATACTAGTGCTTGTCCCGGGCACTGGAGCTGGCATAGCAAGGGCTGACCAGGACTTCATGATCTGACCCCTGCTTTACTTTTACAGCATCATCTTTTTGCCTCTTCCCCTTCTACTCTCAGCTCCAGTCATATTTTACTTTCAGTTCCCTGGAAGGGTTGTGACTAACTGCTGACTGCCTTACACACAGTACCCTCTGCCTGAAATTCACACTCCGCCTCCTCTGCTTCTTCCTGTGAATTGTCACTCATGTCTTGGGACCTGCTGGGTATCACTTCCTCCAGGAAGGTTCTCTGGATGCCACACCCTCCCCCCAGGGATGGAATTTCTTCCTCACTCATCTTTGGCTCCCCAGTCCCCAGTCCAATGCCTGGTACACTGTGGGGGTGTTGAACAAATGCATGTTGAATGAATGAACCAATGAACGAATCACAGAAATGAGTACAGAAAGGGAGAACAAGGACTGGGAAACCTGTTTGCGAACTGTACAGAGTTATTTTATCTCATTTGAATCTAACCATAACAAATTGCTTTCTATTTTATGTTCTTTTGTTACTTTACTTTTTTACAGTAATTAATTTTTATTATGTTTCAAAATATATTGGTTCACAATGGATTAGAAAGTTTTTCACAACTGGTTTTCCCTACAGATCATTCAGGGACCACTGCTCAAATTTCTCTCATCTGGGTCAGATCTAAAGCAGCGGTTCTCAACTGGGGGGGTGGCTTTATCCTGCCTTCCAGGGGACCCCAGTCACCAACTGGAGGGATTTGTGACCCTCACAACTGCAGAGGAGGGGTAGGTTCTACTAGTGTGTAGTGAGGAAACACCAGGGGTGCTGCTCAACAACCCACCATGCCCAGGAGAGTGCCCCCCACCAAGAACAATCTGGCCCTAAATGTCAATACTGTGAGGGTGAGAAACCCTGATCTAAAGATCTAAACCCACAATCTGAAGCCAGTTTAGGGCCTCAGACTTTTTATTTCTTTTGCCTCTTCTTAGCTGGTGAGTTGCTTCTGCCCATCGTAAGCACCAATGGGAGAGTCACATGGTCAGCCTGCTCACAGGGTGAGATTTGATAAGAATTCCCCTGCTTTTTTTTTCTTCTTTGGGTCAAAGATTCTTCCTCCTGACACCCCTGATTTCTCCAAGGCAGAGCAAAAAGAGAAGCACAATCTGATGATTTTGCAGTGAGAGGGTCTCATGACTCTCCCCGCTCCCCCCATCAGTTTTTCTGACAGCTGGTTCTTTGGTTTCTCAATCATGCATTTAGAATGTATGTGAACTCGAATGTGAAAGCAATACTTAGATGTTCATGTTCCAAAGAGCTCTCTGCTGACCCTTCTGGCAACCATCTCGAGGGGGACTAAATGAAAACTCCTTTCGTGCTGGACTTAAAGTTGCTGTTCAAAGTTCTTAGAACAGAGCTTCTCAAACACATGTCCACAGGCTCTCTCTCAAGTTTTGCTGAAGAAAAAAGGAAGCACTGGATCTAAAGTTGCTCGTGCTTATTTGCACTGCTCCAAAACATCATTTCATCTCAGTTTTCTTTCAGTGATCTGATCCTTTTCCTTCATGTTGGCAGGGTCAATGACTCATTGGAGATAAACATATTCATTGGCCACTGGGCCAATGCATGTAAACAACTAAACTCAACAGATTTCCTGAAGTTTGTGGAAATGAGGTCTTTGCAGTCTTGACTGAGGCCCTTTGGGAAAAAAAACCTGTCCTCTGCTGTTGCCTGGTATTTTTTTAATAAAGAATGTGGTTGATTTTACATTGTTGATTTATTAAAATGCTGTTTATAAAGCTTATATTCCATAATAAGAGCTCTGATTGGGCTGCTATAACTGTAAGAGCTAATACTTTTGGAAGGCTTACTTTGTGTAGGTTGGTCACAATGATTAAGTGAAATAATACCTTTAAAGAGCTTAGGGCTTTAAATATATTACCTCAATCATTGTGACCAACCTACACAATATGTACCACCATTGCTCCCACTTTATTGTTGATGATGAGGCACGCAGAGGTGACAAGACTTGGCCGAGCTTATAAAAGTAGGGAGCAAACGGGCTAAGATCCCAACTCAAGCACACTGGATCCCAAACTGTGATCCTACCCATCCTCCCTCTCTTACAAGATTGTTGTTGTTTAGTTGTCATGTCTGACTCTTTTGCGACCCCATGGACTGTAGCCCGCCAGGCTCCTCTGTCCATGGGATTTCCCAGGCAAGAATACTGGAGTGGGTTGCCATGCCCTTCTCCAGGGGATCTTCCCAACCAAGCGACTGAACCCACGTCTCCTGCATTGTCAGGTGGATTCTTTACCACTGAGCCACCAGGGAAACCTCCTTGAAAGATTAAAGTCATATAAGTAAGAAACGCTATAGAGGAGGAAACTGAAGGTTATGGTTTGTGTGCTCTAAGACTGGTCAGGAGAAACATCATGAAGAAACTAATGTAGATAAGCTCTGTACCTTAAGGAACTGCATCTTACCCATCTTTGTTTCTTCCAGGCTTGTTGGATACCGTGAGAGTGCTTCTCGCAGAAGGAACCAGTGGTTAGTATTAGGGGCTTTGACCCACACTAGAAGCTGGCCAACCACATCCTTGCTCTCCACTCGCTTCATTTTTAAATTCAGTTCAGTTGTTCAGTCATGTCCGACTCTTTTCGACCCCAAGAATCACAGCACGCCAGGCCTCCCTGTCCATCACCATCTCCCGGAGTTCACTCAGATTTACGTCCATCGAGTCGGTGATGCCATCCAGCCATCTCATCCTCAGTCATCTCCTTCTCCTCCTACCCCCAATCCCTCCCAGCATCAGAGTCTTTTCCAATGAGTCAACTCTTCACATGAGGTGGCCAAAGTACTGGAGTTTCAGCTTTAGCATCATTCCTTCCAAAGAAATCCCAGGGCTGATCTCCTTCAGAATGGACTGGTTGGATCTCCTTGAAGTCCAAGGGACTCTCAAGAGTCTTCTCCAACACCACACTTCAAAAGCATCAATTCTTCGGCACTCAGCCTTCTTCACAGTCCAACTCTCACATCCATACATGACCACAGGAAAAACCATAGCCTTGACTAGACGGACCTTAATTGGCAAAGTAATGTCTCTGCTTTTGAATATACTATCTAGGTTGGTCATAACTTTCCTTCCAAGGAGTAAGCGTCTTTTAATTTCATGGCTGCAGTCACCATCTGCAGTGATTTTGGAGCCACAAAAAATAAAGTCTGACACTGTTTTCCCCATCCATTTCCCATGAAGTGATGGGACCAGATGCCATGATCTTTGTTTTCTGAATGTTGAGCTTTAAGCCAACTTTTTCACTCTCCTCTTTCACTTTCATCAAGAGGCTTTTTAGTTCTTCTTCACTTTCTGCCATAAGGGTGGTGTCATCTGCATATCTGAGGTTATTGATATTTCTCCCGGCAATCTTGATTCCAGCTTGTGCTTCTTCCAGCCCAGTGTTTCTCATGATGTACTCTACATATAAGTTAAATAAGCATGGTGACAATATACAGCCTTGACGTACTCCTTTTCCTATTTGGAACCAGTCTGTTGTTCCATGTCCAGTTCTAATTGTTGCTTCCTGACCTGCATACAGGTTTCTCAAGAGGCAGGTCAGATGGTCTGGTATTCCCATCTCTTGAAGAATTTTCCACAGTTTATTGTGATCCACACAGTCAAAGGCTTTGGCATAGTCACTAAAGCAGAAATAGATGCTTTTCTGGAACTCTCTTGCTTTTTCCATGATCCAGCAGATGTTGGCAATTTGATCTCCGGTTCCTCTGCCTTTTCTAAAACCAGCTTGAACATCAGGGAGTTCACGGTTCACGTATTGCTGAAGCCTGGCTTGGAGAATTTTGAGGATTACTTTACTAGTGTGTGAGATGAGTGCAATTGTGCGGTAGTTTGAGCATTCTTTGGCATTGCCTTTCTTTGGTGTTGGAATGAAAACTGACCTTTTCCAGTCCTGTGGCCACTGCTGAGTTTTCCAAATTTGCTGGCATATTGAGTGCAGCACTTTCACAGCATCATCTTCCAGGATTTGAAATAGCTCAACTGGAATTCCATCACCTCCACTAGCTTTGTTCGTAGTGATGGTTTCTAAGGCCCACTTGACTGCACATTCCAGGATGTCTGGCTCTAGATTAGTGATCACATCATCATGATTATCTGGGTCATGAAGATCTTTTTTGTACAGTTCTTCCATGTATTCTTGCCACCTCTTCTTAATATCTTCTGCTTCTGTTAGGTCCATACCATTTCCGTCCTTTATTGAGCCCATCTTTGCATGAAATGTTCCCTTGATATCTCTAATTTTCTTGAAGAGATCTCTAGTCTTTCCCATTCTGTTGTTTTCCTCTATTTCTTTGCATTGATTGCTGAAGAAGGCTTTCTTATCTCTTCTTGCTATTCTTTGGAACTCTGCATTCAGATGCTTATATCTTTCCTTTTCTCCTTTGCTTTTCGCCTCTCTTCTTTTCACAGCTATTTGTAAGGCCTCCCCAGACAGCCATTTTGCTGACAGAATGTGGTCCATTGGAGAAGGGAATGGCAAGCCACTTCAGTATTCTTGCCTTGAGAACCCCATGAACAGTATGAAAAGGCAAAATGATAGGATACCAAAAGAGGAACTCCCCAGGTCAGTAGGTGCCCAATATGCTACAGGAGATCAGTGGAGAAATAACTCCAGAAAGAATGAAGGGATGAAGCCAAAGCAAAAACAATACCCAGTTGTGGATGTGACTGGTGATAGAAGCAAGATCCGATGCTGTAAAGAGCAATATTGCATAGGAACCTGGAATGTCAGGTCCATGAATCAAGGCAAATTGGAAGTGGTCAAACAAGAGATGGTAAGAGTGAACGTCGACATTCTAGGAATCAGCGAACTAAAATGGACTGGAATGGGTGAATTTAACTCAGATGAGCATTATATCTACTACTGTGGGCAGGAATCCCTCAGAAGAAATGGAGTAGCCATCTTGGTCAACAAAAGAGTCCGAAATGCAGTACTTGGATGCAATCTCAAAAACGACAGAATGATCTCTGTTCTTCTCCAAGGCAAACCATTCAATATCACGGTAATCCAAGTCTATGCCCCAACCAGTAATGCTGAAGAAACTGAAATTGAATGGTTTTATGAAGACCTACAAGACCTTTTAGAACTAACACCCAAAAAAGATGTCCTTTTCATTATAGGGGACTGGAATGCAAAAGTAGGAAGTCAGGAAACACCTGGAATAACAGGCAAATTTGGCCTTGGAATGTGGAATGAAGCAGGGCAAAGGCTAATAGAGTTTTGCCAAGAAAATGCACTGGTCATAGAAAACACCCTCTTCCAACAACACAAGACAAGACTCTACACGTGGACATCACCAGATGGTCAACACTGAAATCAGATTGATTATATTCTATGCAGCCAAAGATGGAGAAGCTCTATACAGTCAGCAAAAATAAGACCGGGAGCCGACTGTGGCTCAGATCATGAACTCCTTATCGCCAACTTCAGACTTAAATTGAAGAAAGTAGGGAAAACCACTAGACCATTCAGGTATGACCTAAATCAAATCCCTTATGATTATACAGTGGAAGTGAGAAATAGATTTAAGGGCCTAGATCTGATAGACAGAGTGCCTGATGAACTATGAAGGGAGGTTCATGACATTGTACAGGAGACAGGGATCAAGACCATCCCCATGGAAAAGAAACGCTTCATCTTTATCCCTCTGTAATTTGCAAGTCTTGTCTGGAACCAGTAGCTACGAAACCATGCATTTCTTCCCTGGGAAGCCCTCAATGATAACCCATGAGCCACAGTCACACATCTGTGCTACAGATTCTCACTATCTCTAGCTGCCTGTTCATTTTTGGAAGGGAACATGGGAGGTGATGTTCAAGGTATTAAAAGACAAAATCTTCAGCAGCTTTGCTATTTAGCCCTGGGATGGAAAGTCTCAAACCCCTTACCAAAGTGAGGGGGTGGGGTGTTAATAGTTAGGACCATCTCCCACCTCCTTCAAATCAAGGTATCTAAAATGACCTTTTTGGGGGGTCTTTTATTAAAAATGTTTTTTAAATTTTATGTTGGAGTACAGATGATTAACAATGTCCTGTTAGTTTCAGGTGTACAGCAGTGATTTAGTTATACATACAGATTGCTGTTGTTGCTCATTCATTCAGTCGTCTTTGACACTTTGCAGCCCCATGGACTGTAGCACGCCAGGCTTCCCTGTCCTTCACCAGCTCCTGGAGCTTGCTCAAACTCATATGCATTGAGTCAGTGATGCCATCCAAGCATCTTGTCCTCTGTCATCCGATTCTCCTTTCTTTCCCAGTATCAGGGTCTTTTCCAATGAGTCAGTTGGTCAAAGTATTGGAGTTTCAGTTTCAGCATCAGTCCTTCCAATGATTATTCAGGGTTGATTTCCTTTTGAATTGACTGGTTTTATCTCCTTGTTGTCCAAGGGACTCTCAAGAGTCTTCTCCAACACCACAGTTCAAAAGCATCCATTCTTTGGCACTCAGCCTTCTTTATGGTCCAACTCTCACATTCATACATGACTACTGGAAAAATCACAGCTTTGACTATGTTGACCTTTGTTGGCAAAATGATGTCTCTGCTTTTTTTTTTTTTTTTTAATGCACTGTCTAGGTTTGTCATAGCTTTTCTTCCAAGGAACAAGTGTCTTTCAATTTCATGGCTGCAGTCACTGTCTGTAGTGATTTTGGAGCCCAAGAAAATAAATCATTTTACTGTTTCCATTGTTTCCCCATCTATTTGCCATGAAGTGATAGGACCAGATGCCATGATCTTCGTTTTTTGAATGTTGACTTTTAAGCCAGCTTTTTCACTCCCCTCTTTCACCTTCACAAGAGGCTCTTTAGTTCCTCTTTGCTTTCTGTCATTATGTCCTCTGCATATCTGAGGTTATTGATACTTCTCCTGGCAATCTTGATTCCAGCTTGTGCTTCCTCCAGCCTGGCATTTTGCATGATGTACTCTGCATAGAAGTTAAATAAGCAGGGTGACAATATATAGCCTTGACGTACTCCTTTCCCAATTTTGAAGCAGTCTGTTGTTCCGTGTCCAGTTCTAACTGTTGCTTCCTGACCTGCATACAGCTTTTGCAGGAGGCAGGTCAGGTGGTCTGGGATTCCCATCTCATAGATATACTTGTATCTATTCTTTTTCAAATTCTTGCCCCATTTAGGTTATTACTGAGTACTGAGCAGAGGTCCCTGCTTATTTAAAAAGCAGATTATTAAGCCCCAACAGGCCATCTGAATCAGAATCCTCCAGGAAATCAGGCAGCTTGTTACTGTCTAACATTCTGAAGTAGCTTCAAGTTGGAGGACCACTGAATCGAGTATGTCTTTTTAAAGGCAGATCGAACTGGACATTGGAATCCTGTTCTTGATCACACCTAGAAGTGAACTGACTCACGTTTCTTCCCAATATTCCAGTTTAGTCAGCCAGACCCACTTGCAGAGTTTCGCCATCTCCCTGATGCTCAGGGAGCAAAAGTAAAAGTATAAAATCTCCATATAGTGATGGAAGTGTCACGTTTTGTGTAAATGAGTTATTTCAGCATCTGCACAATAACTTTTTCTAGGGATTCCTGACTCTAAAGGACATTTACTGTGAGTGTTGATTCAGACATCTTGAGAGTCACAAACTATAGGGCAGAGAAGTTTGCAACATGGATTCCAGTTTACCAAAGGGGATGAACAGCACTGACGACCATTTTTCTTAGCTACCCTGGCCTTGGGTGTTCTCTGGAGGGAGGCTAGCACTCTTCTTTCTTTATTTTGTAATGTTTTTGGAGAGCTTCTCGACCATGCTCTAAGGATGCATCTACTTCTGATTGCTTTTGCTCTCTCCATTGTGTGTACATGAAGTGTGCTTCTTGGTTTAATAAGAGCTGGCTGTGATTGATCCTCTAGCTTCTACCCGTAATGTCACTTGACATCATTCCTTCATTCACTCACCATGACGGGATGTCTGTAGGAATGAACAGATGCCTTTAGCAGAGCTTCAACAAAAAGCAAGGAGACTTCTGACAAAGGCACCATTTTTCTTGGAAAATTAGCAAAGGCTTCACAAATGAGGTGGCATTTGGGCTAGCCTTACAGGATGAGTAAGAATTTGTCAAGCAGGGAATAGAGGTCTTTTTCAAAGATAAATCATATACTGAAGATTAGATGAGAATATGTCCTATTTCTGTGTCTCAATGAGCCATAGTACCAGAGCCCAGAACTAAGGGTACCATTTTCTCAATGATTAAAGTCTGCTATAGCTTCCCTGGTGGCTTAGACGGTAAAGCGTCTGCCTGCAGTGTGGGTGACCCAGGTTCGATCCCTGGGTCAGGAAGATCCCCTGGAGAAGGAAATGGCAACCCACTCCAGTATCCTTGCCTGGAAAATTCCACGGATGGAGGAGCCTGGCAGGCTATAGTGTGTGGGGTCACAAAGAGTTGGACATGACTGAGCAACTTCACTTTACAGGCACATTTAGAAATGTAGGTTCCCCCAAAGAAGACAAACTGGAGAATGAAATATTCCATGAAATGAAGTGTTACCAAACCAGACCACAGGTCCCAAATAAAGTGGCTTAGACTAAGCCCCATGTCACCAAAGCAAGACTTAATTAGTCTTAGCTCTCCCCCAAATGGAATCTTAAACCAATCCATCAGGAGTCACCCCAGCAGCAGTAATTAGGTCATCTGCCTGATAGGAAGTCACCTTGCAATAACCAACCTGCTCTTTCCCCCTATATAACTTCTTCATTTCCACTGCCTTCCTTCTATGAGTCTTTCAGTTTTGTTTTTTTGTTTGTTTGTTTGTTTGTTTTTTCATTTTGTACAGCTCCTCAGAGTTCTTTTCTATCTGCTAATTTGGATGCTTGGTTTGAATCACTTTTGCTCAAATAAACTAAAATTCTTTAATAGGCCTCAGTTTATCTTTGAAGAGTTCAAACGTAGTTAGCCATGTAAAATTGTTAATTAGGCCCAAAACAAAACAAAAAACCAAACCCACCAAAAAGCCCATACATGATGCAGAAATCCATTTCATTAGAGCCCAGTGATCCTTGACTGGAGTGGGCGGTGACTGTGAACCCCAGGGAATATCTGGTCCTGTCTGGAGACACTGCGTGAAGTCACACCTGTGGTGTGTGTAGACCCTGGGGACCAGAGACACTGCTAAACACCCTCCAGTGCACACAACATCCCCGCCCCTGACAAAGAGGGCTCCAGTCCAAACATGTACAGCACAGGGGATGAGAAACTCTGTTCTGGTTGATGCCACATGACTAAGGGGACACTTATTGAGGCTGGTGTGCTTTCACTGGCAGAATGGAAATCAGTCCTGCTCTGCTCTTTCTTCCTTAGACAGTTTAAAGGATGACATGTAAGATTTACCTTGTCCTGCCCTCACTGCAGCACGGCTCCATGTATAAACAGGGTCTTCATGAATTTAGAACACTGTGCACACTCATGTGAATTTAATAACTTGAGTTGAGGGAAAATTGGATAAGAATCCAAGTGTGTGGGAAGCCCATCATGACTCCAAGGCCAGGGGCCCATTACTGTCAGTGCAACATAAATATTTATGAAAGCACATTCCACCCAGAGTGCATCTGTCTAGAAGAGAAGTGTGTCATCAGGCTGGAAGCAGAAGCAAGGTTTTCTAAATACAGCCTGTATTATTTGAAATGAGTAGCCCTACATTTGCACCAGGGAGGAGTAGCACAAGACTTTAACATTCAGTCAGCAAACATGCAAAGAACAGGGGGTAGGGAACAAAACTATTTTGGTTTAAAACTATTTTTCAATTTGGTGGCTACTAACCGGATGTGGCTGTTGAGTATGTGAAATGTGGTGAATCCAGCTGAGGTGTGCTATTAATATAAAATACATAGGACTTCCCTGGTGGTCCAGTAAATAGGAATCTGCCTGTCAATGCAGGGGACATGGATTTGATTCCCAGTCCAGGAAGATCCCACATGCTGCAGGGCAACTAAGCCCATGCACCACAGCTACTGAAGCCCATGTGCCCAAGAGAAGCCGCTGCAATGAGAAGCTCACGCACCACAAGTAGAGAGTAGCCCCTGAGCATTGCAACTAAAGAAAGCCTGTGCATAGCAACAAAAACCCAGCACTGCCAAAAATAAAGAGGCAAACTAACTAAAAAAAAAAAAAAAAGAAAAAATACATACTGCCTTTCAAGGACCTATTATAGAAAAAAGGAAAGCAAAATGTCTCAACAATTTCTAGCTTGGTTATGAGTTGAAGTAATTTTTCAATATACTGAGCTAAATAAAATATATTATCAAAATTAGTTGTACCTAACTTTTAATTTTATAGTAGAAAATTTAAAATTTTGTATGTATATATAATAATATAGTCATATATATTATGTATTTCTACTGGACAACATTGTTCTAAAAACACACATTTCTGTTGTTCTTTTTAAATTTTATTATGATGCTCCTGAAAAATCTGAGGAAATTACACTGGAGACCTGTTAAAAAATACTGATGCTTCGACATCCATCAGCAAAACAAACCAAAAATCCCCCTAGACCTAAATCCCACACCTTATACAAAAATTAACTCAAAACATATCATGGATTTAAATGCAAAATGTCAAAATATAAACTTGCAGAAAAGAAAACAGAGGGGAAGAACTTCAGGTTCTAGGGCTAGACAGCAAATTCTTAGATGTTTATATAAGTACCATCCATAAAGGAAAAAAATGGATAAACTGGACTCCATGAAACTGAAAATCTTCTGTTCAAATTATGTCAAAACAAAAACAAACAAACAAACACCAAAAATCCCATATCAGTTCAGTTCAGTTGCTCAGTCGTGTCCAACTCTTTGCGACCCCATGGACTACAGCACGCTAGGCTTCCTGTCCATCACCAAAGCTTGTAGCTTGCTCAAACTCATGTCCATTGAGTTGGTGATGCCATCCAACCATCTCATCCTCTATCATCCCCTTCTCCTCCTGCCCTCAATCTTTCCCAGCATCAGGGTTTTTTCCAGAGTCAGTTCTTCATATCAGGTGAAGTATTGGAGCTTCAGCATCTGTCCTTCCAATGAATATTCAGGGTCAATTTCCTTTAGGATGGACTGGTTTGATCTCCTTGCAGTCCAAGGGACTCTCAAGAGTCTTCTCCAACACCACCATTCAAAAGCATCAATTCTTTGGCACAATGCGGGAGACCTGGGTTTGATCCCTGGGTTGGGAAGATCCCCTGGAGAAGGGAAAAGCTATGCACTCCAATATTTTGGTCTGGAGAATTCCATAGACTGTATAGTCCATGGGTTTGCAAAGAGTCGGACACGATTGAGCGACTTTCGCTTTCAAAATCCCATATATGACTCAGAAATTCATTTCGTTGGAGTGAATCTCAATTGGGGGCAACCCCCAGTAAGCTTCTTCAAAGTCCATTGAGGAAGACAAACTACAGACTAGGAGAAAATACTGAGACGCCACATATTTAAGAAAGAAAGAATCTAGACTACTCAGAGAAGGCTCAAAGTCAACAGTAAAAATACAAATCATCTAATGAGAGGATGGGCAAAAGACATGAACAGATATTTCAATGAATGAGAATACAGAGATGGCACATTAGCACATGGAAAGACGTTCGACATCATTAGTGAGATGCCAATTAAAACACTGCACTGGAATCCACAATGATCTCAATACAAACTTCAATTTTCAAAAGTACTACGACCCTCCCCTTCCCATCCTCCCACTCCTCTATGCTCTGATTTAAGTGGTCCAGAGTATGTCCTGGGCATTGAGAGTCTAAAAATCCCCCCTTGTGATTTTCATGCACAGCCAAGGTTAAGGACAATTCTTTGGGGATAAAGAGCATAGATTAATAGGAATTTATAACATAAAGCCTGAAGGCAGGTGAGGGAAGCAACTGACCTGGGGCTTTTGGATTGAGGGTTATCTTCACACTCAACCCCCCAAATAGGAGAATGCAGCTTCTTCCCAGGAGGTTTTATGATCCAGCATAATGTCATGCCAGAGGTCCAGCTATTTCTAACCCCTGGAAAGAACAGGATTTGGGCAAATTTAACAGGTGGATTAAACACTGTGAGCTCTTCTTATAGGAAGGGCAGCTTTAAAAAATGTGGATACCTGGGTCCTGCTCCTGACGATCCTCATTTCCTAGGTGTGGAGTGTAAGCAGGGCATCTCCCCCAGGGACTCTAATACAGGGTGCAGAATATGCCAACCCGAAATCTGCCTGCTTGGCACAAAGATTATTTTGAGAGACAGCAGGCACAGGGGAAGTTCTGAGAACAGAGTAGAAGTTACCCTCTTGGGAGGGACATTTACAAGGGAAAGCGCCATTTGCCAGGGGGTCTCCCTCTCCGTACTGGGAAGGGGAAGATGACTAAATCAAGCAGAAAGTCATCCATGGAGAAGGCGCCAACTTAGTCTTCGTAGCAAGCCTTACCCTGTTTACCCTGCTTTTCCTGGTCACTTCCTCTCCCCACCACTTTTCTTTTGTCTCTAGGGAAAGATGGTATTTAAGGTGGTAACCTAGGCCATCTTGAGGCCACTTTAATGAGTTACTCATTTCCCCTGGGTATTTCCCATGTATACATGAGGTAAACATGTTATAAAAAATTCTCATTGTATTTCTTTTGTTAATCTTTCATCACAGGGATCTCAGCTAAGAACTCAGAAGGGTTAAGGAAAACTACTTTTCCTCCCCTTCAGCAAGGACTTTTGAGGACCACTATTAAAACTGCTAAAGGCCACTGGCTCTCAACTTTGCCTGAATTAACTAGGGGAACTTTCCTATCTCCTGATGCCTGATAGCCAAAAACCCTGATTGCTCTGGGGTGTGGCCAGGTGAGCAGATTTTTAAAGCTTCCCAATTGCTTCCAACATGGAGTCAAGATTGAAAACCACTAGTTTAGGTACTCACCTTCCCTAATCTTCTACAGCAATGTTGATACTGAGGGGCTGTTGGGCACAAAAGCCTTTCGATGTCCCCCTTTCTTGATTATAGGAAATAGGCTTCATTCAGCCTCCAAGACCTTCCTCAGTTCCAAGAAGCAGGTTCAAATGGATGCTAATTATGGAAGGGAAGGGATGAGGCAACAACGGAATAACAGTCAAAAGAAACAATAGTGCAGCCTTGGGCAGGTCCTGGTCCCCCCTCTCGAGGCAAATACAGAACGAAATATTTGAGCTGTTTCACAGATACTGAAACCCCTACCAGATGGGAGACGTTAACTGCATGCTGCCCACAAGCACTAGACCCCAGACGTAGGGGAACCAGAAGGCTGATGATGCTGACTCGCACTTACCTCACCACCAACCAATCAGAAGACTGCCCGTGAGCTGACCACGCCCTCTTTGACCCATTCCTGTAAAACTCCTCACTACCCTCTCCAGGTCTGGACACACAGTTTTGAGGACAGGAGCCTGCTGAGGCCCTCTTTGCCTGGCAAAGCAGTAAAATTATTCTTTTCTGCTTCACCCAGAACTCTGCCTCAGAGATCTGATGCAGTGTCAAGGTCCAGAGGCTGAATTCAGCTGCAGTATCACTTATGTTTTGGCACACAGGATTCAATAGTGAATGCTTCCATAGGAAGGAGAAAACTTTACAGGGTGGGGGGTGGTGGCTAGAACCCCATCTGTTTCTCCAAAATCACTGATTACTTTACCTGTTTTTAAGGCTGGTAAACTTGCCACTTAGTCTTATTACCAGGGCATAGCACAGTATCTCCTTTCCCTTGTGAAATGGATTCATCTATCCTGAGCCCCCAAGACTCTTCCCAACCACCCATTCAACAGCCATGTCAATTGTCCAAGTCAGTCAGTTTGCTGTGTGTTAGAATTTCCTGGACACTTTTTAAAAATACAAATGCCTGGGCCCCACCCAGATGGTCTGATATAACTGGTCTGGGGTGCAACCTGGGTCTCGGGATTTTTTTTTATTCAAGCCATGGGGCTTCTGGGATCTTAGTTCCCCAACCAGGGATTGAACCTGAGTCCTGGACAGTGGGAGCATAGAGTCCTAACCACTGGACAACCAGGGAATTCCCCGGGCCTCGAGATTTTTAAGAGTCTCGGCAGATCCTAGTGTTCAGCTGTTTGAAAACCACTGGTCCCAGTGAGATTTGATTTAGTGTTGAGAAACTAAACTTATTTTTGCACCAAAAGATTCTAACAAAAATAGTCTCCAAGACAAGCAGCTATGCAGAATTGTCATATTTTCAAACTAAGAACTCCTATACAATGCGATGAAGTGCTGTAAATGCAACAGAGAATGCTTGGGGATGAATCATTACTGGGAACACTGTATTCCAAATCTAAATTGCCCCTTCCCACAGCTAAGACCCCTACAGTGTCTTGGAGTCTCTGGCATGATCTATGCAGAGTTCATGGGCATGCCAGGTCTACAGATGTGAAGGCAAAGTACTTCTGCATAACAGCGTCTCTCAACTCATCAACTCTACCTCCTGGTGGGCCAACGTTATACCAACATCAAATGCAAATTACAGATAAACTAATTTCAGTCCTAACTGCCTCTACCTCATCTCCCAAGGGGGGCTGCTGTTTGCGATCACACCTCCATAGCAATGTGCCACCTGCGGACTGTCATTTTCATCAGACGTGCCTAATTACACAGTCTCATTCTGAAACTATCCTCCTGTATTCATTCCCAGGATCCCCAGTGGTGGAAGACATTTTCCCCAGTTTCAAATATCCTCTCTGCACATTTGCAGAGGACACTCTCGATGTCCAGACGAGCATCTGAGAGGAGTCGCCACTCCTGACAACAATCTTGAGGGAGATATGGAAGAGGAGTTTAAATAAATGTCAAAAGAGAGACGTGGATGCTTTGTTCTGTGGTGAAAAGTCCATCCTCTGGCTGAAAGGGATGCATGCCAGATGATGAGTCACGCTGAGTGGGATGGAATGTGAAGAGCAAGGAACAGTATGTAACAGGAGCCTTCTGAACCATGGCTGAAGGCAGACAAGCAGGAGGAAAGCTTGTGGCCTCAGATTTTCTTAGGCTGAGCGATCTGGAAGCGAACAGACAAAACATCTGGGAGACACTGTGGTGGTTTGGCCTGGCTGAGCCCCCTGGGAGTTCTCGCCACATGCAGATGAAGATACAGACTCAAGAAAATTGTGGGTTAGAAGGGAAACTGCTATTTGTCAACAACCCCCTAGTGAGACATGGTCCTCTTCCCACACCAAGGGCAGTCTGTCTGGGGGTGAAGAGATGACTCAACCAGGGAGAAGAAAACCACTCTGTTAGGGAAGCGCAGCAGATTCTGCTAGCAAAGCTGTCTCTCCAGGCCATGGCCAGAAAGAGAAACAAGAAGCAGTTGTGTTTTATTAAGCCCACTGGCTTTTCCAGACTGAGTTTCAAATTCCAGTAAAAATACAATTCTGTACAAGTGGTTTTCACACTTCGGCCTGCATCAGAATCCCCTGGGGAGCCTCTGAAGACACGCCCCCCTCCCAGCATTTCCGTGTCTCTGGTCCTGCAGGGCTGCGCGAGGGTCCGAGAATCTCCATCTCCAATCATTTCCCAGAGGACTCCAATGGGCCGGGGTCATGTTCTGAGGGCCACTGCTTTGAGGATGATGCTGGGGATAAAGGATGACTTACACGTGACTCTGAGCACTCATACCCAAGTACCTCTTTGTAAATATCTAGGTCCCCAGTAGGTCAAGTGAGCACAGGACTAGGAGTCACATGGAAGATGCTGACTGTGGCTGCCCAGGACATGACTGGTGTGACAGCCACTTCTGGTTTCATATACTAAATAGCAGCTGAATGTCAAACAAGAAAAATACCGTTAAAACACTGGTGGGAGCATAAAGGGAAATACCAAACCCCATGCACAGAAAGCAGAGTGTGTGTGGGATGGAGTTGGCGGGGGCGGGGGCGGGGGGCGCGGAGGGGAGGGCGCGGTGAGAGACTCAGAAGATGAAGGAATGTTATTTTGTGGATGAGATGCTCATCTTTTATATGGAAGACAGACCAGCCTTCAGGGAAGGAGCAGGAGGGTGTCGGTTATTTATTTACTAATCTCATGACTATTAATGTCCACAGGGTACATGCGCTTATGGTGATCTATACATCTGAAAGAATATCCTAGTCGGGAGCTGTGATGTTGGGGTAAGGAGCCAGTGGAAGTGGGGGTTGTCTTCCCTGAAGACTTAAATTTGGGACTCGACCATTGTTTATTGGGCAGCCAGGGCTGGTTTTAGTTAGACTCTCCTAGATGCAGGAGAGTGGATATAATGATATCTCAAGTGCTATTTCTTCTTTAGGTAAAGAAAGCATGTAAAGAAAAGTCAGTGCTTCAGTGGGATGCTACGCACTGTCTATAGTTCATCCTTCCCTGTGACCTCATTCTGAGTCTATGAAAGCTATTTAACAACTCTGTAAGCTCGAGATAATTGGTAGCAAAGTAATTATTGCCTGTAGACATGCAAATGGAGGGCCCAGCACCTTCCCTCTCTCATGGGAAGAAGGAAGAAGCAGCTTTTATCTCCACCATCCTGCAATACCACTGTGATGCCAGCCTGGAGGTAGGGCGGACTCAGCAGGCTAAGGGTGCAGTCCCCAACGAGATTGCCCTCATTTCAGATGCCAGCTGCAAGTTTGGGAGTCGTCAAGCTACCAGCACTTCTGACCAACTGGCCACTAACTCAGGGAAGCCCACTACTCCCTTATGCTTGAGAATTCATGAGAATGACTCACAGAACTCAGGAAGTCTCGATAGTTATGACTGCAATTTTGTAATATAGGATCCAAGTGAGGACGGGTCAAATGAAAAGACATGCAGGGTGAGGTCCAGAAGGGTCTCAAACACAGAGCTGCTGCGTCCTCTTCCAGTGGAATCAGGGCATGTAAAACTCAGAACATGGGTGCTCACTAACCAGGAAGCTCTTTGGAGACCACTGTTCAGAGTTTGTACTGAGGTCTCATTACATAGGTATGATCAGCTGGATAATTGACTACATGATGGAACTCAATATCCAGCACCCCCCCTCTTCCTGGAGGTCCAGGGGACATCCCCTGGCTCACAGCCACAACCCTCTAATGACAAGGTTGTCTAATCACATGATTGGCCCCATCCTTAGCATGAACACCAATGTGGTACAAGGACCCACCATGAATAATAATCCTTCTATCATTTGGGGCTTCCCTGGTTGTTCAGACTGTAAAGAATCTGCCTGCAATGCAGGAGACCTTGCTTCAATCTCTGGGTCAGAAAGATCTCCTGGAGAAGGAAATGGCAACCCCACTCCAGCATTCTTGCCTGGGAAACCCCATGGAAGGAGGAGCCTAGAGGGGTATATAGTCTATGAGGTCGCAAAGAGTTGGACACAACTGAGTGACTATCACTCAGGAAATTCCAAGGATTTAACATTTCCCTCCCAGGAGCTACAGAGACAAAGGCCAACCAATTCTTTATTATACCTCAGTCCCCATTCTGAATATAAAAATATACGTTTTTGTATTCTCGATCCATATACATGTCTGTTTTTCAGATGGATCGTTTAACTGGTTACAACATCACTGGGTTTCTTGATTTTTATTTTTAAAACCAAGGTATCTATGGCAGGAGGAAAGCTGGGACTGCTCTTGGATAACCCCATCTTTTTGTGGTTAAGAAGACAACGACAAGAGATGAGGGATGTGCCCCTGGAGTCTCATAGCCAGGTGGAGCCCACTTGGGATTGGAATTCGCACTTCCAGACTCTAAGTTGTGTTTGTAGCAGGGAAAAATCATTTTCCCTCTACCTTTCCAGGTACTTGGCTGAGGTCCCCATAATCAAAGACAGAAGAACAAAAGCTTAACAACATGAATACCTCCTGCATGTATGGGAGAGACCCAGCAGAACTGAAAAGTGAAGTGTTAGTCACTCAGTCGTGTCTGACTCTTCGCGACTCAATGAACTGTAGCCCGCCAGGCTCCTCTGTCCATGGAATTCTCCAGGCAAGAATGCTGGAGTGGGTTGCCATTTCCTTCCCCAGGGGATCTTCCTAACTCAGGGATTGAACCTGGGTCTCCTGCATTTCTGGCTGATTCTTTACCATCTGAGCCACCAGGGAAGCCCTAGCAGAACTCAGTATCTCCCCAAAAAGGTCCAAGTCACCACTGTAAATACCATCTTCAGCTAAAGACAACAGATGTTGGGTGGAGGGAAATGGGCTCAGGCGAGGTTTTCAGGCAAAGCAGAGTAAACAAGGGTAAGAATGTTAACCAGATTTATTTATTTATTTTTTTTCTTTTTTTTTTTTTTAATTTTAAAATCTTTAATTCTTACATGTGTTCCCAAACGTGAACCCCCCTCCCACCTCCCTCCCCATAACATCTCTGTGGGTCATCCCCATGCACCAGCCCCAAGCATGCTGTATCCTGCGTCAGACATAGACTGGCGATTCAATTCTTACATGATAGTATACATGATAGAATGCCATTCTCCCAAATCATCCCACCCTCTCCCTCTCCCTCTGAGTCCAAAAGTCCGTTATACACAGCTGTGTCTTTTTTCCTGTCTTGCATACAGGGTCGTCATTGCCATCTTTCTAAATTCCATATATATGTGTTAGTATACTGTATTGGTGTTTTGATTGATGCCTTTACCACAGGTAGAATTTCTAGACATTAAGAATCATCCTTCTTTTCCTGGTACAGAGACGGAGTGTGCATGCATGCTCAGTCATGTCTGACTCTTTGCGACCCCATGGACTGCAGCCACTAGGCTCCTCTGTCCATGGGATTCTCCAGGCAAGAACACCACAGTGGGTTGCCATTTCCTTCTCCAGGGGATCTTCCTGACCCAAATATCGAACTGCATTTCCTTTATCTCCTGTATTGGTAGGCATTCTTTACCACTGAGCCACCTGGGAAGCCCTTCAGTTCAGTTCAGTTCAGTTCAGTTCAGTTGCTCAGTCGTGTCCGACTCTTTGCGACCCCATGAATTGCAGCACGCCAGGCCTCCCTGTCCATCACCAACTCCTGGAGTTCACTCAAACTCACGTCCATTGAGTCAGTGATGCCATCCAGCCATCTCATCCTCTGTCGTCCCCTTCTCCTCCTGACCCCAATCCCTCCCAGCATCAGAGTCTTCTCCAATGAGTCAACTCTTCACATGAGGTGGCTAAAGTACTAGAGTTTCAGCTTTAGCATCATTCCTTCCAAAGAACACTCAGGACTGATCTCCTTTAGGATGGACTGGTTGGATCTCCTTGCAATCCAAGGGATTCTCAAGAGTCTTCTCCAACACCACAGTTCAAAAGCATCAATTCTTCAGCACTCAGCTTTCTTCACAGTCCAACTCTCACATCCATACATGACCACTGGAAAAACCATAGCCTTGACTAGATGGACCTTTGTTGGCAAAGTAATGTCTCTGCTTTTTAATATGCTATCTATGTTAGTCATAACTTTCCTTTACAAATGGAGATTTCACTTATAACAAAAGGCTAACTTCTATTCTGTTTGCAGAGCTTCTACTGTATAGGCTGTTTCTTAACAATAATCAGTTCAGAATAATCCGTATGCCAAAGAGGCATATTTGGAGGTGGAGGGGGGCATGTCCTGCTCTTTCACATTCCTCACCAACATGTATACCACATAGCCAAACACTCTGTTTTCCTCCCTTCCCTGCCCTAGGCTTCTGAAGAGCACAGCATCCAGGCCCTGACTTACTCCCATTAGGAACTCTCTGCTTGTCCTGACTCTTCCTTTATATCAGGATTTCCCTGGTCGTCCAGTGGTTGACTCTGCACTCTCAGTGCAGGGGCCCTGGGTTCAATCCCTGGTCAGGGAACTAGATCCCATGTGCTGCAACTAAGACCTGGCACAGCCAAATAAACAAATACTAAAAAGAAAAAGAACTCCTTGGGGTTGAGTGTAGGGCTTTGGCCCAACTGGCACCTACATTACCTAAGATGATTCCACTGGCATGTGCAATGTACTTACAACCGTTGACAAATACATAAATGCTACTTAATGCAAAAGTCTGTAAGTGAATGATAGCAAACAATGATGATTAACATTCATAGGACATTGACTTTCTGCCTGCAAATTACTTTCCTTGCACTAACACATGTAAAACTCACATCAACTCCACAGATTAGGTATTATTATTAGTGCTACTTTACAGCTAAGGAAACTGAAGTTTATAAAGTTTGAAAAACTTATCAAGACAGAAGATGGCAGAGTATAGTCTGTTTGCTTATTGAGTTGAAGTCAATCTTTAGGCTAGCTTTTCTCAAACTTGAGCATGCATCAGGATCAGCTCCTGGAGGGCTTGCTAAAACACCTGGGGTGGATCGTGGAATTAGCATTTCTAGCAAGTTCTCAGGGGACAAGGATAATACTGGCTTTGAGTCTACAGGCTAACCACTGCTCTAGGCTTTGCTGGCCGACAGTGAACAGAAATAAACATAGGTCAACACAACCTAAGGAGAAATGTAGGCCATGTTTTATACACTGAGAGCAATCTGGTACATTTTTCATTTTTATCAAGCAGACATGAGTGACCCAGCTTTACTCTTTCACTGTTTATTAAGCATATGACGGGATTGGGGCAGAGTGTGAAATGAAAGGAAGGGGTGTCTTCTGGCAGTCTTGGGATCTTTCAAGAAATGGGGGGGGAAATGCCAGTAAAGTTATCTGTTTCTGTGCAGATTCCAAACTGAAATACAGTTTGAAAACTGTCTCCAAATCAGAACATTTTATCAACTAATGTGTTCTGAGAACATGATACGGGGGAACAGAAAACAATTATGTGAAACTCTTTTCTTTTTTTTCCATCCAAGCCCGTGCCAGGCAGGAAGAAGGTGGTGGTGGTAGGTACCTTCAGTGGCCTTTAGGGGGAAAAATACATTCATTGTTCATCAGCCCAGGCCTTCTGCAAGAACACAGCCCCTAGCTGTGACATCGTGGTCAGCTGCTGCTCTGCTGACCAAGACCCACACAATACCCCTTGTCTTTCTCAGTTTAAGGTGTTGGATTGGCCATCAAATACGCATTAGAACAATCCATTCAAGAAGCACCCACACTGATCAAGGAGGGATCTTTGGTGAGAAAGAGTAGGCCATTTAAAGCGGAGGTTCTCAAAATTCACTGCAAAATGACATCACTTGGGGGAGCTTTTATAAATCCAAAGTCCAGGCCTTAGTCCAGACCCATTACAACAGAATCTACAAGTGGATCCAAGCACTGGCATCTTTGAAGTTGCCCAGGCGACGCCAATGTGCAACTAAGCTTAAGAGTCAGTGTCCTGAGAATTCCCTGGATGCTGAGTGGTTAGGACTCTGCACTTCCACTGCTGAGAGCATGGGTTCAATCCCAGGCTGGGGAACTAAGATCACACAAGGTGCACAGAGTGGCCAAAAAAACCGAAAGAGTCAGTGTCTTGAAGAACTTCTGATCTATTAAGTTGAATAAGATTCCCCAGGGGATCTTGCTAAAAGGCAGACTCCTCTGACTTAGTAAGTCTAGAGTGGGGCCTAAAAGACTGTAAGCTCCTAGATGGAATGTATCTCAAGCATAAGAATAGCAGCAAAATGCCTAGCAAAGCTGTGCTCCACTAAATGCAAAGATATCCAGCTGCTGAGACCTTCTGGCTTGGCTGGAGTCAGAGCAAGCACCAGATCAAATCAAGACGACATCAGCCATTCAGCCCCATTGAGAGTGTTATATCCTGTCTCTGGTGAGGCAACAGCTGAAATCCTAATTTCTCTTACCGGGCCTCACTACACAAAATGCTCAGCACTTCCTAGTATAGAATATTGTGCCCTCTGGACAGACTGTTGGATTTGATGAACCCTCAGTAATCCCATGTTTACCGGCATTGCTCAGTGAAATCAGATTTCAGAGGACAGCATTTTCTTCCATATGGTGTGCATGGGACTAAGCCTTGCCAATTAATTTTCTAAGTCATCAGGCATTCCGTTCTCCCTCTACCACCAGAATTCTGATTTGTACCAGGCATATGTTATTCAGTGACATCCTCCCCTCTTCCTGCCCATGCTAGCAATTCACCAAATATCACCATCTTCTTCCCTACTGGTCTACCAATCACAGCCTCCTGTGCTATCAGGTGCAGTCACGTGACTGGATTGTCGCCAATGGAATGTAAGTAGAAATAATGTGTGTGGCATGCAGACCAGGCCCATAAAAATCTCTCCCCATGTGATCTTCTAAGTGCTTTCCCCTCTGCCAACTTTGTGCAAATATGCTCAGCAACTTGGAAGCCATGTGCTACAGATGGTAGAGCCATAAGATGGAGAGGGAGCTTCCTGCCAATTAGGAACACTTCTTTTTTGACTTTATGGAGAATACAGTTCTTTTGTGTTTGAATCATTCCACCATTTGTAAGTTTTCTTATAGCTGCTAAACATTTTAATTACTATACCTTGCAACCATCACAATCTACTTTCCATGGACAAGCAGAACTTGGGGATATGGAGAGAGAACCATGAGTCACCCAGTTGACAGCAGAGCCTGCACCCCCTACTAGAGAGCAAAGTGTTTGTTGGAGGAATCAAAGAGAGTCCCTTCTTCTTCATGGATCCCTCTTACTCTGCCTCTCCACTGCTAGACTGTTGCAAGAGGGCTTAGAAGATAAGAGATATGGTGAGCCAAAGAAGGACTGCTGAGATCTACTTTTTGTATTGGTTTTAAGAATGAGAATGATGATACATGCACCCCAGTGTTCATAGCAGCACTATTTACAATAGGTAAGACATGGAAGTAACCTAAATGTCCATCAACAGTGGAATGGATAAAGAAGATGTGGTACATATACACAATGGAACACTACTCAGCCATGAAAAAAGAATGAAACAATGCCATTTTCAGCAGCGTGGATGGACCTACAGATTATCATATGAAGTGAAGCAAGACAAAGAAAGGCAAATATATGATATCACTTCTAGGCAGAATCTAAAAGAAATGATACAAATGAACTTATTTACAAAATAGAAATAGATCCACAGACATAGAAAACAAACTTATGGTTACCAAAAGAGAAAGGGGAGGACAAATTAGGAGTTTGGGATAAGCAGATACAAACTAGTATATATAAAATAGATACTCAACAAGGTCCTACTGTATAGCACAGGTATCTATATTCAATGCCCTATAATAACCTATAATGGAAAAGAATCAGAAAAAGAATATATATAACTGAATCATTTTGCTGTTCACTTGAAAGGAGAGAAGGTAGGGAGAATAAATGATGGTGATGATAAGTAACATGATTAACACATGCCGTCACTGTTATACAGCTTCATACATACTACCTCATTCATTCTGCAGAACAATCCAATCATTAAGTACTATTAATATTCTCCTTTCACAAAGGCAAAAATAGAGGCCCAGAGAGATGACTGCTCTGCTAGAGGCAGAGCCAAGAGGCAAACCCAGGCAGCCTGCCTCCAGTTCTCATGCTGGTATCCACTGTACTGGGCAGTTTCAGGCTCTGGGAGAGAGCGAGCCACCAGTGAAAGGTAATGTGTGTGTCTGTAGTTTCTTCTCTGTCTTAAGAGTGAAACTTCAGCTGGACAGAGCAGGAACCTGGCAGAATCAGGGAACCCTAACAACTGGAGAACCCTCAATACATGTGGCATAGTCATATGAAGACGCCCTTTAGGCAGCTCACACTTGGCCAACTACACAGTCTATTTTTCACCATTGCTCAAGGTTTAGACCCAAAATAACACATTTAAATATAACCTCATGGGGACCTTAAATGAATGAATACATGCATGCATGATAATAGGCTCAGTTTCTTTATTCTTCTTTTGCCACGCTAGTGGTATGTGGGATCTTAGGTCCCCGACCATGGATCGAATCCACATCCCTTGCAGTGTCTTAACCACTGGCCCATGAGGGAAGTCCCTCAGTTTCTTCCATGCCTATTTCCTTACACTTATACTTTATTTGTATCCTCATAATTTTTAATTTTTATTATCTTGAAAAGATTATACAGCCAAATAGTATATGCAATATATAAGTATATTTGAGGATAATAAAATGCACATCTCTGCACATACAACCAAGCTGAAGATAAAAAACATTCTAGGATCTTTGAAGTGCCCTGTGTACCCCTTCTTAGTCTCATATTTTTACTCCCCCACCTTCAAAAGGTATTCAAAATCATTTTAATTATCCCCTTGCTATCTTTTTCGCCTTACCCCAGAGTTCCTCAATAGTGGCACTATTGACATTTTTGATGGGATAATCTTTTGTTGTGGGGGGCTGTCCTATGCTGTTATGAGTTGAATTATACTCCCCCCCCACAAGATGTAGTGAAGTCCTAACTCCCAACACCTCAAATCTGACCTTATCTGAAAAATAGGGTGGTACTAGAGTAATTAGTTAAAATGAGGTTTTACTGGAGTAGGGTGGGTCTTTAATTAAATGTGACTTGTGTCAATTAACTCTATATATTAATACATGGAATTATACATGTGTCCTTCTATGACTTGCTGCCTTTTTGATCGGTGTTATGTGTCTGAGATTCACCCAGGATGGTGTATGGAGCTGGTGTGTATTCATTTTCTCTTCTGTATGGCATTCCATGCTGCCAATATGCCTGGTTCCCCACTCCTTCCATCCAGGGAAAAGATGGAGACAGGGAAGTTTCTCAGCTGTCTCGTACAGACAAGAGAGTTGTGGGTACATTTACTGTTCACTCTAACACCAAAGGTGAAATGCTTCAGGATCCTCACCTTATGGAGGGTTCTCCTATTAAGATCTCTACCTTAGTGTTCCCTAGGCTTTATTGTTTCCCAACCCTTGTCCCCAGCAGAACTTGAGGGTCACTTTCCCCTGCCCTTTGACCTTTGTAGATTTCCTTCTTGCTTGCCAGTTTAGGAAGTGCATTTGAAAAGCTCATTATTCCAGAAGTATTTTCAGGACTCTTAGAACTGAAGAAATATGTTTTTCTCTTCCAAGAAAGAAGAGAATAAATTCTTGGAACTGAACTGATTAGTTTGGTAAATCTTAAGAAGTCTTAGAGTTGAACACTGAAACACCTCAGTTCAGTTCAGTCACTCAGTCGTGTCCGACTCTGCGACCCCATGAATCACAGCACGCCAGGTCTCCCTGTCCATCACCAACTCCCGGAGTCCATCCAAACCCATGTCCATTGAGTTGGTGATGCCATCCAACCATCTCATCCTCTGTGTCCCCTTCTCCTTCTGCCTTCAATCTTTCCCAGCATCAGGATCTTTTCAAATGAGTCAGCTCTCCGCATCAGGTGGACAAAGGATTGGAGTTTCAGCTTCAACATCAGTCCTTCCAATGAACACCCAGGACTGGTCCCCTTTAGGATGGACTGGTTGGATCTCCTTGAAGTCCAAGGGACTCTCAAGAGTCTTCTGCAACACCACATTTCAAAAGCATCAATTCTTCAGTGCTCAGCTTTCTTCACAGTCCAACTCTCACATCCATACATGACCACTGGAAAAACCATAGCCTTGACTAGATGGACCTTTGTTGGCAAAGTAATGTCTCTGCTTTTGAATATG
This sequence comes from Budorcas taxicolor, assembly GCF_023091745.1. Taxonomy (NCBI): domain Eukaryota; kingdom Metazoa; phylum Chordata; class Mammalia; order Artiodactyla; family Bovidae; genus Budorcas; species Budorcas taxicolor. The sequence continues at coordinate 129,751,428 of NC_068935.1, read as the reverse complement.
CTGTCTAGGTTGGTCATAACTTTCCTTCCAAGGAGTAAGCATCTTTTAATTTCATGGCTGCAATCACCATCTGCAGTGATTTTGGGGCCCAGAAAAAGAAATTCAGCCACTGTTTCCCCATCTATTTCCCATGAAGTGATGGGACCGGATGCCATGATCTTCGTTTTATGAATGTTGAGCTTTAAGGCAACTTTTTCGCTCTCCTCTTTCACTTTCATCAAGAGGCTCTTTAGTTCTTCACTTTCTGCCACAAGGGTGGTGCCATCGCATATCTGAGGTTATTGATATTTCTCCTGGCAATCTTGATTCCAGCTTGTGCTTCATCCAGCCCAGGGTTTCTCATGATGTACTCTGCATATAAGTTAAATAAGCAGGGTGACAATATACAGCCTTGACGTACTCCTTTTCCTATTTGGAACCAGTCTGTTCCATGTCCAGTTCTAATTGTTGCTTCCTGACCTGCATATAGATTTCTCAAGAGGCAGGTCAGGTGGTCTGGTATGCCCTTCTCTTTCAGAATTTTCCACAGTTTATTGTGATCCACACAGTCAAAGGCTTTGGCATAGTCAATGAAGCAGAAATAGATGTTTTTCTGGAACTCTCTTGCTTTTTCCATGATCCAGCAGATGTTGGCAATTTGATCTCTGGTTCCTCTGCCTTTTCTAAAACCAGCTTGAACATCTGGAAGTTCACGGTTCATGTGTTGCTCAAGCCTGGCTTGGAGAGTTTTGAGCATTACTTTGCTAGCGTGTGAGATGAGTGCAATTGTGTGGTAGTTTGAGCATTCTTTGGCATTGCCTTTCTTTGGGATTGGAATGAAAACTGACCTTTTCCTGTCCTGTGGCCGCTGATGAGTTCTCCAAATCTGCTGACATATTGAGTGCAGCACTTTCACAGCATCATCTTTTAAGATTTGAAATAGCTCAACTGGAATTCCATCATCTCCACTAGCTTTGTTCGTTGTTATACTTCTTAAAGCCCACCTGACTTCACATTCCAGGATGTCCGGCTCTAGGTGAGTGTGAGTAATCACACCTTCGTGATTATCTGAGTTGTGAAGATCTTTTTTGTACAGTTACCTGGCAGGACTTCCCTGGTGGCTCAGACGGTAAAGTGTCTGTCTACAATGCGGGAGACCTGGGTTCAATCCCTGGGTTGGGAAGATCCCCTGGAGAAGGAAATGTCAATCCACTCCAGTACTACTGCCTGGAAAATCCCGTGGACAGAGGAGCCTGGTAGGCTACAGTCCATGGGGTCGCAAAGAGTCGGACACAACTGAGCGACTTCACTCACTCTGTATTTTTGCCACCTCTTCTTACTATCTTCTGCTTCTGTTAGGTCCATACCATTTCTGTCCTTTAACAGTATATTTACAGCTAACCACCATTTTTCATGAACCATAAGAAAACCTTGCACCATCTATGGAAGACTGCCCCTCCAGCATTTCACTTACCCACCACATTGCTATTCATTACTTAACTGAATAATTTCACCATTAAGCACACATCCATCCCTGAGCCTAGTTCCAGGAGAATCCACTTTGCTTTATGTACAGAATCAGAAACACTGAGCTTAGACGCATGATCTGCATTCCTACTCCAAATTTATAGAAGTCATGTGCCCCCTCTGTATTTTGTTGAGATTTCTAGGGCTGTTCCATAATTTCAGGGTCCAGTCATCCTCCTGGAGAAATTTCACTACTATGACTATGAGGTTTGCCTTGTAGAAGCTGCACAATCAAGCCAGAAGCCACCTCTGGGGCATCCTTTCCTATCAAGAGATTTAAATCCAAAGCAAGAGGCAAACTTTTATGCAAAATAAATAAAACAAAACCAGGTTGGGGAGGAAGGGAAGACTGCAAATATTCTGACATATTCCAAATGCCAAAAGCCCACAAGTCTATTTTCATGCATGCATGTATTCTTTCATTTAAGGTCCCCATGAGGTTATGTTTGAATGTGTTATTTTGGGTCTCAGTCAGAAGCAATGGTAAAAAATAGATTATGTATTTGGCTAAGTATGGGCTACTCCTTGTCAATTGCTTCCACCCCTGTCATTTGTCTCTCTCAACACCTTTACCCTGATTTATTGTCCTGTACTTAAAATTACATTGTTTACTTATTTTTATAATCTTATAAAAGTATTATATTAATTTCAATAATATACAAATTATTTACTTAGCCTAATTACATTCATTCTTAACAAGAAGATCTTGGTTACCTCTGCATCTAAGCTTCTCTCAGAGTCTGTCATACAGTACCTGCTCAATAAATATTTGCTGAATAGTGAAATGAATGCAGAATTAGAATTCGAGAGAAAAATAAATATATATTTTTTTACTCGAAAGTATGTCCACTCCAGTGTTCTTGCCTGGAGAATCCCAGGGACGGGAGAGCCTGGTGGGCTGCTGTCTATGGGGTCACACAGAGTTGGACACAACTGAAGTGACTTAGCAGCAGCAGCAGCAGCATGTGCTATTATTTAACTATTTCAACTCATTTTCTGCATTCATAATTAGGGATCAGGTAACATTAATCTAGCATTTAGCGGCACCAGTACTCTCCACATGAATAAGATAGTATTAACATTAGAACACAGCTGACTTTTGAGCAAAGAACTTTTTTGTTAGGTTTTGATCATGATCAAGTCTCCTTCATCTGGACAAAAAGAAAGAAAACCTCCTTTGAGTTTATTTTGACTCCATCTCCCATCCCCAGAAAATGCTCCCCTTTCCCTCTCCCTTTAAACTACACTTGGTGTCTGAACTTTCAGCATGTTTTCACCTCCCAACAAGCCCTTCAACCAAACAGCTTTCACTCGTGTCATCACAATATCCAAGACACTAAAACCCTCAGAAACTCTTCTGCTCCCAACCTTCCTGAGCTCTTGGCATCATTAAATGCATCCCTTCCAAAAGCATCCTCAGGACCTCCCTGGTGCTCCAGTGGCTAAGACGCTGCACTCCCAATGCAGGGGGCCTGGGTTCGATACCCAGTCAGGCAACTAGATCCCACACGCTACAACTACAAAATTCTGCATAATGCAACTAAAAGACCTCGTGTGCTGCAACTAAACATCTTGCATGCTACAATTAAGAATTGGGGCAGTCAAATAAATAAGTAAATAAGCATTTTTAAAAAACCAGAAGCATCCTGTTCATGGTGCTAGCATGACACCAGTTTTTCTGCTTGTCTCCCTAAGGCTTGGAAGCTCCCTCAGAACCCCCTTGTCTCTTCTATTTCACCTTGAAGCCCAGTTCTTCCCCTTTGTTCCTCTCCTTTCTTCTTCCTCCCGATTTTCTACCCACGTCATTCATTCTCTGGCCTGTTTTAGCCATTGCACCTCCCTCAGGCACGGGCAGAAGACCTGTATGCCTAACTCTTAACTCTCCATCTTCATCCAGTTGTGGCAGAAGCACCTCCATCTTAACATGTTGCAAACCAGATGTGCACTCTTTCTCCAATCCTAGGGATCCCTCTCTTGGGGGATGGCCCCACCACCTACCCACACAGTTTATTAGGAATCATTTCTGATACTCCTTCTTCATGTCCACATCCCAACCAGACAGTTAAACATCTGACTCTGAATTTCGCTCCATTCCCATGGCCCCATTAGTCCTCACTTGCTATAACAATATAAGCTTCCTTAAAAGCAATTTGTCTCCATCAATTAGTTTTCTAAAGATATCATTTTAAAACCCAAATATGCTCATGTTTAAGCATTTCAATTTCTTCCAACTGATCTTAGTATAAGACTCAAAAATCTTACCTGGGTATTTCACATTCTCATTCTTCCCTCCAATCCTCCACCCATACCCGACATAGAAAACTCTCATTATAAAACTCTCAGTTTAAGTATATTTTCCACTGTAAACCCCTATCCTGATTCCCAGATAGGTGAGAGCTCCATTATTTGCTTTCTTAGCATCTAGTACTTCTTAGCACTTGTCACAAGGGTAATAAAGTGATTATAAATAATAACTGTACAAATTATTATTTTATGTATGTATGTCCTTGTAGGAGGATGAGATTCAATGAGGTCAGTGGTTTGTCTATGGTTTTTAACCACTTCCTAACCCTTTTCTGCATCAAAGCATGAGGAGAAAAATGATATTTACAAGGGAAACTGGAATAAGGAGGGCAAGAGGCTACTTCCGGCCAAAGGCCGCCAACCTGTGGTCTCTGGTTGGCTGAGACTCTGCCCTTCACCTTGGGCTGGAGTAATACATGTCTCAGCACACATGGCTACCAGGCTAGTTGGGAAACTCACCTTTCCACTGACATTATATCCCTAGGGCTTGCATGGTTTTTCTACTCTAACACACTGCTTCCCAACAGAGCTTTTTTCCCCCTCGCTAGAGATATTTAAGATGAGTCTAAAGGAAATTTACTCCAAGTCTAAAGTTTACCCAGTAATCATCCAGCAAGGCCTTGGAGACTTCACTAGTTTAGGAGATGAACAAGGAGATTGTAAGTACAAGCCCACATGGGAAAGGAGGAGGAGGGCAGCCACAAACATGTCAGTGAGGGCTCTCCTGGTGGTTCAGTGGTAAAGAATATGCTTGCCAATGCAGAGGACAAGGGTTCAGTCCCTGGTCTGGGAAGATCCCACATGTCACAAAGGAACTAAGTTGGAGAGCCTGTGCGCTAGAGCCTGGGAGCTACAGCTGCTGAAGCCCAAATGCCCTGGAGGCCTGTGATCCACAAGAGAAACCACCGCAATGAGAAGCCTGTGTACTGCAGCAGAGTACTGCTCACCACCACTAGAGAGAAGCAGTGAAGACCCAGCACAGCCAAAAATAACGAATTAATAAAATTTTGAATAATGCCAGTAAATACAGGCATTACAAAAGGAGCTCCAGCATGCAGAAGCCTGGACTTATGGTGCCCAGTTTTGATGTATTGCAGACTGCTCTAAGGGGAAATAAAAGGAAATTTAAGTACCTACCTACAGGACTTCCCTGTTGCTCAAACAGTAAAGAAACTGCCTGTGATGCAAGAGACAAGGGTTTGATCCCTGAGTTGGGAAGTTCTTCTGGAGAAGGGAATGGCAATCCACTCCAGTATTCTTGCTGGGAGAATTCTATGGACAGAGAAGCCCGGTGGGCTACTGTCTGTGGGGTCGCAAAGAGTTAGACATGACTGAGTGACTAACACACACACACATACCTACTGTTATATGCTTGTTTGTATATTTTTACATTATATACATATATTATAGTTCTGATACAGTACATATATTATAAAAGAAAGCAAAATTGTGAACTTAACATGATACAGATGAACTAAAACAGATCTTAAAAGTCTTGCTAATTAGGATGTTTCATATTTTTATTTACCGATATGTTAAACACAACAGAGAGTAGGTACATAAAGAAGGCTGAGAACTGAAGAACTGATGCTTTCAAACTGTGATGCTGGAGAAAATTCTTGAGAGTCTCTTGGACAGCAAGGAGATCAAACCAGTCAATCCTAAAGGAAATAAATCCTGACTATTCATTGGAAGGACTAATGCTGAAGCTCCAATACTTTGACCACCAGATGCAAAGAGCCAACTCATTGGAAAAGACCCTGAGGTTTACATGTGTTCCCCATCCATAGTTGATTCATGTCAATGTATGGCAAAAAACACTACAACATTGTAAAGTAATTAGCCTCCAATTAAAATAAATAAATTTTTTAAAAAGACCCTGAGGTTGAGAAAGATTGAAGGCAAAAGGACAAGAGGGTGGCAGAGGATGAGATGGCTGGATGGCATCACCAACTCAATGGACATGAATTTGAGCAAAGTCTCGGAGACAGTGGAGGACAAAGGAGCCTGGGGTGCTGCAGTCCATGGGGTCACAAAGAGTGGGACACAACTTAGCAACTGAACAACAAAAACTTGTTCTTGAGTCTATACTCTATAAATATATGTTTTGGTAGGGCTATAGTTAAAATATTTGGATGCATATGAATTTGAGCTTGGCAACAGCAGACTTTTGAGCCAGTCCCAGCCCACTGTGAAGAATTAAACAGGGGCCAGTGTACAGGGGTATAATTGGCTCACTTATATAAAAATGAATCAAAATAAAACTACCCTTTTCCTGCTTTTCCAGAATGGTTCTTTTCCACAAATGGTTATATCTCCATATCTGACAGTATGGAAAGAGATTCTGGATTCTTTTCCAGCCATGAGACCTTGGGCAAGGTATGTATTAATAAACAGTTTACATTTTGTTTTCTTTATCAGCAAAGTGTAAATACTGATAGTGACCTTAGAGATTTGATAAGTAAAAGATTGTATGCATGATAGGGGCCAAGTGTCAAAAATGTAGTAAGCACTCAATAAAATCTAATCATTATTATTTTTATTTCTGCACATATGTATTAGTATATAAACATATATAAGTACAACGATAGGATGCTGCCATCTTTGCTTGCCAATAATGGTCAACTCAGAGAATTCCCCAGTGGTCCAGTGGTGAGGACTACACACTTTCACTGCTCAGGGTTCAATCCCTGGTCAGCGAACTAAAATCACACAAGCCACGCTGCATGGCTAAAAAAAAAGTCAACTATCAGCACTTTCATACAGTCCAACATAACACACAACATGAGAGCCCCTCTGATCTTGGGACCTGGCGGTTTACCCACTAAGACTTAGACTCAATCACCCACAAAGTTGGCACCTGCTTTCCTAACCTTAATCTATATTTAGAATTCTTGGAGCCTAAAATTATTTACTGCAGTCATCTCACACGCTAGTAAAGTAATGCTCAAAATTCTCCAAGCCAGGCTTCAGCAATACGTAAACTGTGAACTTCCAGATGTTCAAGCTGGTTTTAGAAAAGGCAGAGGAACCAGAGATCAAATTGCCAACATCCCCTGGATCATAGAAAAAGCAAGAGAGTTCCAGAAAAACATCTATTTCTGCTTTATCGATTATGCCAAAGCCTTTGACTGTGTGGATCACAATAAACTGTGGAAAATTCTGAAAGAGGTGGGAATACCAGATTACCTGACCAGCCTCTTAAGAAACCTATATGCAGGTCAGGAAGCAACAGTTAGAACTGGACATGGAACAACAGACTGGTTCCAAATAGGAAAAGGAGTATGTCAAGGCTGTATACTGTCACCCTGCTTATTTAACTTATATGCAGAGTACATCATGAGAAACACTGGACTGGAAGAAACACAAGCTGGAATCAAGATGGCTGGGAGAAATATCAATAACCTCAGATATGCAGATGACACCACCCTTATGGCAGAAAGTGAAGAGGAACTAAAAAGTCTCTTGATGAGAGTGAAAGAGGAGAGTGAAAAAGTTGCCTTAAAGCTCAACATTCAGAAAACTATGATCATGGCATCTGGTCCCATCACTTCATGGGAAATAGATGGGGAAACAGTATCAGACTTTATTTTTGGGGGGCTCCAAAATCACTGCAGATGGTGACTGCAGCCATGAAATTAAAAGATGCTTACTCCTTGGAAGGAAAGTTATGACCAACCTAGATAGCATATTCAAAAGCAGAGACATTACTTTGCCAACAAAGGTCCGTCTAGTCAAGGCTATGGTTTTTCCTGTGGTCATGTATGGATGTGAGAGTTGGACTGTGAAGAACGCTGAGTGCCCAAGAATTGACGGTTTTGAACTGTGGTGTTGCAGAAGACTCTTGAGAGTCCCTTGCACTGCAAGGAGATCCAACCCAGTCCATTCTGAAGGAGATCAGTCCTGAATGCTCCTTGGAAGGAATGATGCTAAAGTTGAAAGTCCAGTACTTTGGCCACCTCATGCGAAGAGTTGACTCATTGGAAAAGACTCTGATGCTGGGAAGGATTGGGGGCAGGAGGAGAAGGGGACGACAGAGGACGAGATGGCTGGATGGCATCACCGACTCAATGGACATGAGTTTGAGTGAACTCTGGGAGTTGGTGATGGACAGGGAGGCCTGGAGTGCTGCAATTCATGGAGTCGCAAAGAGTCGGACACGACTGAGCAACTGAATTGAACTGAAAAGTATTTATCACCTTATACTATCGGGAGGAAGACTCTTCGTGTTAAATTCCCTTTGTGAGAGCCTGAGTTGTTGCTGCCCTCATCAAGACGGTGGGCAAATTACAGCCACAGGCCAAACGGGCTGCCCTGTGTTATTGTAAATAAAGTTTTACCAGAGCAGAGCTATGCTCATTCACTCACGTATTATCTGTTTCTTCTCTAAGAGCAGAGTTGTGTAGATGTGAAAACTGTGTGATTCACAAAGCAAAAAATATTTACTCTGCCCTTGTATAGAGGAAGCTCATTACCCCCTGGTTGAAATTTGTTTTTGTTGCTTAGTCATTTAGTCATATCTGACTTTTTGCGGCCCCGTGGACTGTAGCCTGCCAGGTGTCTCTGTCTATGGAATTCTCCAAGCAAGAATACTGGAGTGGGTTGCCATTCCCTACTCAGAGGATCTTCCTGACCCAGGGATCAAACCCAGGTCTCCGGCATTGATGTGGATTCTTACATGGTGAAAGACCAGGGAAGGCCCTGGTCGAAACTAGAGATCTGCAAAACAGAGTCCACGCCTTTCCGGAATGGACAAGATATTCTAGTGTAGGGCAGGGGAAAGAAAACTTTTCTTGATGGTCATTTTTCTCATTATAACACAAGGGAACAATTAGATCACCAAGGAGGAGTGGCCAGTGGCTCCTCTGCCTTCATTTTCTGGCTGTCAGCATATCGTGAAATAGCACACTTTATGAATGCCTATGCAGTGTGTCTCCAGATTGTGTTACTGAATGGTAACTAACTTGAATCCCCCAAATGGAGAAGTGACTTTAAAAGATACCAGTAAACAACAATAGTATTCAATTCAGTCGCTCAGTTGTGTCCGACTCTTTGCGACCCCATGAATCACAGCACGCCAGGCCTCCCTGTCCATCACCAACTCCCGGAGTTCACTCAAACTCACATCCATCGAGTTGGTGATGCCATCCAGCCATCTCGTCCTCTGTCGTCCCCTTCTCCTCCTGCCCCCAAGCCCTCCCAGCATCAGAGCCTTTTCCAATGAGTCAACTCTTTGCATGAGGTGGCCAAAGTATTGGAGTTTCAGCTTTAGCATCATTCCTTCCAAAGAAATCCCAGGGCTGATCTCCTTCAGAATGGACTGGTTGGATCTCCTTGCAGTCCAAGGGAATCTCAAGAGTCTTCTCCAACACCACAGTTCAAAATCATCAGTTCTTCGGTGCTCAGCTTTCTTCACAGTCCAACTCTCACATCCATACATGACCACAGGGAAAACCATAGCCTTGACTAGACGGACCTTTGTTGGCAAAGTAATGTCTCTGCTTTTGAATATGCTATCTAGGTTGGTCATAACTTTCCTTCCAAGGAGTAAGCATCTTTTAATTTCATGGCTGCGGTCACCATCTGCAGTGATTTTGGAGCCCCCAAAAATAAAGTCTTACACTGTTTCCACTGTTTCCCCATCTATTCGCCATGAAGTGATGGGACTGGATGCCATGATCTTTGTAATAATACTAATAATGCAAGCATGGGGCAGGGGTAGGAGGGATGAGATGTGTATCCGTCATCTTAGAAATAAAAATCAATCAAATTTTTAAAAAAAGGTCAGCCAAGAGAAATTTAAAATGATCAAGAAGTTTACTTCAAATAAAGTTTTCATGCAGCACAAGTAAGAATAAAATTCAGCTGAAACTAAGACAACACTGTGAATCAACTATACTTCAATAAAAAATTTGTTAGAAAAGAAAAAAAAATCACAAAGGTGAAAGAGGAGTGTGAAAAAGCTGGCTTAAAACTCAACTTTCAGAAAACTAACATCATGGCATCTGGTCCCATCACTTCATGGCAAATGGGGAAACAATGGAAACAGGGACAGACTTTAGTTTCTTGGGCTCCAAAATCATTGCGGATGGTGAACTGCAGCCACAAAATTAAAAGACACTTAGTCTTTGGAAGGAAAGCTGTGACAAACCTAGACAGTGTATTAAAAAGTAGAGACATTCTTTGCTGACAAAGGTCCATATAGTCAACAACAGGATACACATACAAACCTTTTAAGTAACTACATCTGAAGAGGAAGGGACAGCCTAGGGAAGGGAACAGAGATTTCAACTTCTATCTCCATAATTTCATTTATATTAAAAATATGCACAAATTAACATATGCTTATTTTGAGAAATAAGTAGATGACATTTTAATATTATTCTAAACATCTTTACTGTATTTCAAAAAATATTTTTGAAATAGTCTTCAAAAGGAAAGTTTTTCCTCCTTTTTTTTTTTTTTTAAAGATGTGGACACTTGCAAGCATGTTTTATACAGCCTGTGCTTTTTAGTAAAAAGGACCTTGATATATGCCTGTAGTAGTCAGTGGTGTAGCTGAGTTATTTACCATGAAATATCTAATTTTTGTTTTGCTTTTTTTTAAAGCATCCCCGCTTATGTCAATAATCTTAGTATTTCATTTCCATGTTCATTTGGTAATCCATGACGCTATGGGCAGAATGTACTAGGGTCATTACATTTTCCCCCATTATTAAAACATCATACCTACACCTAGAATAGTAATGCAAATTCAGCAGAGATATTTTCTCACGGTTGAGACATTTCTTAATAGATGGCCTGTATCCTATTAGAGTTTGGCCCAATACAATCATTGTATACAGACTCCAGCTCCAAGTAGAAATATAGATTATGCTGCTGACATCCAATTTCATCGGGTTGATGAATGGATCCAATCAATTCCTAAGCTTTCAAAGACTCTCTATACATTTTCTGTCATGCTGAATTCGTATGAGAACATTATATTTAAATCCATTATAAAATGCGTTCTCTGAAAAGAAAGAGAAATAAAAAATCCAGTGCCCTAGAGCTACAGCAGTAAGTCAGAAGAAGTTACAAAAGCACTTCAGATGTTAGCCTTACGGGTCCTCACGTTGAGGATGGGGAACCTTTGATTTTCAAAGACCATTTATGATGAAAGGCTCCTGTAGGGCTCTAAGAGTAAGGGCATCTATCAAAGAACTGAGCATTTACATTTTGTAAAATACCTAAGAGGGTCACTTAGGCTGTAACTACTGAAGAGGTAGGTTCTGGAGTCCCTAAGTTTCCTACAGCACAGTTTCAAATGATGCCAAGAAGACATCAATCATTGAAGCCCATGGTGTCTTTCTGTCCCAAGTGGGCTCTAAAGCAAACAAAAATTCTTCAGAAAGGATCAGAAGAAATATGTTTCTCTGTTAGAACTCTTTTTCTTCAGGGATAGTTACCAGAAATTGCTTTCCACAGCTAATACTAAGAATTTCTCATTTAGTCTTGTACGTTTCAGGCCTGATGAGTTGCACCATGATTAGAAATTTGTAATTTATTGCAATTGTAGTTATGTTTTCATTTATACAAATATCTTTTTGCAATTTGTTATGTAGCCACAGGAGGCAGAGTTCCATATTAAACAGAGCCCTCTAGAGAACTGATAATGTTCTCAGATAAATGCTTCCTCTTTTGGTAGTGCTCAAAAGGAGGAAAAATAGAAATGTTTGCAAAGATATAGGATAGTTGAAGGTGCATTAAAATAAAATATTGTAAGTTAGATATAAAAGACTACAGGATTTTTATCTTTTATATTTCAAATGGAATGTGGTTATGCAATATTTCAGATGAGATAAAGTATTCTGGTTAATCAAAGTTCTGGTTCCTAAAACTTTCACAAGATATAGATTATCTCCTTTTAAGGAATCAAGATTCAGGAAGGTAATATTAAGATTATTCTTAAATACAATCTTTAACTAGTGTAACTGAGCTCTTACTATGTGCTAATCACTTTAGAATATTATCTCTTTCAATTTATTACTACACATATTGTTGAAAAAGATTCCACTGGGAGAAAAATAATTTGTCCTTTATTTGGGAAAAATAAGATAGACTGATTGGTAGAGATTTTCAAGTGATAAATGGCTGCTAAGTAAACCATTTCATTATAATAATTAAAATGAAAGGAAAATATTAACAATTGAACTGCAAAAAACTTAAAACCATGTTGAATATTAAGTAATTCTAGCTTAACTATCTTAATCTTTTTCAACTTTACAGGTAGCCCACTATGAACCATCAAGGAAATTGATACCGTCAAGTACATACAGATAAAATGTATACATTAGCAACTCCAGTGCTTGGTGAGAACAACCTTCCTATTGCTATATAAAGACCTTTTTATAAATGAATAAGAAAAAGACAATGCAGGGGAAAATAGGAAAACCACCTGAACAGGCACATTCCAACAGAGGAAATTCAAATGGTCAATATCACATGAGAAGGTGTTCAACCTCATTGGCAACTAGGTAAACACAAGTTGAAACTACAAGACGCCACTACATACACATCAGAGTGGCATTTGCTATTACTCATGTATCAAAATGGCAAATTCTTTTTACATATATGGCTTTGACAGATATTACTCAATATGCCAGCAAATTTGGGAAACTTAGCAGTGGCCACAGGACTGGAAAAGGTCAGTTTTCATTCCAATCCCAAAGAAAGGCAATGCCAAAGAATGCTCAAACTACCGCACAATTGCACTTATCTCACATGCTAGTAAAGTAATGCTCAAAATTCTCCAAGCCAGGCTTGAGCAATACATGAACTGTGAACTTCCAGATGTTCAAGCTGGTTTTAGAAAAGGCAGAGGAACCAGAGATCAAATTGCCAACATCTACTGGATCATGGAAAAAGCAAGAGAGTTCCAGAAAAACATCTATTTCTGTTCTATTGACTATGCCAAAGCCTTTGACTGTGTGGATCACAAGAAACTGTGGAAAATTCTTCAAGAGATGGGAATCCCAGACCACCTGACCTGCCTCTTGAGGAATCTGTATGCAGGTCAGGAAGCAACAGTTAGAACTGGACATGGAACAACAGACTGGTTCCAAATAGGAAAAGGAGTACGTCAAGGCTGTAGATTGTCACCTTGCTTATTTAACTTCTATGCAGAGTACATCATGAGAAACGCTGGGCTGGAAGAAGTGGAAGCTGGAATCAAGATTGCTGGGAGAAATATCAATAACCTCAGATATGCAGATGGCACCACCCTTATGGCAGAAAGTGAAGAAGAACTAAAGAGCTTCTTGATGCAAGTGAAAGAGGAGAGTGAAAAAGTTGGCTTAGAGCTCAACATTCAGAAAATGAAGATCATGGCACGTGGTCCCATCACTTCATGGCAAACAGATGGGGAAACAGTGGAAACAGTGTCAGACTTTATTTTTCTGGGCTCCAAAATCACTGCAGATGGTGATTGCAGCCATGAAATTAAAAGATGCTTACTCCTTGGAAGGAAAGTTACGACCAACCTAGATAGCATATTCAAAAGCAGAGACATTACTTTGCCAACAAAGGTCCGTCTAGTCAAGGCTATGGTTTTTCTAGTGGTCATGTATGGATGTGAGAGTTGGACTATAAAGAAAGCTGAGCGCTGAAGAATTGACGCTTTTGAACTGTGGTGTTGGAGAAGACTCTTGAGAGTCCCTTGGACTGCAAGGAGATCCAACCAGTCCATCCTAAAGGAGATCAGTCCTGGATGTTCATTGGAAGGACTGATGTTGAAGCTGAAACTCCAATACTTTGGCCACCTGATGAGAAGTACTGACTCATTTGAACAGATACTGATGCTGGGAAAGATTGAGGGCAGGAGGAGAAGGTGACAACAGAGGATAAGATGGTTAGATGGCATCACCGACTCAATGGACATGGGTTTGGGTGGAATCCAGGAGTTGGTGATGGACAGGGAGGCCTGGCGTGCTGTGGTTCATGGGGTCACAAAGAGCTGGACATGACTGAGCAACTGAACTGAACATGGATGGAAAGCAATGAGAACCCACACACTGTTGATGGGAGTAAATACTATAAAATCACTTCTGAGTGTGTCTGGCAATATAGCTGAAAATGTGCACAGTCTATGACCTAGTGATTCCAGTTCTGGCTCTCTAAACCCCACAGAAATGCATGCTTATGTGCGCTAGGAAACATGCCCTTGAATGGTCCCAGTAGTATTGTTAATAGATGTTCCAAACAAGAGGACCAAATAGTAGAACTGTTAAGCAAGTAGAGGTAGGTCCACACCATGGTTAGAGCAAGAAAATGAATGAACTACACCACCTTACAACAGCAGGGAGAAATTTTAAGCACAGAAGCCTGAGCTAAGGAAGCCAGATGACATATTGTATGATTCCATTAATATATATTTCAAATGCAAACCAAATTAAATTAAACTATTATTATATAGTGGGCTTCCCAGGTGGCCCAGTGTTAAAGAATACATCTACCAATGCAGGAGACATGGGTTCGATCCCTGAGTCAGGAATATTCCTCTGGAGGAGGGCATAGCAATCCACTCCAATATTCTTGCCTGGAGAATCCCATGGACAGAGGAGCCTGGCGGGCTACAGTCCATAGGGGCACAAAGAGTCAGACATGACTGAGCACAGACACACATACATTAATTATAATGTAGTTATATGATAATTATGCATAATTCCAAAGGACACAAAAATAATACAGTGGAAGTCAGGACAGTGGTCTCTGGCAGGAGGTTGGGTGGGCTTAGGATTGGGAAGAGCCAGGTGAAGGCCTTCTCAGGGGCAGATGCCCTACTATGTTTTGACCGGCAGGGAAGACACACTGATGCTTTTCAATAATTTGTTAAATTAAATCTTTATGTCTTATGCACATTTTGTATGTTGTCTCACAAGATAAAATAGTAAAGAAACTTATTTTACTGGTATTTCAGAAAGACGAGTTTATTTCTGCCATAAATATTTAGTGAATGCCTAGGGTACCCTGCAGAAAAGGCAATGGCACCCCACTCCAGTACTCCTGCCTAGAAAATCCCATGGATGGAGGAGCCTGGTAGGCTGCAGTCCATGGGCTCGCTGAGGGTTGGACACGACTGAGTGACTTCACTTTCACTTTTCACTTTCCTGCATTGGAGAAGGAAATGGCAACCCACTCCAGTGTTCTTGCCTGGAGAATCCCCGGGACGGGGGAGCCTGGTGGGCTGCCGTCTATGGGGTCGCACAGAGTCGGACACGACTGAAGTGACTTAGCAGCAGCAGCAGGGTACCCTGGGCTTGTGCTTGAGATAGTTCATGAATTAAACCAGGCGAGGCAAAAGAGAACCAAGAGAGACCAAGGAAATATCATTGATCTTATTTCACTGGAGTTATCAACCAGAGTATGATTGGAAGGTGCTCTAGTTAAGAAGGAAAGGAACAAAAACTGGTGACTGAATAGAGCCAACAGACTGTCAATGGTTCCAGGAATCTCTTACACCCAAGAGGAACTTTATCCTCTAATGAATTTCCTCCTCTGGTTTGAGCACTGTCCTCGAGCTTATTTGAAAATTGCATGACCTCTCTCTCTGGTTCTTTGTGTTCTTTCTGCATTGCCTGTAAGGATGTTTCTGTCTTTTTATTAATTTCCCTGAACTACTGACCATGCAGTTATACCATTCATTATTTGGAGGAGAAGCAAAGAAATCAACTTCAATCAATTTGAAAGCCCCCAACTAAGTGTTGGAGCCTATGGGGTAAACACAAAAATCAAACTTGAGAACTTCTGACCTTCTTTTTACTGATATATGTTGAAAGCAATTACATGAATGTGTATTTCTGCCCTGGAAAAAGAACAAAATGAAACACGCAGCCAGGATTGAAGTTCCCACAGCTAACCGAGCCATATTTTGACAGCTTTCTCTACTACCAAAATTTAAAACCTTGAGTGTGATAAGAGAGTTTTCAGCAAAGGCTGTGCCTCTTGAGTTAAGCAGTTTAGAAGTTGAACTCTGAACAAGGGAGTGGGCCTTTAGGCAGAATGTACTTGTGCGTCAACTGGTATAGTGGCTAGAAGAACAGTGTTGTAATGGGTAACAACTTACTAACATTTTATTGTGAGCAGCATAGGAGACCAAATTTCAACGCAAATCCCTTAATTAAAGCAAGCAAACGTGTGTTCCACCACTGCAGCCAGGTGAGTGGGAAGTGAAGAAACTTGGAATAGATTTGTCATGAAGATGATGAATAAGGGATGACTACTGAGATGAAAGTACTCTTATCTCTGTTAAAATACCTTGCTATATCCTGTTTAAATACATTTCAAAAACACTCTCTGGGAAGCTTAGACAGTAACTTCAAATCTTTCAAGAAAAGCACATCTACTATCCACGCTAAATGAGCTATGGTTGCTAAGAGACCAGAGCTTTTAAGTTAGCTGTACCTTCAAAGGGCAAGGTTAGGAGGAAAAAAATTCATTTTATCCTAATTGGGGAAAAGAAGTATGCAGTTTCATGTTTAACACTATAGAATGTCTCTATTTGTCTCAGAATTCATTTGCATGTTGCTGGAAATCATTTAGAACCATGTGTCCACTAACTCCTGGAAAAACAGCTTGCACCAAGGGAATGTTAATTAAGAAAAACTAATGCTTGTTTCTGATTAAATGTGTGCAGAGAGTTAAGCTTTTTCTAGAATGATGTAGAAACTTCCAACATGTTGTCAAAGCTGTCTTAACCTTCTCTATCTATGATCTTCACTTCCCCATCCCCATACACTCCTAGTCTTCTTTTAGAACATAACACTGCCTAAAAATTTTCCACCTCTAAAATCTTGGACTCAAGTAGTGCTCGCAGTTCACAACCTTGTCTGGTATGGTTATCTCATTCTTTGACTCTCAGGTTTCTGCCTTTAGCGTTTGGCAACATTATGGAAGGATTGCTACTAAGGTACAAAACACTGAAGGATAAGCAGATTTTGGAGGTGAAAATGATGAGTTGAAGTTTAGATACAATTAGCCTAATATGCCTTTAGACAATAAATGTATCTGGAGCTCATGAGAGAGAGAGAGAGAACCAGTCTGAAGCCATTGACTCACAGACAACAATGAGGTCATGGAAAGTGGTGAGATCATTCAGGTAAGGATGAAGAAGAGAAGAGGGCTTAGAGTCAGTGTCTCAAGAACTCTAGCATTTAAGAGATGATTAAAAGGAGAGAGCCTTAGAGTGGCCAGAAAAGCATCGTACATATAAACCAAAGAAAGATAAGCACTGAAATATGTATGTTACCCTATGTAGAATAGATAACCACTGCAAGTTCAACGCATGAAGCAGGGCACCAACGCCGGTGCTCTGGGACAACCCTGAGGGATGGGGTGGGGGAGGGAGGTGGGAGTGGGGTTCAGGATGGGGGGTACACATGTGTACCTGTGGCCAATTCATGTTGAGGTATGGCAAAAACATTACAATATTGTAATCATCTTCCAATTAAATAAATATAAAATAATTTTTTAATTTAGAAAAGAAAGAGTACAACATCATCAAAGGTAGGAAGTGAGATATTAAGTCAGAAGTGTGAAGACTGCCCATTGGATTTAGCAGCATGGAGGTCACCAATGATCTTGGCAAAAAGTAGTTTTGATGACATGGAAGTTGTAGAATAAAATGTGGAGTGAGAGAGGACAGTGAAGAAATGGAAAGCATTGAACATCCTTTTGAGAAGTTCATGTGAGAAGGGGAAGAAAAATAGAGCATCCATTAGACGAAAATTGGCTAGCAAGAGGGACTTGGAAATGGGAGAGGTGTAAGTGAGCTTGAATGCTAATAGAAAGACCTGGATCCAGAGCATGGGTGACACCTAGGCTGAGAAAGGAAAAGACATTTTGCCACTGTAAATCTGGCTTGCAAATTTGGTGATGGGCTGTCTAATAAGTTTGATTTCCTCCTTGAAATAAAAGGAAAATTATCTGTTGAGTTTACAGCAGAGAGCTCACTGGACTAAATGTCACGCTTTAGGTGTGGTCTAAGCAGCGCTCTGGCTCCATTTCTTTGTCATCCCCTCAGCCCTTCCCTTTTTCAAGAGTCAGCCTTCTTCCAAGACAGGCTTTCCCCATAATGTAAGATGCAGAAGAAGTTGCAGTCTTCACATGTGCATACCACAGTATCCATAAGGAAAGAAGGTTTGTGTTTCAGATTTCCCCCAAAGAAGTGCTGAGATGCACTCAGATTGGACAGGCATAGGTGATACACCTACCCACGAGTAGATGGCCAGAAAGATGACATGTTTTGACTAGCTGGTCTGAATTCATGTTTGACTCATGGGCACATGAGAAAAATAAGGGCACCTTGGTTCAGTTCAGTCGCTCAGTCATGTCTGACTATTTGTGACCCCATGGAATGCAGCACGCCAGGCCTCTCTGTCCATCACCAACTCCCGGAGTTTACTCAGACTCATGTCCATTGAGTCAGTGATGCCATCCAACCATCTCATCCTCTTTCATCCCCTTCTCCTCCCTCCTTAAATCTTTTCTAGCATCAGGGTCTTTTCAAATGAGTCAGTTCTTCACATCAGGTGGCCAAAGTATTGGAGTTTCAGCTTCAGCATCAGTCCTTCCAATGAATATTCAGGACTGATTTCCTTCAGGATGGACTGGTTGGATCTCCTTGCTGTCCAAGGGACTCTTAAGAGTCTTCTCCAACACCACAGTTCAAAAGCACCAATTCTCAGCACTCAGCTTTCTTTATAGTCCAACTCTCACATCCATTCATGACTACTGGAAAAATCATAGCTTTGACTAGATGGATCTTTGTTGGCAAAGTAATGTCTCTGCTTTTTAATATGCTGTCTAGGTTTGTCATAGCTTTTCTTCAAAGGAGCAAGCGTCTTTTCATTTCATGGCTGCAATCACCATCTGCAGTGATTTTGGAGCCAAAAAAATTTAAGTCTGTCCCTGTTTCCATTGTTACCCCGTCTATTTCCCATGAAGTGATGGGAGCAGATGCCATGATCTTAGTTTTCTGAATGTTGAGTTTTAAGCCAACTTTTTCACTCTCCTCTTTCACTTTCCTCAAGAGGCTCTTTAGTTCTTCTCAAATGCACCTAAAACCCGTGAATCTCCAAGGAAACAGAGGGTTGTTTGAAAGGTGGGAAGCAGAGGTAGAAGGAATGTCCTTGTGACCTGAGTGCTCTCTTGGATCAACTCTCCTACGCTGGGTTGACGAAAGGGGCACCATCTAACAGAGTCTCAGAATCATCCATGGAAGCCAGAATCATCCCCATCAATAGTCAAGTGGGAGAAGACAACTGTCAACAGGCAATGTTAAACCAGAGCAAGGACAAGAATGGGTTTGCGAAACAGATGACTAACAAGGACCTACTGTATAGCACAGGGAACTCTACTCAATGCTCTGTGATGACCTATCTGGGAAAGTAGAAGTAGAGTGGGTATATGTATAACAGATTCACTTGGCTGTACAGCAAAAACTAACGACATTGTAAATCAACTATATTCCAGTAAAAATGGAATAATAAAAAAAAAAGAATGGGCCTGTGGTCAGCTAGCTGCATAGGCTTGCACCAAATGATTCATTCATAAGGCGGTAACACAATTCAGCTCTTTGGACTCACTTATCGCTTTATGCTAGGGAGAAGTTCCCGTATTTTTTATCCTTGGCTATAATTGTGTGTCCTTCTCATAAATACTGTGATTTGTACTGCATCTTAAGATTGATTTGCTATGCTTAATTGATTTCCCCTCTTACTCGAATATCCCAACTTCCCCGTATTATTCCCATTATTCCACCACCAGTTGGTATACATTTTTCTATGAGAAGTTTTGCCTTTTTAGATGGTAAGATATTATTACCTACCTGTCAAAGTATAGTCCTGATGCAGCTAAAATATATATACAGAAATAGCTTGCACCAAATGACTGCACCATAGATCAGTGTTTATGCAAATTTAAATCTTCAAAGCAAAAGGAAATTCTATTATATTACCAGTCCCTGCCTTAGTGGGGCTTAACCTTACTCTTCTCTCATCTCTTCCACTTTATGAGTATCCACGGTTACTGGAATAAAACTCCTATCAGGTGTGAAAGTAGAGGCTGAATGTGTTTGAACTCACATTTCTACATCTTAAGACTGCTTTACAACTTCAACTTGTCTCTACTGTTCTGCTTTATGTGACTTTCCTCATTATTTGAAAAGCTTCATCTGAAGTACCTGCTGGTTCAATACTCATCACACTTCCTTGATATCATAGGGAAAATTCTCCTCCTGCCCTATTGTCTGAAGTTTCCCCCCACATCCATCCACTGGAATCTATTTCCAAGTAAATAGAATAAGAAGTGGTTTTACGAGCATTAAACAAGTAATTCTCTGGCACATTAATTTTGAAAGCTTTGGATGGTAGCAACTCTGGAGAAAGAACAAATCTCAAGGTTGACATTTTCTACTCTGGGGAAAAGAATGTTTTTATTCATAGATTACCTAAAGCAGGTAGCTGGACATTCAATGATTTAATAAAAATATAAACAAAAATATGATTATTGGGTGCCAGATAGTGTATTAGACAAGGGAAAGAAATTTTCTCATTTCTAACATAACAACCTTGCAAAAAAGAATTTAATAAATAAGTCCCAGGCTGGAGTCCAAGATTAAAAATCCCACCCTCACCATGCATCATTTACTGTTTTTGAAAAATGATTACTAAAAGCCGATTTTTATGCTAGGTATCTTTAAGGCACTGTGATCTTTTGTTTTACAAAACTTATCCTTGTGATCTATTATCTCTATGTGATCTATTATCTCACCATGTTATGGTAGACCTTTGTATCACAATGACTTATTAAATTCCCACTTCTGAAATGTGGGTAAAATCATAATAAATAGCCACTATTAATCTTGATTTTATTTCATCTCCTATTTCTATAATAAATTCGTGAATGTTTGTTGTCATTTTGATGAAAGTGGCATATCTAAGAAGAATGAATTAATATGTAGTATGTGTCAAAGCATTGATTATTGACATATTGGCAAGATTTTGCCTTACTACAATTTTCTCTCTTTAAGGACTCAAGGTAACATGAAATGATGGGATCTTAGCTTAGCCCATAACTAGTTGAGTGAACTTGGGTCATTTCTTCACTTATACAAAGAAAGGTAATAATACCAACTCACTGAGTTTTTGTGAGACTCGGGAGAAAACACGAAAAAGAATATTTTGAAAATGGAAATGCCCTTTACAAATTTTACGTTTATTACAATTGCTGCTAAATTTGGAAATGCTTTTCTTCAGTTTGATTATTTTCAGATCATAATACAATGGAATCATGAATCCAAGTGGAAATTTTCTCATTTAAGAGATTCAACCCACTTTCCATGAAAACCCAAGAAAGCCCGAGATATTACATGTTTTTAAAGCAAATATGATCACCATTAGTATTCCCCATTTTCTTTCAGAGTCAATCTAAATACAACACCAGGGGATATAGTTTCAAGGTTTTAAAAAAATCTTAACAGCATTCCCAAAGCCTGTAAATCATTAAAGTCATTTTTCCATTTTAAAATGAAATATTTTGACGAGGACAACAACTGGTGATGATCAACACTATTGTCCAACTATGGAGAACATATATTAAGGTAACACTCCCAAGGGTGCCAAAAGATATTAAGTATAAAGTCAGTGTAAGCAAAGGTAACCTCAAGGATGGACAAAGGTCAAGAACTGTCAGGACAATATCTGTAAAGCCTAAGAAATTCTGAACTGCCATAAGCTCTGAGACAATCATCAGAATCCTGTCAGGAAACTAAACCAGCGACAAAGTGTTTCTCTCTATTCAACTTTCAACCTGGGGCCACAAATATGTGCAATTTATTAATAGACATCTTACCTGTTTTTGAGCTATTGAGACAGAGTGAAAGTCAAAGAATTGTCTTCTTTCCCAGTTGATTTATTCAATCATTTACTGATAACAGTGTGGATGCATGCCTATTTATCTCACACTTGGGGTTGGAATCCAATACTACTTTATTTTGCTTTTCAAATGGTTGCTGTTTTGGCCATTGAGAGTTCAGATTAGCTCCTGATATTCTGAGTTTTGCTGAGCTTTGGAAAAGGAGAAATGACTGTGGATTGTGGTGCCTGGAAATAGGGGTAAAGTATTGAACTGGAAAATGAAGAGACTTCAATTCTAGTCTCAGTCCTGAAAGAACTGGTTTTGTGACTTTGAGCCAATCACTTAGTCTCTATGAGCCCCAGAGACTTAAAACACTATAGCTTAGTGGTTATGGGCAAGTCTTGGAGCCAACCACTTCCGCTCATAGTCAGGCTTCTCCACTCACTGTGTTACCTTGGGCAAGTCAATTAACCTCTCTGTGCCATAGAGTCCTCCTCTGGAAAACAGGGATGAAAACAGAAACTACCCTATAGGGTTGTTGTAAGGATTAAACGAGTAACATGATGTTATAATCGAATCTGTTTAGGACTGTGCCCAGTAAATTGCGAGCATTGAATTATATGGTAAAATGGGGCCAATATAACCTGCCTAACTTCACCTCTTCAGGTGCTGTGACACATAGGAAAGGGCAATATACTCCATCAAATTGTTGCTACTTTATAATGAAGAATAAACAGTAACACAGTGTTTTATATCTTTCTTCAGATCACCACCCCACATACCCTCTCATTTTGCCTTTTTTTTTTTTCTTCCCACTTGGATCTCCCCAGTGTTTCCTGGAGAGGGAAATGGCAACCCACTCCAGTATTCTTGCCTGGAAAATCCCATGGACTAAAGATCCTGGTAGGCTACAGTCCATGGCGTCGCAAAGAGTCGGACACGACTGAGCGACTTCACTTTCCTCAGTGTTTGGCTAATGCCTTTTTTTGCATTCCAGGATCCTGTCCAATATACCACATTGAATTAGCTGCCATCTCTCCCTAGGCTCTTTGGTCTGTTTCTCATACTTTGCTTTGCTCTTAATCCTCAATTTCGGTTTGTCTGATGTTTTCTTATAATTTGAACGAGAGATACAGATTCTGGAGGAAAGGGCCACACAGGTGAAGTACCCTTCTCATCATATCACATCAGTTCAGCTCAGTTCAGTCCAGTTGCTCAGTCGTGTCCGACTCTGCGATGAATCGCAGCACGCCAGGCCTCCCTGTCCATCACCAACTCCCAGAGTTCACTCAAACTCGCGTCCATCGAGTCCGTGATGCCATCCAGCCATCTCATCTTCTGTCGTCCCCTTCTCCTCCTGCCCCCAATCCCTCCCAGCATCAGAGTCTTCTCCAATGAGTCAGCTCTTCGCATGAGGTGGACAAAGTACTGGAGTTTCAGCTTTCGCATCATTCCTTCCAAAGAAATCCCAGGGCTGATCTCCTTCAGAATGGACTGGTTGGATCTCCTTGCAGTCCAAGGGACTCTCAAGAGTCTTCTCCAACACCACAGTTCCAAAGCATCAATTTTTCAGCGATCAGCTTTCTTCACAGTCCAACTGTCGCATCCATACACGACCACTGGAAAAACCATAGCCTCGCCTAGACGGACCTCTGTTGGCAAAGTAATGTCTTTGCTTTTCAATATGCTATCACATCAGGGCATACATAATTCCACATGACTTATCGTCGGTGATGTTAACTTTGGCCACTTGGATAAGGTGCTGTTCACCAGGTTTCTCCACCATCAAGTTATCACTTTTCCTTTTCCATCCTCTATTCATTAGAATGAGTCACTACACCTAGTCCACACTGGGGTAGGGGTCAGGGATTAAACTCTACCTCCAGGAGGGGGTGGGTATTTAAAAATATTATTTGAACCCCTTCTATAAGGAAGGTATGTCCTTTCTCCTCTGTATATTTATTTGATCATTTCTTTCTATTTGTTTGGGTGCTTGGCTGTTTAATTTCTACTTTGGGTTATAACCCAATACTACTTTAGTTAGTGGCTCAAATTCTTCCAGTTTTGGCCATTGAGAACATGTTCAGCTTGGCTCCCATGTCCCTTCACATGGCGCCATCTTTGTTTTTGAGTACTTCCTTGCTCTGTGGCACTGCAAGATGCTCCAGGTTTATCTTGTCTTACCTGGTCTTCCCTGCTCCAGTTCTAGAATCAGCAATTTCTCTAAGAGGCTCTGGTGCCTTTTAATGGAGAACAGTAGAGCTCTGATTCTTAATAGGATGGGAACAATACAGGGTCTGAGGTCCAGATCTGAGTCTTGACTCCTAGCACATAATAGCTGTGTAGCTGGGGACAAGCTCCCTGATTGTAACATGGGATAAGGAGACAGGACACCTCCTAGCACTTAGCACAGTGCCTGGCACACAGGGCACAGCCAATAAATGTTGCTTATTGTATTAGTTTCTTAAGGCTGCTGTAATAAATGGCCACAAATTTCATGGCTTAAAACAACACAAATTTATTAGCTTATACTTCGCAGGTCAGAAGTCTGAAATGAATTAAAAGGGGTTAAAATGAAGGTGCTGACAGGGCTGGGACCTTCTGGAGGCTCCAGGGAGGAATCTGCTCCTTGCCTCTTTCTTACACCTTCTGAGAGTTTTCCTCTTTCCCTTGGCTCCTGGTTGCACCTCTCCTATCTCTGCCTCGTCCTTCACAGAACCTTGACCTCTCCCTGTCTCCCCATTAGAGCAACCCTTGTGATCACACTGAGTCTATCTGTCTAATCCAGGATGCTCTCCACACTCAAGAGTTTAAACTTAATCACACCCGTCCAATCCCTTTTTAATGTAAGGTGTTTCCAGGGATTCAGATATGGACATCTTTGGAAGCCATTATTCAGCTTGCTGTCTTTGAAAGTGAAAGTAGCTCAGTCATGTATGCCTCTTTGCGACCCCATGGTCTATATAGTCCATGGAATTCTCCAGGTCAGAATATTGGAAAGGGTAGCCTTTCCCTTCTCCAGGGGATCTTCCCAGCCCAAGAATTGAACCCAGGTCTCCTGCATTGCAGGTGGATTCTTACCATCTGAACCACATTATTCTTGTTATTTCAGGCCTTAATTTGTTAAATTAAGGGTGTAGGAGAAGAGGACACTGAAAAGAGGGTGAAAATATCAGATACTGATTTTCATGACAAAGTTAATGATGGTTAATAATTGTTACTATCTTAACTAATAATTAGGGCTTCCCTGGTGGCTCAGATGGTAAAGCGTCTGCCTGCAATGCGGGAGACCCGGGTTCAATCCCTGAGTCAGGAAGATCCTCTGGAGAAGGAAATGGCAACCCACTCCAGTATTCTAACCTGGAAAATCTCATGGATGGAGCCTGGTAGGCTATAGTCCATGGGGTCGCAAAGAGTCAGACACGACTGAGCGACTTCACCTCACTTTAACTAATAATTAGTTTGGGATCTTGCCCCACAGGGCTTAGAAGTGTGTTTCTGAAGTTACTAGCCACACTTGGCATTCTCTATTCAGCCTTAGAGGTCCCTCAGCTAGAACGAACTCCCGCCTACTTAAGAAATGTTCTTTTGTAGTTAATCTTTCTCTTTTGTCTTCGTAATGGTTTTTCTTCTTTTCCACCAAAAAGTCACTTGTCTTTTCCATGATGCTCTCTGAATCTCTCCTCTGGCTCTGACCTGATCTCATTTTTCTCTCTGCCAAGCCCTGACAAAGAGCTGCACACACCAGCTGCCTAGTTATTACTTTTGAATAGTTTACTATAATAAATACATACATGAATTATTATAATGTTATCTTCTGTGATAAGTGCTTATTATTTACTAATAAAACATTTTAAAAAATTCTAGTAACTACCTAAAATCTTATTTTGGTCTCCTCTTTTCTGATGCAAATACATGCTTGAAGGTAATCAGTAGCATCTTAAACCACCAAGCACACTTTGTTCTCTCTGGACATTTGTTACTATCCATTTTGAGGCTCTTCAGTCTTTTCCTTGCTTGGAAAGAGTGTGTGGGAAATGGCATTACTGTTGACCAGTTGGTCACCTCCTCTGCCTCCTGCTCTATTTCCATGGGAGAAGTAGTATGCTTCCCATTCCCTTGTAAGTATTGAACCTGACCACTAAAGAACAGGCCGGAGGGACAGGGAGTGCGTTCAAAGGTTAGGCCCTAAATGGCCTGGTGTGCTTTCTCCCACCCTCTGGGAGTCTGTACCTCCTGCCCTGGGGAGAATGTGTCCACTAAGCCACTGTCCCTCTCAGCTGAGTCAGGGAGTGAGGCGTGTGTCACAGCTCAAGCCTGAAGCACTGCAGTCACCATTGTAAACCCTATGGGGATGAGATTGGAGATGGTGTCATGAAGGGCACCACCAACTTCTACCTCTGTGGCTCTTTGCCAAAGAGCTTCCTCTGGCCACTGGAGTCCAACCTGCCATGCTCACACGGGCCAAAGATGCTGCGAAGTTTACCTCCATGAGAATAACTCTCAACTCATCACTGACGAGGACGTCTACAGAGCACTCATCT
This sequence comes from Budorcas taxicolor, assembly GCF_023091745.1. Classification (NCBI taxonomy): domain Eukaryota; kingdom Metazoa; phylum Chordata; class Mammalia; order Artiodactyla; family Bovidae; genus Budorcas; species Budorcas taxicolor. Next base: position 129,725,179 of record NC_068935.1, on the reverse strand, counting down.
CCCTTCCCTCACAGACAGGAAAACTCTAAGGCCCACATTCTATACTGGCTGGAAACAGCTCCAGCTGGCTTCATTGCTCCATCTCACTTCCTACTCCTTTTCTGCATTTCTCATCTAAGAGTATGCTTTTGGGGACCTATACTAAGGCAGTAAGGGGGCTGGACCCATCCTGTTGATATGCCAGACAAGCACTCAGTGAGGTGACCTCAGGAACACCTGGGGTGAGGGGGTGAGAGGCTGAACAGGGCTAAAGTTGAACATGGTTCAACTTTTCAGGGTTTGGGGCAGTGAGAGACGTCCTGAACTCCTTTATCCTCAAGATCTCATACCCTTGAACTCCCAGTCCACCAGAGAGCTAGGATCCATCTCCTTTGGATGTCTACCACAGGAGTATCAATGATCAGAGATATCTAGTGACGTTATGAAGGCCAGAGAGCACAACAGCCATCTCAAGTCAAGAGCACTTGTCTCCTTCCTTGCCTCTCCTCCCATCTCTCTCTAGTTAGTTCTGGAAGTTTGAGTGGGGGAAACCATGTCTTCACAGCTGATTAAGCTCCTATCCACTGGCTGTCATCATGATGCCAGCTTAAGTTTGTATGAGGGGCGATGGAGGAGATGAGCTATATAAATGATGTTTGAGAAGCTTTAGCCTGGGCTAGTCTTGAAGTAACTGAAAGGCCCCAGAAGGTAATCGCCCAACCTACCAAGTAAGTGATTCACTATTTGCCAAGGAAGGGAGATATTACAGGACGTGGTTGAAAGTAGTGACTAGAGGGAAAATAATCCAGTTGTATTTAAACCCTCTTCTCAAACTGGTTATGAGAGTCATTTCAGAGATGAATAAAACCCAAGTGCCTATGTCAGAATGGCTTTTACCTCAAGAAAAAAAAATGTCTGGCAGAAACTTATCTAATAATATTGAAACATAAATTCAGCTTGTGTCTCCCCATACACCATCCCTAAATGAAACTGAAAATGTTTGCCAGTGAAAATGTTCCCTGTCACATTGTCTGATGAAGGCTCTGAACTGAGGAAAACCATCTGTGGCATAGAGAAGCAGTTACTACAAAATCCTCAGCATTTTATTGTTGAGTTACTCCAACTCCTGCAGGTCAAGAATAACATCCTCTTGGAAAAACAAGATGGGAGAGTGTCCACGGGGGTATTCAGAGTTCTTAACTCCACAGAACAATATTAAGCCAAGAAAGCTTAGAATTATAGGGTTTAGTCAACTTAATGTTCCCACTATTCCTGGAAGCAGAGGGGTGGATTGAAGGGAAGGGCCTTATGTTCTATAAAATGGGGGGTTTCACAAAAGTCTTTTTGCAAAATGTGGATTTCTTTTTCCCCTTCAAAACTGAGAAGAATAAGAAGAGAGGAAATTCCTCCAAGAGGGCACAGCTATATTGATCTAAAACATAAAATGTTACAGCTGGGAAAGACCTTAAAATGATCTAATCTAAATTTTATAAATCCAGAGGCACAACCTCTTGATGCCAAGGCTATTCTTTTTATTAACCATGACATGGTTACTTCACAGGAAATAGAGACTTAGGTCATAGCCTTACAATCATGTAATCAGAAACCCTCCACCTCTGGGCCACCAGGCACCATGACAATGACATTGGTATAGATGAATCTGCTTCTTTTGCACAGCCAGATTTCATGACACTGTGTCTTCTAAAGATAAAAATTTCACATTGCTTTATAGATCCAACTCTGTAACACTCTTTGACTAGCTGGAGGAAGAAGGAAGTGTGCATTTTAAAGAAATGCATCATTGTGGGTGGAAGGAGGTAGTTCCCAGAATCCTTGGGAAAAGGTAACAGAAACTTTTAGACTGGATTTGTCTCCATTATTAACATTTTATCTGTGCTCATGTATCATTCTTTGTTTCACTCTAGTGATACTAGCAAGTTGTCCTTAAATTAAGATGCTTACTGTACTTGCCTCCAGATGAAATGACTGAAAAGTCAACAAGTATTTTAAAAATCAGACAAGGCTCAAAGAAAAAATAATCAGAGTGGGTTTAGCCAGGGGTCATATTTTGGGAGAGATGGAAAAGAGAAATATTTAAAATGGAAAAATGCACCAAACATAAAAAGAAAAAAGCGGGATGAGGTCATACAAAAAAGACAGAGGAGTAGGAGGGGAGACAGGCAAGGACCTAAGGGTCCCCTTGGGGCTTAACCTTCAGGTGGTGATGTTTCAGGGGTGCCTGGTCCTTTTCTTCAGAATTTCTAAATGCATTGCCTCTTTTTGGTGATGCCTAGTTCCTTATTTAAAAATTCTGGCCCTATAAGCAACTCCTGGCCCTGAGATAAGAGCCTATTTCTTGCTTTTTCGACACTTACTACAGAGCATGGAACAATGAATGATCGTCTCTTTTTCCTCCAGCCCCAGGATCATGTGAGCATGCCCAGAGGCTCATATGTGATGGAATCAACTAATAAAGACGATAAACACCATCTTTCCAAGTGTTCAGAATCAGGAAGGCTGATTAAACAAATCACTGAAAATATTTTTGACAGGAAAAACTGGTTCCAAGTAAAATCAGTCGTTATTATGTGACTTCTTTTTATGGACACAGAAAATGCATCAGGCCCTGTGGACACAGAAGTGTGAGACACTCTCCCCTGCTTTCAACAGCAACCTGATTTTGTAGGAATATGAAGTTTATGAGAGCTATCTTTAGAGCCCTGGGAAGCTAAGGATATTTCATATTCAGACATGGCTCAAGAAAAAAAAAAAGTATGATTATGATATTCTCAGTTCTCATTTCTCTTAGAGAAATCTAAACCAGAATTTGCTAAACAAAGATAGATTTCTCAAATTGAGAGGTTATCCACTATCTGCTAAAAAAGAGTAACTGAAAACTGTGTAAGAAATATGAGTTTTAAAGTGGTAATATTAAAAGGTTCAAGATCAAAACAGTTGAACCTGGTAAATAAGGACATTATAAATAAGGAACATTTGCCCTATTCTCACAAACAAGCCAAATGAGGAAACACTCTAAGACAAAGAGGCATTAATACACATGCCATCATGAGGAAATCAGTAAGAGTGAAAAATAAGAAATCAGTGAATAATCTTGGACACAATTCCTCCCTATTTAATAGCCAGGAAGTGAATGAGACCTTTGAGAAAGAGGAGGTAACCCTCAGAGGAGATGTGAATTTATCATCACTGTTACTTGTGACGGTATTTTTGTGTCTGTTCCCATACAGTCATTCTCACTGTTGCTATATTGGACAGTGGATGAGACACTAGTACTCAGAGGGTATATCAGCCATTGTGAGAAAGCTGAAGTGAAATGATGAACAGTGGATGACCCTTTGCATATGTAGGTGGCCTAAATTGTATTATTTTCAGGCGGACAGAGGAACATGGGGAAAGACATCATATCTGTCAAAAAAATTCTGGTTCAAAGTCATAGAAACTGAACTCTGAATAATTCAAGCAAGAAAAACCTCAAGGGGGTACAGTAACTAAAGTTAGGGAGAAGTCAAAAGATGTGTAATTAATCAGATCCAGGGCTGCAAGTGATGTTATCTACATTCTGTCTCCCCATATCTTGAGATCTCTCTCTATGCATAGGTCAAGATGGCACCAGCAAATAAAAATTCACATTCTTCTAGCTTAGTAACACTGGGATTACAGAGTCATTTTTCCTAATCATCAAGAGAATATACATCAGCCCAGTGTAAGACAATATGCTCATCCCTGAATTAATCACTCATCCAGGGGGATGAGAGATTCTGATTGGCCAGAGCTTCTCATAAGTAACATATTTAATCTCACAATCTTAAGTATGAGCAGATATCGAGAATTACCAGATATCTGAGGAAAGTCTCTAACACACAATATTGAGACCAATACACCTACCAGAGAAAATGCCACCTAGATGTGACAGTGGCTTTGTACAGAGAAGACAAATCAGAAAACCAAAAACCTTAAAAGTCTATTGTTAATACCACCAGAGAAGATATTGCAAGCATGAAACAAGAACAAGCTATCATAAAAACATAACATTAAGAAGATAACTATGCCTCTTTTAAAAAAATTGTTTTTAAATGACAGCACAAATGAAAACCTTGATAGTTGGGTTGGGAGACATATTTCAAGAAGTCTTCCAGAAAGTATCTTAAAAAAGTAATGATTCAGGAAAATAAGAAAATAAAAATAGCAGTCCAGCACATCAAAAAGCCAAATCAGAGGTGCTCCAAAAGATAACAACAGAGGCAAAAAAAACCCCATCAAAGACATAATTAAAGAAAATGTTTTGAATCAAAGGACATATGCTTCTTAATGGAAAAAACTGACAGAGCGAATAGGGTCATGGATAAAAATAAACACACGAGGACCCATCATCAAGAAATTCAGCATCCTAAGTATAAAAAGATCCTAGACACATGCTGAGAGAAACAGAGACAGAGTGAGAGCAAGAGAGAGAATAAACAGGTCACATATCACTACTCAGAAACTGGGATCATTTCAGACTGCTTAACAGCATTACCGGAAGCTCGAAAACAAAGGCCCAATGCTTTAAAAACAATTTCCCACCAAGAATCCTGTACTCAACCAAATTTATTAGTCAAATGAAAAGGTCTCAAAGACTTACCATCTCATCTTCATAATTCGGAAGCCACTTCAGGGTATGCTTTACTGATGAAGAAATCTGAATACATGCCGGAGAGAGGCGGCCATGTCGAAGGTGCAGAAGGCAACACAACCGGAGAAGCACAGATGGGAAAGCTTCAGGAGAGATTTCTAGAAGAAAAATGAACATTGTAGGACAATGGGTGTGACTGGACCTCTTGAAAAGGGATTCAGACACTTGCTAAAAAGTATGGTATTTAATTAATATTTAATGCTAAGGACACAGAAAACTTAGCATGCCTATGCAAATTCCTATGCAATTACCAATCACAGGAGAATCAAAAGTATATACAAGGAAAAGTAACCATGTTTTACAACAAAGCTCACCACTGTATAGTATTTATATAGCCATAATAAAGGAGAACACTGGGGAAAGGGAGGATGTTAAATGCTCATTTTCCACAGTGGGAAGTCAGTTAATTTTGCCTGAGCCAAAAAATCAAGCAGCAGCAATTACCGAGAGAAACATGCTATTTAGAGAAATAGAATAGTTAAATAAAAATAAATCAGCTAAGAAAAGAAGAAAGTGATTTTTCTCAATGGGGGCAAATGGCAGGGGAGACATTTGGTTTTATATAAACCTGTAAAAATATTATATGTGCATTTTATGCTCATTATAACTTTGCACACAGAAATATAACTTTGATAAATACAGATGTTAAAGAAACAAAAACAAATCTTGCATTCTACCTAGCTCATTTTCTTTTCTTAGAAACCCTAAGCTCTAAATGTCTTTGGAATTGTCATGTCAATAACTAGCTAAAAGAAGGTGACAACAAATAGATTTGGGTTTTTTTTGGTGGTGGTGGTGGTGATGTAAATTTAGTAAAAGTGACATAAATAAAAAGGAGACTGAATAAGGCATGTTGACAGTAAAATCATTTTTACACCACAATCATTTATTTACACTAACATCGAGATTTTTTTTTAAAGATCTATTTTTCCATAGTAGATAAGTATTGGAAGACTATCATACTTTTCCCTTGGGGGCAATCAATAAAATTACCTTATAGCAACTATTTAATAACTTTTATATTTTTATCATATATAAAATCAGAACAATGCCTTCTGAAATTGGTATGTGCTTAATCAATAACAAACCAGATTTTTTCTCAGAATCAACTAACTTTATCGGGATGATCAAAAACTGTGACATTCAAAATAAGCTCTGCTATCATAGAAAGAGGGATTCCCAGGTGGCAGCGTGGTAAAGAATCATGCAGAGACAAAAGAGATGCAGGTTCGACCCTGGGTCGGGAAGATCCCCTGGAGAAGAAAATGGCAACCCACTCCAGTATTCTTGCTGGGAAAATTCCATGGACAGAGAAGCCTGGCGGGTTATAGCTCATGAGGTCACAAAGAGTCAGCCACGTATGAGCACATACACACATCACACATTATAGATCAAAAAATAAAATAACTTTCTAGTCAGCTATATACTAGTTGCAGCCCTCCAGTTGCTCACACTGAGGTATTGGCTGAAGAGACAGAAATGTAAGCAGATACAATGGGAAAGGGACAATTGTAAGATAACATGGCGAGGGTCCAAATGGGGTTGTGGGAACAAAAGAGAGGGTATGTCTAACCTCCTGAAGATCAGGAGGGCACATTGCAGGCTGAGAACCCCTTCTGAAAGACTACGGGGCTGGAAGCATCAAAGCATGCGTGGCTGGTAGCCTCTGGTCCAGACACAGAGGGTCACCTGGATGAGGGAGGTCCCACTCAAAGTAGATGCCAGCCGAAGGGGAGGCCGTTCACCAGGGAGTGAACACATTTACTGGGGTGCAGAGGAGTAAGGTAGTCCTGAGAGATGGAATGAACAGTTAAAGTATGGGCTTGGGAATCAAGGTCAGAAGATTAGGAAGAAGACTGGGTCCGGGAGAAAGGAGCCATTCAGAGCTAGGAGGTTTCTCTACAGCCCTCCTGCGAGCAGAAGCAGTCAGCAGGTCATTTGCTACCTCATGCTTGGCCTCGAGTTTCTGTCTTTTTCTAAAAATAGAGTAGAAACACTAATACAAACATTAGCCTTTCAACTGTACAGTTCAAGTGGTGTTAATCGAATTCATAGTTGTGTAACAGCCCCTAGAACTTTTCAACTGGTAAAACTGAAAGCGTCGCCCATCTGGTTCTCTTCTTAGATTTTTCCCCTCCATGTTGGGAGACCCACCAGATACTGGAAGGACCAGCAGCTCCCACTTGACTTCTCCCACTTGGAGGAGTTCAGAACCCAAGTCAGGTACTTTGAAGCTGCAAGTGTAGGGATTTTCCAAAATGTGTTAATGTACTAGGAATTTTCAAGATTATTCCTTTTTTTTTTTTTTAATAAGCACTTCAGCAAAGATCTACAAGGGGTGGCATCTGGTCTGAATCCACATCTGGTCTGAAAGATCAATACAGCTTAGAGTTCTCAATAAAATAAAAACAGAGAGCCAATTTAATTATTATGCATCTGCTGAGTTTTCTATCCTCAGAGCTAATTATTTTTTGGTAAGGATCTCCACCTTGATTACAGCCCATGTCATACAAAATTTAGAATTCAATCATGTTGTACCCGGCTTTAGGGAGTCAGGCTCAGCAAACACATTTTTATTAGTTAAAAATTCTGGCAAAGGCAGAAACCCTGACAAAGAGAAAAACAAATGTCATCTGATATCACTTATATGTGGAATCTTAAAATGATACAAATGAACTTATATACAAAACAGAAAGAGATGCACAGACATAGAAAACACATTTATGGTTCCCAAAGGGAAGAGGGTGGTGGGGGAGGATAAATTAGGAGGTTGGGATTAACAGATACATACTACTACATATAAAACAGAAAATCAACAAGGACCTATTGTATAGCAAAGGGAACTCTACTCAATATTCTGTAATAACCTAAATAGGAAAAGAATCTGAAGAAGAACAGATACATGTAAATGTATAATTGAACCACTTAGCTGTACATCTGAAAGTAACATGACATTGTAAACCAACTATACTCCAAAATAAAATAAAATTTTTTGGAAAAGAAAAAGGAAGGTGGTGGTGGGGGGAGACAGACAGACAGACTAGACTTTGGGGTAGAGAGTCTTTAAGAATTTATTTCAATATGAACATATTTCCCCACAAATTAAAATTAGAAGTGTGCGTTATAGCACAAGTTATTAATAGCTTTACTCCACTCTGCTTCAGATACTGTGACATCATCTCTGACAAACAGATTTCAACTACTGGAGATGCTGAGTGAAGTCTGTATCTGACTGTGATCCCCATTAGCTTCATTTTGTCCATCCACTTTGGCACCATTTCTCCAGACCCATCCGATGAGTCTTTCAGCAGGTGAGGGAAGAAGGATAAATTGCAGGAGATAGCATTCTCGTCCAGTAGTTCCCCTAGTCTGGGGTGTCACAGGTGTTAGGGAAAACCTGACAGCTTCTAAGAAAAGCCTAAACAGCAGACTCTGAGATAGGGATCAGCTTGAGGGAAATTTATTAGGAAATGGCCTAGAAATCAACACCTATGAGGGAAGGGAAGGGAAGGAAACAGGTGGTGGGCAGGAGGAGAAGATGGACCTCAGACAGTCACAGGGGGATCTCTTAGGGTGATCAACTTGTCCCAGTTGGCTTGAGTCTTAGCACCTCAAGTCTTGAGTCCTGGGAAACAATTCAGGCCCAGGCAAGCCAGGGATGGCTGGTCACCCTAGGACCTCTAGAGCTGGGATGTCCTGGCAGAAATATCCTGATTGTGACCAGGAGACTGGGCCTTTATGCCCTGGCAGCAACCACTCATTGGTTAGGGGATGTCCCCTTAAATCCCAAAGAGGCATAGCCTTGGATGAAGTGGCTCTCTTCAGCCAAGGGCAATTTCTAGAGAAGGACACACCTGTGAGCTGTCCCTGACCAACTTTTCATCATCTGGGAGAAGGCGTGTTTCAGTCCTGAAGGGGGCAGTATCGGGGGATGCTTGATTTTGCAATAAGTTACTTTCTGGGCTCTTAGAAAGTCTCTGAAAATTGATGGATCCAAATGTGGGTCCAGTTGGTCCCTTACAGAGCAGTCATCCTAATCTGGAGGACCAAGGGCCCAACACTAAATGGCATTTGGGGAAACTCTGGCCAATCTTCCGTCAATTTGAGGAGCTATTCCAGCCCTTTGGTGTGGGGACATTATCATTCAGGTGCTATAAATCCCGGCGGCCTGAACTCATCTTCCCCATTCATTTCAGCCACTTTGGAGAGGGGTTCTGGCCAGGTCAAGGGCTGCCAATGAGCCCTGAGAGGACAATGGCTGGTCTTACCTGCTGAAGCAAATATAATCTTTTATACACCAGAAGCATGTATTCAGGAATCAGCCAGCCTGCATTCCCATCCACCCCTGACCTGGTGGGCAAGTTGTTCATATTTCTAAACTTCAGCTGCCTCATCTATAGATGAGGCTAATAATGCTTACTTTTTAAGGTTCTTGGGAAGATTAAGTGGAATTTAGATAGATACAGTTGGAGAAGGAAATGGCAACCCACTCCAGTGTTCTTACCTGGAGACTCCCAGGGACGGTGGAGCCTGGTGGGCTGCTGTCTATGGGGTCGCAGAGAGTCAGACACGACTGAAGCAGCTTAGCAGCAGCAGCAGCAGCAGATAGATAGAGAGGGTTTCCCAGGTGGCTCAGTGGTAAAGAATCTGCCTGCCAATTCAAGAGACACAGGTTCAATCCCTGGGTCAGGAAGATCCCCTGGTGAAGGGAACAGCTATCCACTCCAGTATTCTTGTCTGGAGAATCCCATGGACAGAAGAGCCTGGCAGGCTACGGTCCATGGAATCGCAGAGTCAGACACGACTTAAGCAACTAAACAAGATACATATATCTTAATGGTTAAGATCTCACATGTTCTTGGTTTCATATTTTTGGCTCCACTATTCACTAGCTATATGTCATATGTCTCTGCATAACTTATAAGCATCTATATACCTCAGTTTCCTCATCTGTAAAATGAACTATAGTGAAAATCAAATGTCCATTGAAATGACCATGACTACAGCCTAACCCACAGGCAAGCACTCAGTGTATGTTAACTCATTATTATTCTAAGTCCTACCACAGTGTTTGGCATATAGTAAGTATTCAACAAATAGTCAGTTATTAAGATGGAGACACAATTCCTGCAATTAGTGATGAAGCCATAACAGAAGACCTCCACCTTCTGAGTATGCTTCTCTTTTCTTTTTCAAATGGGGATCTTGGGTGGTGAAATGTGGAGGAGGTTCGTGTGCCTTCTTGGGAGGTACCTGTGTGAACAGAAGACCCGAGAATGCCTGGAATGGTATGTGGAGAATAACAGGCTCTGGTTGCTTGGGGCTATGTCTTGGCCCAGTGGTTCTAGAAGTCTGGATCTGAGGCCAATAGACCAACTGAGAATATGTTAAAAATGCAAATTCTCAGGCCTCGCCCCCAGACTACTGAATCTAAAACTCTAGGGCTGTGGCCAGGTAATCTGTTTTTTAACAAGTCCTTCAGGGGATTCTGATGCACAAGTTTTAGAGCTCATCTCCTAGGCTTCAGAAAAGAGAGGAAACGGACCTTAATTTTTTTCATGCTAAATTGGAAGCAGTGCCTCTGGAGACAAGTAACTTCCAGAAAGTGCCTTCATGGATGCCCATCAATGGACATCAACCCTTACAGCTGGCCTTCCACGGAGCAAGCACTAAGAGAGGACCACAGCCACCTCTCTGTACGCTACCTCATAATGGGGAGATGCAGCTCAGCTACTCTGTGTGTGCTCTGCCCATGGGCCCATAGTGGGTGTTCACTAAATAGTTATTGAACTGAGGAATAAGAGAAGATACTCAATATGCCAGCAAATTTGGAAAACTCAGCAGTGGCCACAGGACTGGAAAAGGTCAGTTTTCATTCCAATCCCAAACAAAGGCAATGCCAAAGAATGCTCAAACTACCACACAATTGCACTCATCTCACATGCTAGTAAAGGAATGCTCAAAATTCTCCAAGCCAGGCTTCAGCCATACGTGAACCGTAAACTTCCTGCTGTTCAAGCTGGTTTTAGAAAAGGCAGAGGAATCAGAGATCAAATTGCCAACATCCACTGGATCATCGAAAAAGCATGAGAGTTCCAGAAAAACATCTATTTCTGCTTTACTGACTATGCCAAAGCCTTTGACTGTGTGGATCACAATAAACTGTGGAACATTCTGAAAGAAATGGGAATACCAGACCACCTAACCTGCCTCTTGAGGAATCTGTATGCAGGTCAGGAAGCAACAGTTAGAACTGGACATGGAACAACAGACTGCTTCCAAATAGGAAAAGGAGTACATCAAGGCTGTATATTGTCACCCTGCTTATTTAACTTATATGCAGAGTACATCATGAGAAACCCTGGGCTGGAAGAAACACAAGCTGGAATCAAGATTGCCGGGAGAAATATCAATAACCTCAGATATGCAGATGACACCATCCTTATGGCAGAAAGTGAAGAGGAACTAAAAAGCCTCTTGATGAAAGTGAAAGAGGAGAGCGAAAAAGTTGGCTTAAAGCTCAACATTCAGAAAACGAAGATCATGGTATCCGGTCCCATCACTCCATGGGAAATAGATGGAGAAACAGTGGAAACAGTGTCAGACTTTATTTTTGGGAGCTCCAAAATCACTGCAGATGGTGACTGCAGCCATGAAATTAAAAGACGCTTACTCCTTGGAAGAAAAGTTATGACCAACCTAGATAGTATATTCAAAAGCAGAGACATTACTTTGCCGACTAAGGTCCGTCTAGTCAAGGCTATGGTTTTCCCAGTGGTCATGTATGGATGTGAGAGTTGGACTGTGAAGAAGGCTGAGCGCCGAAGAATCGATGCTTTTGAACTGTGGTGTTGGAGAAGACTCTTGAGAGTCCCTTGGACTGCAAGGAGGTCCAACCAGTCCATTCTGAAGGAGATCAACCCTGGGATTTCTTAGGAAGGAATGATGCTAAAGCTGAAACTCCAGTACTTTGGACACCTCATGTGAAGAGTTGACTCATTGGAAAAGACTGATGCTGGGAGGGATTGGGGGCAGGAGGAGAAGGGGACGACAGAGGATGAGATGGCTGGACGTCATCACTGACTCGATGGCCGTGAGTCTGAGTGAACTCCGGGAGTTGGTGATGGACAGGGAGGCCTGGCGTCCTGCGATTCATGGGGTCGCAAAGGGTCGGACACGACTGAGCGACTGAACTGAACTGAACTGATGCAGAGGACAAAAGTCCTCAATGTGTTCTACTGCTCAAGCTTCTATCACCTCTTCTTCACGGGAATCCTGGCCCAAGCAACTTCTTGTGTGTGGGCCTCCTTACCCCACACCTGTGTACCTCAGCATAGCTGTTGAACTGAAAAAGCATATGATTTGTTTGAGACTAGAGATATGGCCATCCATCACCTTAACAACCTATGCCACCAGGCTCTCTGCCCCCACACTCAACTTTCTAAAATATCAGAGATTTATGAAATCAGAAGAAAAACCACTGAAAAATCTCCCTCCATCCAGAGGTTTTGATGTTCAGTATAAACCCCTTGCTATTAACCACAGAAGCGGAATCTCACTATAATCATACACATGAAAACTACGATAGCTGAGAAAAAGTTGAAACACTTGTTACTGAATTTTTAAGATAGGAAAGCATCTGGGAGTCCTGTTGGCCACAAATGGCTCCATATTTTCTAAATCTCTAAAACAAAATGTGTAAGTTAGACTCTTCTGCTCTAAGTTCCATATGGCTTTAATTAATTCACAATGTGAGTAAATGTATTTCCATTTAATGGAAAAGGCTTTTGGCAGTAGGACCACTTACTTTGCAGTAGTTAATGGAGCATTAAGAAAAAGACAGAAATATTAATCACATTTGGAAACATGGCTAGCTTTGGGGCTAGGCTATTAACCACGTATAGTGCCACTTATAGAAATGATACAAAATGTTCAAGGAAATGATTATCCTATTATTAACAGAATCTTACAAAAATTAATAAACCAAGAAGCAATATTTTCTAAAAATAAGCAAACAGAAAACATATTATTTCCTGCAACTGAAAAATGCCTTCTTCCCAGTTAAATGTCTTATTATTTCAAACATGAGACTTTATCATTTGTCACATCTACTCTAAGAAAAATGAATAGAAGGAGTAGACATATCAGAATTCTTGGTCACAAGATTTGTAGAAAGTGGGATTTCCCTGATGGTACAGTGGGTAACAATCCACCTCCCAATGCAAGGCACAGGGGTTTGATACCTGGCCCAGGAAGATTGCACATGCCATGGGGCAACTAAGCCTATGAATCACAACTACTGGGCCCATACTCTAGAGATCAGGAGCTCCAACTACTGAGTCCAGGCACCCTAGAGCTCATGCTCTGCAACAAGAAGCCTGCCACCACATCTAGAGAGTAGCCGCCACTCTCAGCAACTGGAGAAAGCCCACGGGCAGCGACGAAGACCCAGTGTCACCAAAACTAAAACAAACACATAATTTGCAAAAATTAAAAAAAAAAGGTGCACAGGAAATGCTGTTCTTAAAAAAGATAGACTTCCCTGGCAATCCAGTGGTTAAGACACTGTGCTTTCAATAGCGGGTGCGGGTCCAATCCCTGATCAGGGAACTAAGATCTCATATGCTGCATGGCACGGTCAAGAAAGAAATGCAATGATATAAAATAAAGAGAGGGAAACTGTAAATTCCTCAACAACAAAGGTGTCATGAAAATCTCAAGAGCAGCTACCTTAAAAAGCACTGCCTTCTGCTTCCAAAAAGGCCGTCTTTCATGTTATTGATTTCCACCCACGGAATGAGGGCACTGACTGAGCGACTGAGCATGTATGGACACAGAACACCAAGGTCATTTCATTCCCCAATTTATAAAAATTGGCTTTCAGGCTGAACACATGGGACAATGATGAATGCTGCTTCATTTAGAGCAGACAGAACATCCTGGCAGCGTCAAAAACTGTATTTGGTAAAGTGGCAAAGTATGTGAGCACAGTTTTTGAGGAATAAGATGGGGCTGGATGTACTCCAAGATAGTACACACCAGCCCATTGAGACAGCCAAGATATACAGCCAAGATGTGTTAGTTTGCTAGGGCTACCACAGACTGGGTGGCTTTAACAACAGAAATTAATTTTCTGACACTTCTGGAGGCTGGAAGTGCAAGATCAAGGAGCGAGCAGGTTTAGCCTCTTCTGAGGCTTCTCTCCTTGCCTTGCAGACAGCTGCCTTCTTGCTGTGTCTTCACGTGGTTGTCCTTCTGTTTGTGTTTTTTGGGTCCTAATCTACTCTTCTTATAAGGACACCAGTCATACTGGAATGAAAGTGATGAACGTGAAAGTCGCTCAGTCGTGTCCGACTCTTTGTGACCCCACGTACTATACAGTCCATGGAATTCTCTAGGCCAGAATACTGGAGTGGGTAGCTGTTTCCTTCTCTAGGGGATCTTCTCAACCCAGGGATCGAACCCAGGTCTCTTGCACTGCAGGTGGATTCTTTACCAGCCTAGGCACCAGGGAATAGGGTGGCTATTCATATTGGAATAGGGTCACCCAAATGATCCAATTTTAACTAAATTACATCTTCAAAAGTTCCATTTCTAAATACAGTCACACTCTGAGGTACCGGGGGTTAGGACTTCAATACATGAATTTTGAGGGGAGAACACAATTCAGACCATAACAGGAGACAACACAATTCTTCTACTTTGAGACTGGAGCTTTGCTTCCATTATTCACTCAATGAACAAATAACTGTTGTGAATCTCAACTGTAATCATTGTAATTCAAGAGGGACAGGTGGGGTGAACAAAGTTTATATTTGGAGGAATTAGCTTGGCAAGAGAGGTGAATGAAAATCATCCCTAAGCAAGTAACAATTCAATCAAGATCTGAAAAATTATTAGTTATGGAGTGAATGAACGAGAGATGGAGGTGTTTTAGAAGACAGCGTATACAAAGACACCCATGTCAGGCCACAATGTGTGAAGAAGGGGAAGTCTGGGACAAGACGAGGCTGGAGAAACAGGTAGAAGCCAGACAGGAAGGATCTAATGCTTTTGTGTCTAGTTGATGAGTACTGACGTTAATGTGTTTTAAACTTAGGGAGGAGGACAAGGGTGGAAATGATCCTACCACTTTGATCATAGTGTGAAGAATGGATCATAGGCAGCAGTAGAGAGGAAGTGGGCAAGCAAGTGAGGCAGTGTTTGTAGAGGTTCAGGAGATGGTGGGGAGGCAAAAGAAGCGGACAGGTTTTTCTTCTGTTTTAAAATTTTGGGGACAGGCTAAAAACTATTTAAGAAGTAAAATCAAAAGGATCCAATTGATGACAGATTGGAAGTGTATTGGGGAATGGTGATGAAGAAGAGAGATGAACTGAGGATTACTAGGATTCGGCCTTTGAAAGCTGGATGAACAGTGTTAACATTCCCTGAAATAGAGATCAATAGGATAGTACAGCGTGTTGGAGGAAAGGTCATATTTTCCTTAGAATACAGTTGAGTTTGAGTTGCCTTCAAGAGATCAAATAAGTATGAAGGAGACAATTAGATATGCAAGTCTGGAGTACAGACTAAAGGTTTGGGCTAAATACACAAATGTGTCAGTTGTTTCCTTTCGGATGGCAACTGAAAATGAACACATAGAGGAAATCATCCAGACAGAGTGTACAGAGTGAGAAGGGGAGCAGGTGTAGAATCAAGTCATGAAGAACTTTAATATGTAATTGTTAGCTGGAGACCGTGAGGGAGACCAGGCAGCAGAGAAATAAAAGGAGAAAAAAATGGCCCAGTGTCAAGGTGTCAAAAGAGTATTGCAGGTTTCTGCAGTCAATTTGTGTAATGTCACTGACAGATTAAGATGAAAATACCCTTTGTATTCACTGACATGGAAGTCTTCAGTGATGTGATGGGGCAGAACCCACATGGGAATGGTTGGAGAGTGATAAAAGGTGATGAAACAGAAATGAGTTGCTTCAGTCTAGCTCCCCCAGAAAGCGATCCTGAGACTAGGATCTGACTTAAAGTGTTTTATTTGGGAGAAATCCCAGGAAGCACCAGTAAGGAAGGGGGCAAGTAAGAAGGAAAGGGAAGGAAACACGCAAAGGGTAAGACACTGAGCACGTTAATGCTGTGAGCAATCGTCGTTCAGCCCTACTGGGGACCTCTGGCAGAAATGCAGAAAATAACTCAGTCATGCTCATTCCACCCGGATGCTGGGATGTTGCACTGTCCTCCAACTCCCAGCCATCGATGGCTGAGGGATAGTCCCTAGGGCACGAGAGACAGCTCAGAGAAGTCTCAAGGGGAGTACACAGGGTACTTAAAGTAGGATGCCACTGGCCTGTACCCAGATTTGAGTGGAGGTAAGGGGGTCACTGACTGCATATGCCTCACGGTAGTATGGATAACTCAAGACATTTGGGGATGATGAATAGGAGGGAGATACCGAGTTGGCTGGAGTGAGACAGAAGGTTAAGAGATTATTTTGTTGTTTTAAATGGAGAGATTTAAGAGCTCATGGGAAGGGAATAATGACAGGGAGAGAGTAAGCATATATTTTTTTAAAGGCTAATCATTTAGATGAAGTGACTCTTTATTGTTTGTACCATTGTGGACAGATATGTCACCTTGCTTATTCCATATTTTATTTATTTCCACATCATGTGTAATCACGATTACTGCCTATACTGAAAGGTTGCCGCTATGAGCCATGAACGACCCTGTGATTCTTGGCCTCCAGAGGAGAGGAATTTGATCTGGGGCCAGTGATGAGGCTTGATCACTCAGAGCTTTTGTGTAATAAGTTCTTATTAAAGAATAAAAAAGATAGAACAAGTTTCTGACATAGACATTAGAAGAGGGCAGAAAGAGTGCCCCCCTTGCTAGTTTATAGCAAGAAGTTATATACCTATTAGCAAGCTGCTAATTAGAGAAAGGAAATGCCTCAAAACTGAGAGTGGCACTAGGCCCCTCACCCACAACATGCATTTTGAGATAGTATTGGCACAAGGTGAGTCATCCCCGCCATGAAACAATTGGCATGAATCTTGAAGGCAGATTTTCAAGCAAATACATAGTCTCATTAACACAGCTTAAGAAAAACATTTCCATAAGAAAAACACAATGGTTAGCTCAAGGTTTGAGAAAAGTTTAAGTTAAGGTGGAACCAGGTATTGGTCATGGCAACACAGAATTTTAAAAGAAATCTTTTAATTTTGTATATTTCAGTTCAGTCACTCAGTCGTGTCCAACTCTTTGTGACCCCATGGACTGCAGCACGCCAGGCCTCCCTGTCCAACACCAACTCCCAGAGCTTACTCAAACTCATGTCCATTGAGTTGGTGATGCCATCCAACCATCTCATCCTCTATTGTCCCCTTCTCCTCCTGCCTTCAATCTTTGCCAGCATCAGGGTCTTTTCTAATGAGTCAGCTCTTCACATCAGGTGGCCAAAGTATTGGAGTTTCAGCTTCAGCCTCAGTCCTTCCAATGAATATTCAGGACTGATTTTCTTTAGGATGGACTAGTTGGATCTCCTTGCAGTCCAAGGGACTCTCAACAGTCTTTTCCAACACCACAGTTCAAAAGCATCAATTCTTTGGTGCTCAGCTTTCTTTATGTTTCAACTCTCACATCCATACATGACTACTGGAAAAACCACAGCTTTGACTAGATGGACCTTTGTCAGCAAGGTAATGTCTCTGCTTTTTAATATGCTGTCTAGGTTGGTCATAGCATTTCTTCAAAGGAGCAAGCATCTTTTCATTTCATGGCTGCAGTCACCATTTGCAGTGATTTTGGAGTCCAAGAAAATAAAGTCTGTCACTGTTTCCATTGTTTCTCCATCTATTTGCCATGGAGTGATAGGACCGGATGCCATGATCTTAGCTTTTTGAATGTTTAGTTTTAAGCCAGCTTTTTCACTCTCTTCTTTCACTTTCATCACTCTTTAGTTTCTCTTCACTTTCTACCATAAGGGTAGTGTCATCTGCATATCTGAGGTTATTGATATTTCTCCCAGCAATCTTGATTCCAGCTTGTGCTTCATCCAGCCTGGCATTTTTCATGATGTACTCTGCATATGCAAGTTAAATAAGTAGGATGACAATATACAGCCTTGATGTACTCCTTTCCTGATTTGGAACCAGTCTGTTGTTTCATGTCTGGTTCTAACTGTTGCTTCTTGACCTGCATACAGATTTCTCAGGAGCCAGGTCAGGTGGTCTGGTATTCCCATCTCTTTCAGAATTTTCCAGTTTGTTGTGATCTACACAGTCAAAGGCTCTGGCATAATCAATAAAGCAGAAATAGATGTTTTTCTGGAATTCTCTTGTTTTTTCGATGATCCAACGGATGCTGGTAATTTGATCTCTGGTTCCTCTTCCTTTTCTAAATCCAGCTTGAACATCTGGAAGTTTACGGTTCATGTACTGTTGAAGCCTGGCTTGGAGATTTTGTATAGAAATTATGTACAGAGAAGGGGAAAAAAATGTCTGACACTTGCAGTTTGTTTCCTCCACTTGGGGACCTCTAGCCTTCCTGCCTGTTACCCTCTCAGTAGTTATCAGCTGGCAGAAATCTCTGTAAATAAGATCAAAATCATGACCTGCATTAAATGACTTCCTGTATAGTTTCTAATCTAAGAATCTGCTAAGAGGCTAACTGGGAAGGACTAAACGAAGAAGCATATTGGGCTGCTTTAGGGGGTATTAAAGTGGCACCATTGTGGGAGAATTTCATTTTCAAATAGGAGTTATAGATCAACATATTCCTCAGAATGCTATATATATATTCTTCTGGGTAACTGAAATATATTAAAAAATGATGTAAGCTGAATTTTTAGATGAGTCTCTTCAATTTACACCAAATTCATCATTGTAGTTCCACTATTGAGTTTTTTTCCCCTGCCAAAGTACCTTATGTCAGAGCCAGGAAAAGCTTTTAGTCTCTGCTTATTTGCATTCCATTTCCTAAATTTAGCATATATCTAACCGAATCAAATATGCATTTGGCAATTTGCAACATCTCTAACTACTCATGGAGCTTAGGCATTAAGATACACAGTTTCACAGAAACATCAAAGTGTGTCCACTAAGGTTTCTCTTGGAATTTGATTTTTTAATTTTCATTTCCATTTATTATTTATTAATTCAATAATTTTAATAATTATTTGTTCAGCACAAATCCATATGGCATGTGCTTTGAATATGATAATAAGTGATAACAAAATAGAGTAAGTGATTCAGGTATGTTTATACAAATGTAGATTAGCATTCATTTACTTCACTCATTATGTCTTTTTTATGTGATGCAAATCACAGAAAACCTAATTAACATAAAGACGTTTATTGTTATTACATGAAGTCTGTTGGTAGTTGATGTAGGATTAGCTCAGAAGGGCAATGGTGTCACCAAGGACCCTGAGTCTTTACCTTCCTTGGTTTTATTGGCCCAGCTCTAAAGAGAACATCTTCCCAAAGCCGAATTCAAAGCACTAAGTGGAGGAAGAGGCAAAAAGGTTTTTTCTTTGTGAGATTTTAATGTTTTTGCTTCTCCAGAATCTCCCCTACAAGGCTGCCATTCCATCTCCTGCTAGAACTGGGTCACACACTCACCCATCAACCGACCACTAACCAAAGGAGAAGAGGACTGCCATTATGGTCTCATTAATCATGGTTCACCCTCTAGTGCTGGATCCAATTTTTCCCAAGTAAAACTAGGGTTTTGATAGCTGTGAATAGGAAAGAATGGTCCTGGGTAGGCAGCCAAAGATGTCTATCACAAGTTTAGTGTCATACATATTCTTCTAAACATAATAGTCAATATTTACTGACAACATTCTAAATACACACACACGAGGTTCCATGAAGAGATCATTCGTGTGACTGTCATGGATGGTGTCATTTTCTATCAGCCAAGGATTAGGACCATGGCTGCCTCCTTATTAAGGTCACCCTCTTGGGAATACAGTCCTGTTGTTGATTCCATTGAACAGTATTTTCAATGCTAAATCACTGATATGAACAGTATAGTTCAGTCAAAGATCTAGAATATAAGGTCCCTTTGACCACAGGGTAAGGAATCTTTGTCTACAAAATGTATACAGAACAACTATACAATATCATTACGTGGCAGAAAAAGGACTTAAAAATCCCCTTTTCTCTGCAGTCTTTGACTCTTTGAGAAACCTTGTGGAGTCATCACCTCGCTGCGTCCTCTGTCATTTCTATGGTTATGATGGTGTGTACACATTTAATTCTCTAATCATCTTTCTCCATTTTAGTTTGTCCCCAGTCATTTCTTCCCTGCTCACCTTTGCACTTTTCTCATTTAAAAAAAAATTTTAATTAATTATTTTAATTAGAAACTTATTACTTTACAATATTGTGGTTTTGTCATACATCAACACGAATCAGCCAGGGGTGTACAGGTGTCCCCCTGTACATTAATGTAAAGCGATGTTCTCTAATCATCTTTCTTCATTTTAGTTGGTCCCCAGTCATTTCTTCCTTGCTCATCCTTGCATTTTTCTCATTTTTTACCAACCATCTTGGAGCTCCATTTTATGCCTCATATCTTTTTTCACTTTGTATTTGCCAACTTCTAATATGTCAAAAAACAGTAAGTACAAACACCCACATACATACTGAATGCAAGGGGGTTGTATTTTCCTAGCCTACAGTAGACTGGATGGGAAAAGTGAGACCAGAGGAGAAAAATACATTGGCTCTTCTGATCTGGGTTAGATCAGAAGATACTAATTATAGCCTCTCTATGATTAATGTATTCTTTTTTTAAGATTGCTATTCAATATTGAGTAGATGCAAAATAATTTATAAAGTACATGTGTATAATAAAGAATTCCAAAACTATAAGCACATGTGAACACTTGCTTCTTTAACAGTCCCCAGTGACCCATTCTCATTTGCATCCCATCCTGCCCCTCTGAGATAACCACAGTCTGGAATTCTGTGGTTAACTTTCTCTTGCTTTTCTTTATAATTATTTTTTTCTTTATAACTGTTTAATTTCATGTGTTTTTGAACTTTAAAAATACAATCATCATACTGTATACGTTCTCCTGGAACCAACATTTTCACTGAACATTATGTTTTGAGATTCATTCACACTTTTATATGTAGCTGTAACTAATTTTCCTTCAACAGCTGTACAGTGATCCAAACAAGTGTTAATTGTATGGGTGCTCACTCTGCAAAACTTTTTTTAAAAAGTTCTATCTTTGCATTTTTGCCTAATTTCTTGGATGTGTTACATCTCACAATGAGAAGTTTAAACAGTTTGGGGGTAACAAAAAACAGAACCCAGAGAAATGGGCAGGAGGCACTGGGGTAGGAGGGGTGGAGGGAAGTGGGGGCTGCAGCTATGGTTTGTGTGGTGGGAAGACCCAGTTCTACTCTCCCTGATTTGGACCTAGTTGCCTCAAGTTTCCTGAGTACCCAAGACTAGGGGGAGAAACTGCTTCAACAGAGAACCCCAGCAATAATCAGCCTGTCCTTCTTAGGACAGTGACCCATGCCTGGGTTTTGGTGGTCTTATTTGGAGGTCCCCAGTTTTCTGCACGATGGAGAGCTATAGCAGCCTCGGCTCAAGCACCAAGGGGCCCTGGGAGGCTCCCATTGACAGAGGGTGAAAATAAGCTCTAAACTGGGAAAGCAGCATCGTCAGGGATGGAAACATATTAGAGGCAGCAACTGATGGACAACATCTCCCTGCTACAGAAATCTAGAGGTATGAGCTGTGCTAGTGGGTAAAACTAGAAGGGAGAGATGCAATAACAACACAAGACTCAAGTCCCAGACCCTTGCTTTTGTAATTTTGTTTTTACCACATCCGCCTTCTGTAATTGTCCTTCATCCAATTTCTGGCCTGGAAAGCATCTTTTCCTGGCATTGTGGTTTTCCAGCCCACAGTATATTGAAAGTGAAAAGCATGATCACATAGTACCACTATCTGTGGTACTGACCAATCACCTGGTATTTTGCAAGAAGGTAGAAAATGAAAGGTCAGAGCATTCCCTGAGTGGAATGACATGGGGCCACCATCACCTGTATCAATACTCATGGGAGTTGTCTCTGTTTCATTATACAGCATAAAGATAGGTGTTCTGACTGAAACTGACCCTAAAGGGAAGCTTAAACCATTCTTGCTATAGTCTAAAAAGGAAGATAAGAAAATTTATGTACCTTATCTTATTGATCCCAAGATGTATATATTCCTTCTCATTTCACATCTCTGAACCTGGATGTAACTGTCCATTTGTGACCTAGTTTTATGTGTCTGAGCATGCTCAGATTTGGTCATGACTACTGATACTGCTATCATTTCAACAGTCATATACGTTCATTGTTGGGCTTCCCTGGTGGCTCAGTGGCAAAAAATCCCGCCTGCAGGAGATGAGGGTTCGATCCCTGGTCTGGAAAGATGCCTTGGAGGAGGAAATGGCAACCCACTCCATTATTCTTGCCTGGGAAATCCCATGGACAGAGGAGCCTGGTGGGCTACAGTCCATGGGGTCAGAAAGAGTCAGACACGGCAGTGAAAAAACAACAATAAGGTGCATTGTTGGCATCTCACTCGTTGAGTTTAGTTGCCATTTTTAAAATGGCTTCCCAAGTGTACAGTGATTTGAGATTGAAATAAAATGTTAATGGGTACATAGAAAGGCATAAAACAGTATACTGACATGACTTGGATAGTTGAGAAGCAAATGCCCATCACCACTGGAGGAATAACTACCTGTTCCATGCCTCACACAGAGCAAATAGCCAAGTGCTCTGTGGGGTCAAAAAGGAAAATACTCACAAATGAGTGAAACTACACTACATTTTGCTGTTGAGATACATGGAAAAGTATTGCTTATTGACACCGAACCTTGAGACAGAGACTGAAGAAACTGTCAAATTTCTTGAAAAAGATGAAAATGGTTTCAAAAGAAAAGAGGCCATTGTGACCAATTCATGCAGCACTACCATAAAGGAGCAGAATATCAAAGTATCAGAAACTTCCTGCTGAAATTGACCAGAAGCTGATGCTAAACTTCCAGCTGTGTTGCTCAATCACTACAGTTGTGTCAGACTCTTTGCGACCCCATGGACTGTAGCCTGCGAGGCTCCTCTGTCCACGGAATTCTCCAGGCAAGATTACTGGAGTGCATTGCCATGCCCTCCTCCAGGGGATCTTCCCAACCCAGGAACTGAACCCTTGTCTCCTTCATTACAGGAGGATTCTTTACCACTGAGCTACCAGGGAAGCCCAAACTTCCAGCTATATATCGTTTAATAAGGAAATATAAGACAATGAAGCAAGTAGTCAGTAGTAACAAAACCAGTGTTCTTCAATGTGCTACTAAACTATACCGTCAATATTAAAGACTGGAAAAAGTCCCCACTGCAAACACAAGGTTAAATTCATGAGAAAGCACTGTAGCAATTTAATCGACAGGTTTTTTTCCTTCTTAGTGGTATGTAATAGCAAGTATTGGAATCTTTATCACAATACAGTACATCCAGAAAATGTTCCATAAAACTTCTATATTATAAAAAAACTTAACAAAGTTTTGATAGACAAAGAAGAGACTTGAAAAAATATTTCTAACAGAGAACAGACAGTAGGCCAGTATAAATAATACACAAAGCACTCTTAAAAATTGCCCGAAAGGGAAAATCAACCTACCAAAAGAAGGGGATAAAGAATCTGAAAAGATATTTTCTGGAAGGGTAAATCCATTTGGCCAATGAACAAAAATACTAATCAGGATAATATTTTTTAAAGTAGTAAGACATCACGTTACATTTACCAGACAGGCAAAACTTTGAAAGAATCATAACATTCATTGCTAATAGGAGAAAGAGTAGTTTCAAAATCTACTAGTGGAAATGTGAATTACGACATTTCTTTTGGAAAGTGATTAGATAGCATCTATTGTAATTGATAAAAATATATACTTTAACCCAGCGGTCCCTTTAATAAAAGACTCTCCTGCAGAAATAAGAGTACTACAAATAAAGAAAAATGTATTTGTCAAGGACTGCAGCAGCTTGTCAGCAGTGTCCCGCCCCTATATGCTCACTTAATTGCATGACTGCCCACCAGTCTGCCTGCCAACCAGACAGTACATACATTTCTTTGAGAGCATTGCTGGAGCCTTGCTTGGCCATACTTACAAAGTACTAGGGAGTGAATGCTCCCAAGTCCACAGTCAATCACTGGTGTGAAATGGTATAAACACCCTGGTTCTCTCACCCTTGGATAAAAAAAATCCAGAAGCACATTTTCTATTACTGGCTCTGAGAGCTCTCCAATGGAATTAAGTTCCAATCGTCCACAGAGACAGCAGTCTGGATAACGCACCATTCATGGGCTGTCTTCCTGCCCCTGTCTCACTTTCCCACTTCCCTGCTGGGAGTTCCATCTCACTCTCAAAATAAATGACTACACTGAAATCCTATGGAAGCACACCATTTTGGTCACGTTATGTGCATGGTGGCCAGCACTTTCATATACATGTAACCTGACAGCGCTTGTCTACATGTCATGCCTCTTACTTCTTCTCCCTGCCCCAAGGTTTCCTCAACACCACAGCATAGGCCGCTCAGAGGAATCCACGTGACCCTCATGCAAATACAAGCAGAAAGCATGTGTGGGAATGAACGTGTGTAGATCTACCATTGGTCACTGGGGCTGGGGTAAACGTTCCTTCCTTTGTGCCCTGGGCGGACAACTCTGAGATGCATCTCCTAAGTCCTGGGAGGGGCCTGGGTCATCCAGCGTGAGTAGCCTACAGCAGGAAAAGCCACAGTGGCTCAGTGGTAAAGAATCCCCCTGCCAATGCAAGAGACATGGGTTCGATCCCTGGATTGGGAAGATCCCCTGGAGAAGGAAATAGTAATCCAGTATAGTAACTCTAGTATTCTTGTCTGGGAAATCCTATGAATAGAGGAGCCTGGCAGGCTACAGTTTATGGGGTTGAAAAAAGAGTTGGGGATGACAACAAGCTTAGAGTAGGAGCTGACTGCATGACACATCTTTGCATTGGCTTTCCTACTTCCCAGATTTACCAACTGATCCTCCTCATCCCAGCTTCAAGCTTTTTCTCCTACATCCTTGGCTCAGGTCTCAAATAAACTCTCTGCATACAAGCCATTTTCTCAGGCTCTGTTTTCAGAAAACCACAGGCTAAGAGATACAGATACTTGTAAACTGTCCACACTCACTCTGTGATAACTCCATAGTATCTTTACACAACTCCTATAAAATGGTTTCACAGCACTGTTAGAGCACAGAGAAGAAAAAAATAATCCACAGTAGCACTCTGACTTTAACCTTGAAGAGGGGAGGAATTAACTAGAAAGGGTGTAAGAGGTGCCTGTTGCAGTATTAGGGAGAGGTCTCTGCCAGTGGCGCTGAGGTTAACTGACGCAACACTCTCTTGCATGACTGGACTTCCAGTGAAGCAGAGCATTCAAAGGGAAAATGCAAGTTCTGATAGGGAGCCTGGGGAAAGGCCCACAGGAAACTTGAAAGCTTGTTCACGAGGAAATACAGTGTGGATACATCAGGCTATTGATTTTTACTAAATATAAGGAGCCTTCAGACAGCTAGATTTGCTTTGATGGATGCAGTTGGGAATGAAATGTGTGTTCCCCGGCATGCAGTCTCTCCCCCACTGAAAATCATACTCAGGCCAGCTTCATGAAACCTTCCTTCTCACCTGAAAGGCATGCCTCCAGTCAACTGCTAAGTGCCAGGGATGTGGCTGTGACTCAGTATGGGTGAGTGCTCTAAAAAGGGAGAAGGGAGTTAGAAACTCTGACCTTGCCTATTTTGGGGGGTCCTGCGGATTCTGCTGGTCAAGACTCAGTAAGTCAGGCTCTGTACAGGGGCGGGGGGGGGGGGCGGGCTGGTTGTGGAGCAGGAGAGCAAGAGGCTGATAGGCAACAATGTCTTTTCGCTGCCATAACTACAGACGTGTATGCTGGGGGTCAGGACTAAGAAGGAAGGCTGGCCAGTTCTGAATTTCCCAGATCCAACAGAAGCTGCCAGATGAACTCAGAACAACTCCATCCTGCTGGGAGGATCTCACTGACATTATGTCATTATAACCAGGTCTCCAGATGGCATAAGTCTACAGTTATCTCTCACCTAAATGTATTTCATTTTCCCAGATATTAGAGAGTAGTTTGGGGTGCATACACAACATACCAGTAAGGGTAAATTTCAATAGTACTCTTCATTTCAAAGAAATCAAAACAAAAATTCTTTTTGTTTTTAATCCCAAATCATCATTCCATGGATGTTAGAGCAGATTTCATAAAAGCCTGAATTTGTTTCTATTCCTACCTTATCATTTTGAATTGAGAAAAAATGTAAAGTATTTAATAGATATAATGTTTAGGTTGGGAAGAATTAGAAGAGCTCATACAAAGATATGAAAAACTTAAATCTTAAAAACGCATTTAAAAGTGGCACTCCTTAAAGAGTAAACTTATTGGAGCCATGATAATAGAAAATATATTTCTCTCTTTTCAATTAAACATACTGTATATGTTTAGGTTATAAGAGAAAAACTGGTAGAAAATAGTAAACCTATATTTGATTCCTTTTAAGTAGTTATTTCCTCTGGAAGGGAGATAATTTGGAGGAGATATTTCCGGAAATTTTCATTAAACCAGCACAGTATATGTCTTCCTATATAATATTATCAGAAGAAAAATTTCAACTTAAATGAAATAAGATAACACTACACTTCTTTCCTGGAAATGTATAAATACAACCGACAAAATCAAAACTAATTTTTTTCTATGTTTTGTAGACTATAGGTAAGAAAACAAATGTTCCTGTTGAGGGCTGAATGAAACTATAATAAAAATGAATGAAAATTACAAATATACTATATGTTTGCAGGCCTAATTTGGTTCTGTATAAAATTTTAATTGAGAAGCTGAATACGGGTCTCAAAGCTGAATATTTGTACATAAATGTAAAATCCCCCAACAGCTATATTGTGAAAGAAATGCCACAATTTTTCAACCCTCTCAAAATTTAGAGTAATACCAAGATTATCACGGAATTACACTTTTAATTCAGAATAGAGAGCAATTCTTTTCCAAGTGACTTCAAAGCTGCCACAGGCTTCCCAGGTGGCTCAGTGGTAAAGAATCCACCTGCAATGCAGGAGACCTGAGTTTGATCCCTGGGTCAGGAAGATCCTCTGAAGAAGGAAATGGCAACCCATTCCAGTATTTTTGCCTGGGGGATCCCATGGACACAGAGCTACAGTCCATAGGATCTCAAAGAGTTGGACTGAACTGAATACACACACATTCATCACTCAAAGCTGCCACAGCCTTCTGGAATATTCTCAGGGCTCACCACAAAAGGCTCTTGGAAGCATCTAAGTATTTCCAACAGACGTACTGGAGAGCAGAGAGCAGACAGAGAGGAGATGACTAATATATTTTTATCTGATTCTTAGGGCCAGAGACAGAAGTCACCCAATACTGGCAGTTCAGTAGGATTCCTGCTCATCTTGAATCGCTGCCATTTTTCCATTGACCCCCAGGTCATGACTATCAGAGTCTCTCTCTTCCTTGCCCAACACTGTCCAGGTGTCAACTTTCAAAACCATTTAATGAGGCCTGCAGGTTGACACAAACCACACCATGCATGTTTTGTGGCAGGGGTAGATGCTGGGCCCTGGCAATAAACCTGACCATGCACACGAGGGCTCAACAGAGATGTCGGAAGAGATCTAGCCATCAGGCGTGGATGGTGTTCAGGGCAAGATGGCCGCCTCTGGTTCAGGCAAACGCTCACACCCAGGGAAGAGGGGACGTGATCTGCACTCGTCCTGGAGGATGGAGCCTTTCCTGTATGACCCAGGTCCTTGGTCTGTGGAAGATCCCACAGCCAAGTGTCTGTGAGCCTGTGTATGGGCAACTGTACCTTATCCAACGACGAGAAACGTGGTTTAATGAGTACTGTCAGGGGGGACGAGATTAGGCTCTGGTTTTCAAAGAAAAGCTGAGAACCAGACAGACTGCTGGAGGAAGAACTGTAAATGGAGAGTGATGCCGAAGCACAGCCCTGCTCTGGGATGTGGGGAGCATAAGAGGCTGGGGGGGGGGGGGCTCAGGACGGGAACTCAGCTGCCAACAGTTAGACGCCAATGGGCAGGAGGAAGGAACCCCCACCAAGAGGAAGGGCCACTGTGATCTGCACTCATTCAATAATGACAGAGGCTTTTTACAGAGGCAATGATGGAACTTCCAGCTATTTCCCCTCTGAGCCTGGATTTCTGTGCGAAGTGGGACCTAGATGACCAACCTACAGACCAGGGAGATGGGAATGACAACACCAGGTCACCAGTTAGACTTCAGTGCCGCCCCATGTTAAAGCTTTTCACGTATGTCTCATCTACCAAGATCAGTTCATGGACAGAGGGAGGAGCACGCCACCGAACCCACATGTGCATCCCTCCGTGGCACCTGCCGTGGTACGGGCTGTATGCACAACAGGTGCTTAAAGGACATTTATAGTGGCAGATTTCATTCTGAGTGGGATTATGCAGATTCCTTGTCTGTATCAGTTTCTCAGTTGGGACAACAGGTGTTAAGATCAAGGAGCAGGTAAAAGGTTCTTAGGACAAGCCCCTCTTCCAAGCCAGTGGAGCATTCAGGAGACTGTCCACCCTACCACGCACTGGGGTCAGCCCACAAGGAAGCTCCTTCTATGTCACTAACATCTATTGCACAGCAATGACCACTAACAGATTCCTTCTCTCAATACGTGTTGACATGGCCAAACTCTAGGGCTCCAGCAGTGACAAAGACAAAACCCTGCTCGTATAGAGCTTAGTCTAATGAAAGGAGATAAGCACATTGAAAATAATCATGAAATAATTTATGGCACATGTAAAAATGGCTACAAAGCAAGAATGCAAGGTCAAATGGAATTTCCCACAGGGCATTGCCTGAAGCTGTGAGAGGCTGCTTGGCACAAATAGGGGCATGCTGCAGAGTCAGCTTCCCAGGGGCAACGCTTAGAAGGGACGCTCCAGTCTCACCAGCCCTGGAAAAGGCAATGGTGAGCCTTATTCTGCATGGTCCCTCCAAAGGTCTGAGCCCCACTGGCCTCCTAGTGGTCTAATGACTCATTCACATGCTCTTCAGGCTTTATTTGCTCTATGTCTCACTGCTCATCTTTTCCATGATGCCTCCTGGGATAGGGCTGTCAGATTAAACACAGGACAGTTAATTTTTTTTTCTCTTTTACTAAAAATACTTTTAAAAGTACGCATTGTTTAAACTGAAATGCAACATGAATGGGGCATTCTATATTTATTTGCTAACTCTGGAAACCCTAACCTGGGAAGCCATCTCCAATCAACATCTTTCTCAAGCTCCTGTTCTGAGCTCTATTTTGAGGGGGGGGAGGGACATAAATGAAGCACTGACATCCACATAAACGTCAGCAAAAGAAACAGAATGGCCAGGCAGCCAGGAGGACACACAGGAGAGTGATGCTCTGGAAGCAAAGTGGACACTATTGCAGGGAAGCTTGGGTATCGTTTGCCAGCACTTGTCAGTGATGCTGGCCTCTGCCAGAAGGCTAAGAATTTTCAGGGCTTCTCTCATTTCCTCCCACACAGCCCCATCAGATAGGTAATGTTCTCACCACCACTTCTTCAGAGGTGAGGACAGAAGTACACAGAGGTTCATTAACTCTGCTCAAGTTGCCTCGTTGTGCAGTACAGGAAAACCATCCTGCCCCCACCCCCCGAACTAAGCCAATAATCCCTCCACTGTGCTCCTGGGCAGGCCCAGGCCTCTGTTAAGGATTCATCCCTCTAGCCTCCACCTCTATACTCACAATATGCAGGAGTTCACGTAGGGGAATATGGAGGCAACATGGCTTGCGCTTAACAATATGATTAAGAATAGTCAACCTCAGAATCGGATTCCCTGGTGGCTCAGTGGGTACAGAGTCCGCCTGCAATGCAGGAGACACAGGAGATGTGGCTTCAGCCCCTAGGTAGGGAAGATCCCCTGGAGAAGCGAATGTATGCACTAGCAAAGATATGAAAAAGTATATGCACAAGACTGTTTGCTGAAGCCTTATTTATAACAGCAAAAGACTTAGAAACACCCACATGCCCATCACTAGGAGACTGGTTGAGTAAACTAGGGTGCACTCACATAACAGAACAGTATAGCTGTGAAAACTTATGTGGTATATTTCTAATATTACTTTGGAATGATTACCAGGATATATTATCAAGTGAAAAAGCAAGATATACACACACACACACACACACACACACACACACACACACATGCACAGATACATACACGCAACACACACACACTATTCTATTATGTAACTAAAAAGAAGCATAAGAGTATCTACACATATTTGTTTATAATAAGAAAAACAGAGTGTAAACCAAACTTTTATAAAGGAAGTTACCTATAGGAAGAGTGGGGGAAAGATGGTAGGGGCAGAAATATAAGCTTGACTCCTATAAGTATGCCTACTAGTTTCAAATCACAGCAAAACCTGGGCTTACACTGTCCTATATTTAAAAAATTCTATTAAAAAGAGTTGTGTTCATTAGTGATGGTGCTGGCCATTCCAAGATCACCTGTCACTGAGCCTTTGAGTTTGGAATTTTCCAAGGACACCGTGAATTGACTTTGACTTGTTTCTTCTGTAAAAGAGAGAACATCCTGGTATTAGGAGCTGATCTCAAGTTCTACAGGAATTCCCTGGCAGTCCAGTGGTTAGGACTACCTATTTTCACTGCCAAGGGCCTGAGTTTGGTCCTTGGATGCACAAGCTGTGCAGGGGAAAAAAGACACTTCTGCTACCATTGTCAGTGACTCTCTTCCACATGCATATCTTCGGATTTAAACAACAACAAATAAAGTTCTAAGAGCACTTCTATCACCTCCACAAGTAGCACTTAAATAAAGTCTGAGCTGTCTTCATTCCTTGTCTATTCTTGTGGCTACACAACTCACAGCCTACCTCTTCACATTATTTCTTTTCTAGAAACAGAAAACATCTCATTACTTTAAAACTCTCAGTATACAACTGCACAAACAACAAAAGTACCATAATCATGTATTATTCAGATGACATTCAAAGGGACACTACAGCAAAACCGTCCTACTAGCCCCTGAACTAGTGGAGCAAATTCACCTTTGAGCAACATGCATATTTACAAGTCACTCTGAGACTACTGTGTTCTCAGTCCTCACCTTTATGAGCAATAGCTATGAGCTCTTTCAAATCACATTGTTAATTCTCATCATCTCCCTGCACAGGTTTGGCAGGTGAAAATTACACTATTGAAATTTCCCAGATGGAGACAGACAAATGCTCACGACATTTACCACACAAGATAGATTAGATTTCAACGTTGTTGTAATGACTGAGACTCTGCCAACAGCTTAGGAAAAAAGAAAAAAATTCCTTCACCACCATGCTTCCCTCAGCTAACCTCACAAGGCTGGTATTTCAATGCCTAACACAGCTTTCTGTGTTGTCCCAGGCAGAAGTAGTGAGTGATCAATCATCCTCTTTGCACTTTAGTGATGATAGGATATAAGAAGCCATTTTACCAATACAATTATTCAGTTTTTAAAAAATCTAGTTTATGCTGACACTTTGGCCTGAATCATTTCATTCAAAGCACACTAACTAGAAGGTATGAAGTCCCACGGTTAAAAGGAAGGGCTTGGAGTTTGTCCAACCAAGGCTGGAATTTAACTCTATCAGAATTTCTGAGTCATAGCCACATTCCCCAGACTCTCTGAGTGTCACTGTCTTACGCACAAATCAGGGCCAGCAGGGCTCGCCTCACAGGATTTAATGATAAAACCCAAGATTAAATAATACAATGCATATAAAAGTCTTAACTCTAGGCATGACACTTGGTAAGCACTCACTATGTAAGAGTGCTTCATGTTGTTATTCATATTTGTAATTTCCAGACCTGAGAATTAAAGTAGTTTAAAGAATTTGTTTAGGGGCCCCCTGTGTAGTTAAGAGTTAACCTTACCCAAAAAGATGTCTTGCCTCTTTCCTTGGCTACTGGGACATGATCTCTACTCCCCTAGAATATCATGTCTGATTGGAACATCTTTGCTTGCTTTGGGACATTGACCACAAGATATGTGTGTGTGTGTGTGTGTGTGTGTGTGTGTGTGTGTGTGCATTTAGTTGCTCAGTCGTGTCCAACTCTGTGTTACCCTTTGGAATGTAGCCCGCCAGGTTCCTCTGTCAATGGGATTTTCCAGGCAAGAACACCACGGTGGATGCCATTTCCTTCTCCAAGGGATCTTTCCCACCCAGGGATTGAACCTGTGTCTCCTGTGTCTCCTGCACTGCAGGTGGGTTCTTTAACCATGGATCCATCAGGGAAGCCCTGACCACAAGAGAGTCAAATAATAAGATTGATGATGGGAGCTTTGGACCAAGAGACATCAGTTCTGCCTCTGGAAGGGCTCTCAAAAACAAGGAAGCCCCATGGGTAGTGTGTGATCAAGCCCCAGTAAAAACTCTGGGGACTTCCCTGGTGGTCCAGTGGCTAAGGCTCCACACTCCCAATGCAGGGTGCGTGGGTTCTATCCCTGATCAGGGAACTAGATTCCATATGCTGCAACTAAGACCCAGTGCAGCCAAAAAAATTTAACAAATAGAAACAAAAAATTCTGGACATGAAAGCTCCAGTGAGCTTCCCTGGTTAGCGATAACTTCGTATGTATTGTCACACATTAATGTCATAGCAGGAACACTGTCAATGACTCCATGAGGAGAGAACAATGGAAGCTCTACCTTTGGTACTTTCCTATATAAACCACAATGAACTATGACCTCACATCTGCTAGGACAGCTATTATAGAAAGACAGCAAGTGCTGGCGGGGATGCAGAGAAACTGGAACCCTTGCACAGTCTTAGTGGGGATGCGAAATGATGTGACCATTACAGAAAGCAGTATGGAGGCGCTGCAAAAAATTTAAAGCAGACCTGCTGCATGATCTAGAAATTCCACTGCCAGGCAAATATCCAAAAGAATTGAAAGCAGGATCTCAGAGAGAGATTAATACTCTCATATTCACTGCAGCACTATTCACAACAGCCAAGAGGCAGAAACCACCTAAATGTCCACTGCCAGATGAACAGATTTCATTAAAATGTGGCACACACATACAACGGAATATTATTCAATCTTTAAAAAGAAGGAAAGTCTATAATATGTGACAACACGGACGAGCTCTGCGGTTAATATGCTGAGTGAAGTAAGCCAGTCACAGAAGGACACATATTGCACGATTCCACTTATATGAGGAAGATAAAATAACTTTGCCTGGTTGCCTGGGGCTGAGCGGAATTGAGGAATTGCTAATCAATGGGCATAAAGCTTCAGTGATGCAAAATGAGTTAAGTTCTAGAGATCTGCGGTACAACATTGTGCTATGGTTAACAATACTGTATTGTACTCTTAAAGTTTTGTTGGAAGTATAGATTTTAGTTAGGTGTTCTTACTATGATAAAATACTATTTAACAAAATAGGAAAATACTGTGTTTCAATGAGGAACTATGCATTGTCTAGAGCTTTCCCAACCCAGATATCAGATTCGAGCTTTTCACTGTCTTTGAACTATTTCACAATTCTGTAGTTAAGTGATACCAATGCAAAGTAATTCTTATAGACATGTAAATTCTGTCCTCTCGATAGAGGTCTGACTTCTTTGTCCCCTTGTGGAAAAAACAGTTTTGTGTCCATTTGCACACTCTATTAAACGTTTCTCTTTTTGCATCTAAATTTGTGGTTTTTAAAATTTTCCCTTGAACTAGCTTCCTCATGAGTTAAATATCTTGAGCACAGACTTATCTGTGTCAGAGTTAGGATTTTAGCTTGTTCTGAAAATTATCCTCAAGTATGCAGGGTATACTTTTGGGGAGGGGTACCCCTAAAGGTGAGTGACTATCATTCTTATTGATGTTAACACACGCATTATGGCATGTTGATTTGGGAAAAATGAGAACTATCACCTTAGCAAAGCATCATGACTTGCTACAGTGGAAATTAACTGATTACAGTTGGTGGCCATCCATTTTTAATTCTGTGATAACAATCTCTGGCATTTTCTGTGATGAGTGCCGTTTTTCTATTCCAAGTCCACTGGAAGGTGACTCCACCCCAGTCCCAGAGGTAGATATGGGGTGCAGGTCTAAGCTAAACAGAGGACAAGAGTGTGGGGGTTTATACTGGGGGCTGGAGCAAAACTACAAGTTTGACTTCCTATCCTACCAGTTATTAGCTCTGGGACATAGTCTACGTCTCACTGCTTTCTTCAGTGAAATAGACAAAATGACAATGTCTATCACGTGGGAAGAGTCCTTGGATCCAAGTCTGACACAAACTGTGTGTGCATGCTCAGGCGTGTCCGACACTCTGTTGACCCCATGGACTGTAGTCCAGGCTCCTTTGTCCACTGAATTTTCCAGGCAAGATTACTGGAGCAGGTTGCTATCCCTCAGTCTGACACAAAGTGAGTACTCAATAAATGTTCATTTTCATTATTCTTCCACAAACCTGCTAGCATCAGGAAGTTGAGTCAGTGAGAAAGAATGAGGGCTAAGGCTTCAGTTAATGCTTTTGGAGAAGACACTCCCTTTTTCTTGCTGATCTTCAAACAGAAGGATGTATATCTGAAGCTTACATCTTGGTTCCCTATGGGAACATGAGCCAATAACAAAGAACAGGTCAAAGAGATACAGGAAGCATGATTCTTGTGGGAAGGCTGCAGTTCCTGTATTTACCAGTTGGCTGACTTTGGGAGCCAAACTGACCTTTGCCCTTTTGTGAGTCATTAAAAGATCATCTCTAAATCCATTCTATTCAAATATAAAAGTTCATATGAATTACCTGGGGATCTTGCTAAAATGCAGGTTCTGATTCAGTAGGTTTGAGACGGGACCCAAGGTTTTATGTTTCTAACAAGCATGACGCTGAAGCATGACGCTGAAGTCAGTTTAGTCCTTCTTTGGTACTAAGCCAGCTTAACTTGGGTTTTCTACCACTTGTAGTCAGAAGATCCTAACTGGCTCAGAAGCCAAGGACGACATATCTCTGGGATCCACACAGCAAAATATTCTCCAATATCTCTGCAACTGCATTAATGAGATGACTATTCACGTGTAAAGCCTGATCCACTCACCACTTTTCATCACTGGGGAGCAGAGGAGGGAGCGAAACTGTCAATGACCCAACAGGAAATCCAGCTCTCCATTTAGGATAACTTGAGAAAATCTGTTTACAAAGAGTTTATTTATAAAGCTGTGGAGAGAGTGTCACAGGACCACAAGGAATCGGCAGTGCACAGGGCTGGATATGGGGTGGCTATTGCCACTCCAAGGCCTACGGGATGAGTGAGATTTAAAACACAGAAAGCTGAGGGAGTCATACAGAAAAAGGTGACTATCAAAGAACAATGACTTTCAGTGGGGGTTCAGGAGGGAACCAGAAGAAAAACAAAACAAGACCCTGATTCCATTCTCCTCCTTCCCTCAGCTCCTGGTTAAGCTCCTCATTAGCTAAACTGGAACAAAGATGGCAGAAAGCAGGGGGTAAAAAGGATGGAGTGTGGATATAGAGAGGCTAGGAGATGCTTCCAGTCCAAGGATCCTGGTGCTGGTTTGAACTCTCAACAACTCCAACAATGTTAAGCTCTACCATATTTGACTCTATCATAAGATTTCCTAATGAGTTCTTCCAAACTGCCAATTTGGGGAGCCTACAGTGAACTCCGGGAGTTGGTGATGGACAGGGAGGCCTGGCGTGCTGCGATTCATGGGGTCGCAAAGAGTCAGACACGACTGAGCAACTGAACTGACTGACTGACAGGGATCATGTTTTAGACAAATCATACCCAAGAAAACAATGGTGAACCTGAAACTGTCCAAAGAGAAACCATGATCATAAAAACAACTTCAGAAAATAAAAAGCTTTATCCCTGCAAATGCTTTATAAGGAAACTGGTTAAATTAAGTGTGGTATCTAAGCAAAACCGAATCGCATGCAGCCATGCAGAACACTGGGATGGATTTATGTACTGATGGCACGATCTCTAAAGTATGCAGTTGTGCGTAAAAGCTATGTGCCTAATAATCTATATAGTATGGTCCTTTTGGGGTAAAAAACAAAGAATAAAAAAGAATTAAATATATTTTCATTACTAGTTCTTTAGTCCTATTTGAAGTTTTTACTATGTACAAATATTCCCACTTCCACAAACTAAAACAAACAAAAGACAGGAAAAAAAAAAAAAACACCTAACGACTACTAAGAACCAACTGTGAGTCATTAAAAGATCATTTCTAAATCCGTTCTATTCAAATATACAAGTTCTTATGAATTACCTGGGGATCTTGCTAAAATGCAGGTTCTTTCTTTTTAAATATAAATTTATTTATTTTAATTGGAGGCTAATTACTTTACAATATTGTATTGGTTTTGCCATACATTGACTTGAATTCACCACTCGTGTACACGTGTTCCCCATCTTGAACACCCCTCCCTCCTTGTACCATCCCTCTGGGTCATTCCAGTGCACCAGCCCCAAGCATCCTGTATCATGCATCGAACCTGGACTGGTGATTCATTTCATATATGATATTATACATATTTCAATGCCATTCTCCCAAATCATCCCACCCTCTCCCTCTCCCACAGAGTCCAAAAGACTGTTCTATACATCTCTGTCTCTTTTGCTGTTTCGCGTACAGGGTTATCGTTACCATCTTTCTAAATTCCATATATATGCGTTAGTATACTGTATTGGTGTTTTTCTTTCTGGCTTACTTTGTATAATCGGCTCCAGTTTCATCCACCTCATTAGAACTGATTCAAACGTATTCTTTTTAATGGCTGAGTAATACTCCATTGTGTATATGTACCACAGCTTTCTTATCCATTCATCTGCTGATGGACATCTAGGTTGCTTCCATGTCCTGGCTATTATAAGCAGTGCTGCGATGAACATTGGGGTACACGTGTCTCTTTCAATTCTGGTTTCCTCAGTGTGTATGCCCAGTAGTGGGATTACTGGGTCATAAGGCAGGTTCTGATTCAGTAGGTCTGAGATGGGACCCAAGGTTTTATGTTTCTAACAAGCATGACACTGACTCTAGGCCAAGGATCAGGCAACTTCCTCTGTCAAGGGCCAGAGAGTGAATACTTCAGGCTTTGCAAACTATACAGTCTCTGTCACAATCTGCCTTTGCAGCACAAAAGCAGCCATAGACAATATGGAAATGAACAAGTGACAGGTGCATCTGGCCCATGCTCCATAGTTTGTCGAATCCTGCTCTAGACTATTAATAATAGCAATCATGAGTATTTATTGTGTGGTGGGTTTTCTGCAAAATGCCTGTTCTGGGTTGAATTCTGTCCTCTCTAAAATATACATTGAATTTCTAATCCTGGCACAGTACCTCTGAATGTGAACTGATTAAGAATCAGGGTCTTTGCAGAGGTCATCAGGTTGAGATGAAGTCATACTAAATCAGAGTGGGCCCTATCCATTATGACTGGTGTCCTTACAAGAAGAGGGAAACTTGGACACAGACACAGATGGAAGATGACTGTGTGGAGGCAGAGGCAGAGATCGGGGATCCTTTGCCGTAAGCTGAGGAATGCCTGGGGCAACCAGAAGCTGGAAGAGGCAAGGAAGGACGCTTCTTCAGAAGCTTCGGGAATAGGGAGCATAGCCCTACCAACATCCTGATTTCAGACTTCCAGCCTCAGAAGTGTGACAATAAATTTGTTGCTTTAAGCCTTCCAGTACCCTTGTAATACTTTGTTGCTGTAGCCCTAGGAAACTGAAACAATGCTTAACACAAGTTATTTAAAGCTTACAAGGGAAGATGGCTCAGAGGTAAAGAATCCTCCAGTCAATGCAGGAGACGTGAGACATGGGTTCGATCCCTGGGTCAAGAAGATCCCCTGGAGAAGGAAATGGCAACCCACTCAAGTATTCTTGCCTGGAGAATTCCATGGACAGTGGGCTACAGTCCATAGGGTTGCAGGAGTCAGACACGACTGAGTGCGTGTTCGCACACACATGCGTGTGTCCTATACAGTTATGACCTATATTTTAAAGATGAAGAAACTAGGACTTAGTGAGATTATTTTACTCTTTTAGGATAAGACTACCATCTGAATCTTCTTCAATTGAAGAAGGACCACCACATATCTATTTATGTATGCAAGCCATTATGATGGAAGATACAACCTAAGCAAGCTATTCAGGACTTGAGAGCATCCAATGACACCATGGGGTAGATAAAAGAGACCATGAATTGATTCAGAAAGGGCAGCAACTTTCCCACAGCCATAGAACTTCCTAGAGTATTACAGTCAAGAGGGAGTAGAACTGAGGTCTCCTAATCACTAGTCCAGTGATCTTTCCCCAGCTTCTTCAAACATGAGTGAGGTACTGACCCGCTTTTTCTTCCTCTAAGATTCTTAAAGGGTGCCCTAGTTTTATTAGGCATAGATTTATTTATGTAGGTATATGTTTATGATTCATTATACATAAATCAACACTAGGATCAATTCACTTTCCTCTCCCACCATGGAAGAATGACTGCTACATAAATCAAATCTAGGATCAACTGCTTATCTCTAATGTGTTTGCTCAGTTTAAAAAACCTTGGAGATAGCCTTTTTATCCTTTTGAAGTTAAAAGCCTACTTGCTATTCTTTAGCATAGCATTGTCTAATAGGAAAATGTGAGCATATAAGTAATTTTTAAATTTCTAGTAGCCATGTCAAAAAGAACAAGAGGAAATGGGTGAAATTAATTTTACTGAGAAGATACAAAATACTATCATTTCAAAATATAATCCATAAAAGCAACTATTAATGAGATGTTTTACTTTTTCACTATGTCCTTGAAATCCTGTGTGTATTTTACATTTATGGCACATCTCATTTTGAACTAGCCACATTTCAAGTGCTTGATACCCACATGTACTTGGAGGCTACCAAATTGGTGAGCATGGCTTCAGCAAGCCCTCTTGGTGCAAATACCATGATCTACCATCTTGATTTGAACAGTTCTCCCCATTTTGATCAATACTTCCTGGGTCCCAA
The DNA here is from genome assembly GCF_023091745.1 of Budorcas taxicolor. Taxonomy (NCBI): domain Eukaryota; kingdom Metazoa; phylum Chordata; class Mammalia; order Artiodactyla; family Bovidae; genus Budorcas; species Budorcas taxicolor. The sequence goes on along the minus strand of NC_068935.1, from coordinate 129,686,319 downwards.
CCACCATTCTCTCTTCTTTGCATCATTTTGAAAGGTCGGTTTCTGATGAACTCTTAATTCAATATACTCTGTGCTGTGCTAAGTCACTTCAGTCATGTTCGACTCATTGCAACCCTGTGGACTGTAGCCCACCAGGCTCCTCTGTCCATGGGATTTCCCAGGCAAGAATACTGAAATGGGTTGCCATTCCTGTCTCCAACGGATCTTCCCGACCCAGGGATCAAACCTATGTCTCCTGAATTGGTAGGCAGGTTCTTTACCACTGAGCCACCTGGGAAGCCACAATATCCTCTAATATTATCTTAATAAATTCTAATCCTTAAAGATCCATAAGGATCTTTGGAAAATGGAAATTATTTCAAGACTCTCCCCTGATTTCTAACCAGTCTGTGGCTGAGAATTATCACACATAGTAGAAAACATGAAGTCCTCACCAGTGATTCCAAGGCCCTCATTACTCAGCCCCCAACTGTCTCTCTGATTCAATCTCCTATCAGCTCCTCCTTCATTTGCCCTGTTCCACATTCTTCCTTCCTGTGGTTCTCAAAAGAGCTGAGGTTACACTTCACAGTTTTTATAATTACTTATGTTAAACTTGCTTGTGCTGAAGGACAATTTTCAAAAGAAGGTAAAATCATGACTCTCACAGAGACATAAAATGAACAACATGTGTTACTGATTTCATTCAACTTATTATCAAGGAAGGAATCAGTAAGACGTTACAGTCAATTTGAAGGAGAATCCAAAGGCCAGACCCATTTATAGATTAGAGACACTGAAATGAATGTGCAAATGGGAGCCAATGCAGCCTCTTCCCAGTTTGGGGAGGGAAGTTAATTGAACCTCCAAGGGAAAGAATTTATTAGCTATCCATAGAGCAGTATTGTTCTGCCTTCTGATCAGCTGCCTGCAACTTACTGAGTTGCACAATAACTCAAAGGCAATGAAAGGCACAGAGCCCTACAGAACTGGAGTCAAATAACCCGGAAGCGTGTGCTTTAAACCAGGATTTCTCAACCTCAGCACTTGACATTATAGGCTAGATAGTTAATTCTTGTTAGGGTGGGAGGGAACTTTCTTGCACACTATGGGATGTTGAACAGCATCCCTGGCCTCTATGGATGAGGTGCTAACACCACCTTCCTCTCCAATTTTTGACAATTGAAAACATCTGGGTTGGCGGGTGGGGGAGGGGGTTCAAGCCAATCGCCACCAGCATTGCTGATTCATGTTTTATGTAGGGCAGAAACCAACACAATATTGTAAAGCAATTACCCTCCAATCAAAAATAAAGACATTTAAATTTTAAAAAATCATTGCTCTAAACAATGTATAGCTTTCCAATGAAATGAGATTTCCCCTACTCTTGTTCCTCTATCTGGCATGTTCCTCCCGTGTGGTTTCTTGACTCTTTCACTTTATTTAAATCTTTGCTCAAACGTCATCTCTTCCAAGAGGCTACCTTCTACCCTGTGCTACGCTCTCTGCAACAGAACCTGTCTCCCAACCATCCTCTGCCTTATTCTTCTACTCAGTCCATTTCTTTCTCATCAATGTTCTTGTTTGTTGCTTGGCTTACCTACTCTAGAGCGTTAAGTCCTGTGAGGACAGAAACTCTGTCTAGTTTGTTCATGTATGTTCTTCCTGCTCCTAGCCCAGTGCCTAGCACACAGCTATTTATGGAATTAATAAACCATTCAGTGCATGACAGAACCAAGACCAATTTACCCCTAAAAGAACAAAAAATAAAAAAATATCAAAACATAAATGTAATAGCTATATGGAATTTTTCCCTTTTTAGATGAAATAAAATAGCCACTGGAAACACAAATAAAGAGTAAACTCTCAAGGTGTCAATTCTTTTGAGTTGGGCCCTCCTCTTTTTCCATGCGACTGTTGAAGCAAACTTCTTTAAACAAATTAATCTAAACATGTCAAAGTCTATTACTTGTTAGTGAGGTAATGAACAGACAGAGAATGTCAGTTTGAAAGCAAAGAGCTTGGGGAAACAGACATATGTTCTCAATGAGGGGCTCTTTGACCTCGGTTGCTAAGTGATGCTGCACGGAGTGCTCATCTTATCACAGCCCCAAATGGACCATTTCTTTACCTAGTGGCACGAGTCAACATTTAGGGCACAGGGTCTTTAGGATCATCTTTCCATAACTGCTAGACATGTCAGAAATAACAGGTATTATGTCTGACACTAAACAATAATCCAGCTGTCTGTGGTATCACTTGGATCTATCAGGCAACAGGATCATGTCCCCTGACAGAGGCAGTCAGCACAATGGTACCAAACACTTCCAGGCGAAAATCAATCAGTGGAAACAAAGGTCCTGCTCTGCCTCTAAGCAGCTATTAGCAGATTTCTCCAGCAATCAAAGACACTGTACACACAGTCCTCAATTTGCGGCTTTTTCTCTGAGGATTCACTAAATTTTCCACTGCACATTGGGACATAACCAGCCTTTATTGAAGTGTAGTTGATTTACGTTATGAAGTCCCTGTTTTGGCTCATTACTCTGAGACAAATTGAAGTTGGCACTAAAACATTGTTGAGGTTAGGTTATTAATGGTGCCTCCTCCTTTTACTAACCCAAAGCAGGTTGATTCACCTCTCTGGGCAAACCTTACTTACCTTCAAAATGGGGACAAAAATGACTGAATTTCAATAAGCACTGAAATAAAATAACTCTAAACAGTAAGAACTCATCACATTTCTTAAAGATCATCATCTTGATAACCTGTATTGTGCCTAAATTATTTTTCAGATTTTCACCAAAGATAGAGCCAAAGTTTAATAAGTTATTATTAAGAACTTAATTGCCTCGAAAGGACAGTATTAGAACCCCAGACATCTAAAAACCCCAACTTGGGAAAAAAATATGAAAAAGAATACATACATATGTATAACCAAATCACCTTGCTGTACACCAGAAACTAACACAATACTGTAAATCAACTATACTTCAACTAAATAATAAAATTCCCCAAAATAAAAATCCCAACTAGAAAAATACTTTTTTTTTTTCCAAAATGACATGCCATGGATATAATGGTGATGCTGCTGCTGCTGCTGCTAAGTCGCTTCACTCATGTCTGACTCTGTGAGACCCCATAGACCCCATAGACAGCAGCCTACCAAGGCTCCCCCGTCCCTGGGATTCTCCAGGCAAAAACACTGGAGTGGATTGCCATTTCCTTCTCCAATGCATGAAAGTGAAAAGTGAAAGTGAAGTCGCTCTGTCGTGTCGGACTCTTAGCGAACTCATAGACCGCAGCCCACCAGGCTCCTCCGCCCATGGGATTTTCCAGGCAAGAGTCCTGGAGTGGGGTGCCATTGCCTTCTCCATATAGTGGTGATAGCTGAACATAAAAAGGAAAATGCCATAACTATAATCAGTTTAATGTAAAGGTAGAACTAGAGATTCAATAGCACATTCCCAAGACTCCTTCAACAAGAGGAATCACCGCTCCAAGCATCACTGCTCAGACGTTTGTAAGCACCTTTTCCATGTGCTGCGGTGGAAAAAGCAGTGCTTGTGCTGGGTTTGTAACACCACTGCCTAGCAGTGACCTTTCTCTCAAAACATGCCACAAATCTCTGCAGGCGTGCTCCCTCAAGAGGCTCCTCAGAGAACACAGAACAATGCTTTGCCTGGCAGTGGGAGCCCCAGAGGGCTTCCCAGGTGGCACTACTGGTAAAGAACCTGTCTGCTAATGCAGGAGACATAAGAGATGCAGGTTCAATCCATGGGTCGAGAGGATCCCTCGGCAACCTACTCCAGTATTCTTGCCTGGGAAAAGTCCATGGACAGCTACAATCTGTGGGGTCACAAAGAGTTGGACAGGACTGAAGTGGCTTAACACACATGCGAGCCCCAGGGAGCAGGCCCCCGGAAGAGCAGCTGCTGCCACTGGAGTGAGCACTGGGTCTGAAGCCATCTCATCTCCATCTCACGTTCCTTCAGCACTCCCATCACCCCTGTTCCCCTAGTGGTTTGTTTTCCACATTGGAGCGGCCCTCCGCCATCAGCTGGACCGGAACCACACTTCACAGTGACGGCAGTATCTGCTTCCGGTCCTGGCTCCATCACAGGCGATGCCAGTTCAGCTCCGGGAACGTCAGCCGCTGATAGGTTAAGGGTTCATTCTTACTCCAGGCACTTACATTTTCACTGCTCATTTTTGAAGGCTGACAAGGGAGTGGTAGACCCAAGGTGCCGAAGCAAGGAAATCTTTGCTTGCTTTAGAGATGATCCTGCCTAAGGAGGCAAGATTATACAATGGGGTAAAGACAACCTTTTCAGTAAATGGTGTTTGGAAAACTGGACAGCTGTATACAAAAGAACCAGACTGCACTACTTTCTCACAGCATAGACAAAAATGAAATCAAAATGGACCAAAGACTTCAATGCAAGGCTGTGAAACCACAGAACTTCTAGAAGAAAACATCATCAGTATACTCTATGACATGTGTCATAGCAATATCTGGGGGAATCTGTCTCCTCAGACAAGGGAAACAACAACAAATTCACAGGTACAGTCACAGACCCAAATGGAGCTGAGGGAATTCGGAGTCTTGGGTATGGGTTTTTCTAACCTACGTAAATACACTGAAATCAACTGAAAGATTTTTAAGACAACCTGCTGTGTACTCTACATCCAGAGTTAAGGTTCTCAACTATTAGCTACCCACTAGAATCATCTGGTGACTTTACAAAACTTAAAAAAAAAAATACTGGAGTGCTAACTCCGGAGATTCTGATAGAATTGGTTTAGATGTGGCCTGGGCATAGGGATCTGTCAAACCTCTCCAGGAGAGCCTCATGTTCACTCAAGGTTGAGAATGCTTTGTCCAAATCAAGTCTGTTCATGATGCATCCATCACCACCTCCCGCCATGCTTCTAGAATCCCCCAGGGATTCTAAGACACAGCAGGGCTGAGCATGGCTACTTTACATGGGAAAACAACCAATCACCAAGTAACAAAAGAGCAGTCACAATATTATGTTAATTTTCTTAAACTGTATGTCTGCATAGGAGAAAAAAAGGGCTGAAATGATAGGCTCCAAAAGGAAAGGTTGAAGGCAGGAGGAGAAGCGGATAACAGAGGATGAGATGGCATCACTGAGTCGATGGACATGAGTTTCAGCAAGCTCTGGGAGTTGGTGACGGACAGGGAAGCCTGGTGTGCTACAGTCCATGGGGTCACAGAATCAGACATGACTGAGTGGCTGAACAACAACAACAAAATGTGAATAGAATTCATTTCGGGAGATGGGATTACAAGTCATTTTCTATTTATGCTTTCCTTGATGCTCCAAAATTTTCCAGATAATTATTTTTGAAATCAGTGAGGAAAACATCCTAGCACAACTGTTTTGTATTCAACACCAGAATATCAAAGTGGAAAAATATGGCACCATATTTTTGCCCAAAGTAATGAATCTCTAAGTGTACAACCTCCTCGGGATATCAAATTAAATCCTATAAAACTGACTCACTGCTTGACACATAAGGCTGACTTCATTTGCTATCTCTGTCTTCTTTCTTAGACCCTTCAACACTATTCTGTTGATCATGCCTTTCTTCTGCAGAGATTCTCTAAAGACGATTACTTGAAGGCATTCTCAGTCACCTACTGTTAAGGGGCTTTCTGACATGACATAAATGTGCATTTCCTTGCAAAGATAGACATTTACCTCTGAAATCTAAGCATCCTCACATCCCAGAAGGGCCCAGCTAATGCAGGGATTTTACAAATGGCATTTCCTTTATGTCCATACAACCTCCAGCTGCCTTTTCTGAAAGATAGTCTAAGCTCCAAGCTGAAAGTGGGCAGAGCTCTCAGACTGACTTCAGTACGGAATTTTTATGGTTTCATGCATAAGAATTTTAATGAGAGAGATTGAAATCATAGCATTTTCTCCCTCTTGATTACAAAAACTACTCAATAGAGCTCAAATAAACATGTAAATCAATGACTCCAGACAGCACAATGTTTTGGCTCCTTGGTGATTCTAGATAAGTAAGAATTTATTTAATTTTATAATGTTTTTCCTTTTATTGAAATAGAAAGCAATCTTCTTTCATCAAAAGGAACTGGTCATGGAAAGCTGGATACCTTCTATTTTGTACCTGCATTTAGAAAGAAATAAACTTTGCTTTGCTCTTACTTCAGGCCTCAGAAAATGTTCTACATATTGCCATACTTTTAGTGGTGCGGATTTTATTATTGTCTTGGTTCTTACTACGTAACACAGGAAACACCTAGATGAAGTTAGACCATTTCAACGGTATGTTGTTAGAGTTTAATTCAACTACTTAGCACGTGTCAGGGACTGAGCCAGTCTAAGGTTCCTGGTCTAAGAATTCCCTGAGATAGAGGAATCCAGAAGTCATTTTTAAGGAATGTATGGTGCAGGTGAGATGAAATATGTTGATACATCACTAGAAATGCAAATTGTTAAATTAGAAACCCCAAGAGGCCACGATATGCAAACAAAAATGCTATGCAAACACACACACATAAAATAGGTAAAGTAATCTAAGCCAGAGAGAAACGCAGAGCTGCAGGGACAGGGCCTGCAGCCCTGGGGCTCTCTCAAGGAAAAACTGGATTTCCACAGTTGAGATAGTGGGCAGGGCCGAGGAGATCAGGCAGGAAGACATCCCACTGAGACTTAGGAGGGCAAATGATGGTTCATGGCAGAAAAGTACAAGACACACTCAGACCTATGCAGATAGTTAGATGGAGCTGGAGGGATCTGGAACAGCCTGCGGATGATGTTCTGAAGTGAGAGGGGAGGCGGAGTGCTAATCTGTGCACCGTGGGAAGCTGCTGAGAGTTTCTGAGCATGAAGAGGGTGTGATCAGAACAGCCACATGAGCAGTGCTCCAGCAGGGGTGTTAAGGCTGGGCTGGCATGAGGAGAGGCAGGGGGACCAGGCAAGAAGGGTCTGCTGCAGACGGATGTGAGGTGATGAGGCTCTGGGTCTGGGAAAAGCAATGGAGATGTCATGGTGCATGAAGTCAGAGATGGCCACAACTGACTCTGTGACAATCACAGGCGGCTGCTGGTGACACTTCACTTCTTGCCTTTTCTCACTTCCTGCTTCCCTTACTTTTCCTCTTCATTCTTGCTACCCTGATATTGCACCCCATACAGACTGTTATACTGTCTAAGACATGCAGCTCACAGACTGTTTTCTGGAGAACCTGAGCTGAAATGAGTAGCTTTGTGACTACTATTTCTATATTACATCTACATAACAGCTCCTAAATCTCTTCTCAGTGCAAAAAAAAAATTCAAGTTGATAAAACAATAAAGACTTACTGTATGGCACAAGGAACTACATTCAATATCTTATAATACCCTATATAGAAAAGAATCTGAAAAAGAACAGGTATGTAATACATATTTGTATAAATGAATTAATTTGCTGTATACCTGAAATGAACACAACTTTGTAAATCACCTATGCTGAAAAAAAATTTTCAAGTTGAAAAATTTGACCCAAAGGTATACAGAAATCAGAAAAGAGGTAAAAAGTTACACTCATTAGAAAAGATGCTGATGCTGGAAAAGACTGAAGCCAATGGAAGAAAAGGATGGCAGAAGATGAGATGGTTAGATAGCATCACTGACTCAATGGACATGAATTTGAGCAAACTCTGGGAGATAGCAGAGGACAGAAGAGCCTGAATTCCCTGATGGCTCAGCGGGTAAAGAATCCATCTGCAATGCAGGAGACACAGGAGACATGTGTTTGATCCCTGGGTCAGGAAGATCCCCTGGAGAAGGAAATGGCAATCCACTCCTGTATTCTTGCTGGGGAAATCCCATGGACAGAGGAGCCTGGCAGGCTATACTCCATGGGGTCACAGAGAGTCAGACACGACTTATGCGAAAACCACAACGCACAGTAACATCTCTTGTAGGATAAAGAACACATCACATGATTTTTTACACCATCAAAACTTAATTGGCAAGAACTTTGAATTGAAAGGGATAAGATACATGGGCTCCCTCATAACACCTGTCCCACAGAAGTACGTTCCCAAAGTCGTAGCCCCAATCTACAGCCCTCCAACTGAGTTTCAGAGTAGTAGGAGGAGTCAGAGCCTCAGGCAGTCCAGTTCAGTCTGCACACTGAAATGGCTCAACTGTCCTGACCACTCTGCAAGGGAAACAGAGAGGGACCTGGGATACGAGGCAGACATGATGGCCTTCAGCCTCTCCCTCAGGTTCTTAGCTGAGGACCAGCAACACAGAAGGGGTCAAGAGAAAGTGGGGAGGTACATAAATCGGGTGAGATACATCACCTTTCACCCCTAAATAACATTTTAGCCCAGAATCTTAACTCTGTACCAAATTTTATGCTGTCCTCAAATAATCTAAAAATCAATGATCAAAATTCTGCTTGGTCAGAGCAAAAGAAGCTGTAGGAGATTTTAGATCTTGGGCGACCTTGTGGAAACTGAATACATCACGTACCACTCCAAACTGTTCATCCATCTTTTCTCTGATGCACACCCAATGATGCTTACATTTTAACATTAGCATATCCTAATTAATTGTCAAATACTACCAACCGTAATTCATGGAAGACCAAACAACGCAGAGAAATTACTTATTCATTTGGAAAGGTCAGTCCAATTACAGTAGACAAAGGCTTGTACTATCTTCTGCTTGCAGTTAATGTCAGGACTCTGCCATTCCACCGGTTCAATAAAAATGTGTTGACTGTCCACCATGTGCCAGGCATACAAGAAATACAAAGAAAATTAATCGAAGCCTTTGACCTTGAGGACTTCACAGTCCAATGGGTGCAGAACAACATGTAAATAAAGAACCTTAATGCATAGAGATAAAACAAAGGCATTTGTTAATTTACTGGCACCTTTTCTCATTTGAGAAAGCAAGGCTTAATGCCTATACAGAACATGGAACTTCTCCAGGAAGGCAAAATGAAGCTTAGCAATTTCAGCACTGGTTTTCTCATCCATTGCTTGCAGTACCTGTTCTACATGGTAAAAAGCTAGGATTAAGTTGCTAAAGTACACTCTGAGCCTATCACATTTCACAGAATCTGGACTGCATGCACAAACATAGCCACTTACTTTGGGACAGCAGCAAACACTTTACATGTATGCATCCAAATTCTTCACATACCCCCATGTTAGGTACTGTTACCATTTCTATTTTACAGATGAGAAAACTGAGGTCTAAGGTGATTAAGAAATATATGCGAAGTCACAGAATAAGCAGCATAGGAAACATGTGAACTCAGATTCTGTTACTCCAAAGCCTGTTTATTCTGCAGATTGGCTGCCCATTAGCAAATTGGTATTGATTTCCGATGGGCTAAGGAACATGGGCCAGCATATAAGTCAAATATGTAAGAACAATGTTTAATTCATCTGATTTTTTTTGGGTACCAAAATTTCTTCAATAAAGTAAGCAGTGCACTGATTTACATTCTGGTGCCTGTTTCTTAGGGCTTCCCAGATGCTCAATGGTAAAGAATTCGCCTGTCAAGGCAGGAGACCTGAGTGTGATCCCTGGGTCAGAAGATCCCCTGGAGAAGGGAGATGGCAACCCACTCTGGGATTCTTGCCTGGAGAACCCCATAGACAGAGGAGCCTGGTGGGCTACAGTCCATGGGTTCACAAAAGAGGTGGACAGGACTGAGCCTGCATGCATGCCTGTTTCTTATCTTGTCACGAATCAGCACTTTGTGTAGCATCATGCTAAAACTACACTGACTCCTAGAGCCTTTCTTCTTTCACATCTGTGGGGGAGGAGTATCAAAGGGTATTTAGTTTGTCTTGTTTCTGACCTCCAAAGAAAAATACATTTTAGAGGAAATTGGGAGTCTTAAAATTGACCCAAAGAATATTTTTTTCCATGGTATCACTGGCCAGGCTCCTTGACACCGTGGGAATACTTTGTCCCTGTGACACGTCATCCTGGCTGCCTCACGTCCATGAAAACTGAGGTGACTGGGACCAGCTTTCCCTCTCTATTGGCACTTGTCAGCATCCATTCCTATATTCAGGGGCTTAATCAATTTTTTCTTTTCTCATATGAGCTTCTGCCCTCATCTAAGAAGACATTTTTAAACATGCCTACTCTGTGATCCAGCAATTCCAAGAGAAATAAGTGTAATATGTTCAGGAAAATAAGATGTATATAAGAATGTTCATAACCTCTTGATTCAAGGCAGCCCAAACTAGCAAAAAAACCAACGTCCATAAGTAGAACAGTGGATATGGAAATGGTATGTGTATATATACACATGAGACACAAATACATTGTACATAGGAAAATGAAAAGTGAAAATGTTAGTCACTCAGTCACGTCTGACTTTCTGATCCCATGGACTGTAGCCCACCAGGTTCCCCATCCATGGAATTCACCAGGCACAAATACTGGAGTGGGTTGCCATTCCCTTCTCAAGGGGATCTTCCCAACCCAGGAATCAAACCTGGGTCTCCTGCATTTCAGGTGAATCCTTTACCATCTGAGATACCAGGGATGTACACAATGGATATCATATGTTGATATTATATATAAAATACTAGAAGTAGATTCATCCACATGTCAAACTCTAGGGTTTTATTATGGATAACAGTTCATTTTCACCTTCAGGTCTTTTTGAATTTTTCATGTATTTTCAATAATGAATATTTATTACTCATGTTATCAGAAAAACATTAAAAATACAGTCTGTAGGCTGTATGCCCATTAAAGTCTGTAGGTTCTAGCAATATGAAAATGCAAATGAGGTCATTAGACAAAAACAAAATTGCATCATTATTTGTGAAAGAATGTAAATCCATCAGCCAAATATCAAATGGGTGAATTAAACCACTCTGAAAGCAGTGATTAGACCCTGCATGACCTCACAGTAGAAAATCTTCACCAGTTTGGAAACAATAAGCATCTAGCCTGATGTCAGTAATTCTCTGTTAGAGGAGCCCTGAGTTGAACTCACTTACTTGAGAACCATCTACAATTCGCCAGTTGCCATCACTTACTGTATTTTTTCATGGAGATGAATAGCTACCACGATTCAGTTTTAAACCAAGATTTTTTTCCCTGTCATTTTTACCTCAAAGAAGTTGTCAATTAAACCAAAGGGAAATTTCACTGCTTTGAAGTTTCACAAAATAAGAGTTTCACTCATACCAGGAGTTGGAATTCTGCATTGTCAAGTTTCTTCTCTCATCACTGAATGCTCACAGACCTTGAGACAGAGATTTCTGTTCTTGGATGAATAAAATGGGAGTAGGGATACCAGAGGTAGCAACATCACTGCCAGTGTATTGTAACAACTCCAAGCTAATTTTCTCAGATCCCACAGTGTTCTGAAGTTACCAGATAAAACCAGGCCTCCCTGCTTTGTTACAAAATCCCTAAGAGGGATAGCTGTAGGCAGTTGAATTTTTTCTAGTGGGAGAAAGGTAACTATGGTAACTATTTTTATCTATTAACATTATAACTTCATGTTGGCTCAAGCTGCCTACAGCTTTATTTGTAATAGAAGGCTATTAAGGGAATTCTTAAGAATACTATTCTAGAAGCACTAGTCTCTCTGTTCTTCCTTTACCTGCTAAGTAGTCATTAGAAGAAAATTACACAGGCAAAATAACCCAGCTAGAGTTTTCAGATATTTTTGAGCATTGCTTTAGCTGTTGGTGTGTGATTTGTTTTAATGTGACTTATTTTTTTCTTTTGCAAAACAGACTTTCCCCAGACTGTACACACACATTTAAAAAAATCACATAATATTGTGATATTTATAGTATTTTATTGTGTGCTCTATTTAAGAAAGAATACATCAGGGGTTCCTGAGCTAGCTACTAGGTTTTGTTTTTCCCTCAGAGCCTCTGAGTTTGATGCTGGGGTGATGAGTGTGGGGCTGAAACATGATAATACAAGCTACTTAGGTTGGAGACAACAGCAAGAAATGAACAAAGGCTTTCTAGCTGCCTTCCCTCGCCACAGAGAATGTCTGTGGAGTTGATGTGTTTGAGTGTGCATGCACATTTTTGCATGTTTGTATGTTGGTGAGAGTGGGACACTGGTCAGAATGGCCGTCAGTAAAATAGATAGCTAGTGGGAAGCTGCTGTATAACACAAAGAGCCCAGCCTGGCGCTCTGTGGTGACCTAGAGGGTGGGATGGGAGCGGGGAGGGAGGCTCAGGAGGGACGGGATATACATAATTATGCCTGATTTCCATTGTGGTATGGCAGAAACCAACACAACATTGTAAAGTAATTATCCTCCAATTTAAAAAAAAGTCCACAAATAAAAACGCTGGAGAAGGTGTGGAGAAAAGAGAACCCTCAAACACTGTTGCTGGGAGTAAATTAGCGTGTCCACTATGCAAAACAGTATGGAGGTTCCTTAAAAGACTAAAAATAGAGTTAGCATATGATCCTGCAATCCTACTCCTGGGCATATATTCAGGAAAAAAACCCTCTAATTTGAAAAGATATATGCACCTCTATATTCATAGCAGCACTATTTACAATAGCCAAGAAATGGAAGCAACCTAAATGTCCACTGGCAGATGAATGGATAGAGAAGATGTTTTACACACACACACACACACACACACACACACACACACGAATATTACTCAGCCATAAAAAAGAACGAGATAATGCCATCTGCAACAACATGAATGGACCTGGAGATTATCATGCTGCTAAGTCGCTTCAGTCATGTCCGACTCTGTGCGACCCCACAGACGGCAGCCCACCAGGCTCCCCCGTCCCTGGGATTCTCCAGGCAAGAACACTGGAGTGGGTTGCCATTTCCTTCTCCAATGCAGGAAAGTGAAAAGTGAAAGGGAAGTTGCTCAGTCGTGTCCGACTCTTAGCGACCCCATGGACTGTAGCCTACCAGGCTCCTCCGTCCATGGGATTTTCCAGGCAAGAGTACTGGAGTGGAGTGCCATTGCCTTCTCCAGGAGATTATCATACTAAGTGAGTAAGTCAGAGAAAGACAAATATCATATATTTTTACATAAGGTATTAAAACATGGTACAAATAAACTTATTTACAAAACAGAAATAGATGCACAGACACAGAAAACAAATTTGTGGTTAACAAAGAGGATAGTGGTGGGAGGCAGAGATAAATTAGGAGTTTGGGGTTAACATATACAAGCCACTATACATAAAACAGATAACCAACAAGGATCTACTGTACAGCCTGGGGAATCATATTCAATACCTTGCAGTAACCTATAATGGAAAAGAATCTGAGAAAGTACACACACACATATAATTGAATCACTTTAATGTATACTTGAAAGTAACACAATATTGGAAACTTGTTGCTGCTGCTGCTGTTGTTTAGCCTCTCAGTCGTGTCTGACTCTTTTGGACTCCATGGACTATAGCCTACCAGGCTCCTCTATCCATGGGATTATCCAGGCAAGAACACTGGAGTGGGTTGCCATGCCCTTCTCCAGGAGACCTTCCCTACCCAGGGACTGAACCTGGGTCTCATGCATCGGCAGGCGAATTCCTTACTGCTAAACCACCAGGGAAGCCCACTGTAAACTTACTACCCTTCTATTTTAAAAAGACAGTAAATACAGTCACTTCAGGCACTAGTGTGATTAGAAACACAAATGCAAATGTGGACTGGGCTCATCTCTAATGTGATCACAGAGATTGAGGATCAGCCAACACTTTCTGTAAAGGACCAGATAATAAATATTGCCCATTCTCTAGGCCACAGAGTCTCTGCTACAACTACTGAACTCTATCATTGTAGTACGAAAATAACCATACATGATACACATATGAATAATGTATGGCTGTGTTCTCATACAATTTTATTTATAAAGCCAGTGGTATTTCAGTTTCTAATAGTACTAAGAATAAACTTTAAATTCTTTTTGTGTTCACTGTTATATTTTCTACTTGGTTGTGGCTGACTTGAAGGAAAGCTACTGATTTACATATGTTAATCTTACATCTGGCTTACTGACTGGAATCGAATATTCTGTTAGAGTTTGAGTTGATTGAATAGGCATTTCTAGGAGGATAATGATAATAACTCTGAATCATGACAGTTTCTAATATTCATATATGTATCTTATTTATTTTTCTTGTCTAAATGCACTGTCTAGGAATACTGGAATAATGCTGATTGAGTAAATGAAAATGGTCAAACTTATCTTGCTCTTTTTTCAGTATTTTGCTTAGTTTTTTTCTTTTTCTTTGTAAGAAACTTTATTAAAGTTTTCAACAATGCTTCTGCGTCTTTGATATGAAGCAGACAACAGGGGCCAAAATTTGCTACATGTCAGCTCTCCGGATCTAAGTCCTAATGCTAGTGGTTGCAGCTTATTAAAAATCCTGGCAAAACCAATACAGTAAAGTAAAATAAAGTAAAATAAAAAAATAAAAAATAAAAAAATCCTGGCACTGGACCAATTGAATTAATTTGCTGAAGGCCATATAAAAGTCTTTAGGTTACCATAAAATATGAGAAACTCATTTGTGTATCAGTCACTAGCAAGGGGTATGGGTTTTGGCTCAGATAATTCATTAGGGACCCCTGGATGACAAGGAGTCAATTAACATGGCCATCCGAGTGGTCTGTAGGCAGTACTTTTAATTTCATAATCACATTATACCATAGGTGGGGTTACTTCTGCAAACTTTCATGCTGGTTATTAAACTAGTGTCCCCCAGCTCCAAACTGCCCTGCTATAGTCTGCTCTTTGATGCTGGGACTGAGATTCTGCAAAACACGTTTTTCAGCTAAGGTCTGTTAGGCTCTCACTCGAGATGCAAGTAGACAGTAAGGTCGCAGAAGGAAGAGAGACTTGTTTTTTCCTGTTTCCAGTTTGCTTTCTGTGGGCTTCCAGTTGGATTCTTGTTCCTATCATCATCACCCTGGTCTCACTTCTGTGGCAAGCCTTTGCTATAGCAGCAGCATAATACAACTGTAACTTAAAATAATAAAATTAAAACAAAAAAAAAACAACACAGGCACAGTCAACCTCACCGCACTCTACCACCACCCACAGATACCAGCGGCAGCCAAGCAGTGTGCCTTTCTCAGGGCTCAGAGTTTTAAATACCCAGGCTCCTCCTCCTCCAACCTGCTAAAATATTACATTTCCAACCTCTTACTTTTGTTTCCCCAGGGGTAATAGCTGCTTCCTGTATGTGCGTGCCCTTTTCAGTTACCTAGTTAACACAATACCTAGTTAGCAATTCTTTATATTCAATTCTCTCTATGAAGAAAGCCAAATACTTTATAATATCCCTTATACGTGGAATCTAAAAAATACAACAAACTAGTGAATATAGCAAAAAAGAAGCAGATGCACAGTAATGGAGAACAAACTAGTGGTTACCAGTGGGGAGAACGAAGGGAAGAGAGGCAAAATAGGGGTGGGAGTGGGAGGCACAAGCTACTGGGTGTAAGACACACTCAAGGATGTACTGTACCACATGGGGACAGAGCCAATATTTTATTAATAACTGTAACTGGAGAGTGACCTTTAAAATTGTATATTTTAAAAAATTAATTAAAAAAATAATAAAAAGAAATTCCATTAAACTTGCTGGTGTGATTTCTGTCTCCCGACTGAGCATGGACTGATACTTACCTACAGAGAAAGACTTCTTCATTGATTGTGTAGACTGTGGATTCATGTCAGCTTTCATATCAAAGAACTTTTCCTGACATTGCCCCTCCTTCTGGGGATCATTTTACTTTTTGAGAGCAAAAAGTTCTCATTGAGGATCACAAGTTACCCATGATTAAGATAGATAAATATCCTTTTTAAAAAGTTAGTTTCATTTATATTACATTCTTCTCATTACTTTTAAGACTTTTCTGCCCTCTAGAAATCTGAATCTCAAATCATATTTTATGAAGTGCTTCTTTGAACAGAAATTGGAAAGCAAAACCAGGTTATGTTGAAAGCCAATAAATATCAAACTTTTCAGAGTATAAAAATTCAAAGACTGCTTTCACCAACATAATTTTTTCCACCAGTGAATGTCATTTGAGGAGAAAGAAAAATGAAGATCCAGGACAGAACACATTACATTAGTGATCAAGAAGGCAAAATATTAGAAGAGAGAAATTTTTTACACTATTGAAGTAAAAGATCTTATAGCTATATATATCACTGTCAACATATATAATAATTAATATGTTGAGCAGAATCAGCTTTGTGTGTGGAAAAAAATATTTTGCTCCCACAGTGTTGGGAGTATGGAGAAATCATTGAAAAATAACTCAATTAAGTTGGATGAGAATAAAACATCAGCACCTTGGTGGGTGTTCCCAGCTTGCCTCAGGCACCAAGACACAGAATGCAATTTGAAAGTAATAAACTTATCAGTCAGAAATACTTGGCATTGAAAGCAGCCAATATTTATAACAAGTTTAGGTTCCCATAGGAGAATCTAGAACACATTTAAGTTGATGCGGGAGGGGATTTCCACCCCCCTGTACACTGACATAAAATCTGAGCCTGTAGACCTAGAGCCTCCTAATTCTCAATGTCATAAAGCATCGAAATTGGACGGGAGGGCCTAGAAAATTCAGCAATGTCCATCCTATCTCCCTGCAGTGAAGTAAATAACAATTTAGTTTGTTAATTGGTGGTTAAATTCGATTCAACAAGCCTTCTAGAAAGAGATATAGATATTTTTGTGTTTGTACAAAGCTTCTGTTTTCTATGCCTTTCTGTCCATCCATTCATCCATCCACCCATCATCCATCCAAGAGCCAAGCAATGAAGTGCCAAAAAAAAAAAAAAAAAAAAAACAGTCTGTCCTCATCCCATTATCTCCTTCCTTATACTTAGCCTGTGGCACCAGGGATGAGGAGAGCCAATTCTGCATGGAAACACAAATATTTTGCACAAAAGGGTTTTGGAGCATTCCACTTTATGGGAGCTTCCCTGGTGGCTCAGGCAGTAATGAATCTGCCTGCAATGCAGAAAGACCTGGGTTCGATTCCTGGGTCAGGAAGATCCCCTGGAGGAGGGTATGGCAACGCACTCCAGTATTCCTGCCTGGAGAATCCCCATGGACAGAGGAGCCTGGTGGGCTACAGTCCACGGGGTCGAACAGCATAGGACACGACTGGGCACCTAATAAACACACATTCCCCACTTTAAGGACCACTGTTTAAAACTCAGGTGAAAGGGGGAAAAAAAAGAAAAAGACCTGATACTCTTTCAAACTACGTGAAATTCCCCTCCTGGGTATTTTGAGCTCATATTTTTAAAGGTGCCTAGAATAATCTTTTTTGCCTGGCTAATGATTACTTATGTCTCGAGATTCCAACCATCTTGTGCCCCAGTAGCTCTTAGAGTACATTTCCTATTAGAAGACTCCATTATTAATATATTAGAATAATCCATTTAATTGCTCGCCTCACCTACGGACCAAGGCAAGGGCTTTCTCTGACTTGATTTTACATCTCTTGTGCTTATCTCAACAGTTGGCACATCATGGGTGCACAGTAAACGTCTGCTGCTCTGAACAAATTCGCTGGCCAGTTGGATTTTTAAGACATGCAAACATGAGAACGTCATCAGAGTTTTCTGCTCATCCTTTGCTTAACAAGCCTACGTCCTCTTTTCCCAACTAGATTTAAAAGTGCTCTGGGACAGAGACCCTAACTAGTCATGACTTTTCAACGTTTTTCTTTCCTATTTGTCAGTGCTAATACCATGTCTTTCTAGAAACTGAGCAAAATTTGTGGGTTATGACTTCTCATTGAGACAACATGGTTGTAGATTTTTTTCCCAAAAATAAATACTTTTGCTTCCCTGAAGTAAATACCTCACATTATATAATGAAAAACGCTGTTCCAGGCTCTCTCAGCCAGTGGTCCAAGTCCTTATACACACTCATTTTTGAATTTCAACAGCTTCCCAGAAAAAAGGGCTAATGTTCCCTTCTGGGATATAGCAAAGTCTTCAAGGCAGTTTCAGACTACCATTGTGTGCATGGAACAGACTCTTTAGCATAGAAAAAGTTTGAAATAGAAATTCAATGAGCTGAGTTCAATCAACATTTTTAACTTTTCTGCACGCAAAGGAGTTCGTAAGAACTTGTGTATTTCCTTTGGTTGCAGGCAGATTTCCTTCTACATTTCTGTCAAATTAAGTGTCACCAGCCAGTACTTTAATAGGAAAAGAAAGGGCTGGAAACCCAGCAGCCAGAATAAACAACAAGACATGTCTCAAGGGGGAGCTTGGAACCGTGATAACTGCATGGCTTCCTTTAAGCTAGTTAAGGAGCCATACAGCAAGCAGGTGGCATAGTCTCACATGAAACATTCATTGTCAGCGAGTCATCTTAAATTCCAGGCTAACAATTTCCATCCCTACTTATATCCCAGAGGGCAGGGACCAGGTTTGAGACAGCTCTGAATACCAATATACGTAATATAAATTTTATGTATGGTAAAACTGTTTATGGACTTGGCTGCCCTATTCCTCTGCTACAGGTACAAAAAATAATAAGAATGCAATCTTCAGGAAAAACAATCTGGTGATTTATATAAACATATGGGTCTTATTTTGTCTAGAAGTATAGGGCATTTTCAAACATACAGTCACAGTACAGAAAATCATATAATATACCTTGGTTCCTACACCAATACTAGATAAGTAGAAACGTCTTACATTTTAAAAAGCTTTTTTAAAAATAAAGTGTCAGAGATACAGCAGTTACCACTCCATCCTATCTTCATTCAGCCTGAAGTTGATGTGTATTCTTCTGTGTGTTTTTAACTTGTAACAACATAAGCATATATCCATAGGAAATTACACTATTTTCATTTGTGTTTTAATTTGTGCATAAATGATATAATGATGTATAGTGTGTGACTTGCTACTTTCATTCAACATTTTGTTCCTTGGATTCATTCAGCTAATACACGCAGACTGAGTCCATGCATCTCCACTCCTGGATGATACCCATTTTCTGATACTGCAGCTGCCCATTGTTCTATTGACGGGTAGAGTTAGATTATCTCCAGTGCTCCACTAAATCACCTGTACTTGTCTTCCTATGCACACGTGTGAAAGTTTCTAGAAATGGAATTGCCCACTTGATGTATATGTTTATCTCCATCTTTATTAAGTGTTGCAAAAGTGCTTCCCAGAGTAAGCAATCCAATCCATAGTCTACCACCAATGCCTTTGACTTCCTGTTTCTCTACGTTCGACTCGGGCCAGTATTTGCTGTTTTTAGATCTGAACAATCCTTGCCAACCTGCAAGTGGTAGAATGATATTTCATTATTATTTGAATTTTCTTTCCTCTGATTATAAATGAGGCCGAGAAACTTTCCACAGGGCTTGTTAGCCAATGAGAATTTCTCCTCTCTGAATAATCTGTTCATTCTTTGCCCATTTCTCTTTTGGGTTGTTTTCCTTTTTAGTAAAACTTGCTTGTAAAACCACCTGAGCCTAGTGCTCATTTTATAAACAGTTTTTAGATTATTGAGTCTATTTCTTCAGTGGTTATGTTTTTTCTTTTGGTCAATTTCATAACTTAAATGTTTGACTAAGAAAATGAACCTTTTTTTTAAGTCTTCATTTTGACCTTAATTTTGAATGCTATTTTAGCTAGATGTGAAATTATAGGTGACAGTTAATTTCCCTCATCATTTTGAGATATTATTCTATGTTACTAGGTCTGTATTACTGCTGCAGCAAAACCCACTGTCTTACTGTTAGTATTCTGGCTAATACGGTTTTTCTTTTTGCTTGCTTTATTCTTTGTTTCTTTGCCTGCACATGTCTAGATGTGGGCATGTTTGCTTAGTCCTATTGAGGACATGCTATATTTTTAAAATTTTAGGAATTATGCCTTTAATCCATTATGAAAAATTATCAGTTATTATCCTGCAAGTACTGCTCCTCTGCCAATTTCTCAATGTCTCTTAACCCTTCTTTCATATTTTCCATCCCTTTATCTTGTCATACTTCATTCTGATCAACATACTCAGATTTACCTTCTTGGTGACTAAACCTCTCTTGTTGTTGTTCAGCGGCCCAGTCATGTCCAACTCTTTGCAACCCCATGGACTACAGCACGCCAGGCCTCCCTGTCCCTCACCATCTCCCAGAGTTTGCCCAAGTTCATGTTCATTGCATTGGTGATGCCATCCAGCCATCTCACCTTTGACACCCTCTTCTCCTTCTGCCCTCAATCTTTCCCAGCATCAGGGACTTTTCTAATGAGTTGTCTGTTCGCATCAGATGGCCAAAACACTGGAGCTTCTGCATCAGTCCTTCCAGTGAATACTCAGGGTTCATTTCCCTTAAGATTGGCTGGTTTAATCTCCTTGCTGTCCAAAGGACTTTCAGGAGTCTTCTCTAGCACCACAGTTCAAAGGCATCAGTTCTTTGGTGTTCTGCCTTCTTTATGGTCCAGCTCTCACGACTGTACATGACCAATGGGAAGACCATAGCCTTACTATACGGAACTCTGTCAGCAGAGTAATGTCTCTGCTTTTCATATAACATTGCCTAGGTTTGTCATCGCTTTCCTGCCAAGAAGCAATTGTCATCTGGTTTCATAGCTCTCTTTAGCTATGTATAATTCACTGGTTAAACTGTCCAACAGTTTTAAAATTTCAATAACCATTTTTTTATTTCTACAAATTCTATTTGTCTACTCTTAAAATGCCTGTTCTTATTTCATTGTATTTTTCATGATTTTGACTATTTTTTATGTTTCTAATTTTGCTAAACATATTTTTTATGGTCTGCAATAAATCGTTCCATTTTGTTTACTTTTTATTTTATACTGCAGTGATAGCTTACAGTGAATGATGTTGGATTCATGATCTCCAAAGAAGAAGATTTAGCTTCGGGACCAGGGACCAGGCATGATGATTCAAGAGATTTTGTGTAGCGGTTTTATTAAAGTAAGAAAAGGGACAGAGAATGCTTCTGACACAGACATCAGAAGGGGGACAGGGAGTGCCCTCTTCGCTAGTCTTAGAAAGGAAATTATATACTTTTTTAATTGGTTATTACAATAAATCAAAAGAATGTCTCAAAGTTCTAAAGATCTTACTAGACTCACTTCCATAATTTACATTTTAAGATGACAGGATTAGAACTAACAATTGAAAGATCTTGTAGCCATCATGGTCAACAAAAGAGTCTGAAATGCAGTACTTGGATGCAATCTCAAAAATGACAGAATGATCTCTGTTTGTTTCCAAGGCAAACCATTCAATATCACAGTAATCCAAGTCTATGCCTCAACCAGTAACGCTGAAGAAGCTGAAGTTGAACGGTTCCATGAAGATACAAGACCTTCTAGAATTAACACCCAAAAAAGATGTCCTTTTCATTATAGGGGACTGGAATGCAAAAGTAGGAAGTCAAGAAACACCTGGAATAACAGGCAAATTTGGCCTTGGAATACAGAATGAAGCAGGGCAAAGACTAACAGAGTTCCGCCAAGAAAATGCACTGGTCATAGAAAACACCCTCTTCCAACAATGCAGGAGAAGACTCTACACATGAACATCACCAGGTGGTCAACACCGAAATCAGATCATTATATTCTTTGCAGCCAAAAATGGAGAAGCTCTATTCTATACAGTCAACAAAAACAAGACCAGGAGCTGACTGTGGCTCAGATCATAAACTCCTTATTGCCAAATTCAGACTGAAATTGAAGAAAGTAGGGAAAACCACTAGACCAGTCAGGTATGACCTAAATCAAATTCCTTATGATTATACAGTGGAAGTGAGAAATAGATTTAAGGGACTAGATCTGATAGATAGAGTGCCTGATGAACTATGGAGGGAGGTTCATGACATTGTACAGGAGACAGGAATCAAGACCATCCCCATGGAAAAGAAATGTAAAAAAGCAAAATGGCTGTCTGAGGAGGCCTTACAAATAGCTGTGAAAAGAAGAGAGGTGAAAAGCAAAGGAGAAGAGGAAAGATATAAGCGTCTGAATGCAGAGTTCCAAAGAATAGCAAGAAGAGATAAGAAAGCCTTCTTCAGCGATCAATGCAAAGAAATAGAGGAAAACAACAGAATGGGAAAGACTAGAGATCTCTTCAAGAAAATTAGAGATACCAAGGGAACATTTCATGCAAAGATGGGCTCGATAAAGGACAGAAATGGTATGGACCTAACAGAAGCAGAAGATATTAAGAAGAGGTGGCAAGAATACACAGAAGAACTGTACAAAAAAGATCTTCATAACCAAGATAATCACGATGGTGTGATCACTCATCTAGAGCCAGACATCTTGGAATGTGAAGTCAAGTGGGCCTTAGAAAGCATCACTACAAACGAAGTTAGTGAAGGTGATGGAATTCCAGTTGAGCTATTTCAAATCCTGAAAGATGATGCTGTGAAAGTGCTGCACTCAATATGCCAGCAAATTTGGAAAACTCAGCAGCGGCCACAGGACTGGAAAAGGTCAGTTTTCATTCCAATCCCAAAGAAAGGCAATGCCAAAGAATGCTCAAACTACCACACAATTGCATTCATCTCACACGCTAGTAAAGTAATGCTCAAAATTCTCCAAGCCAGGCTTCAGCAATATGTGAACCGTGAACTTCCTGATGTTCAAGCTGGTTTTAGAAAAGGCAGAGGAATTCTATTTGTATTCTATTTGTTAGATCCATGGACTCATGGTGGATATTGTCCTTAATTATTATCATTAAGCTTTAAAATTGTTAGTAATATAGCAGTCAAATTCCTGGCAGGAATCAGATGGCATATCAAATAGAGTAATTGTGGGGGTTTTGATGAAACGACTATTTCAAAGGTGTGGGCAGGGCTAAGAGAAGCCAAAAGGTAGTGAAACACGAAGCTTTTGCTATCCCAAGCCTGAGTGGCATGAGGAGGAAGTGCATATCAGACTGGCAGCTGGAGGGCAGGGTCACCTGACAGGACATGTGCTCTCTGGTAGAGGCTGGCTGGCACTGTTAACCAGCGGCCCAGTATCGATGCAGCTGTTGGAACTCATATTAGTATCAATGCAGCTGCTGCAGCTCATATCATGATCTTGCTAATCTATGGTTTTTCAATATCCTGCAATTACCTCCTACCAGCTGAATACAATGAAACGTCAGGAACCAGATTTTTTAAATGGGCAGATGACCTGAATGCACATTTTTCCAAAGCCATACAGATGGCCAATGGGCATGTGAAATGTTGTTCAAGATCACTAATCATCAGGGACATGCAAATCAAAACCACAAAGAGCTATATCACCTCACATCTGTCAGAACGGCTATCCTCAAAATGTCCACAGATAACCAACTTTGCAAGGCTGCAGAGAAAAGTGAGCCCTCAAACACTGTTGGTGAGAATGTAAACTGGGACAGCAACTGGGAAAAACAGTATAGAAGTTCCTCAAAACACTAAAAACAGAACTACCATATGGTCCACTTCATGGTAAACAGATGGGGAAACAATGGAAACAGTGTCAGACTTTATTTTTCTGGGCTCCAAAATGACTGCAGATGGTGACTGCAGCCATGGAATTAAAAGACAGTTGCTCCTTGGAAGAAAAGTTATGACCAACCTAGACAGCATATTAAAAAGCAGAGACATTACTTTGTCAGCAAAGGTCCGTCTAGTGAAACCTATGGTTTTCCATATGGTCATGTATGGCTGTGAGAGTTGGACTGTAAAGAAAGCTGAGCACTGAAGAATTGATGCTTTTGAACTGTGATGTTGCAGAAGACTCTTGAGAGTCTGTTGGACTGCAAGGAGATCCAATCAGTCTATCCTAAAGGAAATCAGTCATGAGTATTCATTGGAAGGATGGATGCTGAAGCTAAAACTCCAATACTTTGGCCACCTGATGCAAAGAACTAACTCATTGGAAAAGACCCTGATGCTGGGAAAGATTGAAGGCAGGAGGAGAAGGGGACGTCAGAGGATGAGATGGTTGGATGGCATCACTGACTCGATGGACAAGAGTCTGAGTAACTCCAGGAGCTGGTGATGGACAAGGAAGCCTGGCGTGCTGCAGTCCATGGGGTTGCAAAGAGTTGGACACAACTGAGCAACTGAACTGAACCGAACCATATGATCCAGCAACTCCACTTCAGGGTATCTGAAGAAAATAAAAACACTAATTCTAA
Organism: Budorcas taxicolor; assembly: GCF_023091745.1. Classification (NCBI taxonomy): domain Eukaryota; kingdom Metazoa; phylum Chordata; class Mammalia; order Artiodactyla; family Bovidae; genus Budorcas; species Budorcas taxicolor. The sequence continues at coordinate 129,662,159 of NC_068935.1, read as the reverse complement.
AAGATACATGCACCCCAATGTTCACAGCAGCACTGTTTACAGTAGCCAAGACAGGGAGGCAACCTAAGGGTCCATCAACAGAGGAATGGTTAAGGAAGATGTGGGGGGTATGTGTGTGTGTATGAAACAAAATATTACTCAGTCATAAAAAAGAATGAAATTTTGCCTCCTGCAGCTACCTGGGGGACCTAGAGGGTGCCGGGGTCCAGCCCCGGTGGATCCAGGGTGATTTGAAGGGGAGACGGAGTAGGCGAGGTAAAAACTTATTTATTTATAAATATATGCTTAGATTAGGAAGAAACAGTGTAGTAGGAAAATTTAGTGGAGAAAAGAGGCTGAATAACTTGGTTTACGTGAAAAGCCAATAAAATTCCAGACAAGGAGCTTGCACCATCTACGTTAGGCCACTGGCGTCCATTTGAATATCGGAGGGTGCCCCACCTTGGGCTCCCTCTCTTATAGATCTTAGAAGCCGGGGCAAGTAAGTAGACATGGCGAGCCTCCACGCCCCAGATGGGAATTCAGCCTGAAATTAAAGTAAAGAGGAGACACGGGGAAAACCAGCCCTTCCAATGACTGGCTCCTCCTCTATTGTCCTTCAAGGCCTTTTATACTTTTGATTATACATAGAGATCAATGGGTAATACAAAGTTATGCAGTGTTAGCAGCCCAGACTCTTATCAAAACCAGGCATTTCTCTCTGCATACCTAGTTGTATACACAAGTCTTAGGTGATTTACATCATCTTCGGGCCCAAAGGACCAATTAACATTTTACAGCCTTTTTTCTGATAAGGGTTTGTCAACCAGACGACTTATTTGTGTTGTTCTTCTCAAAGTCTGGTGCCACTCTCAGAAAGCACTAAATAAAGTTACATTCTTACATAGCAAAGATACAGCAATTTATAACAAGTAAAAGGAGTACAGTGATTTATAACAAAAGAAAAGTAATTAACTCAAAAGTCTAGTGTTGCTAACATCAAAACTATTATATATCTTTTTCCATATCCTGTTTACATTGAGTAACATCCTCCCAGGTGCCTAAAAGATAAAGAATATGGAGGCCCGGCAGCAATCATTGAGTCAACAGTGAAATCTGTCACCAATATGATTTTTAGCTCTTTAGAAAAGGCTCTGTATCTTTAAGATGTTTTTAAGCTTTGTGCCTCTGGTGGCTGGGGGGCTGCAAGCAATTCGCTGTAAAAAGTCTGGGGGAACCTGTTAGGCAAGTTAGAGAGCTATCAGAGGGGGTTTTAAGCCGAGACACTCTTTTGCAGGAGACTGAAGCCCTGAATTAACTTTTTCCAGAGAGTGTCAGAAGAGTGGAAAAGTACAATACAAAAAGGCAGGCAGATTCTTATTTTTGGGGGGGTACATGCTCAGGAAATACCAGGGGGAAAACCTGAGGCCTGACTCGCCTTGCCCATCAGGCCTCTGCCGCGTGACCTTGTCACGGGTGGGATTCCTCAAACTGGCTCCCAGCAAGAGGGTATTATGTTAAGTGAAATAAGTCACAGAGAAAAAGACAAATACCATATGTTATCATTTATACGTGGAATCTAAAGAATTAAACACACGAACATAACAAAACAGAAACAGATTCATGGATTAAAAAAAAAAGAATTAGTGGTTACCAGTAGGGAAGGTAAATATAGGGGTAGGGGAAAAAGAGGTACAAACAACTATGTATTAAATAAATAAAGTACAAGGATATATTGTACAGCACCGGAAAATATAGCCATTATTTTATAATAGCTTGAGATGGAGCATAATCTATAAAAAATATTGAATCACTACATTGCACACCTGAAACTAATAGTATATCTTAATTCAACTAGACTTCAATAAAAAAAGGCAAAAGAAAAGCCAGGAAGCCCAGGAGATTCAGTATATAGAGGTCGGTCTGCTGGGCAGCACACCAGAGTGAAGAAGGATGGAGCGAAGATCCTGAGGGCTGACTGGAAGACATTCAGCACAGTTCTAAGTGCATGTTTAGGGCTGTCTTCTCTGTGAGAAACCCCTATTGCTTGGGGAGGGGGTGGGGAAGACATCCCCAGCCAAAAAAGTTTTTATTTGCTTCCTGATATCTTAAGTGTATCACTGGCTTAGACTCAAGTTCTATGTTAATTTCCAGCTCGAGAATTCCTGATCCAGAAGAATAGCTCAAAGTCTAACCCTAAATCTTTTGAGACACATACCCATAATTATACAATCTACAAGCAGTCCATTTTTATTTCTACCCAAAGTCCACTAATGGTTAGAAGAGTGTTGTTGGTGTTGCTGCCTTACTGTGCTAATTGATGAAACTTTTCAACTCTTGCCCTACATATGCATCACTATAAGAATCTTAGCTTTTTACAGGGATCTTGGTTCCTACTATCTGCCTTGCATAAATGGAAGACCTTTCCTCCAGTCTCAGCATCAGTGATAAAACCCAAACTCCTAGCTTATCAAGACTGAAGACTTCCTTACCCAGTGAGCCAGCAGCTTACTGCTCTGACTTTAATTGCCATCACAGAGATAAAGGGGGAAATATGGTATCAATTTATGTTATTTTCATCTGTATAAGAAGTCAAGCACCACTAACATTTTATACAAATAGTGACACTGGCTGCTGCTGCTGCTGCTAAGTCGCTTCAGTCGTGTCCGACTCTGTGCGACCCCATAGACGGCAGCCCACCAGGCTCTGCCGTCCCTGGAATTCTCCAGGCAAGAACACTGGAGTGGGTTGCCATTGCCTTCTCCGAGTGACACTGGCATGTTCATTCAATTGTATGTCAGATGGTCACATTTAGTCCATAACATGTCCCAGAGGAAGACGGGAATGTCAAAATGTGGAGGGACTGACACTCTTATGCATCATTGGCACTTTGTGACATTTCAATTCCCATGCTACAGGATGTCATCAAGTTTTCTTTTATAAAAGTAAGACCTTTAAACAGGAGATTCTTCATAAGGTTTTGAACAAGATGTTCTCTTGTGTTTGCTACAGAATTTTCTGGCTACCTTGTGGTGAAGTACTTAAAATAGCTATTGACTTAAAGATAAGTTACATAGGTCCAGGAATCCACTGTAGTTAAGAATCTGCTCTGCAATACAGAGAACACAGGTTCCATCCCTGGTTGGAGAACTAAGATCCCACATGCTGTGGGGCCCACACACCATAACCAATGAGCCCACGTGTCACAACCAGAGAGTCTCCCTGCGCTGCAATGAAGAACTTGCGTGCTGCAACTGAAATCTGACACAATCAAATAAATAATTTTCTTTAAAAAGCTTATTTTCCTAGTTTGCTGGCAAAGGATAGAAGTTGTGCATGATGGCAAGTTGTTGTCTGTAGTTGGCTACTTAGCAGACAAACAAAACTAATGCACTGTCATAACTTTTCAAGATACATGCATACTAACATTTTAGCAAAGTGTACAAAAGTGACTGATTTTTCAAAGAGGTATTTTACAGAGAGAGTATCTTCAAAATAAATGTTTGGAAATTTTTCCAGCATTATGTAACTTCTCACCAAAAATGAGGGAATTATATCATTTATAAAAATATTGTCATAAATATATACAGAAGAGCCTTGAAACTGAATATTCTACACTGAAAACTCTCTTTACAATGCAGAGGGCTTACTGGGTTTTAAACCCACTGAAATATATTTAAATGTGAAGGTCTAATAAATTTGCAAGAACTGACTTGTATCATGGGAAATGCAAATTAATAAACAAATGTCAACAGAAACTTTGGCATACATGGTGAGTGGGATTTTTTTTTAATGAGAATCATGAAACAGAAGCAGTAGGCAATGAAGCTCTTCTTATAAAATGCAATGATGGATTTCTGAGCAGAAACTGGAGCCGTGACCCTCTGCGATTCAAGATATAATAGACGTATTTTATGGTTGCTACAGACATAGCTGCTAGGTCTGTGCTACATTCAGAGATATCAGGACAAGTGAAGCCATTTCCTGCCTTTTATCCAATTGTAAATAAGTTTGCTGGCACCAGCCTGCATCAGCATTTTCAGTGTCTACACACCAGCCCACCTACCCATTTGCTGAGTATGGAGGGATATTGCATGCCACACAGCCTATCAACAGTGAAGACAGTGTACATCAGTAGCCCACCATGCGGGTCAATGGGAGGCTGAACAGAAGAAAAAAAAAAAATCCAATTGCACAGATATTCTCTCAGAACTTTTCAAATACTTTTCTTTGATGAAAAAAAATATTTCATCAAGTACTTGGTTGGTGATCAAGTATTATTTGGAAAATGGAAGGCCCCTATGCTTATATCTAGTACCCTGGTGGCTCAGTCAGTAAAGAATCTGCCTGCAATGCAAGAGACCCATTGTTGGGGAGATCCCCTGCAGAAGGAAGTAGCTACCCATTCCAGCATTCTTGCCTAGAGAACTCCATGGACAGAGGAGCCTGGTGGGCTAGAGGCCATGGGGCTGCAAAGAGCCAGATACAACTGAGCGACTTTCACTTTCTTTCTTGGGCTTCCCAGGTGGCACAGTTGGTAAAGAAACCTCCTGCCAATGCAGGAGACACAAGAGATGTGGGTTCGATCCCTGGGTCAGGAAGATCCCCTAGAGTAGGAAATGGCAACCCATTCCAGTTTTCTTGCTTAGAAAATCCCATGGAAAGAGGATCCTGGTGTTCTATAGTCCATAGGGTGGGAAAGAGTCAGACACGACTGAGCACACACAACAACATGCTTATTTATACAGGCAAAAAAATATTTTTTTAATGCTCTTTTATAGCATATTGGGCTGCTTTTCAAAACCTTGACTAAGCGCAATGCTAGAAATAATGAAGTCACCTCTATGAGGTGTTTCTTCTGGGAAAAGGTTTGATGCTACATCCAAGGATTGAATTTTTATTCAATTTTATCCCACAGGCTATGCTCTAATTAGCTCCCACACAAACTTCCTAGCTCTAAGTTCATTTTGCTGATTAATGATTCCAACTTTCAATTTAATTATGAAATGTGTTGATACGAGACAAAAAAACAGATGTAGAAAAAAAGCCTAAAAATCCCTGGCATCAACCATATGCTGAAATAGAGATTCCAAACCTATAGGAAATGATAATAGTTCCTAATACTGTAAGAAAGTTGGGTTTCCTAATACCCAGTCTCTCCTCCACCTTCTCCATCATTTCAAAAACTATTTTGTGACACCTATTTAATTTGAAAAGTGAATTTATTTTAGATGTATTTTTAACATTTGTTGATTAGGCCTTAAAATAATCAAAGATAAATGAAGGTATGGGGTGGGGAAAGGCCTAAATTAAAGGACAAGTACACTTATATTGCTTTCTTGTGTCAGTATAGAAGAGTACTGGGCTAACGCTATGCTATACTAAACGATTAACCTACCAGTATAACTCTATACTATTTTGTTGTTTAGTTGCTAAGTCATGTCCAACTCTTTTGTGACCCCATGGACTGTAGCCCACCAGGCTCCTCTGTCCACAGAATTCTCCAGGCAAGAATACTGGAGTGGGTTGCCATTTCCTTCTACAGGGCATCTTCCCGACCCAGGGATCTAACCCACGTCTCCTGCATTAGCAGGCAGATTCTCATCCACTGTGCCACCAGGAAAGCCCCTAATATCATGGCCAAACTATACTACATTAGTGTAACTCTATACTAATATAACTTTGTATTATATGGACTCTGTACTATATGGACTCTACTAGTATAACTCTAGAAAGTTAAAGTATAGTTGGTCAGTTGTGTCCAACTCTTTGCGACCCCATGGACTGTAGTCCACCAGGCTCCTCTGTCCATGGAATTCTCCAGGCAAGAATACTAGACTGGGTTGCGATTCCCTTCTCCAGGGCATCTTCCTCACCAGGGATCAAACCCAACCCAGGGACTGAACCTGAGTATCCCACATTGCAGTCAGATCCCTTACTGTCTGAGCCACCAGGAAAGCCCAGGGGACTTTATTAGTATAACTCTATACTCTATAGTATAACTCAGCACTATATATGTTAGTTAATATAATGCCAGCAAAAAGTGTTTAAACTGTCAAGGGCATAGAAATGAGACACTTATTTTTCACTCGGTACAGTCCAGTCAATGGCCAAAAGGAAACTTAGGGCAATGGTATAGTGATTAAGAAAATGGTTTTTATAAGGGACATCTGGATTCAAAAACTTCAACAATGTCATTTAATAACTATGTAACCTCTGGCGCATTACTTAACCGAATCTGTATCACATATCGTCAGAGACTAAGGAGACACAACTAAATTTAATGAGAGATTCAGGACCAGAAAAAGGACATTAGTGGGGAAATTGGAGAAAGTCACAAAAGATCTGTACCTTGGTGAACAGTGCTCTGTCAAGGTTAATTTGCTGGTTTTTTATCATTGAACAGTGGTCCTGCAAAATGTAATCATTAGGGGAAGCTGGGTAAGGGCTTTCCCTGGGAACTCTCTGGACTATTCTAGGAGCTCTTCTTTATACTGAAGAGTTTCGATGAGTAAACATTTAAAAGACCTTTCTGTGTAGTGGCATTTTTATCTGACACTGGCATTATAACTTGGTAGCAAGACTGTGGGCATGATATCTAACCTGTAACTGTCATTTAGTCAAGCTACCAGTTCGTTGACTACAAGGGGCCTCGGTTACTCTGGCACTTCCAAGCTTGGCAGCTCTTATCCACAAGCACGGAAAGATCTTCAGAATATGTGAAGGAAGAGGGCAGAATGGCAGAAAATTTGCTAAGAAAAAATGATGGCTAACTCCCGTCCTCTCACAATTCCCCAAGAGAAAGAGGACATCTACTTTCTTGCCCAGCAGCGATTAGAACTTGAGGGGATTGAATTTGATGCCATCCTCATTAGTAACAACAGCAAAAACAAGAAAATGCCTGGATCCACCAGGGACACATGGTGCGAAGGCAGTTCCTGGTTCATGGCTGCAGTGATCTGACCCGGTGGGTGCCCTGGAGAGTTCTCTCTCCTTTTATGCCACCTGCACAGCATGTCCTGAACAACTGGGCTCTGGAGTGCTGCCTGAGCAGCTCTGGTGTCACTGCTGTGTGCCTTTCAAGAGAGCAATGGAAAGGGCGAGGCAGCAGTAATGGTTTGTCTCCAGTTTGACAGAGACAGATATATTCTCTGCTGTTGTCCATGCAGCTTCTCCAAAATGTGTAGCTTTGATGTGAGGTTCATCTGGCAGTGTGGGAAAAACTCCAGGGAGGCCGGATCATATCAGCACGAAATGAATGGACGTGAAAGGTGAGTAGAAAGAGGAGAGATGCAGTTAGAATGTACAGCCAGGCTGGGACTCAGCTGTTTCTCTAGACCACCAAGGCGTTCCTTCCTATTCTGACAGGAAAGTGAAGGAAGCACTTCCTGCCTAGTCTGTTTCCATTTGGGGCGGGTACCTGATGGCTCAGATGGTAAAGAATCTACCTGCCAATGCAGGAGACGTGGGTTCTATCCCTGGGTCAGGAAGATCCTCTGGAAAAGGGTATGGCAACCAACTCCAGTATGCTTGCCTTGGAGAATTCCGTGGACAGAGGAGCCTGGTGGGCTACAGTCTATGGGATCACAAAGAGTTGGACACGACCGAGTGACTAACACTTTTTCACTGTTTCCATCTGGATTAAGTGATGCCTTTTGACTCCAGGAACTGCCTTGACATGGGTTCTCTGGGTCATCATTGTGCCTTAGGCTGCTAATCTAGAATATGGGGATGATGAAAAGACACAGGCCTGTTGCAAGGATGAGTGAGTTCACATCTGAGGAAAACTCAGTGCCAGTCACCTTGTAAACTCTGTCATTGCTGCTACTAAGTCACTTCAGTCGTGTCCGACTCTGTGCGACCCCCTAGATGGCAGCCCACCAGGCTCCTCCATCCATGGGATTTTCCAAGCAAGAGTACTGGAGTGGGGTGCCATTGCCTTTTCCAAAACTCTGTCATTAGTAACTTGCTATTGACAGAGAGGGGGCTTTCAAAGTGAAAAGAATATAGGCTCTGCATCAGAATATGTGGGTCTGAGCACAAATTCCACCCCTCACGAGTTGAGTGATGCAGGGAAAAGCAACTCTCAGTGGCTTTAACTGTCAAGACAAAAGAGGTTTACTTGAGAAAAATGACAGATTGCTCAAGAGGAAGCAACCATTATTTTTTATTAGCATTGTTAAATTAGTGACTGGCAAGACAGTGACTGTTTTGAGTGTGGTCACTTCAGAGACCACATGTGTGCCTGCTGGAGGAGCAGATGGCCTTAGACATACCCTGCAAAGCTAGAAGTGGAAGGATCTTGCAAATCACTGGGCTTCCTTCTTATAAACAGATTAAGCATACTGCTACTGGCCAGTCAGCCATACCCAGACTTCACTGAGATCAAGTTTCTCCCAGGTTCTGAGATGAGGCTGATTCCCAGTAAACAAGGACTGGGAAGATGGGTGAAGTCATTTGGAATAAAACTAATAGCATTTGCCCAGCTGTGTTTACTGACACAAACTAACCACTCTTATTGAGAGCTTTGTCATCTGACAGCTTTGAAGGGCACACACAAAGGAAGAGTGAAATTAGCACCCTGATACTGTGAAGCCCAGATTATAGCCTTTCTTATGTGATTTAATGCCAGGGGTTAGCAAACGATCGGAGAAGGCAATGGCACCCCACTCCAGTACTCCTGCCTGGAAAATCCCATGGGTGGAGGAGCCTGATAGGCTGCAGTCCATGGGGTCGCTAAGAGTCTGAGACGACTGAGTGACTTCACTTTCACTTTTCACTTTCATGCATTGGAGGAGGAAATGGCAACCCACTCCAGTGTTCTTGCCTGGAGAATCCCAGGGACGGGGGAGCCTGGTGGGCTGCCGTCTATGGGGTTGCACAGAGTCGAACACGACTGAAGTGACTTAGCAGCAGCAAACGATAGCTTTGCAGGCCAAATCTGGTCCATCTTCTAGTTTGGGGAATAAAGACCTACTGGAACACTAGCAGCACGCTCATTCATTTACACACTGCTTCCGGCTGTCTTCATGCTACATCAGGGTTGTTGAGTAGCTGCAGGGGAAACCGTATGGCCTATACAGTCTGAGATATTCACTAGCTGGCATTTTTGTAGGAAAAGTTTGCTGATCCCTGGCCTTTGCGGTCTCAGTCCACAAACTAACATATTAGACAATGGCACTAAACACACCATTTGTTCAAATGAATGCCATTAAAAAAAAATGTGGACACCAAGCTTAGTGAGTTGAGCATAGAAATCATGATTCCCAACACTTCTTAAAGATGAGTGCCACTTGGCCAATTTTTTTCTAACTTAGGTGCGATAAAAACAAACTGTGAAACAGCTCAAATATTCATGTCCATTTGAACATCCCAAAAATGTAATAAAAATAAATAGTTGCAAAGTATTTCATACTCTTTGCAAAAAAGATACTATAAAGAAGCACAGAGAAATAGGTCAACAGGCCACATGTCATGTGCTTCAAAGTAAAGTGTCAGATGCCATTGATGTTATTCTCTCAAAATTCTCTTTATTTCTGAACATCAAAAGACAGTGGAGATTTACCAGCTTAATGGGATGGTGTAGATGCCTGGAAACTATCATGTCAGAGAAACAGGGGAGATGTTACTTTGATGATTAGCATCTTCCTCCTCACATTTACACAGAAATTTTCATGAATAAACGACTACAATCCTCAATGTTATCTACTAAAAAGTTAAGCTAAATAAAACAACGTACTCTCTGAAAGCATTCTAAAATTCGAGCGAAACCATCAGTCTTTCTCAGATCAGCAATTAGGTGCTCCACTTTGAGTTTGAGGAAACACAAAATATATTTTTATGTCTGTACCATTATGAAAGTAATGGTCATTTCCTATCTGATCAGGTCAGATCTTCCTGATCTGCATGACCTGTAGCAAAGGTCCTGCTTGCCACTTAGATTTGAAAATGCTACATGTTCTCCCCCAAATTTCTCATTCATATATTAATTTCTCAGTAATCCTGGGGTAATCAGGGTTTGATTCCCAGTGAGGGAGCTAGATCTTATATGCCACAATGAAGAGTTCACATGCCACAACTAAGACCCAGCCCAGCCAAATAAATAAATACACATGTATTTTTAAAATCCAGCTCTTACTCCTGGATTTCCTCTCACTGAATGACATCTCCAGAGTCATGCTAAATTTCTTCTTACTCACTCCTCACTCTTTGAGGCTCTGAGGCTGCAGTTCCATCATCTGGTATCTCTCTTGGTGTCTCATATGCATCTATCCCTCTCTACTACCACAGCCTCATCTGAGGTTCATTATCTTCTCTGTCTCAGACCCACTGACCATCTCACAAATGGTCCCCATACCCCTGGTGTGTCCCTCTTCAATTTCTGTCTTGTTTAGGTTCCTCAGAAGCACATCCAGAGACAAGGACTGAAGGGCAAGGAGCTTGTTTGGGAAGTAAACACAGTAGAGCAGTAGTTTTAACCCACAGGGAGCGACAATTTAGTCCCCCAGGGATATTTGTCCAAAGGTGGAGATATTTATGGTTGTTACAGTTTGGGGGAGAGGTGGTTCAATGAACTCTAGTGGATAGAAATCAGGGATGTTGCTAAGCATTCAACAAGGTACAGGATACTCCCCGCCCCCCCCCCACCCCCAACACACACACACAACAAAAATAGCAAAGTATTAGTCAGCTCTAAATGCCAATAATGGCCACAGTGCGAAACCTTGTGTAGAGAAGTATAAAAGTGACACGGGGAAGAGAAAGAAGCCAAATAAAGGTACATTATCAAGCTAGTTGGCACTGTGGCAACCATAGCTTAGTTCTGCTACTTTAGGAGACAGACCACATACCTCAATTTATCCCACTCCTAGAGATTCTGATGCAACTGACCTTGGGAATGACCTGAACACTGGTATCCTTTACGGCTCCTCTGATAATTCCAAAGTGCAGCCAAGGGTGAGGAACAACATACTAGAATACTATTTCCTGCAGACAGGACTGTCTTACTCATCTTTGTTTTCTTCCCCATGACCTTCCAGAGTGAATCCCATAGCAGATGCACAACCGATGCCTGTTGAATTAATATAATAGAGTCAGAGAGACAAGGCTCATGTGAAGAGGGGCAAAGCTCAGAATCAACACTGGTTGAATGGCTCCTATGATGATGAGCACTTTACTTGTGTTAGTACTTTTATTCATTGCAGCAGATTTGTGTCAGATAGGTGTTATTCTGATTTATTTTTTTCAGAGGGGGAAACTGGTATTCACAAAAGTTAACTTGACTCATTCAAGATCCAAGAGCAGAGCCTTGACTCAACCACTGACTGCCCTGGCTCCAAAGACCAGGTCATTTTCAGTACACAACCCTGTCTCAAATAGGAAACAGGAAGTGGGAATCCTTTAAGAGTGTGAAGTGAAGTCGTTTAGTCATGTCCGACTCTCTGCCACCCCATGGACTGTAGCCTACCAGGCTCTGAGGAGCCTCTCAGTCCATGGAATTTTCCAGGCGAGAGGACTGGAGTGGGTTGCCATTTCCTTCCCTATCACAAAGATCTGAAAGGGGTTCCAAGGAGACTCCTGGAAGGAGCAGAAGGCCCTCATGATTCTGCTACCACACGGCACTCCGACTGACACCCTATATATTTGAAGGTCGAGATTATACATTGAGCACCAGTGCCACGATAGGCAATTGGAAATCAGAAACCATCGTCTCCAACAGGAGCCAATTCAGCATTACTGAAGTATGACCACAGGATCTTCATCAGTGAAACCCAAGTCTTTGTGTGCAATTGCTTTCTTGTGGTTTGGGCCATGGTTGGCCCAGTGAGCAAGTGGAAGTCTCTCAGTCATGTCCGACTCTTTGTGACTGCATGGTCACATAGCCTGCCAGGTTCCTCGTCCATGGAATTTTCCAGGCAAGAATACTGAAGTGGGTTGCCATCCCTTCTCCAGGATATCTTCCCAACCCAGGGATTGAACCCAGATCTCCTGCATTGCAAGCATATTCTTTACCATCTGAGCCACCAGGAAGCCCCAGTAAGCAACAGGGAAGGCAAATAACTCTACAGCTTCAAGCCTGTGAATGAGAAATAATACAAGTAAATGCATCACCAACCAGAAATAAGTTTGCAATGACTGACAGGTAGGCTGAGAGAATGCCTAAATGAACAGGTGCTATTTCCATTTTGGAACATCAACAGTTTAAAACATAAAAACATGATGGAAACTGTTATGCCTTGGCCTCTGCCCATTCTAGAAAAGATGGTAAGGGAAAAAGCTAGTCTACATCCATACAATCCATCTACAGAAGGATTCTGTCAGTCTTGGCATTTACTTTTCCCCCATCACACCCCAGAAGAGTTCATATTTATGGACAAGGCTTGAGGAGCATGGTGCAAGTCAAAAATATAAACTTTAAGTATACTCACTGGGTTACAAACTTCCCAGCCACTGTTCAATACATTTTGTGAGGAAGGCAAACGACAATGAGAGCATGCTGCCTTTGGGTTCAGAGACTGAAAACTACTGTGATGTACAAATGCTCATACTTTGAACAACATAAACACAGCCTGGCTATTAAGTTTAATACTAGAAAGCACTGCTGTATCTTTAAACACAGAGATTTCTCCCCGCTCACACTGCTTAGCTTTTCTTTCTACAAAGTCAGGGAAACAAAGACTTGACAACTTTGACAGGGACTCAGAAACGCTACATTCCATCTCTAAATTTCTATGTCTCTTGACTTGCTGACAACTTTTGATGATGTGTAAAGTATCAACTCTGAAATTCATGGTGGATTTCACAAATGCAGGGATGCTCTCAAGTTAGCCCACATTTGGGGGAATCTATCTCTCTGAGAGCTGCAAGGGCAACTGGATTTGTATGTGTAATTCGATAATGTTGTGTTTCAGAAAGAGACACATATAAAGCTTTGTGTCATGACACTGCCCTCTCTGTGAAACGAGAAATAGTGTTAAAAAAACAGAATATAAAAAAGAATGTGTTATACACACATATATACATATATATGGATATACATGAAGAACTAAATCACATTCCTGTACAGCAGAAATTAACACAGCATTGTAAATGAACCATACTTCAATTGAAAAAAAAAAACATTAACAACACAGCTGAGGAAATGTTAACATTCAGGTCAATGCATAACCATGTGTTCAAATTCAGCATTAATTTGTTCATCACAAAATCCTCACGTCTAAGGTTAACTGCCTTGTGTTTCCTGGCCCACTGTGTCTCCTGAAATACAAAGGATTCAGGCACAGTAATCAGTATGTGTCAGGCTCTCTGATCAGGCTTCCAGTGAAGACCAAACTCTACCCATGTCTCTAGTTATGTCTATTTATGGTGCCAAAATCCAAAGACAAAAATGCTGTAAACAAGCTGTTGAGTCTCTCCCAGCAAAAACGGAACACAGAGGACATTTATTATAACAGATATGAATAAATCACCCTTCCAACTGTCTCAGGTAGGCAAGCCAAAAAACGCTTCACTATCCAATACTAAAATCTCTGTTTGGGAAACCAATCTGTATTTTCCATTTACTCTTTCACTGAAAGAAAATATATGTGGGAGGTAAGAATAGCAATCAGTCATAAAGTTTAAGGGAATACTTATGTCAGGAAAGTCTTGGCATTAGAATCCTTAGTAGAGTTTAGAGCCAAATTTTTGAAAATTAAATTTAGTAAGTAAAATGTGAGTATGAATATAATAACCATTCTGTTCATCCGTGACACTGTTTAAATCGAAAAATGGATGTTTCCAGCCAGACAGATTTTAGAAGAAGGAAAACAAAAGACTCCAGGTTGGTCATTTGGAACACAAAATCGGTAAGGAAAGAAAATTGGGAGTCAGAGTAGTATTTAGAAAAAGAGGTTGGGAAGAAAGGCAAGACGCCCCATGGATGGCATTATCTGACCTGAGATTTCTGTGGTGAGGACCGGGCTCCCCTTTCCCAAGACCCACATCATCTCACTCCTCGCTTCCCCTCCAACTCTTGTTCTCCTTCTTATCTGGCAACTCTTTATCCAGTTTCCCTGGCAGGAAGCCTAGCTCTGTCTTATCACAGCTGATGAGTCACCTCAGGACCTAAGCTTATGAAACTCATCTTTATTCTTGTCCCCACACCCCTCATTGTGACACCCCTTTCCACAGGACACAGCTGCTCAAAGGATCAAGATTGCCAAAGAAGATAAGGAACAGACATGAAAAAGAAAGGGATAAGCTGGAGGCCAGGGAGCACAGTGGTCTCTGTTCATTCCCATCCACGAGGACATCTGCCCACAGTGTCATTCAGGCCCCACATGAAATCTGTGAGACACACTTGATACCACTGGTCTCTCTCCAGGTCTGCACTTGGTATTGAGGAAGAGTTTCCCCTGGAAAATTTTACTGATGGCTTTATTTCTTTGTTGGCTTTTTACTGGGGTGTAACAGCATGCCCTGATGGCTCAGACAGTAAAGAGTCTGTCTGCAATGCAGGAGACCCAGGTTCGATTCCTGGGTCAGAAAGATCCCCTGGAGAAGGAAATGGCAACCCACCCACTGCAGTATTCTTGCCTGAGAATCCCATGGACAGAGGAGCCTGGTGGGCTACAGTCCATGGGGTCACAAAGAGTCGGACACGACTGAGCGAGTAATATTTAATAGCACACACAGGGCCTCCCAGGTGGCTCAGTGCCTGCCAGTGCAGGAGACACAGGAGTCTTGGGTTTGATCCCTGGATTGGGAAGATCCCCTAGGGAAGGGAATGGCAACCCACTCCAATATTCCTGCCTGGAGAATCCCATGGACAGAGGAGCCTGATGGGCTACAGTCCATGGGGTCACAGAGTCAGACACAACTGAGCGACTGAGCATGCATGCCCGCAACAGTACAAAAACACTAGCTGTATAAAGTGTACAAAAATGTTTCCTTCAAAGGTATTTACCAATGTATATACCGTGTGACCACAACCCAGATCAAGATCTAGAACACTTCCAGTGCCCCACGAGGCTCTTTCATGACCCTTCATCAATACACCCTTTGCTCCCCTCACCCCAGAGCAGGAACCACTATTCTGACTGCCATCATCATAGCTTATTCCAACCTCATCTTGAACATCATGTACAGCTTGCACCCTCTGTCTGGCTTCTTTCATTCACCATAACACATGGGAGAGTTATCCATGTAGCCGCATATACCAGCAGTTCTTCTTTTTCCATTGCTGTGGAGCTTTCTAGTCTAAGAACACAGCAAAATTTATTTTCCATTTCTACTCCTGATGTACTTTTGTGTCATTTTCAAGTTGGTGCTATTATAAATGAAGATGCTGCGAACTTTCTTGACCATGGTTTCTATAGGTTTTGTTTTGTTAATCAGCAGAAACATTCATTTCTTTCAGGGATATACCTGGGGGTGTAAAATTGCTGGATCATAGGATTGGCATTTGTTTACAGTTAGTAGACACCACAGGGCTCCCTTTTGAGAAGTTCAGATACCCTTTGTAGCAAAAGGTTAAATCTCTTCGCAAACTCTGGGTCAACTGGCTTCATAACGCTTCTGCCAACAGTAAAGACTTAGTTACAGAGAAATCTATTGAATAGAAGCCAGGCAAAAGTGTCATAGTTCTTCCAAAAACTAAGCCCTGCTTATTGGTCACCAATGGCACACATCTATAGGTTTATCCCCAAGGAGAAAAATGAGAATCTTAAGCATCGGAGATTTTATTCTCCCCAAGTTGCAATCTAATTATGCAGTATACCAAGCCTGTAAACAAGCTTCAGCTACTTGCCCGTTCACCAAGACATTTAATTAGCTGTTTCTGTTCTCATTGCCCTAGTCCCTCTGGAGATACAGAGGTAATAAAATAAATGAATTAAACATTTTTTAATATTCACTTGGCAAAATGTGTCATTTGGTCTGTAATTAAGTGAATGGTTATATCTGAGACAGGCTAGCTTATACATATTTAAATTCTCCCCCGATCAATTGTGTTGTTGCAGTACGGAGTTTTCACACAGTGGACACTGGTCATGACTACTCACTTGTTTTAGGTTTCTGTGATTCTATGTAGGATTGTAGCAGGAAGGGAGAAAAGACAAAAGGAAAAACAGTAAAGAAGAGAAAGAAGAGGTAAGATAAATGGAGGAAGAAATGAAGGAAGTGTTTGTCGTGTAGCAATTTTACACTCACATTTCAATCCAGGTTGCCTCCAACCCCACCCTTCACTGCATCAGTGTCATGACCCACACATGATCACAAAGGTTGAAAAGACTGAGTTTGCCATTGCAAGTATCCCCTATTTTTCAAAAGTTCCCTTTATGGTCACTTTCTTTTTACAAAAGACCTAAGCTAGTATCTGTTTTTGTCAACCTAAAGAAATCCAAAAAGGAGTCTCGCTTTTAGGAGAAAAGGCAAAAAGTAAAAACAGTGCTCAGGGTTTGTTTTACAAGGAGCAGGTTACAAAGGCAGCAAGCATCACCAGTGGTGAGAGTGTCCCCACCAAGCTTCTTCTCAGGACCTGCACTCAGTATCTCAGCAGCCAGCTGCCATGCTTTCACCCAGCTCTGTGAGCACCTGGGCTTTACCTCAATTTATTTGGTGCATCCCTTAGTATGATGTGTCCTAAGGTCATTGCTTCCTGAAAGTTTTCATAGGAACACTCTCCTTTCAAATAGCAGGGGAAACCTGCAATCAACCTTGTTCTCAGGAATCTCAATGGCTTTTGACATATTGTGAGCAGAATCATCTCCCCATGAATTCTAAAAATATTGCTGGATGGATGTTATCTCAAAATACAGAAGACAGACATCAATAGATCAGACAAATACTCCAATGACTTAAATCCTACCTATCCACCCAGGGGAAAGTGAAGAAATGTTTCTATGTAGCGGTGGTGTTGATTTTTGCTTGCTTATCCTATTCGGTATGTGCAGAAATACAGGAAACTGACAGAGATAAGAGCTGCAAATCATGTAATAAAAAGCGATGTTCTATAAGCTGTGTCAATTTCATAAGCCAAACAACAGGAAATACTATAAGCCAGGTGATTATTAGAGTGGGTTTGTTTAAGGTGGAATACAAGAAAAAATGTCAAATCATAGGGCTCAGAAAGGGCTTAGACATCATAGGGCTTAGACATCACCAGAGATGAGAAAATTCTTGACTGAAAGGTGAAATAACTTGCCTGAAAGAACAGGAAGAAGAAAATTAATAAGAATTGGGCGGCTAGGAACTTCCTTTGTGGTCCAGTGGCTAAAACTTTGCACTTCCAATGCAGGCAGCCCAGGTTCAATACCTGGACAAGGAACTAGATCCCAGATGCCACAATTAAGAGTTCTCACGCCACAACTAAAGATTCTGCATGTTGCAACTAAGATCCAGCTCAGCCAAAGACAGAAATAAATAAATACTTAAAAAAAAAAAGAATTGAGAGGCTATAATGGCCATTATATATCACACATAATACATGCTAACTATGTCCACACATATGTGCTTGTGTGTGGGTGGGTGGGTGGGTCCTGCTCCACAGATATGATTATTCCCAGCTTGCAAGCTAGGAAACAGTTAACAGCAGTTACTTCTGTGAATGGGCAGCAGGAGTGGGATGTGTAATATCAGTTTTTACTTAATAAATCTATTTATCTCAAATTAGTTTTTAAAGATGATTGCTTGAGGACAGTAATAGTGTATTATTTTTAACTTAAAAACTTAAGAGTCTGAAAGAAAGATAAAAATCCCAACTCCATAAAAGATCATTAAATCTGACTATTAAAAAACTCTTCTGCATGGGAAAATCACCAACAAAAGACAATTTTGTTGAGGATTTTTGCATCTATACACAGAGATACTGGCTTGTAATTTTCTTTATTTGTAGTATCTTTGTCTGGCATTGGTATCAGGGTTACTGTGGCCTCATGGAATGAATCTGGGAGTGTTCCTTCTCTTCAATTTTTTCTTTTTTGGAATAGCTTGAGAAGGATGGGCTTCCTTTGTGGCTCAACTGGTAAGAATCGCCTGCAATGTGGGAGACCTGGGTTCAATCCCTGGGTTGGGAAGATCCCCTGGAGAAGGGAAATGCTACCCACTCCAGTATTCTGGCCTGGAGAATTCCATGGACTGTATAGTCCATGGGTTGCAAAGAGTCAGATACGACTGAGCGACTTGCACTGCACTTGAGAAGGATAAGTATGAGTTCTTCTTTATATGTTTGGTAGAATTCCCCTGTGAAGCAATCTGCTCCTGGACTTTTGTTTGCTGAGAGTTTTTTTTTTTTTTTTTAATTACAAATTCAATTTCACTACTAGTGATCAGACTGTGCAGGTTGTCTATTTCTAACTGACTCAGTCCTAAAAGGTTACATATTCTAGAAATATATTCATTTCTTCTAGGTTGACCAATGTGCTGGCATATAACTGTTTGTAGTGTTCCCATGATTCTTTTTGCAACTCAGTGAAATTAGTTGTTATTTCTCCTCTTTCATTTCTTATTTTGTTTATTGGGTCCTCTCTCTTTTCTTCTTGAGGAGCTTCGCAAGAGGTTTATCAATTTTGTTTATCCTAAAAACAAAACAAAACAGCTCCTGCTTTCATTGAAATATTTTTCCCTATTTTGGGGGGCTGTCTGTATTATTTTTATTTCCTCTCTTTGTTACTTCCTTCCTTTTGCTGACTTTGGACTTTGTCTGTTCTTTTCCTAATTCCTTTAGATGGTAGGTTAGATTATTTGAGATTTTTCTTGGTTCTTGAGGAAGGCCTGTATTGCTATAAACCTCCCTCTTAGAACCACTTTTGCTGCATCCCATAGAGTTTGGAAAGCTGTGCTTCCATTTTTACTTTCCTTGATGTAGTTTCAGAGTTCCTCTTGATTTCTTCATTGACTTATTGCTTTTTTAATAGCATTTCGTTTAGCCTCCACATGTTTGTGCTTTTCCCATTTTTATTCCTATAATTGATTTCTAGTTTCACATCAGTGTGGTCAGGAAAATTGCTTGATACAATTTCTGTCCTCTTAAATATCTTGAGACTTGTTTTGTGGCCTAGTGCATGATCTATCCTGGAGAACATTTCAGGTGCACTTAAAAAGATTGTGAATCCATCTGTGTTTGCATGGACTGTCCTATAGATATCTATTAAGTCTAAATGGTGGTGTGTTAGAAGTCTCCAACTATTATTGTACCACTATTATTGCTAACATGGTCAATATTTAATGCAATATTTTAAAAATCAAAATAAATGCCAAAAAGTTCATGATGAAAAAATATCAAAATTTTAAATAAAGAGAGGCTGTTGTTTCATGACCTGTAATATTGGGCAATATTGTTTCTATAGCCTTGGAAGATAGAGATAGTGTCTCCCTCTAGAACAGGTGGCAAGCTTGCTTGCTGTCCAATATCATAAAGACAATGTCTACATGTGTATTTCTCTGAAGAAGATATACAGATGACTAACAAGCACATGAAAAGATGCTCAACATGCCTCATTATTAGAGAAATGCAAATCAAAACCACAATGAGATACCACCTCACATCAGTCAGAATGGCCATCATCAAAAAATCTACAAACAATAATGCTGGAGAGGGTGTGGAGAAAAGGGAATGCTCTTGCACTACTGGTGGGAATGTAAACTGATATAGCCACTATGGAAGACAGTATGGAGATTCCTTAAAAAGCTAAGAATAAATCTACCATATGACCCAGCAATCCCACTCCTAGCCATATACACTGAGAAAACTTAAACTGAAAAAGACACATGTACCCCAATGTTCACTGCAGCACTATTTACAGTAGCTAGAACATGGAAGCAACCTAGATGTCCATTGACAGATGAGTGGATAAAGAAGCTGTGGTACATATATACAATGGAATACTACTCAGCCACAAGAAGGAACACATTTGAATCAGTTCTAATGAGGTGGACAAACCTAGAGTCTATTATACAGAGTGAAGTAAGTCAGAAAGAGAAATATAAATATTGTGTACTGACACATATATATGGAATCTAAAAAGATGACACTGATGAATTTATTTTTAGGGCAGCAATGGAAAAACAGACATAGAGAACAGACCTATGGACATGGGGGGACAGGAGGAGGGAGAAGGAGAGATGTATGGAGAGGGTGACATAGAAATTTACAATACCATATGTAAAATAGATAGCCAATGGGAATTTGCTGTATGACTCAGGGAACTCAAACAGTGGCTCTGTGACAATCTAGAAGGGTGGGATGGAAAGGAGATGGGAGGGAAGGGACATGGCTGTACCTATGGCTGATTCTTATTGATATATGACAGAAAACCACAAAATTCTATAAAGCAATTATCCTTCAATTTAAAAATTTTAAAGAAAGATAATGTCTACATCTGGAGCAAAGTTCAGGCAGGTTTCCTTGTAGCCCATTATACAAGCTATTTTCATTTCCTAAGATTGTAGTTCTGTAGCTGTGACACAAACCTACTTTGTGTGAAGCATCCACCTGGGCCACAACATGTCGCCTTTGTGGGACTTGTCAGGCAAGGGAAAGTGGCACAAACATGAACCTCATGCTTCTTGTTGTGTTGTGAGTAATAAAGATATTTGTCTCTGATTCGGGTATTCCATGTCTTCTGATTGTATCCAGGAAATCCACACTAACTGTTAGGTTGCTAGTCGGGCAAAAATAATAGACTCTGCAGTTCGTGACAAGAAGAATGTTTCTTTTCTCCCATTTCAGGAAAAAGGAAGAGTTCAAGTAGACATTTGGGGTTCTGAGAGAAGCAAAAGCCTGTGTTAACTTCAATGATAGAGTACACAAAGAGAAATAGCTAAAGACAGAGAAGGGGATTGAGGCTGGAGCTTAAAGAGTCTTACATGCCATGCAAATGATTTGAACTTTGGTCCATGGGCTTCATGCAGCCAGTAGAATGTTTTAAGCCAAAAATGCAACAGTTTCACATTTGTTTATTATAAAGATCACTCATTGGCAAAGTGAGGTGTTGACAAAAGTCAGGAGGAACCATTAGGAAGCTGCTGAAATAATAATAATAAAAAATGTAAACATGTATTAGTCCCTAAGTGCCAGACACTATGCAGGATTCCCAGCTATTAATATATTTTTTATTCTGGTTAGAAATTATTATCTAGATTTTATACATGAGGGAAATGAAGTGTACAGAAGTAAATTAACTTGTTCAAGTAAATGGCAGAAACTAGATTGAGACTTGAGCTATCTGACTCCTGATTGTAAGTTCTTAAACACAATCTGAATAGGAGTTTAATTAAATATACTCAACTACTGACATTTAAATTCTTATGTTGTGATCTTCTGTCCAATATGGACAGAATATCTTTATAGCCCATTGAATGTTTATGTCTGCCTACATTTACCCTGTAAGTTCTAGCTGTCTTTAGCCCACACTACCTTTCAAGTAAATTTTGCCATAGTTATTTTACCTCCTTCAAAAACATTACCTTGTTGTCAAATGGATTAAATTCCCCATAGTTTGATTCTTGTCCACATCGAATCAAATTCCCAAGATCTATTTTTATAACTTTACTGGCCTTCCTAGTGTGGGAAAACTTTCTAATTGGGTATCAGTGTAAAATTTAATGAGCCTGCTGTTTATTCTCTCTTCCAGGTCATTAATGAAGACTTAAAATTTCCTCTCTTTCTGTGCCATCAGGTGTTACAAATTAATGCAATCTTCAGAATGCTAGGAGATTCTATTTTTATTGAGAAATGTGAGTAGAAAATGCTAATTAGGCATGCCTGTAAAAGATTACCAAACCTAATACATATTGATTGCTTCATATGGATTGTTCTATTAATAAGTGGTATCAATCATCCTTACATAATCTGAAATTTCTAGCATAATATGTGAAATGATTTACAATTCATTTCATTTTTGTCAACTCATTATGATTTATTACTTTTATTATTATTTTTAATACAAAAAGGAAGTTTCCATGATAGAACAACATACTATAATAAGAAACAAAATGATGAGGAAGGAAAATTAGATGGGGCTACTCAAATTTTCATGGAAGAAAATATCAAACTATTTTATAAATACATAACTTCATTTTCTACTTAATGGTTAGGACTATAAACTATTAGTTTACTTGAGAAATTGGACTATTTGATGTTGGTAGATATTTACTCTTCTTTTGTATGGCTTTATTTAGATTCAACTCACATGCCATACAATTCACTCCCTTAAACCCTACACCTTTTAATTACCTCTTGATCCTCACATCTCCTTCAGACCTAGCTAATCACTAACTACTTTCTGCCTCTATGACTTTCTTCTATGACTGGCTTCTTTCACTTAGCATAATATTTTCAAGGTTCATCCATGTTGTAGCATGCATCCCTACTTCATTTCTTTTTGTAGCCAAATAATACTCCATTGTATGGATGTGCCACATTTTGTTTATTCATTCATCAGCTGACAGATATTTGGATATTTTTCACTTCTTGGCTATCATGACTAATAATACTATGAACAGTTGTGGACAAATTTTTATGTAGATGTGCTTTCATTTCTCTTGGATATAAATATATATAGGAATGGAACAATTGAGTTAAATGACAAATCTATATTTAACTTTTTGAATGAACACCATATTGTTTTCCATAGAGGCTGCACCATTTTACATTCCCACCATCAATGTATAAAAAGGTTCCAATCTTTCCACATCTGTGTCAACAATTGATTTTTTTATCATACACATCCTAGTAGGTATGAAGTGGTATCTAATTGTGGTTTGATTTCCATTTCTCTAATGATTACTGATGTTGAGCTTCTTTTCATGTTGTTGGCCAACTGTATACCTTCTTTGGAGAAATGTCTATTCAGATCCATATGCCCATGTTTAACTGGGTTATCTTTTTATTATTGAGTTGTGAGAGTTCTTTATATATTCTAGATATAAGTCATTTATCAGAAGTGTGATTTGCAAATAATATATCCCATTCTGTGGGTTGTCTTTTGACTTTCTTAACAGTGCCCTTTGAAGCATTAAAGTTGACGAAGTCTAATTTATCTTATTTTTCTTTTGCTGTTTGTGCTTTTGGTATTAAGAATTCATTGCCAAATCTAAGATCAGAAAGATTTACTTCTATGTATTCTTCTAAGAATTTTTATAGTTTTTGCTCTTATATTTAGGTCTTTGGTCCAATTAATTTTTAATATGGTAGGGGTCCAACCTCATTCAGTTACATGTAGCATCCCTGTCAAAAATCACAATACCTACATATTTACTTTTAAAGTAACCTAACTATATATTTGTTTCTTTCTGTCCATAAAGTTTTCTTTCACCTTATTTCTGGAGACATTACTCCTATTTTTTTCTTTCCTTCTTCACTTGTGGCTCTTTGAGGAAGGCATGATCATGATACATAATTATCCCTAGTCAAACAAAACATTTCATTTCTTCAATTGCAATGATTGGTTCAGCGATAGGCATGTGACTCAAATTACATCACTAATCCCAGTCAGAGTCAATCCCTGGACTTGGTGGGAGCTATGGAAAAAGTCTTTTCCTTTGGATTTGAACTTGGGGTTATGAAGACTGGGAGTTTTTGACTGCCACAAGGACTCTAGAAATGAAGCCAACACAAAAAAATGTGTAGACCCAGGGGAAAGAGAGAAAGTAAGTACTAATGATATGCCTTGAATCCCTGGGTTAATCTTTTCCTAGTGCAAGTTCTCTGGAATTTTCAGTTAGGTGACTAATAGGTTTCTTCTTAGGCTCACACCACTTTGAGGTGGGTTTTCACCTCTTATAGAAAACGAGTCTTAACTGATATGTAAGCCAAGTGGCCTTTTAAACACAGAGAAGAGAGATAGTTTATCCAACGCTCCTTCCAGATAATAAAGCCAGTTGAAAATTTCAGGGGCTTCACGTGTCCCTTAATGGAAAGAATACAGGCAGGCACCACATATATTCAGAATAACCATGACTCATGCTCCTTAGATGAAAGCCGATTAACGATCCTTTAAATTAAAGAGTGGAATTTTGGTTTTCAATGCCAGGTTGTATTTGTGTATCTTACAGACTGTCTACCACACGATAGGCTCTTGATAAAGATAATGGATGGGTAAATTAATTGAAAAGTGTCCTTTCTCCTTGCAAAGTCTTGGTAGAAAGTACTAATTCCATCCAGTTCTTCCCAGGGACATGACCCTGGGTATGGCCCCATTTGGGCTGTATTAATCAGTTATTGCTGCCTAACAAACAACTACACTCATGTGTCTGTGAACTGGCTGAGTTTAGGTGCTGTCTTTTGGCTTCTAATAGGCTGTTCTGCTTCAAGCTGTAGACCCAGCCAGGCTTGCCTTTCCATGGGCTGGGTTCTATTCTGCTCAGTGTGTCTCATCCTTTAGCCCAGGACTGAGAGTTATCAACTTCCCAGGGGAAGCTTTTCTCATGGTGACAGCAGATACACAAGCATGCATGTCCAACCTCCAAGTATGCTTAAACACTTTGCTTGCACCATGCTTGCTAACATCTCATTGGCCAAAGTAAGTTATAAGACTGAACACAACATCAATAGAATAAGTAAATGTATTCCTCTAGCAGAGATGGCGAAAAGGAAGATTATGTTATGAAAAGAAATTCTACTATAGTGTGGAGAACCATATTCATGTCAAGAGTTAGATAGTTCTTTTTTCTCCCCTTGGGAAAAAAAACCCCACCGTTGATTACTTTAATTGTTTCATTCACTTATCCATTCAATTATTTAAAAATCAATCTATTAAATATCTACTAATGCTGTTTGTTTTAAATAGGAGGGCTGAAATAACTTCTCAGAATAAATTTACACCTATATTCCAAGGTTGACCTTTTTTCTCAAGGACAGCTCCAACACAGCCTGTACCATCCTCTCCTGGACAATGATTCAGCAGCCTGATGACCCTCAAGGAAGAATACAAGGAAAGCAGGGAGAAACATGGCTGGGATGACAACATGCTTTGTTTCCCCATCATTGTACATCTGAATTATCCCAGTGTTGATAAAGCACTACCTAAATTCCGAACTAAGCCCTCATTGTGTTCACTGGTGCTGCCAACATAATCCAGTGTGGCTCCTTTGTGTTCCACAATAAAGACAGGCTTCCATAAATCCACCCTCTTGCAAGGGGAAGCTGCAAGAGCAGATGCACAGTCTGGGACAGCTTCCAGGAGTTGACAGTGCTGGGTTGGCAGCAGCTTCTGCTGCCACCTGGAGAGGTCCACCTGAACAGATGCAGTTGCCTGTTCCCCCACATCTTAACCACTATTCATGTCCCCTGAGGCACAGAGGTTTGACTCTTCCACTTAGCAATTCATCCTACAGATCTCTCCTTTGCCATGAAGACTGAAGTCTCCAAATTATGTGCCACTAACTGCATGCTTGTGAGGGCCAACTGTCAAAATGTCAGGCATTGAGAGTTCTTAAACATAGCCTACATTTGAAAGTAAGTTATACAAACTTACAATTAAACTATTTTAAAAGCAAACGTAATACTCAAAACTCATCACTTTCTAATCATTAAGTACATGGTATGATTACGCTCTTGGGGTCCAGTACACCTACTGTAACTGCATGGTGGAAATACCATATAATGGGGGTGGGTGGGTACTGGACCTATTGCTTCCTAATTTTGCAATCAATGACACTACACCAGTAGCTTCAAACATGCCACAGTAGGAGTACTTATAAGAGAAACCAGATCTCTCCCTCTAGAGAATTGGTTAGTTGATGTTTTTGTTGTTGTTCAGCCACTAAGTCATGTCCCACTCTTTGCAACCCCATGGACTACAGCACGCCAGACTTCCCTGTCCTTCACCATCTCCCGGAGTTTGCTCAAATTCATGTCCACTGAGTCGGTGATGCCGTCCAACCATCTCATCCTCTACTGTCCCCTTCTCCTCCTGCTTTCAATCTTTCCCAGCATCAGGGTCTTTTCCAATGGGTCAGCTCTTCACGTCAGGTGGCCAAGGTATTGGAGCTTCAGCTTCAAAACCAGCCCTTCCAATGAATATTCAAGTCAGTGTTTACAAGCATGTAACTAATGATCTCCATCATCTACTTTATTTAATAAAGGCATGTTTCCACTTTACAGATATTAACCCCTTTCAATCTTCAGAACCCACGCATGAAACAGGTGCTAGTGTTGACCCTATTTTGCTGAGGCTAAGAGAGGTTAAGTGACTTGCCCAAACTCATAGAGCTACTAAGTGGGCATTCTGGTTTCAGGCTCCTTGTCCTTAATCAGTGTGTGTGCAGCCCTTTTCTTTTGTGAAAAAACCATACATCCTAGGGAACACTCTACCTTCACTCAGAGGTAGAGCTTGAGTTGTTTTCATCATTCCCAACCTTCTTAATATGCTCACTCCTGGTTCCAGGCCGACTGTGGGAGCTGGTATCAACCTACAGAGTTCAAGGCCCAGATCCAGGAGTGGCTACCTGGGTTCCCATGTGCAGTGGAATTTCTCCATTACCTCTCTCTTCCTGTTCTCATCCCTTGATGCCACTCTAGCTTGCCAACATTGCTACTTTCTGTTACTTTCACTTATTAGCACTGTAATTCATGAAAAAATTTTAAAACTGTCAGTCTTAGTTTCTCCATCCAGACATTAGGGGTCAGAATGACTGGTAATATCCAAGCAAAAACTTTGCTCTGCATCAGATGAATGTGAGCTGAATTTGAATGAGTTCCTGCTTACCTTCATACCCTCTCCCCTCTTTAGCTTGTGCTTCAGGGATCCATCCTGCCGACTTCATCCTGCCTAGAATGCTTTCTTGAGTCATCAGGAAAGTGATGGAGATCTGCTTCTAGGAAGGATTTCTTGGAGAGTAATAATTCCTGCTAAGATGCAGGACTTCTAGATGGGCCTACTTGATCAATAGCAAGCCTTGCTCCTAGCACAAATTCAATCCATTTTGGCTGCTTCAGTCAGGCCCCTGGGGCTTGGACACTATGGAAATGCAATTACTGACTTGCACTTATTTTAGCTCTCTGAGTTTCTGGCTGACCTCAGTCCGTTATCCCTACCTCTCCAAGAGCCCTCTGCCACAAATCAGCCTCTTCCTTCCTCTTTGTGATAAAAACTGCCTGTGGGTCTTTCAAGGCTACAGAGCCTGTTTTTCTCACTGTGGGCTTTTAACCTCCGATTCAGGGTTCTTTCCCCCACTGGCCACAGACACAATGACTCTCTTGTGTTCAAACTTGGTAGCCCAGAGAAAGGTCTTGGAACAGTCAGAATTAGATACTCAGCATGAACTCTGTCAAATATATCAGGACTCAAGCCCTTCAATTTCTCTACACCACAAGTCAGCCAGCTTTCTCCATGAAGGGAGATAGTAACTATTTCAGGCTCTGCAGGCCACACAGGCCCTGTTTTAACTATTCCCCTCTCCTGCTATAGTGGGAAAACAGCCAGAAACAACATGTAAACAAATGGGAGTGCCTAGGTGCCAACTGAACTCTATGGACACTACAATATGGATTACATACGATGTTCACACGCATCCAATATCATTCTTTATTTTTTAGCCATCAAAAATGCAAAACCATTCTTAGCTTGGGGGTTAAAGCAAAATGACCTGCGGGCCAGACTCCCCCTTTGGTTGTAGCTTGTTGATCCCTGCTCTGAAGGAAATCTTCTGTGGAACTAGACTCTGGGGGATTAACCTCCCCTTTGTAGGTACCAGGCACTTATGTCTGAGTCAACCTATCTGGTGTCCATATTCATTGTATGCCATCAGTTTGGGGCAAGTACCTCTCAACGGCCCTTTTAAGTGTTCACAAGGCAGAGAAGGTATTTTTTTTAAACCACATCAGCTAACTATCCTTAAACTGTTTATAGAACAGAGATAGATTCACAGACACAGAGAGCAGACTTGAAATTACCAAGTGTGAGGGGAGGGAGAGAGAAACTAGGAGTTTAGGGTTAACATATACACACTGCTATAAATAAAATAGATAAGCAACAAGGACTTGTATAGCACAGGGAACTATATTAAATATCTTATAACCTACATGGAATCAGTTCAGTTCAGTTGCTCAGTCATGTCTGACTCTTTGCGACCTCATGGACTGCAGCATGCCAGGCCTCCCTGAGTTTACTCAAACTCATGTTCATTGAGTCAGTGATGCCATCCAACCGTCTCAACCCCCTTCTCCTCCTGCCTTCAATCTTTCCCAGCATGAGAGTCTTTTCAAAAGAGTCAGTTCTTCGCATCAGGTGGCCAAAGTATTGGAGCTTCAGCTTCAGCATCAGTCCTTCCAATGAACATTTAGGACTGATTTCCTTTAGGATGGACTGGTTGGATCTCCTTGCAGTCCAAGTGACCCTCAAGAGTCTTCTCCAACACCACAGTTCAAAAGCATCAATTCTTCGGCACTCAGCTTTTTTTATAGTTCAACTCTCTCATCCATACATGACTACAGGAGAAAGCATAGCTTTGACTAGATGGACCTTTGTTGGCAAAGTAATGTCTCTACATCTCTGCTTTTGAATATGTTGTCTAGGTTGGTCATAACTTTTCTTCCAAGGAGTAAGCGTCTTTTAATTTCATGGCTGCAGTCACCATCTGCAGTGATTTTGGAGCCCCCCAAAATAAAGTCTGACACTGTTTCCCCATCTATTTCCCATGAAGTGATGGGACCGGATGCCATGATCTTCGTTTTCTGAATGTTGAGCTTTAAGCCATTTTTTTCACTCTCCTCTTTCACTCTCATCAAGAGGCTCTTTAGTTCTTCTTCACTTTCTGCCATAAGGGTGGTGTCACCTCTGCATATCTGAGGTTATTGATATTTCTCCCGGCAATCTTGATTCCAGCTTGTGCTTCTTCCAGCCCAGCATTTCTCATGATGTACTCTGCATATAAATTAAATAAGCAGGGTGACAATATACAGCCTTGACATACTCTTTTTCCTATTTGGAGCCAGTCTGTTGTTCCATGTCTAGTTCTAACTGTTGCTTCTTGACCTGCATATAGGTTTCTCAAAAGGCAGGTCAGGTGCTCTGGTATTCCCATCTCTTTCAGAATGTTCCACAGTTTATTGTGATCCACACAGTCAAAGGCTTTGGCATAGTCAATAAAGCAGAAATAGATGTTTTTCTGGAACTCTCTTGCTTTTTCCATGACCCAGCGGATGTTGGCAATTTGATCTCTGGTTCTCTGCCTTTCCTAAAACCAGCTTGAACATCTGGGAGTTCACAGTTCACGTATTGCTAAAGCCTGGCATGGAGAATTTTGAGCATGACTTTACTAGCGTGTGAGAAGAGTGCAATTGTGCAGTAATTTAAGCATTCTTTGGCATTGCCTTTCTTTGGGATTGGAATGAAAACTGACCTTTTCCAGTCCTGTGGCTGCTGCTGAGTTTTCCAAATTTGCTGGCATATTGAGGGCAGCACTTTCACAGCATCATCTTTCAGGATTTGAAATAGCTCAACTGGAATTCCATCACCTCCACTAGCTGTGTTCATAGTGATGCTTTCTAAGGCCCACTTGACTTCACATTCAAGGATGCCTGGCTCTAGGTGAGTGATCACACATTATGATTATCTGGGTCATGAAGATATTTTTTACATAGTTCTTCTGTGTATTCTTGCCACCTCTTCTTAATATCTTCTGCTTCTGTTAGGTCCATACCATTTCTGTCTTTTATTGAGCCCATCTTTGCGTGAAATGTTCCCTTGGTATCTCTAATTTTCTTGAAGAGATCTCTAGTCTTTCCCATTCTATTGTTTTCCTCTATTTCTTTGCATTGATCGCTGAGGAAGTTTTCTTATCTCTCCTTGCTAGTCTTTGGAACTCTGTATTCAGATGCTTATATCTTTCCTTATTCTCCACTTAGATGACCACAAACTCTCCCTTTATTTTCCATAGACCATGAGACTACTTTTCTGAGAATATGATATGGATTAATAGAGACTGTGTTCTTGGGCTTAATCAATGGTCCTTTTTTATTTGGAAAGTTTTAGATGCATGTGAAGTTAGAAGAAATAATTTAAACTATTAAGTCCAAAATTAAGTCAAAATGGATCACAGATCTAGAGGTAAACCACAAAACTGTTAAACTGCTAAAGATAACAAAGGAGAAAATCTGGATGACCTTGGGTTTGGCAATGACCGTTTTAGAAACAGCACCAAAGGCATGATCCATCAATGAAACAATTGCCAAGCAGGATTTCATTCAAACTAAAGGTTTCTGCTCCACGAAAGACACTGTAAGAGAATGAGAAGACAAGCTGTAGACTGGGGGGCTTCCTTGGTGGTCCAGTGGTTAAGAATCGCCTTGCAATACAGAGGACACAGGTTCTATCCTGGGTCTGGGAAGATCCCCGTGCCGTGGGGCAACTAAACCCATGTGCCACAACTACTGAGCCTGCGCACCACAACTACTAAAGCCCATGACCTAGAGTCTGTGCTCCACAACAAGAGAAGCCATTGCAACGAGAAAGCCGCACAGCAACTGGAGAGTAGCCCCTGCTCTCCGTAACTAGAGAACCCCAGAGGGCAGCAATGAAGACACAGCACAGTCAAAAATAAAGGACTATTTTTAAAAGCTATAGACTGGGAGGAAATATTTGCTGAAGACACATCTGATAAAGAGCTGTTCTCCAAATGTACAAAGTCTTAAAACTCAACAATAAAACAAACAACCTGGTTAAAAAATGGGCCAAAGACCTTAACAGACACCTCACTAGAGAAGACATATATATGTCAAACAAGCATATGAAAGGATGCTCCACATCACGTCATCACAGGGAAATGCAAATTAAAACAAGAAAATACTATTATACAGCTATCAGAATGGCCAAAATCCAGAAACTGACAACATCAAATGCTGGCATGGATGTGGAAAAACAGAAACTCTCATTTATAGCTGATGAAAATGCAAAATGACACAGCCACTTTGGAAGACAGTTTGGCAGTTTCTTAGAAAACTAAACATAGTCTTAGCATATGATCCAGCAATCACACTCTTTGGTATTTACCCAAAGGAGTTGAAAACTTATGCCCATGCAAAATCCTGCACATGGATGTTTATAGCAGCTTTATCCATAACTGCCAAACCCTTGGAAGCAACCAAAATATCCTTAAGCAGTTCAATGGACAACTTAAGTGCAGGATATACAGACAGTGGAATATTATTCAGTGGTGAAAAAAGAGCCATCGAGCCATGCAGAAATATGGCAGAAACTTAAACGCATATTGATAAGTGAATGAAACCAATCTGAAAAGGCTATACATGGTTTAATTCCACTTATATGATGTGACAAATACAAAGCTATGTCAACAGTAAAAAGATCAGTGGTTGCCAGCTATTGGGGGAGGGGAACGATGAACCTGCAGAGCACAGAGGAGTTTTAGGGCAGTAACCACTGTATATGCTACTATAATACTGGAGTCATGCCATTACACATTTGTCCAAACCTATGGAAATGCAGTCTCTCTCTCCCTTCCCCTCTCTCTCCCCTATCAGAGTATACCTAGGATTTCCCAGCACTGCTTCTCTCATATATTTCAGAATTTTCTTTCTTTTCTTAGTTGTATTTGTTTCTTTATGCTCAGAGCCATCCCTCCACAAACCCTAAATTTCCATGTCCTCAGTTCAAGCCAGACCCAGAGAATTCTGATTCTCCTCTGAATCCTGATTCTTAGGTCCTATGACAGAGGATCTGGCTGCCATAGCTTGGAGCACAGGTCATTCTCTAATAGTCAGTGGTGGCCAGTGGCTGGCAGGGACAAGAAGGCACTTGTCATAGAGAACTGATATGACTGTCACCCTTGTGGTGTGGATCTTCATGGGCAGGTCAAATCTACCATAAGCAGTCTACAAAAAGCCAGAGCCTAATCGGGTCATTATGTGGCATTTTGTTAAACCATGATACTCTCTCCTCTAGCGGATTTAGACATGGAATTTCAAGTTGCAATGAGGACAGATTTGCATTACATCTTACAGTGATGAAACACACAGAGAAACATTGTAGTTACATTAGTCTTAGAATCTACCTTTACCCAGTTTGGGCCTTTGGGACAGCAGCAAGGATAGAGCAAAATCAGGTTAGGACAGCCCTACAATGTATTCTGCTGCTGCTGCTGCGGCTAAGTTGCGTCAGTCGTGTTCAACTCTATGCGACCATAGACGGCAGCCCACCAGGCTCCTCTGTCCCTGTGTATTCTAACCCTCTACATTATTGCCAATCCATGTTTAGCCCACAAATTCTAGGACATCTTTGGACGAGATTGGGGCAGTCCAGCTTCATCCACTGTCTTACAATTTGTAAAAGAATAGAAATAGAGCTGGAGGAGGGCATCCAGAAACATTTGCTTCCTACTGACTAAGCTGTTATCCATGTATGAGTTTCCCAAATAAATAGATATAATGATGATGATGATGATAGTAATAATGGTGACAAGGAGCAAAGTGGACTAGATTTTGAAGGGGTCAGTATAAAACCACACTGACTGGTACTGCTGTGTAATATGGTTTGGTATTAGGTAGAAGTGGCTTCATTGAGGAAGTGACAGGCTTCTATAAGTCATGGGTATGCTATATATATATGTGTGTGTGTGTGTGTATATACATATATATATATATATATATATATATATATATATGTATTTTTTTTAAGGACCAGTCTCTGGCTTCCTTTATATCATAAAAATGAAACAAAGACAGTGAGAACTGATCATGAATTCAAACTCCAAGTAAAATTAATGTCAGTAAAAGTTTCTGGGCCTCTTCATTTTCTTTCCTAATATATGGATGAAAACATTTTTAGCGAGAGCTGCCAATTTTTAAAATTTGGTCTACTGGTATGTGGGTAAAAAATATTACTTCTTATTCATTTTAATTTCCAGGTTCTATTTTTGGCCCTAATTTATATATTTTGACAAGAGAAATTTGTGTCTCGATTGGGGGAATTAAGTAATTTTAATTTGATGGGACCCTAGGGAAGAAGACACTGCAGGTGAATGATATTTTTTCAGAGTGTAGTTATCAGTGTTTATCTAAAAAGAAATGAGAAAATCAATCTTTTCTCTACAAGTAAATGGAAATAGATTTTGGTTGTATAATGAGGGTCAGGCAAAAGGCTTTTGGGTATAGATAGATGTAGGTGTTATTAGTTAAAATTGAGTCTTTCTTTTCAGTGTTTGCTATTTGGGAAGCTCAATAATAGCCCAATTATATCCCAAAGGGGAAGGCACAGTAAATTTCATTCCAGTTGGATATTCTAAGTTCACTGCTGACTTTTAAAAGTAAAGGCTCTGGATTATTTTCTTTTCTGGTTCAGTTACTCAAAATAATCACATAATTTTCCCATTTTTTATGGTTACAGTATAGTTCCTTGGATAATAATCACTAAAACCACAAAATGGAAAAAAAAAAATCCCAAAGTGGTAGGGAAAGTCTGCTTAACTCATAAGCCCGCAGAAGGTTTAAATCCTGCCCTCCCTGAAACAAATAGGTCAATATCTTCCTTCTTCAACATATCTGCTGCTGCTGCTAAGTCGCTTCAGTCGTGTCCGACTCTGTGAGACCCCAGAGACGGCAGCCCACCAGGCTCCCCCGTCCCTGGGATTCTCCAGGCAAGAACACTGGAGTGGGTTGCCATTTCCTTCTCCAATGCATGAAAGTGAAAAGTGAAACTGAAGTCACTCAGTCGTATCCTACTCTTCGTGACCCCATGGACTGCAGCCTACCAGACTCCTCCGTCCATGGGATTTTCCAGGCAAGAGTACTCGCGTGGGATGCTATCACCTTCGCTTCAACATATCTAGGAATTTGCAAAACTGTTAGAGCCTAAAATCATGAAGCCCTGAAATAATCTTTCAGAACAGTGATAAGGTATGGCAGATGGTGTCATTGGTACAATAGCCATCCCATTCCTCTTCTCCTTTGCTACTTTCTATTAAAGAGATTAGGGACTTTCCTGGTGGCCCAGTGGCTAAGACTCTGTGCTTCCAATAAAGGGGGCCTGGGTTCAATCCCTGGTCAGGGAACTTAATCTCATATGTTGCAACTGAGAGTTCACATGTCGCACCTAAAGATCCTAAGTGTCACAACGAAGACTGAAGATCCTGTACGCTGTGACTAAGACCCAGAGCACCAAAGGAATAAATAACTTTAAAATTAAAAAGAAAGACTGAAAACAACTTACATTCTTAGTCTCTCCTACAGCTTCAAGTGTCCACGTGACACTGCTCCAGTCAATTGGATGGAAGAGGAAGTCTGCTGGGAACTTCTGGAAAGGATCTTTCTTCCTTACAACAAGACAGATGTGCAGAGTACTCTCTGATACAGCTCATTCGCTCTTCCCACCTTGAATGTAGACATGGAATGCTCTGATGCGTAGAACTGCAGCAGCCATCATGTGACCTAAGGCAGAGAAGACAACGGGCTGACAATGACAGAACCGAATGATAGGCCTTGCATCTTTGAAGGTTTTATCAAGCTATCACATCAAGCCTGGGAAAACCAGATTTCTTGGTGTATAGCATAACTGAATTTCCTTATTGTTTAGACTCCTGTTAGCTGTGAATTCTCTTACTATAGCCAAAAGTACTCCTAGCTAAACAAAGAGGGTAGAACTAAGATCTTGTAACATACTAGCCCTGATTATACTCAGAGACTAGGAGACTACACTAATGTCTTTCAGTCCCTTGTGTGTAAAAATAAATAAAAAAAATAAGGTTGCTGTTGTTTAGTCACCAAGTCATGTCCAACTTTTGTGATCCTTTGGACTGTAGCTCACCAGGCTCCTCTCTTCATGGGATTTCCCAGGCAAGAATACTGGAGTGGGTTGCCATTTCCTTCTCCAGGGGATCTTCCCCACTCAGGGATTGAACCCATGTCTCCTGCATTGGCAGGTGATTCTTTACCACTGAGCCCACAGGGAAGCCCTAGAAACCCAATAGAATCTTTCCATCTGTGGAGAAGTTACCTCAGTGCTTAACACAAATGCACATTCTTAGGAATGGGCAGCGAAACTCCAGGTATCTCTAACTACAACATCCATGTCTACCACTGAGATGGAAAGAACTGGTTTAAATGTGTTTCTTTTACACAGTTAGGGCAGAATAACATTCTCTGGAAAACTCCAAAGAAAAGATCTGATATTTCAAAGTTCTAAAAAGTTTGTCTTCTGCTGAGTCCACCCATAAAGAACAACCTGGAAGCAATATGCCTACATTAACCAAGAAGTCAATGTTTATACCATGTGATGGAGCCCCTCTGCCCTCAGTATTCCCGGGATGCCAGAGCCTCAGTCAACAGCAAAGCAAACAGTAAGTGTCTGCACAGCTGCTCACTGTGAACAGTTGTGCTAACGAGGAAGCTGCTAAGCGTCAAAATGGCAAGTGCAAGGAAGGCATGTGCTCTCTGAAAAGCAAAGGCCTTTGAAATTCCCTGTACTGACTGAGCCCACATTTTGGGCAATGTAAGTGTGCCCAAATCTCAGAATTGTAAGATTCATAGAATCTTAGGATTGCCAGATACCCTAAAATTAACATAAGCAAGTTAACAGTTGCTGGACACTTGGGCTGGATAACTAGTATTAACAGCACATGGGCATGCAGGATACTTTGGGGGTGATGAAAATGTTTTAAAAGTAAACTGTGGTGGTAGTTGCTCTGTTCTGTAAACTTATGAAAAATTCAAAGAAGACATACAGATGGCCAACAGGCATATGGGAAGATGCTAAATATTGTTAATTATTAGAGATGCAAACCAAACCTACAATGAGGTATCACCTCACCTCTCTCAGAATGGCCATCATTAAAAAGTCTACAAACAATAAATGCTGGAGAGGATGTGGAGAAAAGGGAACCCTCCTACAATATTGGTGAGAATA
Organism: Budorcas taxicolor; assembly: GCF_023091745.1. Lineage (NCBI taxonomy): Eukaryota > Metazoa > Chordata > Mammalia > Artiodactyla > Bovidae > Budorcas > Budorcas taxicolor. The sequence goes on along the minus strand of NC_068935.1, from coordinate 129,626,343 downwards.
TAAATTGATGTAGCCACTATGAAGAGTAGTATGAAGGTTCCCCTAAAAAACTAAAAACAGAGTTACCATATGATCCTGCAATCCCAACCCTGGGCATTTATTTCTGGAGAAAACCTATTTTGAAAAGATACATGCACCCCAATGTTCAGAGCAGCACTATTTACAGAAGCCAAGACATGGAAACAACCTAAATGTCCACTGACAGATAAATGGATAAAGAAGATGTGGTCCATATATGCAATGGAATAGTACTTGGCCATAAAAAGAATGAAATGATGCCATTTGCTGCAACATGGACGGACCTAGAGATGATTATCCCAAGTAAGTCAGCAATCCCACTGCTGGGCATACACACCGAGGAAACCAGAATTGAAAGAGACACGTGTACCCCAATGTTCATCCCAGCACTGTTTATAATAGCCAGGACATGGAAACAACCTAGATGTCCATCAGCAGATGAATGGATAAGAAAGCTGTGGTACATATACACAATGGAGTATTACTCAGCCATTAAAAAGAATACATTTGAATCAGTTCTAATGAGATGGATGAAACTGAAGCCTATTATACAGAGTGAAGTAAGCCAGAAAGAGAAACACCAATACAGTATACTAACACATATATATGGAATTTAGAAAGATGGTAATGATGACCCTGTATGCGAGACAGCAAAAGAGACACAGATGTATAGAACAGTCTTTTGGACTCTGTGGGAGAGGGCAAGGGTGGGATGATTTGGGAGAATGGCATTGAAACATGTATAATATCATATATGAAATGAATTGCCAGTCCAGGTTCGATGCATGATACTGCATGCTTGGGGCTGGTGCACTGGGATGACCCAGAGGGATGGTATGGGGAAGGAGGAGGGAGGGGGGTTCAGGATGGGGAACACGTGTATACATGTGGTGGATTCATGTTGATGTATGGCAAAACCAATACAATATTGTAAAGTAATTAGCCTCCAATTAAAATAAATAAATTTATATTTTAAAAAAGTAAGTCAAAAATAGAAGGACAAATATCATATAACACTTATATGTGGAACCTAAAAATATTATATAAATGAACTTATCTACCAAACAGAAAGAAACTCATAGAAAACAAACTGATGATTACCAAAGTGGGGAAGAGGGAGGACGGATAAATTTGGAGCTTGGGATTAACAGATACATACTATATATAAAATAGATAACTAAAAATGACCTGTTATATAGCAGGAGAATTGTATTCAGTATCTTATAATAACCTATAGTGGAAAAGAATCTGAAAACTGCATAAAACTAAATCACTTTGTAGTATACCAGAAAATAACAAAACATTATAAAACAACTATATTTCAGGAAAAAAAACAACACACAAGGAATGCTTGGAGGTACTAAGCAAGGGATAATGATTATTTTTTTTTAATTTTTATTTTTACTTTATTTTACTTTACAATACTGTATTGGTTTTGCCATACATTGACATGAATCCACCACGGGTGTACATGTGTTCCCAAACATGAACCCCCCTCCCACCTCCCTCCCCATACCATCTCTCTGGGTCATCCCCGTGCACCAGCCCCAAGCATCCTGTATCCTGCATCGGACATAGACTGGCGATTCATTTCTTACATGATAGTATACATGTTTCAATGCCATTCTCCCAAATCATCCCACCCTCTCCCTCTCCCTCTTAGTCCAAAAGTCTGCTCTACACATCTGTGTCTCTTTTGCTATCTCGCATACAGGGTCATCATTACCATCTTTCTAAATTCCATATATATGTGTTAGTATACTGTATTGGTGTTTTTCTTTCTGGCTTACTTCACTCTGTATAATAGGCTTCAGTTTCATCCATCTCATTAGAACTGATTCAAATGTATTCTTTTTAATGGCTGAGTAATACTCCATTGTGTATATGTACCACAGCTTTCTTATCCATTCATCTGCTGATGGACATCTAGGTTGTTTCCATGTCCTGGCTATTATAAACAGTGCTGCGATGAACAAGCAACTTATGCAGCTCAACTCCAGAAAAATAAACGACCCAATCAAAAAATGGGCCAAAGAACTAAACAGACATTTCTCCAAAGAAGACATATGGATGGCTAACAAACACATGAAAAGATGCTCAACATCACTCATTATTAGAGAAATGCAAATCAAGACCACAATGAGGTACCATTTTACACCAGTCAGAATGGCTGCGATCCAAAAGTCTACAAGCAATAAATGCTGGAGAGGGTGTGGAGAAAAGGGAACCCTCTTACACTGTTGGTGGGAATGTAAACTAGTACAGCCACTATGAAAAACAGTGTGGAGATTCCTTAAAAAATTGCAAATAGAACTGCCTTATGACCCAGCAATCCCACAGCTGGGCATACACACTGAGGAAACCAGAATAGAAAGAGACACATGTACCCCAATGTTCATCGCAGCACTGTTTATAATAGCCAGGACAGGGATAATGATTATTAACAGAAGTAGTTCAAGGCAGTCTATATAGTTAGACAACTCAAAGTTATAAAATTTCTCTACAGCCCCTCTTATTGCCTACCATTATAATCATGGCAGGTTAAGCTGTACACGAGTAATAAAATAACCCTAAAATCTCAGTGATCTGTTGCAACAGAAGTTAACTTTTTGCTGTCATCACAGTCTGATGTTGGTTGGAGGTGGGTGGGGGGATCCCTTGTCAGAGAAAAAGGGACTGAGTAGATTACATAGGAAGGTTTATATCCAAGCAAGTAATATGAATTATTCTCCCTACAACTCATTGTTCAGAACCCAGCCATATGTCTTCAAATAGCCATAAGGGAGACTGTAACCAGAAAGTGATTTGCTTAAAAGAGCATTTTCTTTACCAGTTTTACACCTACTACTAGAAACTGATGAGTTTTATGTTTTGTCTCAGTAAGATAACCTTGTTTGTATCTGTTCTACTCAAATGTCACAATCACAGCTATGTCTCAATGTTCCTCAATATTGAGAATATTCTTTTAATCAATATTCACAAGTCTGTCCCTATACGGTTGGTGTACGGTCTCTGCCCCTTTTCATACTGGAAGGTGCCATCTATTTCAGTTCAGTCTTTATTGACTGATTCTCCTGGTGCTCATTACAGGATGTACAACTGCCTACCTCGCACCCTGCACATTGCTGAATGTCCCGTTTCTCTGTCTCTCTGAGTCACTTTATTGCTGTTCATATTCATTGATTCTACTGTTAGTTGAAAATTCAAAATCTAATTCTACATCTATATATTATATATTCCCAACGGAAATGTCACCCCAAAATATCTGAGCATGTTCATAGAGCTGTATTTGTAATCAGCAAAAACTGGAAGCCATGCAAAGGCCCATCAACACTAGAATGGATAAACTGTGGAATATTGACACAATGGAATACCATCTGGCAATGAGAATAACTGATCAACAACTATGCACAACAACATGGATGAGGGACTTCCCTGGTGGTCCAGAGGTTAAGAATCTGCCTTGCAATGCAGGGGATGCAAGTTCAATCTCTGGTCAGGGAACTAAGATCCCCCATGCCACGGAGCAACGAAGCTCATGCACTACAACTACAAGAGCCCATGGGCTACAAATACTGAGCCCTCTTGCTGCAACTACAGAGTCCGAGTGCCCACAACAAAAGATCTGTGTGATACAATGAAGACCTCACATTCAGCAACACAGACTCAACATTACCTAGTATCTGGTGACTTCTTTACTTTTTCATTTATTAGGAACTCTCTCATGTACAAGGTAAACTTAGGCCTTGAAAGATGTTTTTACCGAAAGTTCAGTTATTTTTACATCTTCCATATGAGAGCAGAAAATTATATGTAACTGGTATTCAAATAAAGAAAGGTTAGAATTGTGAACTAAAAAAAAAAAATGGATGAAACTTGACCCACACAATGGTGAACAAAAGAAGCCATGAAGAAAGGACATATGGTGTGATTCCATTTATATAAAATTCAAGAACTTGCAAAGTCAGTCTAGAGTATGAGAAGTCAAGAGAAGTATTGCCTTTGAGCAGTCACTTGCATGGGGTATAAGGTGGAGGCTGATGGAGGCTGGTAATGTTCCTTTCCTTTATCCGGATGCCAGTTACATGGAAGTCATGGAAGTTTGTTCAAATTTGTTTTCAGCTGAATGGTTAGGATTTATGCAATTTTATGCATATGTGCTGTTTCAGTAAGTAATTTTGAAAAAAAAGAAAAAAAAACTCAGCATCTATGCTACCATGCTTGACATTTTGCTACAATGAATTCTTACCACATGCTTCTTAAGTGCAAGGATTTAGTTTGATTCATCTGCCTCTCCAAAGCACATAGTATGTATCTAATTAATTTTTGTAAAATAGAACATAAAACTATTCCCTTCTGCTTGGGTCAGCCCACCATAGCTTGTGTGTATGCTTAGCTGCTCAGTTGTGTTCAACTCTTTGCGACCCCATAGACTGTAGCCCACCAGGCTCCTCTGTCCATGGGATTCTCCAGGCAAGAATACTGGAGTGGGTTGCCATGCCCTCCTCCAGGGGATCATCCCAATCCAGGGACTGAACCCATGTCTCTTATGTCTACTGCATTGGCAGGGGGATACTTTACCACTAGCACCACCTGGGAAGTTCCATCACAGCTCACTACTAGAAAAATCAATTAGATTCAGTTTCATTTGATTCAATATCTAACTGTTAAGCTGTCCGATAACTTGCAACCTCGCAAAGAACTATATAATAAAAATAAAATCATAATAGTATCATAACAATAACTGACTTGAGTGCTGGCTTAATGCCAGGCACTGAATTGAAAACTTATAAAAATTATGTTATAGTTTTCTTCTCATTTTACAGATGAGAAAACTGAGGTTCACAAATTCTCAGCCCAAGTTCAGTTCAGTTCAGTCACTCAGTCATGTCCGACTCTTTGCGACCCCATGACCGCAGCACACCAGGCCTCCCTGTCCATTACCAACTCCCGGAGTTTATCCAAACTCATGTCCATTGAAGTCGGTGATACTATCCAACCATCTTATCCTCTGTCGTCCTCTTCTCCTCCCGCCTTCAATCTTTCCCAGCATCAGGGTCTTTTCCAATGAGTCAGCTCGTTGCATCAGGTGGCCAAAGTATTGGAGTTTCAGCCTCAACATCAGTCCTTCCAATGAATACTCAGGACTGATTTCCTTTAGGATGGACTGGTTGGATCTCCTTGCAGTCCAAGGGACTCTCAAGAGTCTTCTCCAACACCACACTTCAAAAGCATCAATTCTTCGGTACTCAGCTTTCTTTATAGTCCAATTCTCACATGCATACATGACTACTGGAAAAACCATAGCCTTGACAAGATGGACCTTTGTTGACAAAGTAATGTCTCTGCTTTTGAATATGCCGTCTAGGTTGGTCATAACTTTCCTTCCAAGGAGCAAGCATCTTTTAATTTCATGGCTGTACTCACCATCTGCAGTGATTTTGGAGTCCAGAAAAACAAAGTCAGCCACTGTTTCCCCATCTATTTGCCATGAAGTGATCGGACCAGATGCCATGATCTTAGTTTTCTGAATGTTGAGCTTGAAGCCAACTTTTTCACTGTCCTCTTTCACCTTCATCAAGAGGCTCTTTAGTTCTTCTTCGCTTTCTGCCATAAGGGTGGTGTCATCTGCATATCTGAGGTTATTGATATTTCTCCTGGCAATCTTGATTCCAGCTTGTTCTTCTTCCAGCCCAGTGTTTCTCATGATGTATTCTGCATATAAGTTAAATAAGCAGGGTGACAGTGTACAGCCTTGACGTATTGCTTTTCCTATTTGGAACCACTAGGCCTATGTTAAAGGACTCACCTGATTAGTACAAGCCCACTCAGGATACTGTCCCTTTTAATTAATTCAAGATAACTGAGTAGGTGCCTTACCTTATTTACATGTCCAAACCTTTTTACCTTTTCCATGTGATGTCAGCTAGTCATGGGACTGAGATCCCATTATGTTCACAACTCTTACCCATTCTCCAAAAGGGGGGGCGGGGTTATTCATGACACGTACACCAGGCTCCCGGAATCTTGGGGCCATTTTAGAATTCTGTGTACCACTGAAGTGAAGTGAAAGTCACTCAGTCGTGTCCAACTCTTTATGATCATGGACTATACAGCCCATGGAATTCTCCAAGCCAGAATACTGGAGTGGGTAGCCTTTCCCTTCTCCAGGGGATCTTCCCAACCCAGGGATTGAAGCCAGGTCTCCTGCATTGCAGGCCAATACCTTACCAGCTGAGCCACAAGCTGCCTTATTTAAGTACAGGCATGATGGATATTAGGAAAGAAGATGTTGCAATATCCAATACCAATTCAACCTGGAATCACCTCCCATGGTGAGAGTTGGGTAACAAGGGCATGAAGGCCAAGAGAAAGCCTGTGTTCTGGAATGATGGTACCACCGCTCACCTGGCCCTCACACGTCCACTGCGTACTAAGAGAGACAGTGGTCAAAGTGCAGGAGTGGGTCACAGCATCTGCTCTACAGGTCTCCCTGTGTTTTATATCACCTGCTCTCAGAAGCAATGCAACAGTCCAGGAGCCTGCAAGTGGTTTTAGAACCATGTGGCACAGATGCAGTAAATGCCCTGCTCTCTATCCCTGAAAGCTGCCACTGAAGGAGAGTGTTCCTGGCTGACCAGCAACTTTCCTCCTTGAGCACTTGCATCTCACTTCTGCGTCTGAGCACTCTGACAGTAGAGGAGCCCACTCAGGCACCAGAGCCTAACACAGATCTGCAGGGGAACTGATGGGTTCAGAGAAAATCTGCTACAAGGAATGGAGCTGATCTCATCATCCAATAGGACCACGTGAGGTGTGCTCCACACTGGTCCTCAGAAGCCCCGCCCTCAATGGCATTGAGTCCAAGCTGCTCACCTGGCAGTAACCTGACCATGAGTTCACCCTGTGCTGGCTCTTCTTCCTTCTCAGTCTCATATCCGCTTTTCCTCATTCATACTCTCTGGGAGTACCTCCCAAATAATTCCTAGCATCCAAGCCTTTGTCTGCCCCGGGGGATGGGGAGATAAATTGAGACATCCTTTCCCTTCCTTATGCCTCATATTTAACTAATACCCAATCTCCTAATTTCTCCCTGCATCTCTAACAATCTCCCATCATTAGATGTGCACCATTCATTGCTAGGATGAATGCACTAACCACCTTCCAATCTTCCTCTCCCTCGGTTGCTTGCACCCATCCTTCCTTTGGCTGCACCCATGCTCTTTCTAAACTGCAAAGGTAGTCTTATTAGTTTTCTTGCTCACAATTCTTGCCCCAAATTCTTCTTGGTCTAATAGTTAGAATCTAACTTCCTTAGAGAAATATACAAAGTGATTCATTCATTTATTCAAGGAGTAGGTAGTGAGTGTCTCTTGTGCCAGACACACTGCAAATGCCGGTGATGAAAGAGCAAAGATGACCTTCCCTTAGTGGAGTTTAGTTTCGAGGGATGGACATGAAACAAACACCCACAGGAGTAAATATCTAAGGACTGTGGTATGAAGTGGTATGAAGGACAAAGGCAAGATTTCAGAGCTGCACTGCCCCATATAGTAGCTATGGGACCCATGCGACTCTTTAAATTTCAATCAACTGAAATTAAAAATTCAGTCCTTCGGTCTCACTAACCACATTTCAAGTGCTCATTAGTCACATGTGATGCATCGGATGGAGCATATACAGAACATTTCCATCATCACAGAAAGTTCTACTTGTCAGTACTGCTAAAGGCTATCTGAATGAGTTATGACTTGGGGGGACCTATGAGTCAGAAGGGAACCCCACAAAGAAAAGGCACTAGAGTTGCGTATCAAGGGACTGTAGGAACTGGCCAGGTTTGGGGGCATGAGGGGAGGAGGTGGTGAAGAGCATGGAGAATCCACACAGCAGAGGGACTCTGATGATGGAGTGCAGATGGAAATACAAACAAAGGCTGGACAGTAAGGTAGGAGCCAGGGAGGGAGGGTCTGTGCAGGCTATGGCATGGATTTTGAACTTTATCCCAAGAGCAACATGAAGACCCAATTTTAAAGCATGGCCAAGGTCTTGTTTTTTAAAGGCCACTTACTCTCTGTGCTTATGCAAGAATGAGAAAAGACCATAAAGGTTCTTTTGCTGGTGTATTTTCTTAATATTGCATTTTCAAATATATATTGATATATAGGTTAAATCTACTCACTTTAACTACAAGGACCTCATTGCATGAATAAACCACAGTTGGTGTACATTTTAAAAATATACAAAGCAATACATTGTGTTAAGGTGCTATTTGGAAAAGTAAAAGCATACACTCATTTAAACAATATACACCATCATCAGCGAAAAGAGGAAGGAAAAAAGGATTGGGGGAGGGGAGATTTCATCCCATTTATACTATTTCTTTTAAAAGAGATCTGGGGACTTCCCTGGTGTTCCAGTGGCTAAGAATTCACCTTGCAATGCAGGGATGTGGGTTCAATTACTGGTCGGGGAACTAAGATTCCACATGCCACGGGGGTCCACACACCACAACTTCTGAGTTTGTGTGCCACAACTAGAGAGTCCATGCACCGCAACAAAAGAAGAAACATACACATATGTATATGTATAACTGAATCACTTCACTGTACACCTGAAACTAACACAGTTTTGTAAATCATCTATGCTTCAATAGAGATCTGAACCAACAAATGAAAAATGTAAAATCTCTGTGAATCTCTCTCTCTAAAAGAATGGGAACTTATATTTTTTTCTAGGTTATTTACATAAATGTCTCACAGTAAGGAGAGTATCACAATGGTTCAGGAAAGAGTTGATGGGTATTGAGAAGAGGATGCTGAAACTAGAAAGGGGAAGAAAGTGGGTGGATCCCGAAAGCAGAGGGCACAGAACATAATGCATTGAATGCAAAATGGCAGGAAGGAAGGAGATGGCAAGAACGAATTTCAGATTTGTGGGATGACAACTGGTCAGATGGCAAGGCCACGACCCTAGACTCCTGATACTGGAGAAATTCCAGAAGGGGATGGAGGTGGTGAGAAAGACTGATGATTGACTTTTGGAAATGTAAGGTTTCTAATCCCTCTGAAATAGCTCCATTAAGATGACAGGTGTCAGATGGCAGCATGAATTTGGATCTTAACAGAAAGATCAAAGCTGGAGCTATAAATGTGGGAGTTATTAGACAGATAAATACATCTTAGCTTAGGATGAAATACTATAGAGAAAACATATGGTAAAAATAATTAGGGATGATTGAAATGATATAGGATTACTTCTCTATTGCTCCAGCCATACTACTAAATACTTTATTCTACAGTGAATAACATTAAAAAAATTATACTATTGAGAGTACTAATTATTAGTTCCTAACTCTTAGAATCAATCTGTAGATAAAGGTTCTCAAATATGTAAATTGGCCATTTAAAGCAGGTAAAGGATTCTTTTCTTTTGGATTTGAATATTGGCTCTGCCACTTATATGCTGCATAATTTATGATGAATTGCTTTATTACTGTGATGCCCTATGTCTTCATCTATAAAGTGCACATGACCAGAGTATCCCTTTTCCACAACTCCATATAGTCATTCTCAATAAACCAACATAATAATAATAGCAGTGATAATAAACTTATTTTATTGCCTTGTGGAATGATATCAGTAGAAAATATCTACCAAACATATATGAGCCATTTATATGTACAAGAGAGATTTCTAGATGGGATATCAAGTGCAATCACAGAAATATTATTTTTGTAAGCCTTAAAATGATCAGGTTTTCATCATTTAATATTTAAATGCCAAACTACTAACATTTTGCAAACAACACTATTTTAACCCTGAAGTAAGCAATGGTATTCATGCAGAATTTTTTTTTAATATGAAAAATTCCTTATAAAAAGAGCAACTCTACTGCTCAGAGCAAAAACCATACTCTTGTTGCCAGTTGCTTTTACTGCTAAGATGACATCATTGGCAGCATGGTGGTTAAGGTCGCTTTTTTTGAATGATGCTGGAACACTCCATGCCCCTTGCTCCAACGTGAGATTACTCCTGTGTCATGGACATTAGAGACTCACACAATAGGAACTGTACTTTGGAATGCAGCATTTGGACTGCCTGAGATAAAATGTGGGAGGCAACCATAAATGTCCATAACCTCTAAGTTATTAACAGTAACAGACCCGCTTTTTTTTTTTTTTTTTTTTTTTTGGATGCACCGTGTGGCTTGTGGGATCTTAGTTCTCTGACCAGGGATTGAACCCGGGCCCCCACTAGTGAAAGTACAGAGTCCTAACCCCTGGACCTCCAGGAAAGTCCAAAAGTACAGCTGTTCCTATGAATCTCTCCATTTTATTTGTTTGCAAAGTGATTTTCACAAAACTCAGAATATCACATTTATTGGGCACACTTATTTCATTTCACTTGAAATTATCTTTTGTTCTCCTGTCGACCTATGAAGAAAACGATACCCACGCATGGTGTCTGATTTTAAAGGTCCATAGAAAACCATATAGGATAAGTAGGTATCATAAGATGAATGAGCAAATTTTAAAATAATTTAATTATTTCCTCTTCAAGAGCTCCAATTTATTCTTCTTGTGCCATTCTACACTTTCCTATTGATCAGAATTTTTACAGATAAAGACTTGCTCTCTCCTTTGAAAATACCAAAAAGACTTTTATTTTTTGGCCATGCCACATGGCACACAGGATCTTAGTTGCCCAACCAGGGATCAAACTCATGCCCCCTGCAGTGGAAGCATGGAGTCTCAACCACTGGACCGCCAGAGAAATCTGTTAAAAACACCAAAAAGACTTTGATGGAGCCGCTGCATCTATATCAGAGAGCGCCCCAGGCACACATCCAACTGGACTCTGAGGGATGTCATCACAAGCTGTTTCCCAGTCATTCGTTCCTCCCCATTGCAGCGGTTCTCTGTCCGTGTGTGTGTGTGTATCCTAGGCTGTGTTCTTGATAAAGGACCCTGAGACAAGTAACATTAGGCAGGCATTCCCGGGAAGCGGGGGTCAGCAAAGTGGAGAAGTGCAACAGGAAAGGGGAGGAAGCCACTGGGCAGGGGGAGCCTGCTGTGGGCAATGGTCTCATTCCAGCTGAAGACTACTAAAGATGGGCTAGAATCTGCCCCAGAGCTGTCCCAGAGAGGCCAGGCAGCAACCATGTTCATCTTGTCAGTCAACAGTTGCAGCTGGTCCTAGGGTCTCAACTGCAGCCCACACGGCCTGCCCAAAGCGTGACCAAGTCTGCTTCCACAGCCAGAGCAGCTCTCAAGTCTACACTTTCTGGAAAGCCTTTGGGAGGTGGACCAGTTTCCTGCTGTCGCCACCTTGAAAGTGAAAGTGTTAGTTGCTCAGTCGTGTTCAACCCTTCGTGACTCCATGGACTGGAGCCCACCAGGCTCCTCTGTCTGTGGAATTCTTCAGGCCAGAATACTGGAGTGGGTTGCCATTTCCTTCTCCCAGGGATCTTCTCAACCCAGGGATCGAACCCGGGTCTCCCGCATTGTAGGCAGAGTCTTTACTGTCTGAGCCAACAGGGAGCCCTCACCACCTTAGTGGTCTAAAATAACACACCTTTACTAGCTGATGTTGGCGAGCAGAAGTTTAAAATGTGTTGGTAGAGCTGTATCCCTCCTGGCAACTTTGGGAAGAAACCTTCTCCTCACCTTCCTGAGCTTCTAGAAGCCACCTGCCTTCCTCTTCTATCTTCAAAGTCAACAGCATAACATCTCCACCCTCGGCTTCTGTCACTGTATCTCCTTCTCTGACTCTGCCTCTCCTTACTATCTTGTAAGGAGTTTGGTGATTATGTCAAACCACACAGAGAATCCAGGATAATCCACTCGAGATTATTAACTCTGGGCATGCCTGGTGGTCCAGGGGCTAAGTCTCCACATTCCCAATGCACGGGGTCCAGGTTCCACTCCTGGTTGGAGAACTAGATTTCATGTGCTGCAACTAAGATCCCATGCAGCCAAATAAATATTTAAAAAAATAATAAAACCTGAAAAGTCTCTTTTTCTGTGTAAGGCAACATGTTCACAGGTTCTGGGGAGTAGGACAATGCCATCTCCAAGGACCCACTGTTCCATGACTACGGCAGGAGATGCGAGAGGCACTGACAGTTTCTTTCTAGCCTATGGCAGGCCTCGGCAAAATCCATGTGGTTAATTAGTCTTCAAACACTTTATGGAAAGAAAAAGTAGATGCTGCATAAATAACTGCTCATTTTATTCAACTAATAAAGATGGATGCTCTATGTTGCAAAACCCTAATGCACATAATATCAAGGGAGACATCAAGTTGTTACTTTAGCATTAGAGTTAACAGATTTGGAGGCCCAGGATCACAGAGGAAAAGAGAATGCCTGAATTCCGATTTCTTGTCAGTTTCATGAGGGAACAAAAAGCCTTAAGACAATCTCATCTTATTTTAGGCACCCATCTAATTTCAAGAAGTTTCATCAAAAGAAAAAAAAAATGCATCTTCCTGGGGAACATTTGCTGTTCTGTTTATGAAAACAAAACCAGCAAGCATCCACACAGGTGCTGGGAAATACACAGAGATTAAAATCAGAGTAAAGATTTTGCCTGTCATGGTGGACTTCTGCAAGAGGAGTCAATAGCTTCAAAATCAAGAAAACCTAGTATTTGCCAAAAAGAATCAGGCTGAATAAAAGAGGAGGGGAAGAAACCCTTTAAGACTTGTTCTTCCTCTCTCTTTTTAAATGGTGCTCTGAGAGAATTATTTCCATATTCTTGTTGTTTCAGAATAATTTATTGAGTAATTTACTTCTAGAATAACTTACTGAATACCTCAGATAAATGCAGGTCTCACGTCAGATGTGGAAATTCTGGGGTGAATAAGAATTGGGTTCCATCCTCAAGTGGATCCCTCCACTTTGGGTGAATACAGGCAACCCAACAATCCACTACATTGTGATACTTCCTACTTTTGGAAGACTGAACTCTCTGTCCCTAATTCTTCACTCAGTTTCAGGCACATTACATATATCCACATCGTTATCAGATCTTCCTGAAGGACACATTACTTCTCTGACCCCTTGACTTTGGGTCTGGCTAAGTGATTTGCTTCGGACAAGAGGATGTGTGGAGACTACCAGAGGCTTGAAATGTGTTTGCTCTACTAAGCTTGTCCTTCTCAAGTGCCATGAGAAGCACGTGCCCCACGTGGACACTGGCCTTCATCCTGGGCCCCTGAATGCAATGTGTTAAGTTCACCACACGCTCTGGGTAACCTCTGATCCATAGAAGAAGAGGCAAGTCAAACAGAACCGAATTCACCCTGGAGTCTGGAACCTGAAATCTAGATTCTAGAGCCCAGACCCTGGAGCCTGGATACCAGCCTAACCCTGTGTAGATGCAGCAAACCCACAGATCTGTGAGCTCTAGAATAAATGACTATTGCTTAAAATATCTGAGGACTGTTTGCTATGAAGCATTATTGTATCAGGCAAGTGCTGACTGATACACTGTTATGGAAGTTGGGGACCGAGAGCCCAGTAAGTAGAAGAGGGGAAAATTAATGCTCAATACTTAGAGGGTCAAAGAGGTAGGGGAGAAACAACAACAAAAAGAAGGCCAAAAATGGAACAGACAACAAGCAATCTTCCCATGATAACAGCTGCCTTTTTAACGAGCAGAGGATGGCTTCCAAGTGCCACGCCGCCCTGAGCACTGCTGCTGTGAAAGTCAAGAAGTGGTTTTAAGTCCTGCCCCTAGAGCCTCAGTGCAACCTCCTCAATTTCACATCTGCTCTGGCTCCCAAAGGACTTTGGCAGAAACGAATTGGAAAGAATTACAATCTGCAATAAATCTATATTCTACAGAAAGAAAACCAAGAGTTTATCCTTTAGCATCTTATGTGGCAATCTTCTCCTTATAAAATTGGCTCCTAATGAGAAAACCAGTTTGCTATAGCAACATGAGTCCCATGTTAAGCACAAAGAGGGGATTATATATTTTTGTTTCACCAAAGGATTCTCCATCTCTCTGGACTCACTAATCTCAACTTAAACTGTGGAAATTACAATGGCAAGCACTAACAGAGAAAATGTTGTATAGTCTCATGACTGGCTACAGCTTCAAGAAAATTGTAAATCTCTTCCAAAGGCTCCTCAGAGCATAGTATTGTAGGGATCTATCATCCTTTTATAGGTTTTCTGATGATTAGATTTCTAACTTTCAATGAGACAAGTATACAAAAATTCTTCTCAAGTAAATATAAATTGGTGGAGCCACAACGGAAAACTAAAAATAGAGCTACCCAATGATTCAGCAATTCCACTCCTGGGCATATATCCCAACAAAACTATACATTAAAAAGATCCACACACCGCTTCGTGCACAGCAGCACTGCTCACAGTAGCCAAGACAGAGAAGCAACCTGAGTCTTCGTTGACAGAGGAATGGATAAAGAAGATGTGGCCTAGACAGATACAATGGAGTACTATTCAGCCACGAAAAAGGACGAAATGATGGCACTTGCAGCAGCATGCATGGACCTAGAGATGACCATACTACGTGAAGCAAGTCAGAGAAAGACTAACACCATATGGTAACACTTATATGTGAAATCTAAACTATGACACAAATGAATATATCGGTGAAAGAGAGACAGATGCACAGACATAGAGAAGAACAGACTTGTGGCTGCCAAGGGGGAGGGGGTGAGGGAGGGAGGGACTGGAAGTTTGGGATTAGCAGATGCCAGCTAATCTATCTCAGATGGATAAACAACAAGATCCTACTGTATAGCACAGGGAACTAAATTCAATATCTTATGATAAACCGTAAAGGAAAAGAATTTTTCAATCAACTATATTTCAAGACAAAAAATTCTTCCCAAGTAATACTTCTGAAATACTCACCTTCTTCCAACCCACACTGCAAATACATTAAAAAATAAGTAAAGCTTGGCATGCAAGGCTGGCGTGCAAATATGAACATAGGAGAGTACATGTATATTAAAGTAAATCTATGACTTGGGTTCCCTGAAATATTTTTCTGTCCTAAGAGTTCAGTGTTTTTTAAACTCGAAGTATAGTTTGTGTGTTTGTCTGATGCCTTAGATGACTAGCTTTTTCTTTCTTTATTTTAATTGGAGGCTAATTACTTTACAATATTGTGGTGGTCTTTGCCATGCGTTGACAGGAATCAGCCACAGATGCACATGTGCCCCCCATCCCGAACCCCCTCCCACCTCCCTCCCCACCCCATCCCTCTGGGTTGTCCCAGTGCACCGGCCCTGAGTGCCGTTTCATCCATCAGATTTGGACTGGTCATCTACTTCATGACTAGCTTTTATCGCTTGAGAGCAAGGGCAAGATTAAGAAAGTCTCCTCTAGGATTGCCCACCCACCACACACACAGGAGCTGCACAAGAAGTCACAGAGTGCTGGAAGGGCACAGCCCATTACCCGAAGATTTTGTGGTTGTTGAGATTTTCCCTCTACTTAGTGCCTTCCAAGCCCTGTGCCAGGGTTGTGTGTGCTTATCAAGTTCATCAAACTCTGAAAGAGGTGTCAAGCCTTGCCCTTTCGTATCAACTCCTCTAGCTCAGGTTTGGAAAGATGCATACTATAGGTAAGTGGAGAAAAGGTCATTTTGGCAAGGGTTTTAATCAAATATGCCACACCAACCACTTCGAGTCAAGTTGTTTCCTGCAGGTGGATTACACAACCTCTTCTTTAGTTCTTTCTGTTCCTCTTTTTTTCGATAACCTCTTTGGTGCTCCAGCTGAGATCTTCAACATAAGCCTTCGCTATTTAATCTAGCCTCTGACCACAAACCATATCAACAGGCAGAAAAATAGAAGCAGCAGAACTGACTCGATCTGAATTGACTAAAACTCTGGGAGGAAAGGTATTTTGGTTTTGCTTTTTGTCTTATAAGAAAAATCAAAGTTGGAAACGAAAAGCTGTTCTCAGCTGTGAAGGCAGCCCCAGGAAAATGCAGGAGACTAGCCAAAATCATTGAATACAATTTAATAGAAAGGGTGACTCCTTTCTGCCCTTTCTCACTTGGGTTCTTTGCTTCTGAAGGAAAGTGCCTCTATTATGAGAGGTGAGGCCAGAGCCTGTGGGTTAAAATAACTGAAAATTGCTTGTGTGACCTCAGACAACTGTCTTTGCAAACATGATACCGTACCTTCGCACTGGAGTCCATGGAGACCAGTTTCAAAGGAAGCAAATAAAGCCTACTATGTAGCGAGCCCATCTAGATGGGCACAGTCTTGAATCACTCACTGCAGGACCTTAGTGCTCAGAACACGAAGAGGGAGATTTGCCCTTTGGTCATGTCCCCAACTCTCGGCATCCCCCCGCCCATGCCCCCAAACGGCCCTGTCCCCAGGGTGTCAGATCCCGCAACTCCCTCCTGTTTCTGCCCTCAAGGGATTTCCTTCCATTTTTTTTTTAAACCCAATTCAATAACATTTTTCCCTAACTGAAATACACCAGGGTCTCTCTCTCACTACCTTCCCAGTTCACATTTTCTTCTTATTTTCCCCCACATTCAAGCCATGTATTTTCACACTTTGTAATTACCAATAAGGGAAAAGAATCTGAACACACATACACACACATACACACACATACACGTATGTTTAACTGAATCACTTTGCTGCACGCCTGAAACTGACACAACACTGTAAATCAACTATACTTCAATTCAAGAAGAAAAAAAAAGATACTTAACATTAAAAACAACAACAAAACATCACCCTGGGAGTGGCAAGGAGGTATAGTGGATTCACAGATCAGTAGCCTCTATCTGGATCTCACTGCGCCACCTAGTGGCCATGTGGTCCCTGGCAACTCATCTTCAGAACTGCCATTTTCAGTTAAAATGCTGAGATATTACCTAAGAGGATTATTTGAGAAAGTGGAATAATACATGCAGAATTGCTTTATAAATTCTTGATTATTAATTTATGAGAACTAGTAAATCTCCTATTCATTGCCAGTTTGGTTTGGGGTTTCTCTTCCTTGAACATGTAAGCATCTCAAACACTGTTCTAACTGACATTCTCTATCTGATGTTCAGCCACTTCCACCCACCCTTTCCACATTCCCCCAACCAGGGCTTAGCTCAGACCAAGATTCTAGAACAGAGCAAAGTCTCTAAATGGTATAGACAAGTCAGCAAATTGACTAACATTAGAACCTAGGAAGAATCACCAGGTGGCACTGAACTTGGCAGTAAATCCAAAGAAAAAAGACCTAATTAAAGGATTCCAGACTTGAGAAGCCAGAAAACAAAATAATCAATTGAAACAACGGGCACAGGAAAGATAGTTTCAAGCAGGGTCATGTGATATGTCTAAGACCAGCCTTGAAGACCTTGTTTTCTTAAGGACATCAGACTGGAAATTTATTTAAACTCAGCTCTGGATGTTCTGTGAAAGAAAAGAAATGAATTTTTATTGAGGAAGAACAATTTGGTAATTTTGTTCTGAATATGTTTTCTACCCTGAGATTCCTTACCCATCAGGGAAATAGATTCTCGTACTTTGAACAGCTGGCTGAGAGTCTGATGGAAAATTTATATAAAGCTGGGGCTCTGAGGAGACCTCAGGGAGAAAGTTATATCCCCAAGGCTGTAGTTTTATCAATTTTTATCTCTTGTCTGGTGGTTATGGATGCAACTAGCCATGAATACAAAAAGGCTTCTGTTTGGAGGTGCTTCTGGCACTGTCTCATAGAACAATTTTCTTTTTTAAAAAATGGCTGACCACTGACCACTCATTAAGTTAGAATCTATGTGGTCATGGTCCTAGTCACTGGAGTCAAAGGGGTATGCTTCTGAAGATCTCTCCGTATCATTTATGCAAGGATGCTCCTAGTTGGGCACACAACTGCTTCGACCAAGTGAAGGGAATTGCTTTTAAGGACACCAACACCACTGTCTGTTTCCATAGACATGCAAGACATGTCTCTGGTCTTGGTGTCTCCAGAACGCAGTTAGATTTTTAAATCACCTAGGGCTTCCCTGGTGGCTCAGAGGTTCAAGCGTCTGCCTGGAATGCGGGAGACCCGGGTTTGATCCCTGGGTTGGGAAGATCCCCTGGAGAAGGAAATGGCAACCCACTCCAGTACTCTTGCCCGGAGAATCCAATGGAGGGAGGAGCCTGGTAGGCTATAGTCCATGGGGTCGCAAAGAGTCGGACACGACTGAGCGACTTTACTTACTTACTTACTTAGGAACTTCCCAACAGGTGGGCTAGCAGTCAAGAAATAATGCTGTTTCTGGTTTATAGATTGGGAACATGGTGATTAAAGTTTTGTTCGTTTGTTTTTTAATCAGGGGATTGTAGCAAGTTATCTGCAAGGGAACTGAGTAGCCTATTTTTCTTGAAGAGAAATAGCAATGTTTTTGGATAAAACTGCTATTATGGTCTATTTGGATAAAAATTGCATTTTTCCTTCTCTCTGACCAAGATATCTTGTCTACAGTTCTAGAAGTAATATTAGTTTTTAAGCCCCACCACCAACAAAAATGTGAGCCAATGGACTCCAAACATCTCAGAACTATGCATTTATTGACCTTTAAATAGCCACATCCTATGCTAACCTAACTTGGGGTGACTTCAAATTATCTATCTTCAATTTACATGTGCAGAAAAGCTCTGTCATACAAAGATCAACCAGAAGAGAACAAAATCACCTAGTATTTTGCAGACAATTCCTCTTGAGGATAATATTGGACTAAGTTATAGCTAAATCAAGGAGAGGTGAGAAATGTCAACTATCTCATCAACCTGCTCATCTCCTTTCCATAATAAAGTGCGCCCTTGGGCTGATCAGAAATTTATTCAATAGACTATACATGCTGAGCCCTGGAGAGGAAAAAAACAGTCTGTTCTCAAGAAATATACAGCCAAGTGGACAGGCTT
Organism: Budorcas taxicolor; assembly: GCF_023091745.1. Classification (NCBI taxonomy): domain Eukaryota; kingdom Metazoa; phylum Chordata; class Mammalia; order Artiodactyla; family Bovidae; genus Budorcas; species Budorcas taxicolor. Next base: position 129,607,411 of record NC_068935.1, on the reverse strand, counting down.
AACTGGGTTTCATCTGGAAAGTGGAGATGATACACTGCTTTAAAGATGTCATAGGAAGATAAAATACATGTAACCAAATGAAATAACACCAATAAACAAAATAATGTAAACTATAAAACTAACGTGAAATTTTAGAAATTCTTCAGCTTAACAAGCTTAATACTTAACAGCACTGAGTATCATTCCTGCTTGTGGGTGATGCTATGAAGAAAGTTGGCTGGTGTTCCAGAATCAATTACAGATGGGGAGGTTAGGAGTTTATTCTCTTTAGGGAACATCTCCACTTGGCTCGTTTCTGTGAAGCTGTGATGGCTGTATTAGGACAAGTCAGTGGGCTAACATTTTCCACATGGAATTAAGTTCCAGATAGATGTAAAGGATTTAATGTAAAAGAAATTGACAAACAGATCCCAAAGAAACTGGGGAAAGACTGGAAGAAAACCTTTATTGCTGTGTTGTTCAGTTGCTTATGACCCTGACTCTTCACAACCCCAGCTCTTTGCGACCCCGCGGACTGTAGCACGCCAGGCTACTCTATCCTCGACCACCTCCTGGAGTTTGCTCAAATTCATGGCCATTCACTCAGTGATGATATCTAACCCAGAGGTATATTTTTATATTCTAGAGTGGGGAAAGTATTTCTAAACATGACATAAGCTCCAGGAGGAAATGTATGGATAAGGATAAATTTGGCTTTATAAAAATATAACACTTCCACAGGTCCAAAAATTATTAATGTTAAAAGACAAACAACAAACTAGGAAAAAACTATTTGTAACAAACATAAGAGACAAAGTTCTTTTGAGTCAAGACGATAAACATAATCAACTCAATAGGAAACTTATCAAGGACATGAACAGGCAGTGCACAAAAGAAAAAAAGACCAGTAACATTTGAAAAGATGGTTAAGCTATGACTGATAAGGGTGAATATTCGACAGATATAAACAACAGAATATTCAACAAATATTCAGCTCAACATAAAAAAAAATCCAAACAACCAGATTTTTTTTAATGAGCAGAAGACCTGAATAGACATTTATCCAAAGAGGACATGCAGATGGCCAGCAGGCACATGAAAAGATGCTCAGCATTGCTAATCATCAGTTCAGTTCAGTCGTCAGTCATGTCCAACTCTTTGTGACCCCATGAATCGCAGCACGCCAGGCCTCCCTGTCCATCACCAACTCCCGGAGTTCACTCAGACTCACGTCCATCAAGTCAGTGATGCCATCCAGCCATCTTATCCTCTGTCATCCCCTTCTCCTCCTGCCCACAATCCCTCCCAGCATCAGAGTCTTTTCCAATGAGTCAACTCTTTGCATGAGGTGGCCAAAGTACTGGAGTTTCAGCTTCAGCATCATTCTCTCCAAAGAAAAATGCAAATCAAAACCACAGTGAGGTATGACCTCACACCTACCAGAATGGCTATCATCAAAAAGGCAACAATTAATAAATGTTGGTGAGGATGTGGAAAAAAGGGAACTCTCATACACTGTTGGTGGGAATGTAAATTGGTGCAGCTTCTATAGAGAACAGTATGGAAGTTTCTCAAAAAACTAGAAATAGAACTACCACATGATCCAGCAATTCCACTTTTGGGTATATGTCCAAGAAAAACAAAACCACTAATTTGAAAGGATACATGGACCCCAATGTTCATGGCAGCATTATTTACAACTCCCCAGACATGGAAGCAACTTAAGTGTCCACTGACAGAGGAATGCATCAAGAAGGTGTGACATATATATGTACACACACACACACACATATGCATATATATTCACACACACACTGGAATATTATTCAGTCATAAAAAGAATAACATTTTGCCCATTTGCAGCAACATGAATGGACTTGGAGGGCATTATGCTAAGTGAAATAAGTCAGACAAAGTCAAGTACCATATCATACTACTTCTATGTGGAATCTAAAAAATACAACACGGAGAAGGCAATGGCACTCCACTCCAGTACTCTTGCCTGGAAAATCCCATGGACGGAGGAGCCTGGTAGGCTGTAGTCCACGGGGTCGCTAAGAGTCGGACATGACTGAGCGACTTCACTTTGACTTTTCACTTTCATGCATTGGAGAAGGAAATGGCAGCCCACTCCAGCATTCTTGCCTGGAGAAGCCCAGGGACGGCGGAGCCTGGTGGGCTGCCGTCTATGGGGTCGCACAGAGTCGGACACGACTGAAGCGACTCAGCAGCAGCAGCAAAAATACAACAAAACTAGTGAATAAAACAAAAAAGAAGCATACTCACAGATATAGAGAACAAACCAGTATTTACCAGTGAGCAAGGGAAGGGGCAATACAGGATCTGGGGATTATGAGATACAAACTATTAGGCACAAAATAAGCTTCAAGAATATAGTGTACAATGTGGGAACTACAGTAAATATTTTATAATAACTATAAATGAAGTATAACCTTCAAAATTGCGAATCACCATACTATATACCTGTAACTTAAAGTGAAGTGAAGTCGCTCAGTCGTGTCCGACTCTTTGCGACCCCATGGACTATAGCCTACCAGGCTCCTCCCTCCGTGGGATTCTCCAGGCAAGAGTACTGGAGTGGGTTGTCATTTTCTTCTCCAGGGTATCTTCCCGACCCAGGGATCGAACCCGGGTCTCCTGCATTCCAGGCAGACACTTTAACCTCTGAGCTACCAGGGAATAAACACCAACTATACTTTAATAAAATCATTTTTTAAAAAGATGGTGGTCATGCATACTAACAATTAATAAATTTAAAATAACAATAAGAAAGTGGAATACTATATATCAAAAAAATATATATAGCTCAAAGAGGTAGTTAATAGCCACTGGCAGTTGAAGAATGTTTGAGAAACCACACACCTACACATATTCTTGGAAGAAATGTAAATTCATATGAACTTTAGTAGTTGAAGATGGCAATATATATAACCCCCTGGCAGCATAATCTTTGACCAAGAAACTATCCTTCTAGGTATTTATCCTACAGCACTATTCAGAATTATGCAGAAACAGAGATTCTTGGATATGTGATGCTACCATAGTAGGTAAAATTGTGAATACTCCAAATGTCCATCAATAAAGAATTTGTTAAATGAGTTGTGGTACATCTATTTTCATGGTTTCTCAACCTTGGCACTGCTGACATTTGGGTTGGATCATTCCTGGTTGAGAGGGCTGTCTTGTGCCAGTAGCACCTTCTGCTCAAGTATGACAAAAAAAGTCTCCAGACATTGCCAACTGTCCCTGGGAAGCAAAACTCCATCCTATCTCCTTAAGAGTCATTAAGTAAATATGATACAGTCTTTAAAAAGAATGTATCAGTTGCACACAGTGACATGGAAAAACAAGCATGGTATATGGTTAAAGCAGGTAAGTGATTGTGGAATTAAACGTACTGTGCAAGCTAATTTGCATAAATAAAAATAATTTGCATAATTATCTGTACATAATACTAATATGTCATTAGGGAAAAAATCAGGGAGAGAAATGAAAAATCATTGGTCAGCAATGACAAACCTGAACATCTAATCCTGGACATGGGAAAATGTGTTTAATGTGAACAAGTCACATGACGTCTCTGATTCGCAGGCTCTCTCATCTCTGCCCAATGTCTTTGAAGTGATAAAGAATTCATGAGGAAGACATTTAAGAAATAACAGAATCATCTTGTGAAGATATTTTATCTCTGGAAAGGAACTAACTTTGGCTTTGAGGCCACTGTTCTTAAGCTTTTACAAAATAGATTTATGATGATTTTCTAAAAGAAATTTTTGTGAGCGTGAAATTCCTAACTCAGACTCCACCAACTGATATTCAGCTCACCCGACTTTTCCCCACTCCCCTTGGCTTCCCTTCTGCTGTATTTACTTGGTATTTCTCTTTGTGGCAATTCATTTATTTTTGCACTGACCTTTTTTTAAGAAAACAAAGAAAACGTGCCCTTCCAACTTTGGAGAAACAAGCCATTTAAAACACAAAGCTCTCTAGTGGTTTTTGGTCCTGTGCTGATATCTATCTTATGGACTATAAAGAAGAATAATTTTTCAGCCTTTCGCGGTTTAAAAATAGGCAATAATGATCAGAGGTCTCGGAATTAAAATGTCTAAAGCTCAGAGAATAATGGGAGTTGAGCAGCAAATGAATATGTGTTGTCCTTGCTGATCTATCTCTAGATGAAAATAGAGAGGTGACCACATTAGCTGTGGAATTCTCTGCGTCTTCAGTGTCAAGTAAAAGAATTTATTTGATTGAGAGATTTCTTTAACAGGAGACCCCATCTGTGACACAAAGAACAACATTAACTGTTACACTTCATTTCTTTTCATTCTCCACAAAACAGCATGTTGCTGAGATCAAACAGATTTCATTCTTTTCTTCTTAATGGAGCTATGCCAAGTGTCACTAAGGAGAGAAAATCTACTTTTTCTTGCAGGCCAGGGAGCCTACAGGAAATAAGGCAAAGAGTGCAACAGATTTGGGAGCTTAACACAAATTAGAGAGTAAGGCTGTATTTAAAGGAGAAGTTGGGACTTCTCTGGAGGTCCAGTGGTTAAGACCCCACAATTCCATTGCAGAGGCCACAGGTTCAAATCCTGGTTAGGGAACTAAGATCCCACTCAACAACAACAACAAAAAGCGAAATCGTCCCATAGATATCACACAAACTTCCGGAAAGGTGAAATGCAGAAGAGACAATCCTGGAAATGATCAAAGATCAGGCTATTGAATGGAGGGAGATGAGATGAAAACTCCAGTTACATTCAAACCAGGACAGCTATATTCTTAAGTATTAATACATGATCATTGTGTAGCAATTGGGATTGATTTCAGAGTGTCTTCCTGAAGTAAGTTTTGTTATTTCATATCAGAAGCAGCTCAAAATAATTCAAAAGTGAGTTATAAAATAATTAGCACATAGTAGATTTTTACGAAGAGTAGCTACCTTGAATAATAACCAGCACTACAGGGTCTCATTTAGCACCATGGCTGAAAAGCCAGGTGTAGAACTGACAGAGTCCTAATCTTTACCTCCAGCCCAGTTACTCCACCAGCCACCTGCTCATCTTCTGCTCCTGTCCCTCGGCAGGGTTGAACTTCCCTGTGAAATCCTGTCTGCTCACTTCTCTGAAGTCTCTTCATCCACCTGGTTGGATTGGAGGGGTTTTCACCTCCACTTTTTCCATCAACCCAACTCTATTTTATAAAATTTCAGATATTCCTCAAAATCGATGATCTCAATGGGAGCACCTAAGTCTCTTTTCAAAGCTGCCCTGAATTTATAATTCTTACCATTCTTCTGACACATCAATGGAATTTTCGAGTGCAGAAAAAGGTGAAGTTTGCCCTTCTGACACAAATAGTAAATCAGCATTTTGCTCAGCACTCTCTATCATAGAATACACAAAGTCAGTTGTACTTTCCTAGTCCCCATAAACCTAAAGAGCTATGGTGAGCATGTACCATGTAGATTTAAATATTTAGCATTTCCTCCTTGTGTGCCCATTTCTTATCCCTTTTGTTTTCTCCTATATGAAAATGTCCAAATCCTCTATAGTTCCTTTTGGTAGCAGGAGAAAGTCATCTCTTTAGATTAATAAATAATGTGTACAACTCTAATGATGTTTTTCTATTAATCTTTAGCAAAGCATGAAATTTAATCTCCTCAGTGTGATAAACGTATGAATTGATGAGCTCTGACCGTGGGGCCACCTAACAAGACATACGCCTCTATAAGACATCATTCTGTATGAAGAGTCATATTAATTTCTGAATTACTTGGGTTAATGATATTTCATTAAGAAACCCTTAACAAATGCAAAGTGTTCACTTTCATGGAGGGATTTAATGTGAACTTAATGGATTTATTCTATTACTTGGCTCATTTTTAAAATAGTCTTTAATTAGATATTACTATTAATAGATCTATTACACACGTTTCAAGGAGCCTCTCAAATTTTTCAGAACTTAACCATCAAGATTTATCAAATCAGATGGAGGAAGCAAAGACGAAAAGTTACATATTTAGATAAGCATCCTTGAACTTAAGACTGATGTTACAAATGAACAGCTAAGACTTTATAAGGAGGGGATATTACAAATAATATACTTGTAAATGAAAAACTGATCATCCAAAATTTTCTTTTTTATATACAAAGGGCTAGGTTTTCATTCATTTATTAAACAAACATTTTTTAATATTAATGATGTGTGAGTTATGGTGATTTTTTTTTAAAGGGAAGAATTTCAGGGTCAAATGAAAGCCTAAATGGACGATTTAAACCAGTAACTACACGAGAACATGGTTTGTGCTAAAATAAAGGTAACAACAGTATGCCAAGGAGCAAAGAAGGGAAACTCACTTGACATAGATGAGAAGGGAGGAAAGGGGGTTAGGGAGAAGGTAACATTTGAATTGAGTCCTAAAAGTTGATTTATACACTAACCAGGCACATCAGATGGGGAAGGATATTGTAGGCAAAGAAGATATCCTTCTGCATCTTGAAACTTGGAACATTGTCTGTTTCAGGAGGTCATGGAACACGATAAATTGTGATAGCTTCAAGTAATGTCGTGGCAATGAGGACAAAGAGAAGATGCATTAGAGAACTATTTCAGAAAGCTTGACCTGCCTTGGATACCTTATCACATGCAGAATGGATTGATAGAGAGGGCTGGGGATTTTTAAAGAAGCTATCGGAAATCCAGATGTTTCAGGCAGCTAGGTATGTTTGACACTCTGGAAAGAAATCTGTACTGAAAATAAAAAGCTGAAATTATTATTATCTGGTCAAATTGTCAGGAGAGGTACAAATTCATTGCTGTTGGAGGAAAAATCAAGATCAGTGTCTGGTATCATCATCTGCCATAAAACATGCAGACGTAGTGGGTAACTGGAGCTTTATCACCTGCACACATCCCTGAATTGGCAACTCTAATGTTCTGTTGAGGATTAGGCATTCCTGGAACATGGTGCATAGAAGAGGATTTAGTTGGGGTTGATATGATTTGAAAAAGGTCCAGGAGGAGGGAGAGGGAAGGGCAGAAGGGAGGGAGAAGGGGGAGGGGAGGAGGAAGAAGGGAAAGAAAAAGAAGAGAAATAGCAATAAAGGGGTATTTAGAGATATTTTTGTCACACACTTACTCTGTGTCTGGAACTTCATATCAACCTCTAATTTATATCCTCATAACAAACTTTGGAAGTAGGTATTCTTATTGCCACTAAACTTAGAGAGCTGCTCAGACTCAGGAAAGTTAAGTAAATTCCTAAGGATACACTGCTAAGGAATTAGAAGGGTGTGTCTGCTTGGCTGTCTCCAAAATTTCCGAAAGTTTCATCAGCCAAGGAGCTTTGAGTCTATGATGATATTTAGAGGAGAGGGGCAAAACCAAGCCTTGGACAAAGAAACTCAATCAAGTGATATGGGTGCAATAATGTCCATTAACAATAAAGGGGGGTCCTAGCTGGAATCGGGCTTCCCTCCTGTGCCAATGCAGGAGACGCAAGAGACATGGGTTCCATCTCTGAGTTGGGGTGATCCCCTGGAGGAGGGCCTGGCAACCCACTCCAGGAGCCTTGCCAATAGCATCCCATGGACAGAGGAGCCTGGTGGGCTACAGTCCATGGGTCACAAAGAGTTGGACATGACTGAGCACACACACGCTAGCTGGAATCAAGGAGGAAGAGGCTTGGAAGAAACTCTGTTCTTTGGGCCAGGACAACATGGAGAAATAGAGGGTGGAAGATCAAAGACCAAGAGAAATAACTCAAGTCTGAAACAGCTTAGAGTCCATGAGGATCTTGGGAAACATGACGTTAATAGTAAAGGCGCTATAACTTTGGGGAATGTTTGGGTATTTCAGTCTTTTCTCTGATGATATAAAGGTCTAGACCAGTTTGCAGCGAAAGTAATTCCTATGAAAGAAATACATAGGGTACGGTACAGTTGTATGTGGAGCAGCAATGAAGCCATTTCATCCTGTGCCCCAGCAGACAGAGGTGCATTTCAATGCAGAGGATGCCAGGAGGTTCCACCTAGTCCAGGCTGGGATTCACATCACGCCATGTGTTCTGGACTGCTGGCCCTCCAGGCAAAACTAGGCCAGAGCCAGCTCGCATCAGCTCGCAAAGAGCTGAGCTGACGGCACACACCTCTTCCCCACTCCACATTCACTGATGTCAAATTAGCGGTTTGTAATCATTCACGGTGGGAGCATTTATACCATGGAAACTGGCAAATGCTCTAAATCAGGACTTTTTTATTTTCTAAAAGGCAAGTCTGCCTCTAGGTATTAACACAGATGGCAAAGGGTGAGGGGACTTGTGGGGAGGTCTTGGGCATCTGAGAGCCAAGATGAGAGGGATCAAAAGGCAAAGAGGAGGGTATTGTATGCATTCCCCAACCGGATCTGAGTGAGGTGATGTGAGCCAAAGAGAGGAGCTCTACACAGCAGGGACGGTGGGCACCAGCCACATCATGTGAATCTAAGTCGTGACCTACAGCAGGGAGGGAGGGTCTGTCGAGTGTTTCTGTTTGTTTGTTTTGCAGACAATGGGACTCCGTCACTGGGACTCTTTCTGACAGAGAATGCTGGTAGTGATGTCAGCACCTGGGTGCATCTCCTTAAAGCTGCAGCTGAAGACCAAGGCACGCTTCACTGAGAGTATACGAGGTATTCTTGGTGCACTCTCAGAACTAAACAAAGTTGACTTTAAGGAAGAGCCTGGAGACATGGTGCTCACAGGTGAGGCCTATGATCCAGCTGTGTGTGGGCATTAACAACAATGTCACCTCATCTGTACCTCTGTTTGTGAGACCTGGGGGATCTGGGTTACAGTTATTTTGTCTGCCCCAAAAGATCTGGTCCACACTTGTCTGTGTAACAGGCAGACTTCTAAGATAGTGCCTGGTAATTCCCACCACCTGGTAGTCAGGGCCTTTTATAACCTCTTCCTGTTAAGTATGGGCAGGACCTAGTGACTTGCTCCTAATGAACAGCATATGGTAAAGAAGATTTGATGCTTTTGACATGTGGTGTTGGAGAAGACTATTGAGAGTCCCTTGGACTGCAAGGAGATCCAACCAGTCAATCATAAAGGAAATCAACCCTGAATATTCACTGGAAGGACTGATCCTGAGGCTGAAGCTCCACTACTTTGGCCACCTGATGCAAAGAACCAACTCATTGGAAAAGATCCTGATGCTGGGAAAGATTGAGGGCAGGAGGAGAAGGAGAGGATGAGATGGTTGGATGGCATCACTGACTCGATGGACATGAATCTGAGCAAGCTTCGGGAGACGGTGAAGGACAGGGAAGTCTGGCCTGATGCAGTCCATGGGGTCGCAAAGAGTCAGACACGACTTAGCGACTGAACAACAAAAACAAAGTCATGGGGTGTCCATTTGATGATTAAGTTAGAAAATACCATGACTCCATCCTGCTAGTAGACCAACTTTATTGCCTTCTGAGCTCACACACTTTGGTAAAACAAGTCATCAGGTTAGAAAGGTCCATACAGCAAGGAACAGCCACAGAAAGCTGAGCCCTCAATCCAACAGCCCTTAAGAAACTGACTCATGACAACCACCAGATGAGTGAGTTTGGAAGTCAGTCCCTCCCCAGTTAAACTTGATAGGAGACCATAGCCTTGGTGACACATTGATCACAGTATTAGAAGAGTCTCAGAGCCAGAGGACCCACACGACTCAGCTATGTCAGAATTCGTAACGCACCGAAACTTTCAGATAATGAATGTGTGCTGTTTTAAGCTGCTAGGTTCCCAGGTCCTGTGCTTTGTGATAGTAGATACTAATACAGGTTGGGAGGCCACAGATGTTTGTTCTATGAGTTTCAGCTTGGCATTACCACTCAAACATAAATCCTACAGCAAAAAAAAAGAAAAGAAAAACACACACACACACACAAAAACATAAAAGGTAGTCAAAAGATGGCAGGCTAAGGACATGGAAACAACCATCATCCATTGACAGAGGAATGGATAAGGAAGTTGTGTACATATACACAATGGAATATTACTAAGCTATAAAAAGGAATACATTGGAGTCAGTTCTAATGAGGTAGATGAACCTAGAGCCTGTTACACAAAGTGAAGTCAGAAAGAGATAAATATTGTATATTAGTGCATATATACGGAACCTAGAAAGATGGTACTGATGAGCCTATTCGCAGGGTCGCAAAGGAGATGCAGACCTAAAGGACAGACTTTTGGACTCAGTGAGCGAAGGCGAGGGTGGGATGATTTGCGAGAGTAGCATTGAAACATGCACATTACCATATGCAAAACAGCCAGCCAGTGGGAGTTTGTTGTATGAGGCAGGGCACCCAAAGCCAGTGCTCTGGGACAACCTAGAGGGTGGGACGGGGAGGGAGGTGGGGGGGACTATGTACACCTATGGCTGATTCGTGCTGATGGATGACAGAAACCATCACAATGTTGTAAAGCAGTTATCCTCCAATTAAAATAAAATTTTAAAAAAGATGGCAGGCTATTAACAAAAATAATATCTAAGGGTGTAAAAGAGATTGACTTTGGAAAGTCAGGTAAAATCAATTTCAACTTCTGGTTGTCAAGCATAAGGCAAGGCCAAGGTCTGACAGGTTCGGCCAGTAAAGAAACATGAACAGATTTTAGATTCAGACAACGTATTACATAGACACTGAAAGGACGCCTAGCCAAAGATGGCAGCTCCCCATGGCCCTCACTCAGGGGAACACTGAAATAAAAATGGCTAGATGAGTATGACATCAACGACTGGACATTTTCTTGTCTGTGGACAAGAACTGTTTTACATTGCTCTCCATTATCTACAAGTTAGAAGTGTAAAATTCTCCCACAGAACCAGGGCAAACAAAGGAGCGGGGTTGGGGGGGAAGTATATAGATCTACACTGAAACAGACATCTCTCATTACACCACCGTTCCAAGTTCTGTGAGGGTATGAACTCATTTAAGATTGACAATGATGATGTACGAAAAGTAATGTGATTATCAGCATTTTGTAAAGAAGAACTCTAAGGCATAGACTTCTCTGGTGGTCCAGTGGTTAAGAATCTACCTGCTAATGCAGAGGACACGGGTTCAGTCCCTGGTCTGGGAAGATTCCATATTCTGCAGGGCAACTAAGCCCAAGCTCCACAACAAGAGAAGCCACCGCAATGAGAAGCCTGCTCACCACAACTAGAGAAAGCCCACGGGCAGCAATGAAGACCCAGTGCAGTCAATAAATAATTTTTAAGTTATTAAAAAGAAAAAGAAATCTAAGGCACCTAGAAGTTAAACTGCACCATTCAAAGTCACACAAAGTGAACAGCAAAACCAAACTTTGAAGTGAGTCTGTGCTCTTGGCCACTGGGCCCTCCCTGACTCTGCAGTGCTTGGCTGACAAAGGTCCTACAAAGAAACTATTGAAAAAGGGAAGTGGCTGACTTTCAAGGTCTGGAGAGCAGAGAAAGGATACAATTTGGATGATTGGGTTGTTCTTTATCTTCCAGAAGCTGTGATGCTTGCTGTTCTGTAAGAAGGACAAAAGAAACTAAAAGCAAAACAAAAGGAATCTTCTGTGAGGGGCAGCGTTTCATTCCTTGTAGACACGAGAGAAACCAAAGCACAGAGCAGGCGCTGTTCCTGAGATGCTGACAACTTGAGAACTTCTCTCTCTAAAGCAGTGTTTCTCAATGGGGCAATTCCACTCCCCACCCCAGGGGACTTTCGACAATGTCTGGGGATTGGGGTTATCACAATCGGGGCAGGGGTGCAGCTGGCATTGAATGAGTGGACACCAAGGATGATGCGTTACAAGCTTCCATCACAGAACAGCCTCTACCACGAAGGATAGCTGAGAAATCCTGCCCTAGACAAAGGTGTATGCTCAGCCTCGGAACATCTGCAGGAAAAGAAGAGTGTGGAGAAAGAACAGATGGATATAAAATAAAACATGAATATAAAAGCAAGAATCAGCTACATTGTCCTTTGGTCAAATGGATTCCTCAAAAAGCCAACAAAATGGATCAACAGAGCCCTAAATTGGTTTCTCTCTTAAGTTATTGGTTTTATACATCTCCAAAACACACCAAATATCTGGCTCATAGCTGGAGCCAATAACTGAGAATCATACCCTGAAATTCAGTCTAAGTAACCTTTCCTCCCAGCAACACACCCAGTCAACAATTAGGATCATTGAGTACCTTGTAAAATGCCTGGCCATCCATTTTGCTGGCTTCTAAGTAAACACAGAAATACAGAAAGCCTGAAGTGCTTCATTATCCAGCAACAAAATTGATTCACTGAGAGTCCACAAGCAGAGCCACTTTAACTTAACCGGTGCATTAGTATAATTTGAGGTGCATAATCGCAAAGCCAAAAAGCCATTTGGTCATTGACAGATACAAACAAGCCCAAGAAATTTAAAAAGAACAGCCTTCCTAGAATAAAACCCAAACATATGGTGGAGAAATAAAATAATCCAACCAACAAAACACCCTTCTGTGAATACAGAAAAGAAACGGAACTCAATCTATTAAAGGGCAAGCACCGCCAGACTTATGTGCATGGAAGTGAGCTCAAAGGTATCTGCAAAGCCCAGACAGAATTTTAGACAAGTTTCTACAGTGAAGTAGAAGAAAAAATAATTCAATCTTCTCTTATCTCCTTCAGGGATAAGTGAATTCACCTTGCCAAGAGTCTCCTATACACCTCAGGAGAGAGTTAATTTTGGAGGTGTGTATATATAATACCAAGGATCAGAAGGCTCCTGACATTTCATTATAAAATTAAAATGTCAACCTCATATGGTTATCACTTACATGTGCAATCTTAAAAAATGATATAAGAGAACTTATTTACAAAACAGAAATAGACTCACAGACAAAGTAAACAGATTTGTGGCTACCAGAGGGGATGGAGGTTGGTGATAAATTAGGAGTTTAGTTCGGGAGTAACATACACATACTACTATGTATAAAGTAGATAAACAACTATAGCACAGAGAATGATATTCCGTGTCTTGTAATAACCTATAAGGGAAAATAATCAGAAAAAGAATGTGTGTGTATATATGCAGATACATGTATAACTGTGTCAGTTTGCTGTACACTTGAAGCTAACAATATTGAAAATTAACTAGACTTCAATTTAAAATAGCTATTAAAAATTAAAATGTCATACCTCTTACTGGCACTATAATGTTTTTCAAGAAATAGTCTAAGGAGAGGAGAACAAAGAAGCAGCCACTCCTTCCTTCCTTCAAGGAAATTCGCCATTTTGCCCTTGTCATACAGACAGAAGACAAAGGAATAAGTATTTGTTTAGCTCCAACTAAGTACCTGGCCTTTAAAGTACAGTCACGTCTTGTTATTTGTAGCAGTTTCAGTCTATACAGTCACCGTAAACCGTGGATTTACCATAAACACCAAACCACTGCTCCTAGGGGAAATAGGGTTCAGTTCAGTTCAGTTCAGTCACTCAGTCGGGGTTAGGTTCCTGCAAACCATCTGGCTACATCATTTTTGTCAACTGAGCAACACAAAACCTTGTTTTATGTGTTTCTGTTTAAAAACACATTACGTAATATATATATTGCTAGTTCATTAAGACTAAAGTTAGGGCCAGCAGCACAATAACCCAGGCCTGAAGGAAGCTTCTCTAACACACGTAATTTCTCCAAAAGACATCTCACAGCCATCTTGCACTTAGGAACGCTGGATCGCACTTCAGCACTATATGCTTGGGGGCATTTAAAACAGCAGAAAAGGTCACAAGAAAATGTAAAAAAAACAGCACAGGTGACCTTTGAACAACACAGGTTTGACCTGCAAAGCTCCACTCACACACAGGTGGTTTTCAGTGGCCAATACTCCAGTACTACAGCATCCGCAGTGGGTTGAATCTGTGGATGCGGAACTGCTGATACAGAAGGCCAATGCTTTTGATATGCAGATTTTCCACTGTGCAGGGGTTGGGAACCCTAACCCCCTTATTGTTCAAGGGTCTAGTGTACAAGGATGCAAAATCTGTGGCACTAAATAGACCCAAAACAGGACACTTGTTTATAGCATGAGAGATGAAACAAGAAAGTGGAGCATTGTCCTATTTGACTTCAGCTGAGAATGTGTTTTGAGGAACTCAAATTTTTTTTGCCACTCCGCCTCTCTCTGTGAATGATTGTGCAAGAGATGTAAGTATTAATTTGGAGCTATAAATAAATTTCAGCAAGCAGGCAAATTCACAAATACAGAACTGCAAAGAGTAAGGATCAACTGTGTATTACTCTGTTTAAATCTTACTATGACCTTGCAAAGCACGTACTATAATCTCTATTTTACATAAAGAGAGCAGGTTTCAAAAAGTTAAATAACTTGTCCAAGATTACAAATAGAGCTTCCCTGGTGGTCCAGCTGGTTAAGAATCCACCTTGCAATGCAGGAGACACCAGTTCGATCGCTGGCCCAGGAAGATCCCACATGCTGCAGGGCAACTAAGCCTGGATGCCACAACTACTGAGCCAGCGCTCTAGAGCCCACAAGTCACAACAAGCCCACAGACCATGACTACTAAAGTCCGTACACCTAGAGCCTGCGCTCTGCAACAAGAGAAGCCACCACAATGAGAAGCCTGTGCACCGCAACTAGAGAAAAGGCCTGTGTGCAGCAACAAAGACCCAGTGCAGTCAAATCAATCAATTAATAAAAAAAAAAAGATTACAGACTAATAAGTGATCAATCTGTTGTTGAACAATCCTAGGTCCTGAAGTCCACTGAAGATCATCCAACATCAGCAGCCAGGCAAAGTATCAACGAAAAACCTTTTGGCCAACCCAACAGAAAAGACCAGCGGACTTTCCAAGTCAAGACACATTCAGGAGCTGTCCTTCAGCTCCTATTAAGGCTGCTTCTTACACAGTCTAGTCAAACATACTCTCAACTTGGCATCTTTGTGTGCTCTTGCCTACAAAGGGAGCGGCTAAGTGGGCACTACCTTTCTGGAAGAGCAGTGAAACAGCACCTGTGTGGAAACGTTGAGGTCCTGCCACAGAAGAACGACTTTATGAAAACTGCAAATGTAGGGGCAGAAATTGTTCCTCCTTAGCCTAACCTCCAAGTTATCCAACATGGTGACTCTGAAGATTTCACTGTTGTTAGATCAGCTGGCAGAAAGGTGAGCAGTGTTCTCTCCCTTAGCTCAGACAAATGGGTCAACTCTCAGTCTGAAAGTGGCAGATTTACCTAGTCTGACTTTTCTGAGACTTCCACTGGGGGTTTCTGACATTCCAGGGAGCATTTCCCAAAGACCTCCAGTTTTGCAGCCCATTGGATCATTGGTCCAACAACTGCTTTCCCTGGGAGGTGGAGTCACAGTCACTCCTGCTCTAAAGGTCAATCCCTTGGTTCTCTATCTTCTAAAACCTTCCTATCATCTCTCCTCCAACTGTCCTAATTCTTCGGCACGTGAAGCCCCCAAGACTTCCTCTCCAACCCCAAGTGAAAAAATAAGAGTTGTGTCACTGAGGCTCCAAGGGGCCTGTGTGCCAGCCTGGAGGAGAACCTGTGCCTCCTCCCTCCCTTGCTCTCAGGGATGTGACGGCTGGCACTCCTGGTCCCCAGACTGAGGAGACTCACAGTTCTCTGAGGCTGGCCCTCCCACATGAAGGGAACAGGAAACTTCAGGACAGCAGCCTAGAGCCCAAGGCATCAGCAGCTGAAATGGTGAGAGAAGAATGCTAGCAGGGCTATGTTTGCTAGCACATGATGGAAGCTCCAGGAATTCTCTTTTTTCCTGGAGCAGCAGCAGCAGCAAATTGAGGGAAGAACAGGTCTTGTCAGTTCTGGGTGTGGGATGAAGAAATGCTGCTTTGCAATTACTGTTGAGACCCTATTTGGGGACCAGACATGATGAAACATGAAAGATGTGTATTGGGTCAATAATCTACTCCCTAAAGTTCATAGAAAGGTGTTTCATCATACAAGTTTAAATACGGTACCTTGTCTTTTCTCCCCTCTGGACCTCTCTAGAGTTCTACGAGTGATAAATTCCCATGGGCATTGAAAGAAAGAAAGTGTAGTCACTCAGTCATGTCCAACTCTTTGCGACTCCATGGACTGTAGCCCACCAGGCTCCTCTGTCCATGGGATTTCCCAGGCAAGAATACTGGAGTGGACAGCCATTACCTTCTCAAGGGGATCTTTCCGACCCAGGGATTGAACCTGGGTCTCCCACATGGCAGGCACAGTTTTTACCATCTCAGCCGCTAGGAAAGCCCTCCCATGGGCATCAGTTGGGGCTATCTTAAGATTATAATACCTAGCTTTAGTTTAGGGACATGGAAAATATTTAGTATTGGTATTTGATGCCTACAATCTGAATGAGACTTCTTATAACTTATAAAAGCATAGGTAGTTTAAAGTTAACTGGGGCTAATGGAGCTGATGGATGAAAAGAAAGAAATTCAAAGGCTTGTTAATATTCTTCAGATATTCTTGTTCGACACCTGGCTGAGAATAAATTATACTTTTTTAGTTTAAACTCTATAATTTAGAGAGAAGTTTCCATAAATACCTAATGCAGATCTTTAAGAACATTTAAAGCCACTTCAGTGACGAAAAAAATAAAAACATTCAGAAGGAACTAAATAAACCTTATTTTTTCAAATGCTGATGCTTCCAACTAGATCACTGTCTAGAAATTCCAAGCTGAAAAAGCAAAAGATGCACGAAATAAGGTCAGATTCTTAATTTTTCAAAGAAATCAATCTTTTTCAGGAGTGGGAATAAAATGAGCTAAATGGGTAGAGTTAAGTATTACATAATGGTTTTCCCACAGTACACAGTGACTCTCATTAAGCACCATCCTTTGAGGAAGTGCTATAACTGAGATCACAATAAAATAAGGTTTTCATTTTGCTTGGCTTTGTTTTTAGAATATAGAAACTAAGCCAGCTTTAATGGCTCCTAGGAAAATTTCATGCTTCGTTTAAATACCTGCCTGTGAGCTGTTTAGTTCCATTTAGAGAGCTGTAATCAACAGAAAGAGACATGTTCCCTTTTGTCAAAGCCAGGTTGTAAAACTGCAAGTAACAGACTGGTTGGTCAGGAGACGAATTGCATGAAGCTCTAACTCTGGCTTATTAGGGCCACATCTTATTTGTGAATCAACCACAGTGCCTAGAGCAACATTTCACTCCTAAGTGGTGTCTGCTAATTCTTGGCCAGTGAATTAATGAATAGGTAACTGCACTGGTGTTGCATGCTGGGCGGGTGGGGGTAGGGAATAGAAGGGGCAGAGGAGACAATGAATGACAGTCTCACCAATGACAACCCACAGGAACATGAAGCCCAGTAAAGTTACTACTACCTTCCGTGAATCTAGCCTTTTCAGAAAAGTTCAACAATTTCACCTCTTCACTTTCTTGTATTAAAGATTTACTGTCTCCTTTCTTAAACAGGTATGCCAATAAGCCAGATTCATTTTAATCTTGGACAAGAACAAACTCTATGGGAGGTAAGAATGGGGGCTAGAAAATACGTTCAACTCCTTTCTTGCAGTAGTAGTGAAAATCTCAGTGTTGCCAAGTTGTGTTAACAAAGCCAGTCATGGCTAAGTAACTATGGTGTGCCACTATATGCTCGGATATTCTACTACAGTGCCAAATATTGACTACACCTGAATACTGACACCATTAGCTTATCTCTACAGTCATACAGAAACTCAGAAGAGGAGTTTAAGACAACTCCTTTCATGATGCCCTTAATGTGCCATAAATTTGACCACAAGGCTTAAAATTCAATGTTTTCCTATTTCTAACAAGCTTTTAGCAATAGTGGATAAAGTACCTTGTGCTTTTTCAATTTGATGGCTAACCCTCGAAGGGAATTCTGAAAGCCAAGAGAGTACCACTGCTGTTACCGCCCATTGATTCAGCCAACATCTGCAGGACTCCTGGTGTGGGACTGGTTGTGAGCTGGGTGCTAAGGATCCAGATGAATAAGCTATGGGCCCCACTCATAAGCACTTTAATTCTAGAAATCATAAACAAACAGCTATGCAAACAAATAACTCTATGAAGAGAGATATAAACCATGAAAAATGCATGTACAGTGAGACCCAAGAAAGACCATCATCAATTCTTCCTAGAAGATTAAGGAAACCCTTCACAGAAGAGATGAAATTGAGCCAAGCCCTGAGTAATGAGTTGGTAGCAAGGTAGTTCGACCTCTTACAGTGAAGTGGTATTTTTCTAACTTGAGTGATAAAGTGATAGGGGAAAAAAAATGGTTTGGCCTCTCAGAGTTGACTTTCAGCATTTTTAACTCTAATGATATTTTGAAATGTACATACCTAAAAGTAGGTATAAAATCCTTATGCTTTTATTCTATTATACTGTAAAATAAAAACAAATTTACAAAATAAATATGATCAAAACTCCAAATGAGCCACATTTCACTTAATGTAAGGGATGATGTTGTTTTCCTGAAACCAAGCTGATGTTGCATCTTCTGTTTCTCTGGCTTATCAACTGTTAATATGTGCAAAGTAATATAGTTAAAAATCCAATAGTGGAACAGAATTTACGATGAAAAGCTGCAGTGGCCTACTTTGAAGAAACCACTATTTCTAATTATGTTTCTCTGATAGGTAATGCTTTCTCAGTAATTTGGTTATACTGATATTTTTAACTTAGGTATCAATCTTAAACACTGTGCATCAATTTCTTGATTTTTAGGTGTAGACTTAACCCACTTATCTACTCCACACGTCTCCTCCATATTCCAGCCAATCAACTGATAAAAATGATCACCTGCACAACATTAAATAGCATTTTAGGGACTTCCCTGGTTGTCCACTGGCTAAGACTTCATGCTCCCAAAGAAAGGGGCCTGAGTTTGACCCCTGGTCAGGAAACTGGATCCCACATGCTGCACTTAAGAGTTTGCATGCCACAACTAAAAAAAAAAGATGCCGCAAATAAGATCCAGCACAGCCAAATAAATAAATGAAAATAAAATATTTTAAAATAAATAAATAGCCTTTTAAATCTTCATGTCTACAACTATCAAACACATGCTCTCCTTCTCTCATTGTGTTAGTCAAGGACAGTGCCACACCGTCCTCCTTTCTATGTTTCCTCCCTCCCTATAATGTCCCAGCTATTGCCAATTATCTCTTTCATTGCATGACATTTATGTCCTGACTTGTAACTCTAGTCAAGCCTCTCGGGATTTGTCTAGAGATTGATCCTAAAGACTAAAAACCTGTAAGCTTAGTTGACACCAGTTTGACCCAACATTGTTCACCCTGTAACCAAATGATGTTCTCTGCAGGCAGACTGCCAGAAGCAGATGGGTGAAAACCTAGTCTGCTTGTCCTGTCTGTATAACCGTGGGTAAGCAATTTCGCTGTGCTTTTATTACCTCATCTGAAAAATACGGAATATGATCTACCTCATAGGTTTGGTATGAATATTTAAGTGAATTAGTATATGTAAGATATATCGTGCCTACAGAGACAGAGAACATAGTTGCGGTTGCCATGGAGGAAGGGGAGCAGGAGAGGAGTGGACTGGGAGTTCGGGATCAGTGGATGTAAACTATTACATATAGAATGGATAAACAACAAAGACCGACTGTATAGCACAGGGAACTATATTCCATATCCTGTGATAAACCATAATGGAAAAGAATATCAAAAAGTATCTGTTTGTGTGAGACTGAATCACTTTGCTATATAGCAGAAAAGTGAAAGTGAAGTCGCTCAGTCGTGTCCAACTCTTTGTGACCCCATGGACTGTAGCCTACCAGGCTCCTCCCTCCATGGGATTCTCCAGGCGAGAGTACTGGAGAGGGTTGCCATTTCTTCTCCAGGGGATCTTCCTGACCCAGGGATCGAACCTGGGTCTCCCGCATTCCAGGCAGATGCTTTAACCTCTGAGCCACCAGGGAAGCCCATATATAGCAAAAAACACTGTAAATCAACTATACTTCAATAAAACAAAATGTAAGCAATATACATAGTGGCTATACATAGTTACTCCTCAATAAACGTTTGCTTTTATTATAATACATTTTCTTCCCTGGCTTTCAGAGAAGAATGGCCCTAGTGTTAAGTTCAAAAAACTTCCTGCTCTTCATTTTCCCTTCCTCATTTTCTTTAATTCCTAAATTTCTGATTTAGGTGACTGAGAGGATATTTGGGCTACTTACCAGAACATGGAATACAGAAGTGAAGTGAAGTGAAAGTCGCTCAGCCATGTTCAACTCTTTGTGACCCCATGGACTATACAGTCCATGGAATTCTCCAGGAGGAGCATATATAGAAGAAATTGATTTTGGACAAATGCTTTTCCTATGGGACATCTAGGTAGATTTCAGATTACATCTATTCAGTCCTCTCTTTTTATCTATAATTCTCTAAGAATTAGGAGTATGTCTTATTACAAAGTGTTTTTTTGGGAGAAAATACTCACTTGAGCAATTATCTGGGAAAAGGGTATTTACCCAAAATCTCATGAGTCAAAAACATGGTTTCTCAGTTATGCCAAAGGTCTCAGTACAGGTTAACATTTTCCACTCCCTGGAATAACTAAACAATAACATTTGTAATACAGAAAAGTTCATGCTGATTCCAAAGGGACAAAGCTAGCAGCTGGGAAGTAGAACTGAATAAGATGTTTAAAAAACATATCTCTTCTTTCCTTTTCCTTTGCTTCTCTAGTTTCTTCCTTCTTAATCATACATTACCAAACCATTTTGGCTCTCACATTCCAGAGTAGCTTGTAAGGCTTGGAATATGGTATAAAAACACTCCAAAGTCATAAGACATTTCCAGTTGATTGTGCCACTTGAAGGAGAGAAGAGGCTTGAAAAAATGAAATATTAAACTGCCTCTCCTGACACTCTTCTGGAATTCTGTGGCTGCCACTGAACAAAATGTTCCCTTTTAGTACAGGAAATTGGAGCCTTGGGGACCCCAGCAGGTGTTCAGTTCATTTAAGCATTTAGCCCACAGGCCTTTTAAGATGGTTCCTAAGGGATTCGCCTTCCCACTGTCATTTCCTTGACACAGTCGGGGCAGACATATATGCTAGAGAGTTAAAGCAGGTTCCAATCTGGCCAAGGAATCTATCAGTATGAGGAGGACCTAACAAATGGGTTTGATTCAAGAGACTGTTGACAGTCAGAAGTAGGAGACAGAGCAGAACACCATTTATCTCACATGAGATGGAACTGCTGACACAGGAAAGATTTAGAAGTCAAAAAGGAAGATAGGATTTCCTTCAAGTGATAGAAAACCTTCCTATTGTAGATCCACAAAGGTCAGGAGTGTTGGTGAACACTATGATGGACTGCCCAGAGATACCTTCAGGAATATCTCCAGCTGCTGGCAATGTTTACCAGGCACTGCCGCAGTTCAGTCCTGCACACTGGAACAAGCTATGTTCTCTTTCCAGGTCAGCCTCAACCAATGAGGAGCAATGCCAAGTGCCAGAAAGGCCTAGACCCTGGGACATCTCAGGAAAAGTCTGAAGGGCCATCCTAGCTTCAAAGTCCCCATGGGATCTGCTGAGGCCTTGTCATAGCATGCATCCCAGCTCAACTTCTCCCTAGCCCAATCCTGCTTCTTTTCCCTCCCTTCCATAGGTGCTAATCCCAGATACTTCCTAATAAATGCCTCACATCTTAACTCCAACTACTCTCCTCTACCATCTCCAAGTCTGCTTCCTAGGCAACCCAACTTGTAATAGATGGAAAGTGCTTAAGGGCAAGAACACTGTCAAAAAGCATCCTAATATCTCCAAATCTATGGAAGCAACCTCTAGATGTGTGCATGGTATTTCAAAGATCCAACAGTGCTTTCATCTCATTGGAGTCTCAAATGTGAGTTAGGGATAATTTTATCTCTAGTTTACAGATCAGGAATGTAAGTCTTGGGAAAGTTAACTAGTACATGGTTCGATTCACTAAACCATTGCTGGGAATCCTAATGGTTGTAAAATGATGGTGTAAAGAGTAGCCTTAAAGTTGGGAAGTGCTATGTTTGACTATTACCTCCTGTATCCATTTTCCATGCTGCCATAACAAACCACCACAAACCTGGCAGCTCAAGATAGCACAAACTTATTATCTCAGAATGCTGTAGGTCAGAAGTCCTGGTAGGCTTAGCTGGTTTTCTAGCTTCATATTTCACAAGACCAAAATCAATATGTCAGCTTAATGGATGCTTCCTGGGAGACTCTAGGAAATGTCAGTTTCCAAGTTTATTCAAGTTGTTGGCTGAATTCAGATCCTTTGGGTTATAGGACTGTGGTTCTCATTTCCTTATTGGCTGTCTTTGCTCTCAGAAGCTGCCCACATCCTTTCTTACGCTTTCTGTGTTCCTCCCCCCAATCCCCATCAGCAGGTCAAGTCCTTCTCATGCCTCATATATCTACAACTTTGCTCCTGTAGCGTCTCTCTGACTGCGTCTTCTGCTTTCTTCTACTGTCACATCACTTCTGATTCTTCTCAGAGAAATTTCTTTGCTTGTAAGGCTTCATGTGATGAGACTGGACCCATCAGAGTGATCCAGGTTAACATCCCTATTTTAAGGTTCAGTAACCACAGTGAGATTGGCAAAATCCCTTCACTGTGATATCTAGATTAGTGTTTGACTGAATAACCAGGGGATTGGAAATTTGGGGGGCACATCTTTGGAATTCTGCCTACCAAATTTCATGACTTATAAATATAAAGCAGATGGCAGCCTCAGGGCCCAGGGAGTAGGCTATGTCTAATACATTTGAGCTTGCTAACTTTGATCATGGCTTCTGAGAGGCTCACACTACTGAAATGAGGAACAGTGGGAAAACCAACAGAGTTACACAGCATCCTTTACACCCAGTTCTCATCTCCTCCACTACTCTATGGTCCAAATAGCTCTTTATGGACAAGATTTCCCTAATGTTTCTAATGACAGCATTTACCTATTGCCCGGGACTCTCCTCTCTAGATACTGCCCCAGAAATTCATACCTTTTGAAGCAGCCTCAGGTCATCTTACCCTAAAGGAAGAGGGAAACAAACTGTCATAAGACTCAGTCCCTTTCCTGCCACAAGGCCTTTGTATTCACTCTGCCTGTATTCACCCCCTGCTCTTTGCAGATCCAGCTCCTCCCCATCACTCAGGTCTTAGTTTTCATGTTCTCTTCTCAAAAGATTCTTCCTTGACCACCCTATTTGTTTGAGATTGTTTATCTGTAGTTATATTTCAGCCCCTCACTGTTTTCATTTCCTGTATGGTGTTGATCATAATCTGCACATATTTTATTAAAGAATTTACTCATTTCTTATCTACCTCCTAAATGAGCATGTAATATTGAACAAGGCAAGGACCGTTTTGAAATCTATCTCATGCTGAGTATACTGCTAGATGCCCAACAAGTGTCCGTTGATGAATGAATGAATGAACAAACTTCAGCAAACTCATGAGCATGGGGTCACACTCCAATACAAGCTGAAGTCCACTAGGGCAAAAACATCTCCTGGGGGCTGATCTTGTGATCTGTTTATTTCCCCAACAAGAATATGTGAAAAAAAATAAAGTATTTTTGTCCAATCTGAATAACTTTGGAGATGTTGATACAATAGTTGGTCAACTGAGAAAAGACTTATGTGATCCAGAGTTTCTAATATTAAGCAAGACAGAAATCATTTTGCTTCATGAGCACTTATTACTATCTGTCCATGTGACATTACAGTTCTCAGCTTAAATATGTACCCAAATGTGTACAGACTTTCTTATAAATACCAGTGGATAATCTAAACGTTAGGCTAAAAACTACTTTAGGTGTTCCTCAACTGGTTACTATAAGTGCTAGGTTCAAGTCTTATCTTTTGGAGAGCTAAAGCTCCTTTTAAGCTGATTTTGTGTGTAGATATTTCATAATTGATTCATGAGTGTGTAAGCAAAGTGAGCACCTCCTTCTTCCTTTACCAGCCCTTAGATCTCTTCTCCATGTTTCTCTGTCCCTCTATGTGCCCCAGGAGCTGACTTCTATGGACTGCACTCCTCAGACCTCTGTACCTCTGGCTTTTGGTTGGGTTTAGTGAACAAGGGTCAGCTGGAGAGTGATCAGAGCATAGGAGAGTTGAAAAAAGGTTAAAGTAATTATTCCCCCAGCTTTCTCTTGGCTCCATACAATTCTCTTCTGATGACATTTCCTGTGAGAGACAGAAGTAGGGGTGGCTCTTCCACAGTTCCAGCTCTCACTGTGCCTGGTAGCTGTTTCTCCTTTGGACTCAGCAGGCCGAAGGGTGCTGACAGTTTCCTGGTGCTCCAATGTTCCTTAATGGTTCCCTTAACCCTACCTGTGCCTCTAAATAGTTTCTTCACTAAAAAGTTCCCTTCAAAACTCCCAGCTGAGTCTCCTGTTTTTTTCTGGGACTCTGACCTATATACTCATTTTCCTTGGCTAATTTTCCCATTTCACGTGTGTGATTACAAAGCTATAGAAGCTGAGAGAGCATTCCTAGGACATCTTTTGTTCCTGTCCACTCTTTATAACTATTTGGGGTTCTAGGGAAACAGTTGGAGAAGGCAATGGCAACCCACTCCAGTGTTCTTGCCTGGAGAATCCCAGGGACAGCGGAGCCTGGTGGGCTGCCATCTATGGGGTCACACAGAGTCGGACATGACTGAAGCGACTTAGAAGCAGCAGCAACAGGGAAATAGTGGAAACTGTGACAGACTTTATTTTGGGGAGGCTCCAAAACCACTGCAGATGGTGACTACAGACATGACATTAAAAGACACTTGCTCCTTGGAAGAAAAGTTATGATCAATCTAGACAGCATGTTAAAAAGCAGAGGCATTACTTTGCCAACAAAGGTTCGTCTAGTCAAAACTATGGTTTTTCCACTAGTCATGTATGGATGTAAGAGTTGGACTATAAAGAAAGCTGAGCACCGAAGAATTGATGCTTCTGAATTGTGGTGTTGGAGAAGACTCTTGAGAGTCCCATGGACTGCAAGGAGATCAAACCAGTCCATCCTAAAGGAAATCAGTCCTGAATATTCACTGGAAGGACTGATGCTGAAGCTGAAATTCCAATACTTTGGCCACCTGATGCAACAAGCTGACTCATTAAAAAAAAAAAAAAAAAAAACAACTCTGATGCTGGGAAAGATTGAAGGCAGGAGGAGAAGGGGATGACAAAGGATGAGATGGTTGGATGGCATCACTGACTCAATGGACATGAGTTTGAGTAAGCTCCAGGAGTTGGTGATGGACAGGGAGGCCTGGCATGCTGCAGTCCATGGAGCTGCAAAGAGTCGGACACGACTGAGTGAACTGACTGAGGCAAATTTCTTCCACCAGTCTATTTTTTCTGCCATCATACTTCTGATGACTTAAAAAACTGAGAAAGGCCAAATAAAAATAGCTCACAATTGGACAGGGATTTTCTTTTCTGCTTAGTAGAAATGAGATCTCAGCCTTTAAAGCTAATTCGAATTTTTTTTTAATGAGGACTCTGACCTTGAGTACTTATATTTGAAAGCTTAATTGTTTAGCTTTGGAGCATTTCCATTAATTTGTGAATGATAATAAATCATTTGAGTGGCCTATTGTGTTTATAAAGTGCTTCATTTGGCTGTATTTCAAGAAATGCAACATGGCAAACAATACTTGTCATATGAATGATTCAGGAAACAAATAAAGAGCTAATAAAGTCACCATTCTTTGAATCACTGTAAATGGTCCTCACACTTGAACAAAGCTCATCTAAAGAATGTTTACCATTATGACTGATGGCAAAGGGGCCACTTGCCACAAATGGGTTGTAAAATGCCCTATGCCTATCTATGCCACTGAACTGTTACACAAATAATTAAGGTATTACATGGAAAACGCTTTGGATCTTAGGTGGAAAGGCGACACTGGTGTTGTACAAACAGTGGACTGGGATCTATTCCTAGCTAGGAAACATCCTAGAAATAAAACTTTCAACGTGATACTTCACCCATCCATGCTTCAGCTTTCTCATCTTTATAGCAATAGTAATAAAACCTTCCAATTTCATCAACAATGAGTAAATACTTTAGCTTGTGTTCCTTCCAAAGCAGAGCCCAACGCAGGACTAGAGAGCAGATGATTTCCTTGGAAAATTGTCCCAGAAAGGAGGAGTGACAGAGTAGGAAGAATGAGACAGAGTAGGAGGAAAATTATAATTAAAAACTTCAGGAATGAGCTTCTTCACAAGATAAGTAACCTGAACCCAAGTCCACAGAATGATCCTGAATTGTGTCTCTGAAGGAGGAGGAGAAGTGAAGTGAAAGTCGCTCAGTCGTGTCTGACTCTTTGTGACCCCATGAACTACACAGTCCATGGAATTCTCCAGGCCAGAATACTGGAGTGGGTAGCTGTTCCCTCCTCCAGGGGATCTTCCCAACCAGGGATCAAACCCAGGTTTCCCGCATTGCAAGCAGATTCTTTACCAACTGAGCCGCAAGGGAAGACCAAGAATACTGGAGTGGGTAGCCTATCCCTTCTTTAGCAGATCTTCCTGACCCAGGAATCCAACCAATGTCTCCTGCATTGCAGGCAGATTCTTTACCAACTGAGCTATCAGGGACCCAAAGCCAGGAATTCTAAAGCACTGACCCAGAGATTGTCTCCACTTGGTGGTGGTAGCCACCAGATGTTAACCCCCTAGCACCCCCAGTGTGCATGTCCAGAGGTTAAGAGGGCCTCTGGGGCTCTAGGACAGAAAAGAAGAGCAATTCTGGATCTCTGTGGTTGGATGTCTTTAGGGTATATGGAATAGTCTACCTCAGAGAAGCTGAAATCAGAGATGTGACATGGGACAAAGCAGTGTCTGTTTTGGAAATATACTTCAAATGCTTTTTGTTCATGGCATAAATTAAGGCAGTTGTGGTGGGAAGAGGGAGGAAGGTTTCAAGAGACATCTGAGGTAGAAATGACCAAGCTCATGACTAGCCAAAGAGAAAAATCCTCAATGAACTTGCTACTTTTGCTCACAAATTGCAGCTCATTCCAGAAAGGTCTTTGTGGCAAACAGGGAGACTTAACAATTACTTAGGAATAGACTAGGTTTGGGAAATGAAATAAGACAGTACATATTTCCAGGAACTTAACAAAGGCATAAGCCAGAAATCTGGACAGTTTTGACTGTGATCTCAATTGGCCAAACATGCAATTATGTGTGTAACAGAGTGCATAGGTGCAATACCCTGGAATATTAGAACTATAACCAATAAAAAAATTGAAATATTTCCTTTTGGAACAGAATGTCTTCACAGGACATACTGATCTAATTTACCAGAAGGGGCAGTGATCTCTGGCTATTTCTCTTTCAGGGTCAGACAGCCAATTTTCCCTGTTACCAAGCATCTTGGCAGAATTATTATTTCTTTGTGCTTGAAAGAGCCTTAGCAAATGAATCCAGCTCTCTTATTTTCTGTCCCCGCTAAACGAGGATGGACAAATTTTTTCATAAAGGGCTGGATAGTACATGCTTCAGATGCCTCGGGGTCTCTGTCATAACTACTGACCTCTGCCATGGCGGCCCTGAAAGCAGGCACTGACAGTACGTAAGCAAATGGTACAGAGCCACAGCGGCTCTAAACCAGTGCTACTTTCAATATGCTCTGATAACCAGCACCATCCAAAGTGCATGTTTGCCATGAGTCCACAATGAGATAGGCAGATAAACTGACAGTGAGCGCTGAGAAACCTGTAGTGCCGTTAGACATTGTCAATACCCAAATACCTGATTATTTTCAGCAATTCATTCTTACTGTATTTAACCAAACCATCAATTGATGATGAAATGGTACTAAAACACCTGATCCTTCACTCATAGAGTTTGAGAAGCAAGACTCTAAATTCTAAGCTCGTCTTCATTTTCCAGGTAAGTAAAGAGGCTCAGAGAATGGAGCTCTTCATTGTCAGCTAGTCGGCTACAGGAACAGCCAGGGTACAAACCCTGATCCTTAATCCGGTGCTATTTCCAGACATACTACAAGTTTCACAGTCTGTGTTAATGACCACGTCTTCAAAGTTTCCCACAGGGACTTCCCTGGCTGTCCAATGGTTAAGACTCTGTGCTTCCACTGCAGGGGACACAGGTTCAGTCCCAGGTCAGGGAACTAAGATCGGGCATCCTGCAAAGCTACAGTTATATCGTTGAGCCCTTTTGTATGCTCAGCAGGTTAGATCACATGGCAAGTGATTTTCTGTCACAGAACCCTTCAGCTTGTGAACCCCTAATCCTGTGTCTGATGTTATCTGGGCTAAGACTGTTGCTCCAGGCTGGTCTGCCCTTTCTTGATTATTTAATTAAGATTCTCACTTCCAAGCTAAATGGTCACAAGAAAATAAAAATTAACCTCAATATCCCTTTTCATCTCCACCCATGCACTGGGTTATGAGAAGGCTTTATGGTTCTTGATTAAACCAAAAGCCACATTACTCCAAATATTCTGCCCACCTCATTTCCTATCATCCACCTAGAAGATTTTCAACTCATACCTACATTGAAAAAATAATAGCTACCTAAATACCCCCCAAAGAGTCCAGCTAGCTATTAACAATACTGGAGTGGGTTGCCGTTTCCTTCTCCAGGGGATCTTCCCGACCCAGAGATCGAACCTAGGTCTCCCGCATTGCAGGCAGATGCTTTAACCTCTGAGCCACGAGGGAAGCCCAATACAGTGACTAATGAGGGGCAAATGCACTGTCTGTGGAGGACGGAGCAGTTGACATAATCTGTGGAGGGCTCTTAAAGGCCTACAAATCTAGATGATGCTAAAGATCTATCGACTGTGTCAGCAAGATCAGCTTAAAGGATGGTTACTTAAAAATGAATGAAAAATATTGATTCAGAAATGAAAAAGATGACTCCTGCTAACATAATTCAAGGATAAGATAGCCACACTGTGGTAAGTCAAAGATCAGTTGTAGACACAACTGCTTCAATCATTTCTGGAGGACATTTAAATGCATAACAGTCTCAATTTCAGATTCCACTGATTTAAGACTTGGGCCAAAGTTTGCCTCTTCTGAATAAACTACATAGATTGGAGACAATTAATATTAGATACTTATTATGGACTTGATTCATATTTATAGACTTATTTCTAGCTTGATGTCACTTTTTTCTGTTCCTTAAATAGAATCCCGAAGAGTCTTTGCCAGGTGACATAGCAAGCTTATTTGTTTTGTTTCTAAATATCTGCATGAAACAAAAGGCATTTATTTTAAAATATCCTATAATTCATATTTTCTAATGGTTCTGACGGGCCTTTTCTTTTCATTAATCTAAATTAGTGTTGACTGGGAGTTTCAGAATCACTATAATGTTGATCTATGAGCAATGAGAACACTCAGGCTTATAAAAAATGCTCACCAAGAGGATGTTAAATGGTGCAGCTGCTATGAAAAACAGTATGGTGGGTTTTCAAAACTTAAAATCAGAATTACCACATGATCCAGCAAACCCACTTCTGAATATATATCCAAAGGAACTGAAAGCAGATTCTCAAAGAGATATTGTGTGTCCACATTCACAGCAGCATTCATAAACAACAGTCAAGAGGCAGAAGTAACCCAAAAGTCCATCGATGGATAAATGGATAAAGAAAATATAGTATCAACAACCTAACAAACTGAATATATCATAGATGAAGGAGCTGAAGCTTAGAAGCTTACCTTGCCTGACACAGGAAAGCTGGAAATGAACCAGGGGCTGGATCTGAACCTCGGTTTCCCAATGCCACAGTCCCTGTTGTCTTCTCACTAGAGCACACTGCCTTTTCAACCTGTGATGACACATACATAAAGATTAGGGAGTGTTCTTTCTTTAACTTATTTAATTGAAGGCTAATTACTTTAAATATTACAATGGTTTTTGCCATACATCCACATGAATCAGCCATGGGCGCATCCAGAACTCCCCTCCCACCTCCCTCCTCATCCCATCCCCCAGGGTCATCCCAGTGCACCAGCCCTGAGCACCCTGTTTCATGCACCGAACCTGGACCAGCAATCCGCTTCACATATGATAATATACAAGTTTCAATGCTACTCTCTCAAATCATCCCACCCTCGCCTTCTCCCACACAGTCCAAAAGTCTGTTCACATCTGTGTCTCTTGTGCTGTCTCGCATACAGGGTCATTGTTACCATCTTTCTAAATTCCATATATATGTGTTAGTATACTGTATTGCTGTTTTTCTTTCTGATTTACTTCACTCTATAATAGGCTCCAGTTTCATCCACCTCATTAGAATGGATTCAAATGCATACTTTTTAATGGCTGAGTAATATTCCATCATATATATGTATGACAGCTTTCTTATCCATTCATATGCCAATGGGCATCTAGGTTGCTTCCATGTCCTGGCTGTTGTAAACAGTGCTGCAATGAACACTGGGGTACACGAGCCTCTTTCAATTCTGGTTTCCTCAGTGTGTATGCCCAGCAGTGGGATTGCTGGGTCGTATGGCAGTTCTATTTCCAGTTTTTTCCAGGATTGTTTCCTTAATTTCTCTGTTTTCTCATTGTTGGTGTATAGGAATGCAAGGGATTTCTGTGTGTTAATTTTATATCCTGCAACTTTACTATAGTCATTGATTAGCTCTAGTCATTTTCTGGTGGAGTCTTTAGGGTTTTATATGTAGAGGATCATGCCATCTGCAAACAGTGAGAGTTTTACTTCTTCTTTTCCAATCTGGATTCCCTTTATTTCTTTTTCTTCTCTGATTGCTGTGGCTTAAACTTCCAAAACTATGTTAAATAGTAGTGCTGAGAGTAGGCACCCTTGTCTTGTTCCTGACTTTAGGGAGTGTTTTTTAATTAAAATGTTTAATTGTGGTAGAATACACAATTTACAAGTTTAAACATTTTACGTATACAGTTCAGCATTATTAATCATTCCATTGTTACTGTTCTCCTTTCTGTTTCTATGAGTTTGACTACTTTAGATACACACAATGGAATACTATTCACCCTCCTGTCATGTGCTACCAAGATGAACTTTGAGGACATTATGCTAAGTGAAATAAGCAACTTGTAAAAAGACAAATACTGTATGACTCCACATATATGAAGTATCTAATGCAGTCAAACTCACAGAAACAGAATAGTGGTTACCAGGGGCTTGCAGGAGGGAGAAATGGGGAGCTGGTGTTCAGTGGGTATAGAGTTTCAATCTTATGAGATGAAAAAGTTCTAGAGACCTGGTGCACAACAATGTAAATAAAGCTAACATTGGCCAATTGTGTGTGTGTTTTACTGTAATTTTAAAAATTTAGTGAAAATCTTTAGTGAAAGGGGGGCTTGCCTGGTGGCTCAGTGGTAAAGAATCCACCTGCCAAAGCAGGAGATGCCAGTTTGAGCCCCGGGTTGGAAAGATACCCTGGAGAAGGAAATGGCAACTCCCTTTAGTATTCTTGCATGGGAAATCCCATGGACGGAGGAGTCTGATGGTCTTTAGTCCACAGGGTCACAAAGATTCAAGACACAACTTAGTGACTAAACAGAAAACAATAGTGAAAAAACAACATGGACTGTGACACTCGTAGATCACAGTTCAAATCCAATCCTACCCTTTACCAGCTCTGCTGTGTCAGGCAAGTAAAGGTTCTAAGCTTCAGCTCCCTTATCTATGATATACTCAGCTTTTAAGACCATGGATCATACTAACAGTCATGATGGATGAAAAGCTTCTATTCTGCTTAAGAAACAATGGCTATAATGATGATAATAATGACAATGATGATGGTGATACTGTTGCTGTTGCAAGGTACTACAGGAGGGCCAAAGAAAAGAGAATTCCTAACCCTAAGGGTTTTTTCATGATACTTAGGTTTTTCTCTGATTTTTTTTTTTCCCCAGAAGATAAGGAACATTTTTTGGTTTTTCTTAGGATACTGTAGGAAGCCAGTGAAAGCGGCAGACTTACTCCCTTATTTTATAAGAGTCACTTAAATGATGGACCCATTCAGTTCAGTTCAGTTGCTCAGTTGTGTCCGACTCTTTGCGACCCCATGAATTGCAGCACACCAGGCCTCCCTGTCTGTCACCAACTCCTGGAGTTCACTCAGACTTGCTTCCATCGAGTCAGTGATGCCATCCAGCCATCTCATCCTCTGTCATCCCCTTCTCCTCCTGCCCCCAATCCCTCCCAGCATCAAAGTCTTTTCCAATGAGTCAACTCTTCGCATGATGGACCCATAGCCTCTTATTATTCCAAATTCTTCATTTTCCAGGAGCAAAATAACCTTCTCAAATACTGCCCTGCACCTGTGCTGTGCTTAGCCACTCAGTTGTGTCCAACTCTGTGACCCCATGGACTGCAGCCTGTCAGGCTCCTCTGTCCATGGGGATTCTCCAGGCAAGAATACTGGAGAAGGTTGCCATTCCCTCCTCCAGGGGATCTTCCCAACTCAGGGATTGAACCCCAGGTCTCCTGCATTGCAAGTGGATTCTTTACCATCTGAGCCACCAGGGAAGCCCTGCACTTTGTTGCCACTAAGTTTTGTAGGCGTTGACTGGGAAAGAGAGGGTCTGTTCTCAAACGCCAGGAGGAAAGCACTCCACACCACACTTTACCAGCTTTGTCCTTGGATAAACTCACTGAGTGCTCATATATGTTCACTGTCATGCTGCCTACACGTTTTATGACTGCTAGTCACAGACTATAATGTCATGTATTATAGTTATTCCAATATTTGTCTGCAGTGTGGACTACTTTTAGGGCTTTCCTTTTGAAACTTGCATCTTAGGGAAACCTTGCCATGGAACATCATAATTTTGGCTATAAAGAATTTGTAATACAGCATACTGGGTTTTCATGAAATGTGAATGAGTAGAAAATAAAAGGGGCCAGATAGCTAAAGAGTTGTGGTGGTTTTTTTTTTTTTTTTTCATTTACAGTGGTCAATAAAAACAAATGAAGTTCTTCAACAGGTTAAAGATTTTGATTATCTAAGCCAGGGGCTGGCAAACTTGTTTTGGTGAAGAGCCAGATTGTAAATATTTCAGGTTTTGTGGGCCACACTGCCTCTGTCACAACTACTCAGCTCTGTTGTTGTAGCATGAAACAACCATATATAAATAAATTAGTGTGGCTGTATTTATGGTCACTGCATTATTTATAGACCCTGAAATGTGTTCCAATAAAATTGTATTTATGGACACTGAAATGTGAATTTCAAATCATTTTCACTTGTCATGAAATATTATTCTTCTTTTGATTTTTTCAACTATTGAAAAATGTAAGAAATCACTCTTAGTCTACAGGCTGTACAAAGATAGGCCACAGGCCAGATTTGACCCATGGGCTATAGTTTCCTGATCCCACTGTGGAACACTGTCAATA
The DNA here is from genome assembly GCF_023091745.1 of Budorcas taxicolor. NCBI lineage: Eukaryota > Metazoa > Chordata > Mammalia > Artiodactyla > Bovidae > Budorcas > Budorcas taxicolor. The sequence goes on along the minus strand of NC_068935.1, from coordinate 129,574,020 downwards.
GAAAGCAGGTCCTAGGGACTTCTCTGGTGGTCCAGTGGTTAAGAATCTGCCTTGAAATGCAGGAGACACAGGTTCAATCCCTGGGTGCGGAACAAAGATTCCACGTGCCACAGAGTAACTGAGCCCCTGCTCCACGACTACTAAACCCGTGCACTGCAACTAGGGAAGCCCTCACACCACAACAAAGAGCCCATGACAATGAAGAAAATTGTTTTAAAAAATAAACAACAATATCAAGAAGAGGGGCCTAAATGTTTCCAAAATAAAACCCAAACATCTTACTCTTGCATACCAAGGCTTTTTTTACTTGACCTGAATCTCTTGTCCCTCTACCATGCTCTGCTATGTTCCATCCAGTGGTGTCCAGTTCTCCATCATCCCAGAATAGACCACGGAATGGCATATTACATGCATTTCCCTCTGTCTGCTCCTTCTCAATCGCTCTACACATTAAAACCCAGCTCCTATGCCCTGTTCTCCATGAGAAATTCCTTGATGATGCTTTCCCTGGTCAGAACAATCACTCAATTCCTTCTGACTCATGGCGTTTTCTGTATGTCTCGCCTGTGCCATGTATGTCACAGTCATATTTTTGTCTATATTCGAATCACATAAGCATTTCTGTGAGGACATAAAATTGTGTTTTATTCATGGCCGTGTATTCCCTCAAAGCTAGTTCCTAACACAATGCCTTATATGCAGCAGGTGTTTAATAAATACTTGTGGGTGAATGGATTACTTAATGTATTCAGACACAAGATCAGAGCAACTTCCAGATATGCTGCTGTTGCCCCTGCTAAGTCACGTCAGTCGTGTCTGACTCTGTGCAACCCCATAGACGGCAGCCCACCCGGTTCCTCTGTCCCTGGGATTCTCCAGGCACAAATACTGGAGTGGGTTGCCATTTCCTTCTCCAATGCATGCATGCATGCTAAGTTGCTTCAGTTGTGTCCGACTCTGTGTGACCCCATGGACAGCAGCCCACTAGGCTCCTCTGTCCATGGGATTCTCTAGGCAAGAATACTTGAGTGGGTTGCCATTTCCTTCTCCCCAGATATGCTAACACACCTCTGTTTCTTAGCTTTGAGCCCTGATGGGGAGGAAATGGGGAAGAATTTTCCTCTGAAAACAGGACAATTTCTGAAGAGCTACCAAACCTTTTGGACTTCATGCCATCTGAGTCCTTACACATGCTGGTGCCCGGGGGGCAGAGCTTCTGAGGCTTTGAAAATAAGAACCATATCACAAAGGACTATCTCACAGACTCCTATAAATACAGTTTTTAAGGAAACTGAGAAACCACCTAATCTCACCAATCCTTGTAAAAGGTGGAACAAAGAAAGATGACAGAACCCAATGAAACCACCCCCCCACCCCGCCCAGAGTCAAGGCTGGGACCTAGCTCTGAGTTGGTTCAACTCCACTCTGCTGAAGATACATTTTCACTCCTTATGAGTAAATACCTAGAAGTAGAGTTGCTGGGACAAAAGGAGTGTGTTTAACTGTTTAAGTAAAGGAGGGGTTTCCCTGGTGATCCAGTGGCTAGGACTTTGTGCTGCCAATGCAGGGGACCTAGGTTCGATCCCTGGTTAGGGAACAAGATCCCACATGCTGCAACTAAAGATCCTGCATGCAGCAACTGAAACCCGGAACAGCCACATAAATATTTTTTAAAAAGAAAGAAAAAAGAAGCAAAGGAAAATGATCCCAAGTGTTTGTACCATTTCACATTTCCACCTGTAATACACAAGAGAATGCAGTTCTTGCACCTCCTTGTCAACACATGCGAAGTATGGTCAATGTCCTTAATTTAAAGTGAGTAGCAGTATTTCCTGAGACCATCTCAGAGGTTCCAAATAACACCTCACACATTTAAAAACGGTATTTAATTAGCAGTTTGTTGTTGACTGATAATGCTGAAAACTTTTTCACGTGCTTATTGACCCTTCATTTATCACCCTTACTAAAACGTCTGTTCAAGTCTTATGCCCACATTTTACTGAGCTCTGTGTCTTTTTATTGGGCTATCAGAGTTCTGGTGCCTGCCGTATTTTAAAGAGAGTATTGAAAATAGTTTTTAGAACATCTGACCAGAATAAATGTATCTGGGCTCACAGTATTCCATTTAGGCCTCACCCATGTATACCACTTATGCCTCACATTATCTTCCTAAGCAATGATACAGCTTATATTTCTTTGCTCACTAAACTGACTCATACCTTCAACTTGCAGATGAAACACTCAATTTCTGCTGCAGACTCCCCCCAAAAGCCAGAATATTACAAGCCAATATATGAAAATAGATGTGGAGCAAATTGAATTTCTCATATTGTCTGTCATCAGGCCTGTTGACCAAAAGCTATTTGATTTGCAAAGCCCTTCCTGGGTAGATGGGTCAGTGTTTATTTTCATGGATTTTGCTGTTCTAAATCAAATCAACCAACCAACAGGTTTTATTGAGTGCTCTAAGTCATCTCTGTAAGGCATTTCATGCATTACATATTAAATTCCAGTTCACAAATCCAATTCCTCTTTTTTGACCTAAAGTTTTATTTGCTTTCTTTTGACAGCTTATATTAAACCTTTTTATCATTGTTAGCAACCAGATATCCAATTGGGAAAGCAAATTATTTCCCTGAAACTTGACATCATCATAATTTCAGTACAAGTAACAATAATAATAATAACACTAATAAAACCTTACATTTTCATAATAACTCATAGCATGTGCATACAATTCAATTAGATCTTACTACCATTCCATTGGGTGGAAATTACCATTCTCTTTCACTGGTAAGAGTTTCCCAGGTGACTCAGTGGTTAAGAATTCACCTGCCAATGCAGGAGACATGGGTTTGATCCCTGGGTCAAGAAGATCCCCTAGAGGAGGAAACAGCAGCCCACTCCAGTATTCTTGCCTGGGAAATTCCATGGACAGAGGAACCTGGTGGGCTATAGTCCATGGGGTCCACAAAGAGTCAGACACAACTGAGTGACTGAGCATGCATACACGACGACTTTACTGACAAGGAAATAGTTTCAAGAAGTAAAGAAACTTATCTGAGGTCACATAGCTGTTGAATAGGAAGGAGAAAATCTAGACCCTTGTCTCACAAGAGTTCACTGATTTTTCTACATTGTGAGGAATATTTTCCAAAGGCTAAGTTAAGCCCATTCCAAAATTAAACCTGAAATAGTAAATGTAATTCCTACTAAGAGCTGTTATAAATGAGCTAACCTGGGAACTCGGCTCCTTTTTCAGCCCTGTAAAAATATTTTAACAATATATTTTCATTATTTGAAAAGAAGTGTCAAACAATTAGAAAAGCACTAAGAAGAAATTAAAAACCAGTCGAAGTCACACCACAGTTAATTAGTTGGAACATTTAAACATCCTTCAAATTGCTTGCTCTCAATTCCCCTTCTACTTTGCCTCTCATGGTAGACACACACACACACACCCACACCCACACCCACACCCACACACCCACCCCACATGGAAGTACTGGGCTCATTCACCTATATATCTTTATCATCAAGGGTCCCCCTCTGGTCTTATGAGAGGTTCCAGGGAGCACCTCACATGTGCTGGTGAGCACGTTCAACTCCTACATCACTGTTACACGGCCAACCTGCTGCACACCCCCACCCTCACCCCACAGCAGAGCAGTGACAGTGGGGTCCCAGCTCTGCAGGACACTGCTGTCCTTGCCAGGTGACAGCTTTCTCACTTGACCTTCTCACCAGGGTACACTAGGTCCCATCACTGTCTGTCTCACAAGTGAGGGATACACCCTCTTCTCTATCTCTCATCAGCATAACACAATCCAGGTGACGCCTTTACACTGGACTTTCCTGTAATGCTGGCAATAATAATTTTTTAAAAACTAAAAATAACAGGATAGTTTGATAGCAGGACCCAAATGAAGACCCATCATTAGGGTCCCTCGGAAGAGGGATTTCTCAGTCTTGCTCCCAGCCTCTGCTAGCAGACTACCTCCAACCCTTAAGGGCTCATCCGGCTTTTGGTCATCCTAACCCTAAGATCCAGAAAGAGAATTCCCTGTTCCATTATAGTGGCCACCTTATCAGCTCACATTTCACATGCCAAACTAACCTCTTCACAGGGTGATAAAGAGGGAGAATGATCACAAACTGTCCAGGTACAAATGCTTATTTAGTTATGGCCTCGACAGAGGTCAGATGACAGCTATTAATGGAACAGTTGGCCACTGAGCAGGAGAATATGAGCGTATCCTCTGAATGATCCTGGGCTCGCTAGCATCTTAATCCATGCCAACCTTGTTTGAAGGCATCTTTCTGGCATCGGTGACACAAAACTTAAAGGCAACCCTATCACAAGGAGCCTGCCTCCTGTGCTAACCAGAGAACTGTCCTCAGGACTTGCCTAATTTGGTGTACTTCTTCCTCCTTCTTCCCCTGTAGTGAACTCACGCCTGAGAGACACAGCTTTCTTTTCATAGACAACAAATTCAGCTCCAGGACTATTTTTTTTTTTAACAATTTATCACCCAGACTTAATTCCTAAAGTTCCCACTATTCAGTCTTAAGTAAAATCACATTGAGGAACAAAACTCAACAAGTCGTTTATGGCTTGCTTCACCAAGCTTCTCAACTGAGTTCTTATTTTTTCTTCTGTTAACACTTTCTCATTGAGAATTAAAAATTATATATGCATGTATATATATACACATACACATATACAGTTGATCCTTGAACAACATGGATTTGAACTATGCAGGTCCATACTTACAAATGGATTTTTTTCCCCCAGTTAATATACAGTTAGCCCTCTAAATTTGCAGGTTTCACAACTGTGGACTCAAACAACCAGAAAAATGTCTACCCACTCTTGGTTGAATCCACAGATGTGAAATCCAGGGATATGGAGGGCCAGCCATACCCTCCATTCTAATATAAGGTACATGGATTTTGGTATATGTCAGGTGGTGGGGTAGGGCTCCTGGAACCAATCCCTCATGGATCCTAAGGATGATTGTATATACATATATATGTTATTTTACTTCAGTGGAATCACACTTCAAATACTGATGATTTTCACTCAATAATAATGTGTCATTAGCATCTTTCCATATCAATAAATATAGATCGATAATATCCTTTCTAAAAGGTAAACAATTCTCTACTGCATGCATCTGCCATAATATTTTTAATCTGTTCCAACAAATGTACATCAAGTCAGGATTCTTTTGGTCACAAGTGAGAAAACCAAATTCTAATTCATTTATGCAACCTGGAAAATTTGTGGATAATATAACTGAACACTTAATGGTTAGATCAAGAATGACTGGATCCTTGGTTGAACTATCACCAAGGATTGATCTCTATCCACCTCTCACTTTTCATCTCTGCTCCTGTTTGCTTTTTGGATTTATTGTCTCTTCTCCCACGTTGCTGAGGAAGCAGTGTCAATACGCTGAACCTTAGGAAAAGGATGATTGGGTTATTTGGGTCATATACTGGCCTACAGTCATTGTGGTCAGAAGGACAGATTAATTTGATTGATTACCCTAAGTCTCTTTCTCGCTGAGGTGTAAGAAAAGGATAGAGAACCATGTTAGAGAACATTTCTACAATCTTATTGCTTGGGGGAAAGGAACTCACCAAGGTAAGATCAGACTGCATTTACCAGATAAAGATAAAATAGTCATCCCAACAGCTGAAAAAGAAAGCACTAAGGCTTCCATGGTGGCCCAGTGGTAAAGACTGTGCCTATCAATTGAACACAAGTTTGATCCTTGATCCAGGAAGATCCCACATGCCACGGAGCAAATAAGCCTGTGAGCCACAACTACTAAGCCTGTGCTCTAGAGCTTAAGAGCTGCAACTACTGAAGTTCGTATACCCTAAAGGTCATGCTTTGCAACAAGAGAAACCACTGCAAAGAGAAGCCCATGCACCACAACTAGCGAGAAGTCTCTGCTGACCGCAACTAGAGAAAAAGCCTGTGCAGCAACAGAAACCCAGCATAGCCAAAAATAAATAAATAAAATTGAACTAAAAAAGAAAGAAAAAGAAAGCACTAGAAAACTTTGGCTAAATATCTTCAAATACCAACGTAAAAATGTTAAGTAAAATGTCCTCAAAAAATCTATCAGTATGCATAGAAATATGTCATCTTAACCAGTTTCATTCATTCTAGTAATTCAAGAGTTTTCTCAATATTTGAATATCAACAATTGTAAGTAACAATTACCATCCATATTGATAAGTCAAAGAGAAATACATATTAGGTCAAGAAGGAAGGAAAAAACAGGACAAGAAAAGGGCACTGGCCTCCTGAGTCAATTTCCACTTAAAAAAGCTTTCCTAGGAAACTGGAACCCATTCACACTGTTAGTGGGAATACAAAACGGTAGAGCCTCTATGGAAAACAGTATGGAGATTCGTCCAATAATTAAAATTGACTCAGCAATCCCATTTCTGGGTATTTATCCGAAAGAATTGAAATGAGGATCTCAAAGAAAGTTTTAGCACTTTCATGTTCATTGCAGCACTATTCATAATAGCTAAGATATAGAAGGGGCTTCCCTGGTGGCTCAGTGATAAAGAATCCACCTGCCAGTGGAGGAGATGTGGGCTTGATCCCTGGGTTGGGAAGATCCCTGGAGGAGGAAATGGTAACCCACTCCAGTATTCTTGCCTGGAAACCCCGTGGACAGAGGAGGCTGGCAGGCTACAGTTCACGGGGTCACAAAGAGTCAGGCACAACTTAGCAAGTGAACAACAAAGATACAGAAACAACATAAATGTCCATTGACAGATTACTGGATAAAGAAAATGTGATATGCACATAGTCAGCCTTGTTACAGTATTAAAGAGGCATTAAATTGAGGTGGCTGTCATGCCTTGGCAGCCTACACAAGCAGACTGAAATCTAAGCCAGAGTTAATTCCTAGAAATGTCTCAAGGTTAAGAACTCAAAACTTAGTACCATTCTCAAATAGTCAGCCAGGCTTTCCCAAACCAATCAAATCAAGTAATTTCCTTCCTTTACTTCCACATCTGCCCTGTAAAACCCTTTGCTTTAGCTCCTGCTGGTGGAGTGCCCCTAACCACTTTCACTTTTGACACTGCTTTGTTTGCTCAAGTAAGTCTTCAAAAATTTAACATGCCTCAGTTATCTTTTAACAGCCTAAAAAAAAGAAGGAAATTCTGCAATATGTGACAACACGGAAGACCTTGAGGACATTATGCTCAGTGAAAATAAGCCAGATACAGAAAGTACTGTATGATTTCATACATTTCATATATTACTGAGACAATTAAAATCATCAATTCATAAAATCAAAGACTGGAATGGTCTTTGGAGGGAGGCTAGAGGGAGAGAGAAATGGTAAGTTATTGATCAACAGGCATAAAGTTTGTTAAGTTAGATGAATAAACTCTAGAGATTTGCTATACAACATTGTACCTATGGTCAATGATAACATATTGTACACTTGAATGTGTTAAGAGGATATATCTCATGTTGTATTCTTACTACAATAAAATAATTTTTAATTCTAGGAAACCGGACACAACAATTTCTGCTTATCTCTCATTAAGCCTTTCTCATCTTCAAGCATGCTGGGAAAGATCGAAGTTCAGGAGAAGGGGACAAGAGAGGATGAGATGGTTGGATGGTATCAATGGACATGAGTTTGAACAAGCTTCGGGAGTTGGTGAAGGACAGGAAACCTGGCATGCTGCAGTCCATGGGGTTGTAAAGAGTCAGACATGACTGAGCGACTTAACAACAACAACATCTTCAAGAAACACTAAATACACAATGTGCTTGAGCGTCTGGGCACATCGTGTGCTCAGTGGCTCGCTCAGTCCTGTCCGACTCTGAGACGCCATGGACTGTAGCCCAACAAGCTGCTCTGTCCACAGGATTCTCCAGGCAAGAATACTGGAGTAGGTTGCCATTTCCTCCTCCAGGAGATATCTCAACTATTTAAAATACAATAATTTTAAAATTTTAAATGAAAATGGAATATCTCCGAACAATTTTCTGGGAGATGAGAGAAAATTCTCCCAGTTTTGTGACTGTGTCCATGATTTTTAACCCAGTTACTTACATTAAAATTGTTTGTTTATATTGTTGTATCTGTTTAGATTCAACTACAAACTACAGACCACCAAATAAAGGCTCAAACAAATTATGCTCATCAGTCAATCTTGCTAAAGCCCACTCATACCTCACCCCTGCCCTGCTCTGGTTCTCAGAACCTTCATCGCTCACTTCCAGTAACTCTGCACCAGTCTCCCATGCAGAAAAGTTGCTGTGACCTATGAAGTCCTCCATCAACTTTGACTAATTCTTTTGTGCCTGATCACTGTTTTCCAGAGACCTGGTAAAAAGTGAGTCTTTCCTAGTTTCTTTGTAAGGTTTTGACTGTAAATTTTGTTCTCTGTATACATTTTGGCAGGTATTGATTGGAAGGTAAAGGTATACATGCTTATCCTAATGCATGTTTTTAAAGCCATCCTCAATTTATTTCTTATAGAGGAACGTATCTTTATGTTTAAAAAATTGGAAAATACTAAGGCCATAAAAAAGAAAATTGTATTCTTTTTGCATATTAGTCTATTTCCTTCCAATAATTCATATATACATATATAAATGTAAGAGAAAGAGGGGGTTGTTTTTTGCTTTTTGTTTACAAAATTGCTACCATCATTTATAGCATCTTCCTTTTTTCACTTCAGTTCAGTCGCTTAGTCGTGTCCGACTCTTTGCGACCCCATGAATCGCAGCACGCCAGGCCTCCCTGTCCATCACCAACTCCAGTTCACCCAGACTCACGTCCATCGAGTCAGTGATGCCATCCAGCCATCTCATCCTCTGTCGTCCCCTTCTCCTCCTGCCCCTAATCCGTCCCAGCATCAGAGTCTTTTCCAATGAGTCAACTCTTCGCATGAGGTGGCCAAAGTACTGGAGTTTCAGCTTTACCATCATTCCTTCCAAAGAAATCCCAGGGCTGATCTCCTTCAGAATGGACTGTTGGATCTCCTTGCAGTCCAAGGGACTCTCAAGAGTCTTCTCCAACACCACAGTTCAAAAGCATCAATTCTTCGGCGCTCAGCCTTCTTCACAGTCCAACTCTCACATCCATACATGACTACTGGAAAAACCATTGCCTTGACTAGACGGACCTTAGTCGGCAAAGTAATGTCTCTGCTTTTGAATATGCTATCTAGGTTGGTCATAACTTTCCTCCCAAGGAGTAAGTGTCTTTTAATTTCATGGCTGCAATCACCATCTGCAGTGATTTTGGAGCCCCCCAAAATAAAGTCTGACACTGTTCCCACTGGTTCCCCATCTATTTCCCATGAAGTGATAGGACCAGATGCCATGATCTTGTTTTCTGAATGTTGAGCTTTAAGCCAACTTTTTCACTCTCCTCTTTCACTTTCATCAAGAGGCTTTTTAGTTCTTCTTCCCTTTCTGCCATAAGGGTGGTGTCATCTGCATATCTGAGGTTACTGATATTTCTCCCGGCAATCTTGATTCCAGCTTGTGTTTCTTCCAGTCCAGCGTTTTTCATGATGTACTCTGCATAGAAGTTAAATAAGCAGGGTGACAATATACAGCCTTGACGTACTCCTTTTCCTATTTGGAACCAGTCTGTTGTTCCATGTCCAGTTCTAACTGTTGCTTCCTGACCTGCATACAGATTTCTCAAGAGGCAGGTCAGGTGGTCTGGTATTCCCATCTCTTGAAGAATTTTCCACAGTTGATTGTGATCCACACAGTCAAAGGCTTTGGCATAGTCAATGAAGCAGAAATAGATATTTTTCTGGAACTCTCTTGCTTTTTCCATGATCCAGCGGATGTTGGCAATTTGATCTCTGGTTCCTCTGCCTTTTCTAAAACCAGCTTGAACATCTGGAAGTTCATGGTTCACGTATTGCTGAAGCCTGGCTTGAAGAATTTTGAGCATTACTTTACTAGTGTGTGAGATGAGTGCAATTGTGCGGTAGTTTGAGCATTCATTGGCATTGCCTTTCTTTGGGATTGGAATGAAAACTGACCTTTTCCAGTCCTGTGGCCACTGCTGAGTTTTCCAAATTTGCTGGCATATTGAGTGCAGCACTTTCACAGCATCATCTTTCAAGATTTCAAATAGCTCTACTGGAATTCCATCACCTCCACTAGCTTTGCTCGTAGTGATGCTTCCTAAGGCCCACTTGACTTCACATTCCAGGATGTCTGGCTCTAGATGAGTGATCACACCATCGTGATCATCTGGGTCGTGAAGATCCTTTTTGTACAGTTCTTCTGTGTATTCTTGTCATCTCTTCCTAATATCTTCTGCTTCTGTTAGGTCCATACCATTTCTGTCCTTTATCGAGCCCATCTTTGCATGAAATGTTCCCTTGGTATCTCTAGTTTTCTTGAAGAGATCTCTAGTCTTTCCCGTTCTGTTGTTATCTCCTATGCTATCATATGTTCTTTCAAAATTTTTAAAAGCTACATAGGCTGTCACTGTATTGACGACCATAATTCACATAACCAGTTTGTCTTTACATCTCTTTAATTTCTAATTCTTTGTCAAAGTAAATAGTGCTACAATGAATACTGTTTTCCATAAATGAGCACTCACACTCCAATTATATCCTAAGGATACATCCTTGGGAATTGAGTATCTAGCTTTTTGATGTATATTTCCAATCTGCCCTCCAGAAAAGATGACAAATGTGGACTCCCAACATCTATTTTGTAAGTGATGATTTTACCACACCCTTATCACTACCAAGTATTGTATGTCAGGGGGAAAAAAATCACATTTTTGGATAGACAGAAAATTATTTATCACTGCATAAATTTCATTTATAGCACTTAATCACTAATAATGTACTTATTTGTCATTTGTGTTTCTTGTTTTCTTATTTTTATTTCTAGTTTCATATTTTCTATAGGGATTTTAATGATTGATTTCTTTCTTTGGTCTTTTCTACCTTAGTTCTTCAAAGGTAAAATACATTCAAATTGCATGTTGCAAGAAAACCTTCAGTATTTTATTCTATAATCTAAAGAGGGAACAGAAGGCAATCAATTTTTAAACAGCAACTTTCCTTACTCTTTTCCAGAGCCAGAGGCACATTACCATGAAAACTGTGTTGTCTTTATGAAAGCAAAATGTGTGTTCTATCAGTGGACACAAGGGAGAAGCTAATTAGTTTGTGCTAGAAAACAACTATATTTAATCTTGTTGGATAAAATTATATGAACTAAAGTCAATCAGTTCATATTTGCGCAGAAGACTCCTTGTGAAGTTTTTAATCATGAAGAAGTTTGTTCTTGCTTATCTTTATTTGAAAGGGAGTCCAACATGGACAGGGATTGACTTGGGAAACGAAATCCTATGCCTCCAAACAGGAATGATACTAAAAATATTTCATGACTAGTCAAGCATGGGAAACAAACCAATCAAGATGGATCCAGCTCGAAAGAATGTTCCCAGCCATGTGAATGTGCAGCAGCTGAAAAAAAACACTCCTGACAATGAGAATGCTTCTCTATAGAACGAGACACATCCAGAGGCCTTTTGCTCCATTCTCTCTCTGAATCTTACGACTGACCTTCCAGTTGGTATTCTACCATCAGTTTTAAGACTCTTAAAGCGTATATAAATAGAAATAACTGGAATTTGCAGGGGAAGACATTGAAAGGGGTGGAAACACAGGAAATAATTTCAGGTAATTATCTGAACTCAGTAAGTACCTGTAATTGAAGCCCCTTAATTGTATAATTCAAAGAAGGCGATGGCACCCCACTCCAGTCCTCTTGCCTGGAAAATCCCATGGACAGAGGAGCCTGGTAGGCTGCAGTCCATGGGGTCACAAAGGGTCAGACACGACTGAGCGACTTCACTTTCACTTTTCACTTTCATGCATTGGAGAAGGAAATGGCAACCCACTCCAGTGTTCTTGCCTGGAGAATCCCAGGGACGGGGGAGCCTGGTGGGCTGCCGTCTCTGGGGTCGCACAGAGTCGGACACGACTAAAGTGACTTAGCAGCAGCAGCAGCAGCAACTGTATAATTAATATAAAAGTTTACACAGAGGCCATCACGTAGAGACTGGAGAACCAACTGAAAAACTCAAGAATTAGAAGTTTTATGTAGTGGTCCATTCAGTTCAGTCGCTCAGTCGTGTCTGACTCTTTGCGACCCCATGAATCGCAGCACGCCAGGCCTCCCTGTCCATCACCAACTCCCAGAGTTCACTCAGACTCACGTCCATCGAGTCAGTGATGCCATCCAGCCATCTCATCCTCTGTCGTCCCCTTCTCCTCTTGCCCCTAATCCCTCCCAGCATCAGAGTCTTCTCCAATGAGTCAACTCTTCGCATGAGGTGGCCAAAGTACTGGAGTTTCAGCTTTAGCATCATTTCTTCCAAAGAAATCCCAGGGTTGATCTCCTTCAGAATGGACTGGTTGGATCGCCTTGCAGTCCAATTGGGGGAGGGTAACTATTTGAGAGTTGCCTAAGAACTCATGTTCATGAAAACTAATGGTGTCCTCTGCAATTAAAATAAGAAAAAATTCAGACTTTCAAAAGAAAAAAGTTTCCTAAGATTGAAAACAAACTGAAACAAGTGAACTTATCAAATTGGCAATATAACCAGAGAAGGTTATTATTTCATTGGCTCTAAAACAAAGCATTTTGACTTTGCATCCTTAGAGCCTATATTACAAGGAAAAAAGAAATGCAAAAAAAAATATTTAATGGTATTCAATAGTTTTATAGTTAGTGGTATTACTATATTGTCATTTAAAAATCGTTTTTCCATATTAAAGAATAAAGTAAATAATGATAGAATCCATGATTTTTCAGTGTAAGAGAAAAGACCTCTAAGTATAAGACCAAATAAGTAAGAATGCTGGGAAAACTCAATACAAACTCTTCGTGTGTGTGTGTGTGTGTTAAGCCTGTCTGCCTATGGCACTTGGAAACAATGACATGCTACAAACTCATTCCTAAGTGCCATTAACTACTAAAAAGAAGCAGAGGTCTTTGGAGAAACAGCTGTTTCCAGGTATGGGATATGGAAAATACTAGGTGAACATGGAAATGACCTGATGAGCCAACAAGCAGGGAAGGACTCAAAGACTATTGGGATTGAATCAAAAGAAGGTTGATCGAAGGAGTTCCACTGTCCAATTGCAGGGCTCTTTAAGAATCAAATAATATAATAAGGGTTTATACTTAAAGAAGGCTAACTAATTTTCATAATGTTCCAATCAAAATTAGCTGGCAAGTTTATAAATCTCTGCTGCAATAAAGAAAAATCACATGCCTTCCAAAAATACCTGTGTGACTATTATTAATTGAAATTCACTAACTGTATTCAATCCGCGAGTCTGTAACAAGAAATCAAGAACAAACACTCATTTGCCATCATTGGAGGAGATTATTCCACCTACTCTTTATCCTAGAATATGTACTGAAGAAAAAGAAACATTTATCCCAGTTTGCAAGAGGAATTATATTTCAGAGTAACCAAATTGACACAGCTTGTGAGAAGGCTCTTCCTCAAAGTAGATGGCAGCTGAAAAATGTAGACGAATGATAGGATTAGAAAACCACCAATCGGTAGCGTCTTATGTAGTCCTTCATTAGGGCAAAGATTATCCACAGATGTTAAATTCATTAGGTAAATTGTTGACGGGGAATTAGATAATCACATGGTATCAGAGAGTCACCCCAGAGATTACACACTGCATGCCAGGAGGAAAATGTAACAAGAGCAAGATCAGGCTGTCATCACTTTAACTCAGTGATCAATCAGCATTTTCACTAATAATGAACAGTCAGACCTTATGAGGCCCCTGAGGTGATGTGATAGGAAATATACGTCACAGTTATGAAATACTCCTCCCAAGAAATGCTTCGTTTTAACTTCCAGTTTACGGAAAATATAGGGCATAGCAGGCCAAGTCAAATGACCCCACAAGGTAAAACCTGAACGTGTCCAGGAACTGGAACCCTTATGAAATGATGGTTGCAAGCAGAGGTTCATGCTAGGTTCCACTGATCACCAAAGGCTTTGGATAAATGTCAACAATCTTTGCACAGAGTAAGCTGGAACTCGTGGTCTGCATCAAGGCGGGGGTGGGGGGGGGGGTGTTACAAAAAAGGGACTCCCTTTCCTGAGTGACTTGGTAAGCAGAGGAATCCTGGACTCAGAAAAGTGATAAACAAGCACTGTGTAGTGGGATGCCTGTACTGATAACACCTGGCCATCCTGTGGGACACTGGGGCTGTGTGTGCGGAGGGACAGCCACCAGTACCCAGTAGCAGAAAACCTGGAGGGAACCAACTAGTGCTATCCAGTGGACAATTCTACTTGTCTCCATACATAATTCACTATGGGAGTTTCCACAGGTCAATATTGGGGGTGAGGGCTGGGGATGGTACTTCCAGTTTCCAGATCCATGTATAAGGAGCTTGGAACTCAGCAATCTATTCTAACAACAAGTACAAAACTGAACAAGCCAAAAAAAGTTAACAACCCTGGTGGCACAGAGGATGGGAATCCGCTTGCCAATGCAGGGGACACGGGTTTGATCCCTGGTCCAGGAAGATCCCACAAGACTCGGAGCAACTAAGCCCGTGTACACAGCTACTGAGCCCACACTCTAGGGCCCGCGAGCCATAGCTACTGAAGCCTGTGTGCCCGAGAGCCCATGCTCTGTAACAAGAGAAGCCGCCACAACGAGAAGCCCGAGCACTGCAACGAAGAGTAGCCCCCGCTCATGGCGACTAGAGAAAAGCCTGCACGCAGCAATGAAGGCCCAGCACAGCTAAAATACAGAAATAAAAACCCAACAATTCTTCTTAGATTCATAAAAGAAATGAGGTCACAAGGCAAACTGCTGTGCCCCCAAACTGGAGAGTAGTTATTGTTGTTGTTTAGTAGCTAAATCATATCTGATTCTGTCATGACCCCATGCCCGCCAGGCTCCTCTGTCCATGGGATTCTCCAGACAGGAATACTGGAGTGGATTGCCATTCCCTTCTCCAGGGGATCTTCCCAACCCAGGGATCGAACCTGGGTCGCCCTGCATTAGCAGGCAGATTCTCTATTGCTGAGCCACAGATCCCCTGCAAATGGCAAACTGGAGAGATGGACAGTAGAGAATCACAGCTTCAGTTCAGTTCAGTTACTCAGTCATGTCCGACTCTTTGCAACCCCATGAATTGCAGCATGACTTCCCTGGAGGCTCAGAGGGTTAAGTGTCTGCCTTCAATGCAGGAGACCTGGGTGGGGAAGATCCCCTGGAGAAGGCAATGGCACCCCACTCCAGTACTCTTGCCTGGAAAATCCCATGGATGGAGGAGCCTGGTAGGCTGCAGTCCATGGGGTCGCTAGGAGTTGGACACAACTGAGCGACTTCACTTTCACTTTTCACTTTCATGCATTGGAGAAGGAAATGGCAACCCACTCCAGTGTTCTTGCTTGGAGAATCCCAGGGACGAGGGAGCCTGGTGGGCTGCCGTCTATGGGGTCGCACAGAGTCGGACACGACTGAAGCAGCTTAGCAGCAGCAGGCCTCCCTGTCCATCACCAGCTCTTCGGAGTTCACTCAAACTCATGTTCATTGACTCAGTGATGCCATCCAGCCAGCTCATCCTCTGTCGGCCCCTTCTCCTCCTGCCCCCAATCCCTCCCAGCATCAGAGTCTTTTCCAATGAGTCAACTCTTTGCATGAGGTGGCCAAAGTACTGGAGTTTCAGCTTTGTCATCAGTCCTTCCATAGAACACCCAGGACTGATCTCCTTTAGAATGGACTGGTTGGATCTCCTTGCAGTCCAAGGGACTCTCAAGAGTCTTCTCCAACACCACAGTTCAAAAGTACCAATTCTTCGGCACTCAGCTTTCTTCACAGTCCAACTCTCACATCCATACATGACTACTGGAAAAACCACAGCCTTGACTAGATGGACCTTTGTTGGCAAAGTAATGTCTCTGCTTTCCAATATGCTATCCAGGTTGCTCATAACTTTTCTTCCAAGGAGTAAGCATCTTTTAATTTCATGGCTACAATCACCATCTGCAGTGATTTTGGAGCCCCCAAAAATAAAGTCTGACACTGTTTCCTCTGTTTCCCCATCTATTTCCCATGAAGTGATGGGACCAGATGCCATGATCTTGTTTTCTGAATGCTGAGCTTTAGGCCAACTTTCTCACTCTCCCCTTTCACTTTCATCAAGAGGCTTTTTAGTTCCTCTTTGCTTTCTGCCATAAGGGTGGTGTCATCTGCATATCTGAGTTTATCAGGGCATAAGTTCAAGAGCTGCAGCTTCCGTGGGAGCCAGAACTGTAATTGAGGAACTGCTGTCAGCTCAACGTGGACAAAACTCAGGTTCCTAATGGACCCGGTCATAGCAGGGCCCCCACGCTTTTCTAACTCCAGGACCTCGAACAGGATGTCAGTTGTAAGTAGCGGAGAAAAATCCCCTTGTGCTTCTGATGGGAGGCAGGGGAAAGGAACCACTTTGATAGACAGCAGAGCATTGTCTCTTCACAGGGTCTACCCTCAGGTGGAACTACTTCACCAGAGCCTAAGTGACCCAGAGGAAGAGGGGCGCCCAGCCCCAGCCCACTCTAGCCATGCTGTCCTGTCTCATCAAAAAGGTTAGAGGGAGGGGATAGGGAGGGAGGTGGGTGGGGGTTCAGGATGGGGGGCACATTCACACCCACGGCTGACTCGTGTCAACGTATGGCAAAAACCACTACAATACTGTAAAGTAATTAGCCTCCAATGAAGATAAATAAATAGTTTTTTTAAAGGTGCAGGCAAAAAGGACGCAGACTCTGTACATTTGCCTCGTCATCTACAGCAGCTGGCGAGAACAACCTTGGTGTGGAGCTGCGGAGGTGGGGGAGATGGTCGTGGCTCCCCCAGTGGGTGGAAAGGAGAGGGGCGTGGGAAAGAGCCTGAATCAGACCCTTCCCAATCCACCTGGAGAAGTTTCTCCTCGCACTTCTCTGAACACACCCCACTTCCATCACTGGGGAGGATGGGGTGGTGCTCCTGTTGGGGACAAGTTGCATCTGGTTAACTTAAGGCTAACTCTCCATTACCCCTTCTGACACCCCTTATCACCACTTTGCTAAAGGCTTATGGATATCAGTTCCTTTTACCCCATACACCCTGTCTGGCTATCAAGAAAAAATGACAAATGTATACTAAAGTAATTAACCTCCAATTAAAATAAATAAATGTATTTTTTTTAAAAAGGAAAAAAAAAAAAAAACACTCCACAATTGGAAGACACAGAGCAAGCATTGGAACAAGACACAGCAGCAATTTTGGAATTATCACCCCATTTAAAACAACTCTGATGAATATGCTAAGGTCTCACATGGACAAAAGGCACGCAAGAATAGATGGGAAAGAAAATAGATGACCAACGTAAAACAAAGAGATGGAAATCCTAAATGGAATAAAAGAAATGCTAGAAATCAAAAAACCCCATAACAGAAATGAAGAATCCCTCTGAGGGGTTTATTCATAGACTGGACACAGCTGGGAGATGCATATTGTGCTATTTAGGGGTGAGTTGTAACATGTCTGTAAGTTACTTTAAAATACTTCAGACAAAACAGATGAAGCAAATATGGGAAAATCTAGACAATGGATGTCCATTGTATTTCTATTTGAAAACCTGACACATTCCTATAAATTTTTAATGAATTAAATCAAATCTGCAGATTTAGTTATATATATTAATTAAATATATGTCCAACACAGGCATACCTTGTTTTATTGCACTTTACAGATACTGTGTTTTTACAAATTGAATTCTGCACTGAGCAAGTCTATGGGCACCATTTCTCCAACAGCATTATGATTAATGTACGTGGCTTTTTAAGACTTATTTCTATTGCATACTTAGTAAACTACAGTAGAGTGTTAACATCACTTTTATATGCTCTGGGGAGCCAAAAAATTCATGTGACTTGCTGTACTGAAGTGGTCTGGAAGCAAGCCCATAATCTCTCTGAGGTATGCCTGCATATAAAAAATGTATTTTAATTAAATGTATGTTATATTGATATTTAATTATATATAAATAAATAAGAATAGTGTTTACCTATATATAGGGTGATATTCTACCAAGTACTAAATGATTGCAAGAAAACTGAAGACTTTAATTAAAATAATTACCATGTTAGTAGAAGTCTAAGCAGGACCTGAATTAATAAACATGCTAATCAGTGGATAGCCCTGCTGTGCACATTCCCTTATTTGGATTTAACTGTGGCATACATGATTTATAGTAGGAGGCTTAATATTTGTATAACACTTTGTTTTTATTCGTTTCAAAAAGTTATTAAAATAATGAAAAGTAAGTAAGTATTCCTTCTATCTTAGGCTGCCATCAGCCCTCCCAAGACGGAAATCATCACCAACAGGACTTTTCCCCAGAAGTTTTCTATGCAGATTTGTTGTCAGATTACACACTGTGCTTTTTCACTTTTGTTTTATTCAGTTTTTAACTTTTTAGTTGAATGTTTCACACTTCAGTTTTTAACTTTCAGTTTTGTTTTTTTCTTAGGGAAAATTTCAAGCACTCAAGTAGCAAAAGAATAGTATCACCATACGGTTCTCTTCACTAAACTCCGTGTTTCTATCATCCATCTACAGAGTCAGTCTTGTCATCCATCCACTCCTTCCTTCCCACAGATTAACAGACTGTTCATCTTCACAACCCACAGATTATTATTAAGCAAATCCCAAACACCGTATCACTTCATCCAGAATATTTCATTATGCATGTCTGTAATTTAAGGGCTCTTTAAATAAAACCTCAACATCATTATCAAACCTAAAAACAATAACTATTTCACATCATCAAAATATCCAGTGTCCAAATTTCCCCAAATGGCTCATAGTTGCACTTTTAAAGTTGATTTAAGGTTTCAAATAAGGTCCACACATTGCATTTGGTTGAAATGTCTCAGTCTCAGCCAATCTAAATGCTGTTTCTAATTAATAATGCCTCATAGAGATCATTCCAATGACCTATTTTTTTTCTTGCCTGCACAGTTTGCCACTGTACAGGTATCCCATAATGTATTTTATCCAGTCCCCAGTGACAGATGGTGAGGTTTCCTTTTTCAGCCTCTTACTGTTAAACCATGCTACAATAAAAATACATGGCTGTGTGTGTGTATGTAAATTTATATTAAGACAAGTTCCTAGGAAAAGGATTATTGGGTTAAATGTCATGGAACTTTGCAGTCTTGACAGAAACTAATAAATTGTCTTCAAAAGAGATTGTCCCAAGTGTCTGTTTCCTCATACCACACCAAAACTGGTACCATAAAATCGTGTGCCAACCTAACAGGTGGGAAATGGTGACTGATTGGTTTTATATTCATTCTCTTAACTAGAAACAAAACTGATTATCCTTGATTTTCTATGAACTGATTAACTCTTTGTGACCTCTCTCTGACAATTTTTCTATTGGATAGTTAGTTGTTCTTACAGATTTGCATGACCAGTTTCTACATAGGGAAATTAGTTCTTTCTGATGTGTATTGCAAATATTTTTTTCTTGTTTTATTGATTGCCTTTAAATTTCTTTGTGGTATTTTCTTTGACAGGATTTTTTTTAAAAATCCACATGTTCTATTTTATCAACTCCATTATGACAAAATTTCTCCTGTGTTTTCTTTATACACAGGGCATTAGAATTTCTAAAGCCTTCTGCATATGTTATCTCATTTGTAACAAAAAACAGTAGCAAGAGTTAGCTAAGTAACTCCACTCACATCTTTCGTCTTTATTATGACCACTTGCCTGGTAATAACTATTAATACACCAGCTTGTGTTTCCCCCTAAATCCATCCCAGATGTGTTCCACAAGAAATGGACACTCTAGACAAACAACTTTTAGAAATACTAGGCACTGTTTATAATAGCCAGGACATGGAAGCAACTTAGATGTCCATCAGCAGATGAATGGATAAGAAAGCTGTGGTACATATACACAATGGAGTATTACTCAGCCATTAAAAAGAATACATTTGAATCAGTTCTAATGAGGTGGATAAAACTGGAACCTATTATACAGAGTGAAGTAAGCCAGAAAGAAAAACACTAATACAGTATACTAATGCATATATATGGAATTTAGAAAGATGGTAATGATAACCCTGTATGTGAGACAGCAAAAGAGACACAGATGTATAGCACAGTCTTTTGGACTCTGTGGGAGAGGGAGAGGGTGGGATGATTTGGGAGAATGGCAATGAAACGTGTATACTATCATATGTGAAACGAATTGCCAGTCCAGGTTCGATGCATGATACAGGATGCTCGGAGCTGGTGCACTGGGATGACCCAGAGAGATGGTACAAGGAGGGAGGTGGGAGGGGGGTTCAGGATGGGGAACACATGTACACCCGTGGCGGATTCATGTTGATGAATGGCAAAACCAATACAACTGTAAAGTAATTAGCCTCCAATTAAAATAAATAAATTTATATTTAAAAAAAGAAATACTGGATAACTTCCTGGATGATCTCTAATTTCGCTTATTACTTTCACTGATGTAACTGAAAATAATGCAAAGAATTGTTGAGTAGTAGTATTCATTTTTTCGGAATATTAATAGAATTTCCAAGAGTGGTTAATTGACTAAGGCTTACAATGGAATTAATTACCTAAAAAGTCTTCCTGAAGCAAAAGCAAAGAACGGTTTTTAATGGGAGAAGCTACAAGTCGAGTTTAGCCCCTTAATGTACAAAACTGGATAATGGAAAAGATAATGTAGTCCCTTTTGCTGAAAAAAAAAAAATGGTGCTAAGAAAAAAATGAAAAGTTAAAAGTTAAATGAGTTGCCCAAGGTCACCCAGGGAGTTAGTGGTGAAGCCAGAATTCATACCTAAATTTCATAGTTTGGACTGCAGCCACTATTCTGTGTTCTCCCAAAAGGATAATTCAGAAATGAGAGAGGATATTAACTTGAGGCAACTACACAATGAAAATAAATTTGGGATGTTAACTGGTCCTCATTTATCTTGAAAGACAATTGTTTCTGCCTCTAATATAAACTACTTTGCCTATACAACCCATGAAGCATTCATTTATGAAAACTTGCTGCTTTTTGCATGTCCTCTTTCTCCTTCCCACAGCTGCCAAAGAGTCACGCCATGCCCTTTAAGCAATAGACAGTTGGTATCCACTTGTCCATTTGTTGAATGGACTCTTTCTGCTACTCAAAATCTCAAAGGAAATTCAGAGGCTGGTTGTCACTTATGACTCTTGATTCTACATGTGCATATATAAGATGTCCACATCAGTAAAACAGTTATTTTTTCACTAGGAAGATATCAAATAATTTGATAAAGCAAAACTTTCCATCATTATATATGAAACTGAGAGCCTAAGTTGAACCAAGGGAATAAAACACAGAATTTTTTAATAAGCAAAGCTAGGGCAATATAGAGAGAGAATTCTGTACTCTCTCCTAAAAGTGTATTTATCTCTGCTCATTGAAATATTATATGAAAACTATAACAACTTTTATTGAACATTCTCCATGTGCTAGGCACTGGATTAAGACATTATTTGGATTATCTCATTTCATCCTCCTAACAACTTTTTGAGTTATATACTTTCAATTTTCCCATTTCACAGATGAGAATACTAAGGCTCAGAAGGCAGGGTGAATCTAGAACTTAGAACTAGGGTTATACAATATTGATTGTCTAACTGCTCTCTGCTGCTGAGTGCTGAAATTGAGGACCCAGCTTTGTCAATATGGCCCCTGCTATCCTCCAGTCTATGATGTGACTCAGAGAAGGTTTAAAGAAGAAATTTTACTTGAACTAAGTCTTAAAAATCAGGGGATAGTTAAAGATTTGAATTAGCAGAGAAAACAAGGAAGGGGTAGCTGAGGGAAAAGAACTAACATGTCGGGAATGATGAACACTAATACTTGACAAGAACATTATGTATTAGCTTCAAAAATGTGACTCGCTGACTCTTTTTTTAGGGATAATGACCACAGACTTTCATTTTCAGCCCTAACAGATCTAATCTGTTACCAGCGTGCCAAGATTCTAAAATCACTTTCTTCCCTGAGATGCAAATTTTAGACATGTTAAGACATGTGGTACTGTGAATGGTTAAAGGTAGAGATAATAAAATGGAAAACTGAGTCCTGTTTGGAGCTTAAGTGAAAATAATGAGAGCCTCCCATAGAGTCTACTCAATACATATGGTCTAAAAGTTGAAATGAAATTAGAATGTTAATGTTCTTCATGATGCAATCAGTCTTATCAATTACAGTGACAGAAGCCTTGAGCACCTTGTGAAGAATTGCCAATAAAAATACTAAAATAAGCTTTGCACAAGATGGGAGTATCATGACATCTGTTTTCAAAATTACTCTGCTGTAATTGTTGAATCTCATTAGAGTTGGTGCAAATTGTATTCTTTCACCTGGGATAAGTGCCTCTGATTTTAAATAGCATCACTTCAGAAATGACGATTGTGAATCCATGTTAATTATGCTGTTGTGCCGTGCTCGCCATGAAGAGAGGATTCTTGCCAGTGATTTTTATCAGTAAGGATGTTTATGGCTGTGGGCAGCAATGAACTTCACATCAAACTGACAACTTAGGCAGGGAGATCACATAATAACACATGCTACAGGAAGTCAAGAAATAGGGTTAGCTTCAGGGATCCAATAGTGACATTAGGGACTTGAATTCTTTCTGTTTCTTCCCTCTGTGGATTTGAAATTTGTAAAAAGAGCTTTAAAAAGAACTAGTTTCTTCTCAAGCCTCTAGGGTTGGCTGCATCCTTAAGCATGTTCCCTCTGTCGTTATGGATGGCTACAGGTAGTGCCTGCACCCCACTCACCCTCACTCATGCCTCTCAAGTGAGGGGAGGCTTCTCCTAGGCCACTTCTAACACTGAGGAGGCTCCTTTCTCAGATGTCCTTGGCTAGTCTCTCCTAGCATCTCGCTTTGGTTCAAAATGGCTTACGCCTGCCCAGCCCTGAACTAAATTACTGTCAAGAGAGATGGAATTTCTGTGATTGCCTTGGAGACTCATTGGCTGGAATGGAATGGATTCTGGAGAATTAAACACGATATACAACATACCATAGTACTTTGTAGCTCAATATTAAACCTCAGTGCGTCAAGGAAGCTCTCTCTGAAAAACTGAAATAATCTCAGGAAGTATGGTTTAGTTTATCAGACAAAGTCAGTCTCCTTTGATGCAATGCAAATCATCAACAATAAAAGTGTGAGTATCTACCCTTCTATCATTTTCTGTAGTTCCAAAGATGGTTGAGACAAAATAGGCCATGCCCTGAGAAGTAACCCCTTAAAATGACACCTAGGTAACTTTTCTGATTCCATTCTCTTTTTCTCTTTTGGTTTGAACTTTGCAAAAAGTAGTATCTTCTTAAAACCACTGCACAGTTCATCAGCTTTCTCTCCACTCATGTCCAGCAACACATTGTTGACCTTTACCCCCATGGTGCACTCTGTTCAGGTATACAACGAGATATGATAACTTTGGAAAGGTTTGGGTTCAAAATAACAACTGCTTATTGGTTTGTTACTGTATAGTTAAGTTGCATTCACAAATGCAGTCCTGATTTGGGCCAAGATTATAAACCTTTAAGGCGCTGCATACAAATGAACATGATCTTATTAAAGTGCAGATTCTGATACAGTAAATAAAGAATCTGCCTGCAGTGTGGGAGACCTGATTTCGATCCCTGGGTTGGGAAGAGCCCCTGGAGAAGGGAACGGCTACCCACTCCAGTATTCTGGCCTAGGGAATTCATGGACTGTATAATCCATGCGGTTGTAAAGAGTCAGACATGACTGAGTGACTTTCACTTTCAAAAAGGATTATAATGCTGGCAAGAACAAGACCTCTGGGGGCATAGTAAATTGGCAGACCCCTAGGAAAAGACTAGGAAAAGCAAAATAAGCAATATTGTATTCCCACAGAAGATGGAGAACCAAAATGGAGGTATTGAATCTTCTCTCTGTTATCCACAGGATTTAGCCCAGCCTACCATTCTTTCCACACAAGCTTCCAAATATTAGACAGCCTCATGTATCCAAGTTGTTTTGACTTATTCCTCTCTTGGATTTCTCAGTTCTGGATCTCATGTTAACTGATACACTGATTCCCAATACTGCAAGTAGAGAACCTACATGCCAGATTCTGCATACAGTTTTCCAGTCGGCCACCCAGCCTCAATTCACTGCAACTGTATGTAACTGCCAAGCTTTGGAGCTTCCATGAAAGCTGATGCCCTTCTGCTCCTCTGTCTTCTCCTCACTAACGTTCTTAATGACATAGCTGACCACAGCCTTAAAGACCCCACAAGAGTAGGTTTGGATGACATAAACAGAAAGCCTACCCCTCTCCAAGATCTTAAGTGTACTATTACACAAAACCTAAAGTCAGCAGAAGGAAGGAAATAATAAAGACCAGGGAGGAAATAAATAGAGATTGAAAAAAAAACAATAGAAAAACATCAATAAAACCAAGAGTTGGTTCTTTGACAGGGAAAACAACATTGACAAACCTCGGGCCAGGCTCAGCAAGAAGAAAAGAGAGAGAACCCAAATAAACAAAATAAGAAATGCCGGCACCTCCCTGGCAGTTCAGTGGTTAAGTCTCCATGCTTTCACTGAAGGGGGCACAGCCAGGTTCAATCCCTAGTCAAGGAACTAAACAAATATCCCACTGCATGATGTGGTCCAAAAAAGAAAAAAAGAGACATTTCAACTGATATCACAGAAATACAAAAGAAAATCATAAAAGAATAAATTTTTAAAAATAGTTAATTTGAACAGATCAATCACTAGAAGTGAAATAGAATCTGTAGTTAAAAAACCCTCTGCAGTCAAAAGTCTAGGACCAGATAGCTTTACAGGGAAATTCTATCAAACATACAAAGAACTTATACCCATCCTTCTAAACTCTTCCAAAAGACTGAAGAATAGGGGATACTCCCAAAGACATTCATGAAGCCACCATCACCCAAAAAAAGAAAACTGCAGGCCAGTATCTTTGATGAATATAGATGCAGACATTCTCAACAAAGTATTAGCAAACCGAATCCAACAACACATAAAAAAGGTCATATACCATGACCAAGTGAGAGTCAACCCAAATTCACAAGGATGGTTCAACATATGCACATCAGTCAATGTCATACATCACATTAACAAAAGAAAAGTCCAAAACGACATGATCATCTCAATAGATGCAGAAAAAGCGTTAAGTGTATCATCTCCACACTCTCTGCAAGACACATGGACACACTTATGATATCTGTAAGACCTAGAGGGATTCTTCTATCTATTGCTTCAATGCCCCTTGATGGAGGGACTACCAGAACTGGGTGAGCAGATTCTTGCTTCCCTCTATCAGGCCAGTGTTAGAGAGAATGATAGATAGTACTATAATCTTAATTTTTTGCACGTGACACACCTATAACCATGCTTCTAGATCAGAGTTTTTGCACTGTGGCATTACTGAGATTTGGGGCTGGATAACTCTTTGCTGCAGGGGCCCGCCCTGTGCACTGTGGGACATTTAGCAGTATCTCTGATCTCTACCCACCAGAGACAGTAACACCCCACCTCTCCAGCTGTGACAACCAAAAATATCTTAGACATTACACATATGCCCTGGGGGAGCAGGATGCAGAAAAATCACCCCTGGCTGAGAGCCACTGATCTAGAGCTTTATTCTCTGACTCACTCTCCTTTGCCTCCTATGATAGTAACAGAAGGTCCTGCCAGATGTAAGGTTGTCAGAGTGGATAGGAAGACCCCTATTACCTGGAAGTTAGAATTATATAGATAAGTTAGACCAGTACATGTAAGCCTTCAAGTCTTAGCAAAATGAGATAATCCGCAAAAAAAAAAAAAAAAAAAGTAAAGGCAACAAAAAGTAAAACAAGTACTGAAGTTTATATTCTAGATCATTTTATATTTGGGAACATGAATGGAGATATTTCTAGCTATGCTTGGGAATAAGATGCTACTTACGCTTACTAGGTTATTTATAGGTGAACGTTGTCTCAGTATGTCATATACAAAAACTGAAGTAAAAGCCTCTTTTCCATTTTAATCTACTCTCATTTATATTAAAAAGAAACCATAATCACTTATGATGCTTACTGGACTAAAATAGCTTCTTTCGGATATCACTATGGACCTGAAAATTAATGGAGAAAATAATTATGATTTGAATAGCCATTTCCATATAATTATAGGATATTTCTACAATCTCCAAAGTTTTTTCATTTAGGAAAGTCCAAATCCTTAGGCTGGTTTATATTATTAAATTGCCTTGAAGATCTGGGACATTTGTAGTTGCAATCCTTTCAGTCAGTTTATTTCCTTCCCCACTAGGGTTGATCTGAAGGACCTAGAGTGAATCTCTCAGACAAATCTTTCTTTTCTTGGTCAAACAGAGTATTTTATTACTGTTAAAGATGTGTTCAGATAAGCCATAGCCAATGTAATTACATGCCCCATTTGTGAACTCTTGGGCCATTCTTACTGATCACAAAGATACAAATGAGCCCTAGGGAGTAGGAGCAGCAGGGCCTCAGGGGAGCAAGAGGACTCACTGTGAGCCCAGACTGCAGAGACACCCGGATGTACCTTCACTGAGAATCAGAGATGCCCTTAGGTTGGGGAGAGCATGAAGAAGCTGGGGAGAGTAGACATGTCTCTAAAGAGCTTTTTGGTTTTCCAATTCACAAAGGGTGAAGGATCCTTTCTGAAATGTTGGCTCCAAGGGTAAAATTTAAACGTGTTCCACTTGTAGAAACTGTAACTCTAGCAAGGCCAATTTATAGCATCTACAGAGCAATAATGTTTAATACTGTTAAATATTAATAATCTCTGATTTTGCCAAGGCCTTCTGCCCAGGTTTCATTGCCTGATGAAACTACCCATTTTTCAAAGTCCAAAGAGATAATTAAAATAGAACATGTCAAATGCTGCAAGAAGGTTACATGCAGAGGGTAGGAAGAAAAGAGATCATGATGCATTAGAGAAGATTAAAATATACATATATATTTCATTATGGCTTATTTTATCATATAATCTGTTATAATTTATATTGTGATTTCGAATACTTTTTTTTTTAAAGAGCTGTTTTAGGTCCACAGAAAAACAGAGCAGAAGGTACAGAGATTTCTCATATATCCCCCACCCCCACACATGCACTGACTCCCCCATTACCAATACCTCTACCTGAGTGGTACATTTGTTACAATTGATGAAACTACAGTGACATATTATTCTCACCCAAATCCATAGTTTACATGAGGGTTCACTCTTGGTGTTGGACATTCTATGGGTTTGGACATGTATAATGACATGTATCCTTTATTATAGCATCATACAGAGTAGTTTCACTGCCCTGAAAATCCTCTGTGCTTTGCCTGTTCATCCCTCCCTATGCCCAGCCCCTGGCAACCACTAATCTTTTCACTGTCTCCATGGATTTGCCTTTTCTAGAATATCTTAGAGTTGGAATCATACAGTGTAGAGTCTTTTCAGACTGGTTTCTCTCACTCAGTAATACCCATTTAAGTTCCTTCCGCATCTTTTCACAGATTGTTAAGTCACTTCTTTTCAGCACTGAAGAATATTCCATTGTCTGGACATACCACAGTTTACTTTCCATTCACCAACTGATGGACATCTTGGGTACTTCCAAATTTGGGCAAATACAAGTAAAACTATTATCAACATCCACATACAGGTTTTTGCATGGACATACGTATTTAACTCCTTTGGGTAAAGACCAAGAATTGCAACTGTTTAATCATATAAGACTATGTTTAGTTTTTTTAAGAAACTTCCAAAATGTCTTCCAAAGTGGCTGTGTCATTTTGCACGTTCACCAGCAATGAGTAAGAGTTCCTGTTACTCCACCTTCTTGTCAGTTTTTGGTTATGTCAGTGTTTTGGATTTTGGCCATTCTGATAGGTTAACAGTGGTATCTCGTTGTTTTCATTCCCATTTCCCATACAACGTGGAATGTGTTTTGGCTGAAATATATTTCAGCACAGAGGGAGCATCAGGGTAGTGGACAGAGGTGGGTCTCGATAAAGGAACACAGGTCAGAACTGAAGGAGTGTAACTACTGTGGAGGAGGTTGGCTTGATCTGGAGACGATGAAGAGTCACTGAAGGGATGAGGGTGAAAAAGGTGATGGGAGAAATATGATCAGATTTATTTCTTACACTAATCACTAGGACTTCATGGAGAGCATGGATTGACCAGTCTAAAGATACAAGTCCAGGTAAGAGATGATGGATGACATGGAAGTGGGGAGGGTTGGAATTAAATAGATGGATTCCAAAGTTCTTCGGAGGAGGAATAGAAATGTACTTAGACTGGTGTTCTCTCTTCCAACAAGCCCTCCCTAATGGCCCCTGACTACAGGACAAGAGTCAGGGTGGACATTCTATGGGTTTGGACACGTGTTATGACATGTATCCTTTATTACAGCATCATACAGAGCAGTTTCACTGCCCTGAAAATGCTCTGTTCCACCATGCTTCCTAGAAGCCCACTTATGTTCCTACTGTGCTTCCTCCCGCATTCATAGCTGGTGAGTGGAATGCAAAGAAAGAGGCACAGAACAGGACTCCATCCCTGGTTTTGAATTCCAGTTCTACTTATCAGTTCTGCCGTCTAAGGCAAATTGCTTAACTTTTCTATTGTATATCTATGAAATGGAGACATTTTAACCTTATCCTGTAAGGTTGTTTTGAGATTCAAATATGATAGTGCTATAAAAGTGAAGACTGGGAAAGACCAAAGGCAAACGGAGAAGGGGACAGCAGAGGATGAGCTGATTAGATAGCACCACCGACTCAATGGACATGAATTTGAGCAAACTTCAGCAGATAGTGAAGGACAGGGGAGCCTGGTGTGATACAGTCACAAACAGTAGGACATGACTTAGCAACTGAATACAATGTAAAAGTGATATAAAAATCCTGAACAATTGTATTTTGCTATTATTGCTTCCAGGTTTATCTCTTACCTTCCTCAAGTCATACATGTACAGAGGTATATTACATGGAAGAGAAAAGCCTGACATAAATATAAATGCTGTGAACTGAGAGTCCAAGGCCTAGCTTTGTACCCAGCTAGATTGCTGATTATGGGCAAGTCATAGTCCCCTTGAGCCTTGATTAATAATAGTCAACATTTCCTAGGGAGAATTAAAGCTAACATTTTCTAAATAGAACAAAATAGTTGTAACTCTTCTGCATGGTTTAACTTATTTAATTCACACAACAACCCTATAAGGTAGGTACTGCTATTATTCTTCCCATTTTATAAATGAAGACACTGAGCCACAGGGAAAGTAAGTATTGTACTCAAGGCTATACATCTAGTAAGTGGTAGAGCTGGGATTTGACCTCATCCAGTCTGTTTTAAGAGCTCACACCCTCACCCACTACAGGGCCCTTCCAGGCGTGAGAATATGATTCCATGCTAGCCCTTTGCAGAGTTATCTGCACTTGGGTGTTCCAGTCTCCTTTAGAGAATGGGTTATTTGTGCTCTCCATTTTTATCTTTGGCTCTATTTGGTGATTTGGCAACATGTATCTCATTAATTTTCTGGACTAATCTTCCCATCAGTATTTCAGAGCTAGACAAACTCTCCTAGGACATGCTGTGACTCATCCCTCCCTATTTCAAACTACCTGATGCTTGGTGACTTCAGCTATTTCTCTAGGGAGCCGAGTTCCTCATTTCATATCCCAGTAATTCTTTAAATTAAAGTCAACTCTAAAATCACCCTCTCCATTTCCTTTATCACTTGTTTGTGGTCACAAGTTTTATTTGGCCCTTCCTACGTGTTCTTAAACACAACCACGTGTGACCCAAGTCAGCAGACCTTCATCCTGATAATCCACAGTATTTCTCAATCCCTGTTCTAATAGCTAAAGGTAAATAGAAAAAGCAAACTTGACTTTGATGAATATTTCATTCAATGAATATTTTTTTCATGCTCTGCCACATGCATAAAATACATTGAATTCTGAGACCTTTCCAAGCTCTTCCAAAACTAGATCTTGAGGGCCTCGCTCACATTCTCATTTTCTTCTAACACTAACACACACAGGCCCCTTCTAAATTCTCACCCTCATCAGAGACCGGTGAATGGTTTTCTAAAATCCAACTAATACCTCTGACATATCACCACAGTGTTCACTCACAGCTTCAGCCATGATGCAAACCACAGGATAACATATCCAAATGTCTTCCTCTTGGCCTGGTGTGGAGCTCTGAACCTATTTATAAATAGTCAATCTTCTAATGGGGCACAATTTTAAAATAACAAACAGTTTAAAAATCTGTCCAATAGTCATTTCAAAAACAGTATTTAGATAGTATCTAACCTCTTAGTTGTCACCCCAGGGTGATGTGGCACCTCAAGGGAACATTTGCAATATCTGGAGACATTTTTATTTGTCACTACTTGTGGAGGTTCCTGTTGGCTATTGGCATCCACTGGGTAGAGGCCAGCAACACTGCTAGACATCCAGCAATGCACAGAACAGACCCCAAAACAAAGAATTTTCTAGCCCCAAATGTCAACAGGGCTGAATTTGGGAAACTTTTAAAACTTCTGTCAACATTTGACATGATTTATAGTTGCACAACTCAACTTCCTAAAAATGTGCTCTCCTAACAATTACGTGACATTTTAGCCTGCACACAACTTTGGTGCCACTAAAGTTCCCCTCATAAGTCCTTCACTCTGGAAATCAAAGCATGGATACCCTGGGGTATAAAGACAAACCAGGGCGCAAACCCTAAGTAACTAGCAAAATCAGCAATCCACAGTCCATTTTTGAATGTCTCTAAAATTCTTAATTTTTTAAAACAAACATGCCAGCTTTAAAGAGCAAGCTACATTTCTTCTTGTCATTTAATTTCCTGTCTTGAGAATTTCCAAGATTCTAAGACTTAGTGTCAATCTGATCTCACTTTTACCTTAATTTTGTTGTCTTATGAAAGGCTATGTGCTATCAGCCCTCTAAAGCTGCTAAATGAGAGAATCGAATGTTCTGACATATGACATAGCCTCAAAGTGCACCTCCAGATGAGATCCAAATCTGAGTAATTAGAGAGAGGGCTGGAAAGGGTTGTCTTTTTAGCTTTCATACAGGGAAAAAAAAAAAACTATTTATTTTATCAATCTCATTTCCACAATGAGTCATCATTTGGAAACAAAATGGCACCCTCTTAGTTACTCATGGCCACAGTCTTCGAAACCCAGCCTAATGGCCCTTCTCTGCCTTGGCGCAGTGCCACTGAGAACTGTTGGCTTACCCCAAAGTCAATCCTCTTGCCTACTCTCTCATTTTCATTTAGAAAACTTAGAATTTTATGAAGAACCCTTCTAACCTCTCTCTGGGATGAGGTCCAGGAGCCACTTTGCCTAAACAAAGTCATTGATTTTAATGGAACAAATGAGAGAGCCAATTTGTATTGTGTGGCACCCTGACAAAGATGGAAAAATGCTAGGACTTATTTGTCCCAAATTCTATCCCAATTATACTAATACCTTAGCAACCAAAGTGATCTTTCAAAAAGTAAATGAGATCATGTCACTCCCGGGCTACACTTCTTTCATAGCTTTCCATTACTGTTAGGCTAAATTCCCAAATCTGCCCCCGTGGGGTTGTTTTCTAGTCCCTGCCTTTCTTGCCAGTCTAAATGCATTCCCTTCACTACTGAATTCTGTGCTCCCTTCCACTGGATCTCTTTAGCACTCTTCCCTCTTCCTGAAAAGCTCCTCTTCCCCAAATTTGCTCACTTACTTTGTTTAGGTAACCTCTTCTCATCTTTTTAGGGCTTCCCTGGTGGCTCAGCTAGTAAAAAAAAAAAAAAAAAATCCACCTGCAATGCAGGAGACCTGGGTTCAATCCCTGGGTTGGAAAGATCCCCTGGAGAAGGAAATGGCACCCCACTCCAGTATTCTGGCCTGGAGAATTCCATGGACTGTACAGTTCGTGAGGTCACAAAGAGTCGGACACGACTGAGCAATCACCACATTCCTTTTCCATGCGTGTACAGGCAACGGTCAGGGGAGTGTCAGTGCTCATCTGATCGGTCAGTTCGCTTCTAGACTTGAATAGTTGTCTCTTTTGGGTTCTTTGTTTACACTTGCTCTCCCCCTGAAGTCTTATCACGCCCTACAACACTAAAGCAAGAGCTCAAGTTTCCTCTTTCCTCCAAAAACCTTGATAGCTCATTCTTTCTTTGAAATTCTACTGAAATTCAATCTAATGGAGTACGTAAATACAGGAGGCTAAGGGCAAGTCCTAAAGCCATCCTGGTCAGGGAACTGAGATTCCACATGGCGTGGAGCAACTAAGCCTGGGAGATGCAACTAAAACATCTGTGAGTCGCAATGAAAGATCCCACATGCCATGCTGCAACTAAGACTGGGGAAGCCAAATAAAGAATATATATGTATATATTTTTTAAAAACGAAAACAAAAGCAGCCCTACTGGAGCCAACCCTACTGTTCTCAACTGACCATAAGCAAAGCTGACAGAAAATGCCCTGACAAGGTCACCCTGTGATCATGGCTGAAACAGGGCCAATCCATAACAGGGCAAAAATGATGAAGTACTCTTCTCTTAGGATCAACCCAAGTACCTGCTGCTGCTTTACCAATAACCACTTAAGCCTGGCTTTAACCTTCCTGCCTCCTAGACAGATACTATTAAAGTACCCAACTCTGGTGGCTCAGATGGTAAAGCGTCTGCCTGCAATGTGGGAGACCCAGGTTCTATCCCTGGGTCAGGAAGATCCCCCTGGAGAACGAAATGGCAACCCATTCCAGTACTCTTGCCTGGAGAATCCCATGGATGGAGAGGCCTGGTAGGCTACAGTCCATGGGGTCTCAAAGAGTCAGACACGACTGAGCGACTTCACTTTCACTTTCACCAGATCGTTCCAGCTCAGTGATAACAAGCAAGTTAGAAGAGGCCCTGGTTTCTTAAATCCTCCTTAGAATATTTAGCTCAAACCAAAGACCTCCAAGGCAGCAGTCCCCAACCTTTTTGGCACCAGGACCGATTTCACAGAAGACGATTTTCCCACAGATTGTGGGGTGGGGGCATTGTTTCAGGATTTCAAGTGCGTTATATTTATTGCACACTTAAATTCTCATCTAATGCTGCCATTAATCTGACAGGAGGTACGGGTCTGCAGCCTGGAGACCTCTCCTCTAAGGAGACCATACCAGATTCCTCTTACTGAGATGTCCATGGTCCTCTGACAGATGGTATTTCTTGTGGCAACAATCTCAATAAAACTGACTTTGGTCGAGTGCAGGGATATCCTTGGTGTGTTTGTTCAATGGTTTCATCTCAATCCTTTTGGTAACTCACGGCTGTTCAAAGGGGTAAGTACTCTGACATCGGTTTGAAACACACTGAATTTCAAGTACAACTAAGTAGTATTCAGTTCAGTTGCTCAATCATGCTCAACCGACTCTTGGCAATCCCATGGAGTGCAGCACACCAGGCTTCCCTGTCCATCACCAACTCTCGGAACTTACTCAAACTCATGTCCATCGAGTCAGTGATGCCATCCAACCATCTCGTCCTCTGTCATCCCCTTCTCCTCCCGCCTTCAATCTTTCCCAGCATCAGGGTCTTTTCAAATGAGTCAGTTCTTCACATCAGGCAGCCAAAGTATTGGAGCTTCAGCTTCAGCATCAGTCCTTCCAATGAATATTCAGGACTGATTTCCTTTAGGATAGACTGGTTGGATCTCCTTGCAGTCCAAGGGACTCTCAAGAGTCTTCTCCAACGCCACAGTTCAAAAGCATCAATTCTTCGGCACTCAGCCTTCTTTATAGTCCAACTCTCACATTCATACATGACCACTGGAAAAACCATAGCCTTGACTAGACTTACCTTTGTTGGCAAAGTAATGTCTCCGCTTTTTAATATGATATCTAGGTTGATCATAGCTGTTCTTCCAAGGAGCAAGTGTCTTTTAATTTCATGGCTGCAATCACCATCTGCAGTGATTTTGGAGCCCAAGAAAAAAATAAACATCTCTCATTGTTTCCCCATCTATTTGCCATGAAGTGATGGGACTAGACGTCATGATCTTGCTTTCTGAATGTTGAGCTTTAAGCCAACTTTTTCGCTCTCCTCGTTCACTTTCATCAAGAGGCGCTTTAGTTCTTCACTTTCTGCCATAAGGGTGGTGTCATCTGCATATCTGAGATTATTGATATTTCTCCCAGCAATCTTGATTCCAGCTTGTGCTTCATCCAGCCTGGCATTTCTCATGATGTACTCTGCATAGAAGTTAAATAAGCAGGGTGACAGTATACAGCCTTGACATACTCCTTTCCTGATTTGGAACCAGTCTATTGTTCTAAGTCCAGTTCTAACTGTTGCTTCTTGACCTGCATACAAATTTCTCAGAAGGCAGGTCAGGTGGTCTGAGATTCCCATATCTTTCAGAATTTTCCACAATTTCTTGTGCTCCACACAGTCAAAGGCTTTGGCATAGGCAATAAAGGAGTAGTAGATATTTTTCTGGAACTCTCTTGCTTTTTCGATGATCCAACGGATGTTGGCAATTTGATCTCTGGTTCCTCTGCCTTTCCTAAAACTAGCTTGAACATCTGGAAGTTCTTGGTTCATGTACTGTTGAAGACTCGCTTGGAGAATTTTGAGCATTACTTTGCTAGCGTGTGAGATGAGTGCAATTGTGCGGTAGTTTGAATATTCATTGGCATTGTCTTTCTCTTGGAGTGGAATGAAAACTGACCTTTTCCAGTCCTGTGGCCACTGCTGAGTTTTCCAAATTTGCTGGCATATTGAGTGCAGCACTTTTACAGCATCATCTTTCAGGATTTCAAATAGCTCTACTGGAATTCCATCACCTCCACTAGCTTTGTTCATAGTGATGCTTTCTAAGGCCCACTTGACTTCACATTCCAGGATGTCTGGCTCTAGATGAGTGATCACACCATCGTGATTATCTGGGTCATTAAGATCTTTTTTGTACAGTTCTTCTGTGTATTCTTGCCACCTCTTCTTAAAATCTTCTTCTGTTAGGTCCATACCATTTCTGTCCTTTATCGAGCCCATCTTTGCATGAAATGTTCCCTTGGTAGATCTAATTTTCTTGAAGAGATCTCTAGTCTTTCCCATTCTATTGTTTTCCTCTATTTCTTTACATTGATCACTGAGGAAGGCTTTCTTATCTCTCCTTGCTATTGTTTGGAACTCTGCATTCAAATGGGTATATCTTTCCTTTTCTTCTCTCCTTTGCCTTTTGCTTCTCTTCTTTTCTCAGCTATTTGTAAGACCTCCTCAGACAACCAGTAATGCTGAAAAAGCTGAAGTTGAATGGTTCTATAAAGACATACGAGACCTTCTAGAACTAACACCCAAAAAAGATGTCCTTTTCATTATAGGGGACTGGAATGCAAAAGTAGAAGTCAAGAAACACCTGGAGTAACAGGCAAATTTGGCCTTGGAGTACAAAATGAAGCAGGGTAAAGGCTAACAGAGTTTTGCCAAGAGAATGCACTGGTCATAGCAAACACCCTCTTCCAACAACACAAGAGACGACTACACATGGACATCACCAGATGGTCAATACCGAAATCAGATTTTTGTATTCTTTGCAGCCAAAGATGGAGAAGCTCTATACAGTCAGCAAAAACAAGACCAGGAGCTGACGGTGGCTCAGATCATAACCTCTTATTGCAAAATTCAGACTTAAAGTGAAGAAAGTAGGGAAAACCACCAGACCATTCAGGTATGACCTAAATCAAATCCCTTATGATTATACAGTGGAAGTGACAAATAGATTCAAGGGATTAGATCTGATAAACAGAGTGCCTGAAGTAGTATTAAGGAGACTTAAATGGTATCACTGACTGAGTTTAGGATTTAGTCAGGCTGGGCAGTGTGCTGGGTTCTAGACAGATGCAGGAAGCAATCATTGATAAAACTCGATGTTTCTTTTCTACCACTTCTCAATAGGATAGTCAGTAATGTATTCAGAGCAACTCAATTCATTCTCCCATTCATGCCAAGACTCCAACAAGAGAGAGGAAGGTTTTGTAGGTTAAAATGGCTCCCACCACCCACACTAGCTCCTTATCAGACTCAAACCTGCACATACTAAGCAAAACCAGTTCTTAGGAGGACCCAGAGATTCATTGTTTAGAGTTGGTGTGGCCTGAATTCCTGCCTCATTTACCTTCACATTTTTTCCAGTGTTTTGTACTCTCTTCTATGACAATGCTTTCATTTGCAGTCACTGAAGAGTGGAAATGAGAAGTAAATTCTCACTTCTACCAATTTTCCAGATGCCATCAAAATCATACACTATAATATTACTAGAAGACATGTGTAAACCACTGTAGAAATATCATTAACAATAGTAGTACCAGTAATTGGTATATTTTCTTGAAATAAATGACTATTTGGAAAAAATAGATATTTATTCAGTATCAGCCTGAATACTTTACCCAATAACAAATGTTAAATCCTACTGAAATATTTCCCCAGGTATTCAGCCAAAATAGCTGTAAAAAGCAACAACCTACTTTTTCAGTATATTCTAAGTTATCTGGTTCTATAAATGAAGAATGTTTTTTACTCAAATGAGGGAGGGTGTAGGTGAGTAGCTTTTCAATACTGATTAAGCTTTGATGAGCATTACCATAGAGGTCTGAGCTCCAGTTTTCTCATTTGATTTTTTTCTTCATCCTTTCATCATTACAAATAATATTATACAAATGTGGTAGACATTGGGCTGCATGTATGCTAATTTTCCTCTCTCCAGGCACATCTCTATTTCCCCACCACCTTGGACTCAGGGTGGCCATGGGACCCTCTTTGGCCAATGAAATTAAAAAAGGGATATGTGTTCATTCCTTTCAGGAGAAAGGCTTTATATTGCTACCATGAGAACATCCATCTCCCTTTCCTCTTGCCGTGGTGACCACTGAAGCTTCAGGTACAGGCTTCATCAGTCTGGGTCCCAGGATGACAAGACATTGAGCATAGCCCATCAGTCAACCCATGATGAACATAAGCATTTGTTTAGCCATAGTTTCTTTCTTTTATTCTTTCTCTTTTTTTTAGGGCAGTTCATCATCACAGCGTGACCTAAACCATAATAGAGGCAGGCATTGTTATTATTAAAAATTAAGCTTTTTCCAAACAACACAAAAGTATTTAGAGCTGCATTGTCCAACACAGTAATCACCAGTCATATGTGGCTATTTAAATTAAAATTAAGCAAAATGTAAAGATTCACACTGGCCATATTTCAAGTGCCCAACAGCTAGTGGCTGCTGAAAAGGACAGCACAGACACAGCACAGTTCCCTCATCACAGGAAGTTATACCGGACAATGCTGAAGAGTTAACCAGCAAAATACATGCACCCCAATGTTCAAAACAGCACTACTTATAATAGGCAAGACATGGAGGACACCGAAATGTCCACTGACAGATGAATGGATAAAGAAGATGTGTGCATAAGTACAATGGAATACTACTCATCCATTGAAAAAAAGAATGAAATATTGCCATTTGTCACAATACGGATGGACCTAGAGAATATCATACTAAGTGATGTCGAACAAAGACAGATATCATATGATATCACTAATATGTGGAACCTAAAAAGTAATATAAATCAATCTAGTTACAAAACAAAAATAGAATTACAGACATAGAAAACAAACTTACGATTACCAAAGGGGAAAGAGGGGGACAAGGATAAATTAGGAGCATGGGATTAACAGATACACACTGCTGTGTATAGACTAGATAAACAACAAAGATTTACTTGTAACACGGGGAATGATAGTCAATATCTTATAATAACCTATTATGGAAAATAATCTGAAAATATATATATATATATATATATATATATATATATATATATATAACTGAATCACTTTGCTGTACACCTGAAACTAACACAATATTTTAAGTCAACTATCCTTCAATTAAAAAAACAAAAAAAGGAGTTAACCAGCAAAATAACCAAATCATTGCCTTCTCCCTAAAGGTCATCACTCCTGACAATGTTATATATCATCATTCCAGTCCTTCTATCTTGTAGTAGTTTTTCTATGGCTTTAATTATAAATATAAACACATGTATATATACACATATTGCCTGGTGATGTGCCTTTTTAATTCAGCTAACAAAATGATCTGGAGGTCATTCCATGTAAGTAAATATACTCTTAACTCATTTCATGGCTGAAAAATACTGCTTTAAGGAATTTTCATAATTTATTTAACTATTTTTCTCTTGCTGGACATTTAAGTGGCTTCTACAAGTAACCACTCTTTAGCATTTTGCTATGGATCCTTCTGGTTCTTTGTCTAGATAATTTTTTCTAATTTGACATGACACGACATGTATTATGCTCTTTTTTTCTCTTTTTCCATTTAAATAACAACAAAGTTGGAAATTATTTTATGTCATTTAAATTCTCCTAAGTCTTTTCTAATACTTTCATAATTTTGGTTTTACATTTAGATCTTGACTCCAACTACAATTTATTAAATAATTTTAATAAAGACACAAAATACAATGCTGTGAATTAATTACAAATTAACATGCACCAGATTCTAAATTCCTTTTTCCCTTCTATTAGTTCACTTTTCTTAGTTTTTAAGTACTATAGGTTTTATTTGAAGTCCTATGGCCTCATAGAGTATAAAATATTTCATTTCTGATGTGGCAAGTTTTCCTCATTTTTTCTTTATTAGACTCTCTTGGTTCTTTTTAATATATTTTTACTTTTATCTGAATTTTAGAGTTGGATTGTTAACTTCCTTCCAAAATTCCATGTTAGAATTTTGAGTTGAAGAGCCCTGACTTTATAAATGAATCTGACAAAACCTTATATTTTTACAACACTGAGTTTTATCATCCAGAAACATGATGTAACTGCATTTTTCAGATATTATTTAGTATCTTTCAGTAATGATTTATTTTCTTCAAGAAAGTCATGCAAATTGAAAAGAAATCTTACAAACTGTATTAGGTTTACTCATTTTTTTAACGTGTATGTTATTGCTGATATTGTAAATGTAATCTTTTAAAAATTCATTTTAAATAGGTTACTAATATAAAAAGACTATTAATGCTTCTATTTTTATATCTCCTTAATTATATGAATATCATTAACAGTTTTGACCACTATTAAGAGAAACCTTTTGGATTTTAAAACCAGACAATCAGTATTATCTTCAGGAAAAGACACTTTCTCTCTTCTCTCCATATTTATGCCTCTAATGTCTTTTCCCTGTCATCCTGTTTTTGAAGCACAGCAGTGAAAATGAGCATTTTATATTCCTCCTGGATTTAATAAAAATGCTTCTTATATTTCTCTAGTAAGCACAGGAGAAATCAGTGTTAAATTTAATCAAGTGATTGTTTTCAGCATGCATGAGATGATTACTAAGTTTGACTCCTTTAATCTGTTGCTGTCATAAATAGCATATAAATATCAAAATTCTAAACAATTCTTGCATTCCTTGAATAAACCCTGCATGATCGTTATGTAATACTGGTTGAATAGACTGCTGGATTTCAAACACTAAATTTACTTAGGACTTCTGCATAGGGGCTCCAAGGTGAGATTGGCACATGCATGCATGCGTGTGATAGTTTTCTGATTTTTCTATCAATATACTAGCCTCAAAAATATGAATTTAGAAGCCTTTCATATTGTTATACAATCTGCATGTAAGCTACCTGAGCTTGACAGCTTTCTCTAGGAAATATATTTATAACTGTATTTTTTCTTCAAGCATTTTTTGGCTATACTCCACATTTTGTTTTCTATTCAGCTCTCACTGACCTTGATTGACCTTATCATTTTCTCTGTTTTCCTCTCCATTCCAAGAGTAATTTGGGTTACTTCTGGCTTTTGTCACTAATTTCTAATTTTACTACACTGTGATCTGAAAAATATGGCCTGTGTTTTCTGCTTTGGAGAATTTGTTACCATACATGTATGGAATAATATTATCTTCAGTCTATTGCTATTAAAAACTGTATCTGGGACTTCCTTGGTGGTCCAGTGGTTGGGAGTCTGCCTGCCAATTCAGGGGACACAGGTTCAATCCCTGGTTCAGGAAGATTCCACATGCTGCAGAGTAACTTAGCCCATGTACGACAACTACTGAGCCTGCAAGCTGCAACTACTAAAGCCCGCATGACCTAGAGCCCGCGCTCTGCAATGAGAGGCCACCACAATGAGAAGCCTGCTTGCCACAACTAGAGAAAGCCTACACACAGCAACAAAGATCCAGTGCATTCAAAACTAAATAATTTTTTAAAATATCTAAATAGTGATATGTAAAACAAAAAACAAAAATATCAAGCTAAGCTTCATAAGCTTGCACTCATCTCACACGCTAGTAAAGTAATGCTCAAAATTCTGCAAGCCAGGCTTCAACAATACATGAACTGTGAACTTCCAGATGTTCAAGATGGTTTTAGAAAAAGCAGGGGAACCAGGGATCAAATTGCCAACATCCGCTGGATCACTGAAAAATCAAGAGGGTTCCAGAAAAACATCTATTTTTTAAAAAAACATCTATTTTTTTAAAAAAACATCTATTTCTGCTTTATTGACTATGCCAATGCCTTTGACTACGTGGATTACAACAAACTATGGAAAATTCTGAAAGAGATGGAAACACCAGACCACCTGGCCTGCCTCTTGAGAAATCTGTATGCAGGTCAGGAAGCAACAGTTAGAACTGGACATGGAACAGACTGGTTCCAGATAGGAAAAAGGAGTATGTCAAGGCTGTATACTGTCACCCTGCTTATTTAACTTATATGCAGAGTACATTATGAGAAACGGTGGGCTGGATGAAGCACGAAGCACAAGCTGGAATCAAGATTGCCAGGAGAAATATCAGTAACCTCAGATATGGCAGAAAGTGAAGAACAACTAATAAGCCTCTTGATGAAAGTGAAAGAGGAGAGTGAAAAAGTTGGCTTAAAGCTCAACATTCAGAAAACTAGGATCATGGCATCCAGTCCCATCACTTCATGACAAATAGATGGGGAAACAGCAAGAGACTTTATTTTGGGGGCTCCAAAACCACTGCAGATGGTGACTGCAGCCATGAAATTAAAAGACGCTTGCTGGGAAAACTGGTCAACCATTTGTAAAAGAATGAAACTAGAACACTTTCTAACACCATACACAAAAATAAACTCAAAATGGATTAAAGACCTAAATGTAAGATCAGAAACTATAAAACTCCTAGAGGAGAACAGAGGCAAAACACTCTCTGACATAAATCACAGCAGGATCCTCTATGACCCACCTCCCAGAATACTGGAAATAAAAGCAAAAATAAACAAATGGGATCTAATTAAAATTAAAAGCTTCTGCACAACAAAGAAAACTATAAGCAAGGTGAAAAGACAGCCTTCTGAATGGGAGAAAATAATAGCAAATGAAGCAACTGACAAACAACTAATCTCAAAAATATACAAGCAACTTATGCAGCTCAATTCCAGAAAAATAAAT
Organism: Budorcas taxicolor; assembly: GCF_023091745.1. NCBI lineage: Eukaryota > Metazoa > Chordata > Mammalia > Artiodactyla > Bovidae > Budorcas > Budorcas taxicolor. Next base: position 129,532,347 of record NC_068935.1, on the reverse strand, counting down.
GACCCAATCAAACAATGGGCCAAAGAACTAAATAGACATTTCTCCAAAGAAGACATACAGATGGCTAACAAACACATGAAAAGATGACCAACATTACTCATTATCAGAGAAATGCAAATCAAGACCACAATGAGGTACCATTTCACACCAGTCAGAATGGCTGTGATCCAAAAGTCTACAAGCAATAAATGCTGGAGAGGGTGTGGAGAAAAGGGAACCCTCTTACACTGTTGGAGGGAATGCAAACTAGTACAGCCACTATGGAGAACAGTGTGGCGATTCCTTCAAAAACTGGAAACAGAACTGCCATATAACCCAGCAATCCCACTGCTGGGCATACACACCGAGGAAACCAGAATTGAAAGAGACACATGTACCCCAGTGTTCATCGCAGCACTGTTTATAATAGCCAGGACATGGAAGCAACCTAGATGTCCATCAGCAGATGAATGGATAAGAAAGCTGTGGTACATATACACAATGGAGTATTACTCAGCCATTAAAAAGAATACATTTGCATCAGTTCTAATGAGGTGGATGAAACTGGAGCCTATTATATAGAGTGAAGTAAGCCAGAAAGAAAAACAGCAGTACAGTATATTAACACATATATATGGAATTTAGAAAGATGGTAATGATAACCCTGTATGCGAGACAGCAAAAGAGACACAGATGTATAGAATGGACTTTCGGACTCTGTGGGAGAGGGAGAGGGTGGGATGATTTGGGAGAATGGCATTGAAACATGTATACTATCATGTAAGAAACGAATCACCAGTCTATGTTTGATACAGGATGCTTGGGGCTGGTGCACGGGGAAGATCCAGAGAGATGATATGAGGTGTGAGGGGGATTCAGGATTGGGAACTCATGTACACCAGTGGTGGATTCATGTCAATGTATGGCAAAACCAATACAGTATTGTAAAGCAAAATAAAGTAAAAATAAAATGTTTTTAATAAATAAAAATAAAAACATATTACATATCAAAAAAAAAAAATGGGCCAAAGAACTAAATAGACATTTCTCCAAAGAAGACATACAGATGGCTAATAAACACATAAAAAGATGCTCAACATCACTCATTATCAGAGAAATGCAAATCAAGACCACAATGAGGTACCATTTCACACCAGTCAGAATGGCTGTGATCCAAAAGTCTACAAGCAATAAATGCTGGAGAGGGTGTGGAGAAAAGGGAACCCTCTTACACTGTTGGTGGGAATGCAAACTAGTACAGTCACTATGGAGAACAGTGTGGAGATTCCTTAAAAAACTGGAAATAGAACTGCCTTATGACCCAGCAATCCCACTGCTGGGCATACACACCAAGGAAACCGGAATTGAAAGAGACATGTGTACCCCAATGTTCATCACAGCACTGTTTATAATAGCCAAGACATTATAGAAGCAACCTAGATGTCCATCAGCAGATGAATGGATAAGAAAGCTGTGGTACATACACACAATGGAGTATTACTCAGCCATTAAAAAGAATACATTTGCATCAGTTCTAATGAGGTGGATAAAACTGGAGCCTATTATATAGAGTGAAGTAAGCCAGAAAGAAAAACAGTAGTACAGTATATTAACACATATATATGGAATTTAGAAAGATATTAACGATAACCCTGTATGAGAGACAGCAAAAGAGACACAGATGTATAGAACAGAATTTTGGACTCTGTGGGAGAGGGAAAGGGTGGGATGATTTGGGAGAATGGCATTGAAACATGTATACTATCATGTAAGAAACGAATCGCCAGTCTAGGTTCGATGAAGGATACAGGATATTTGGGGCTGGTGCACTGGGATGACCCAGAGGGATGGTATGAGGAGGGAGGCGGGAGGGGGGTTCAGGATTGGGAACTCATGTATACCCGTGGCAGATTCATGTTGATGTATGGCAAAACCAATACAGTATTATAAAGTAAAATTTAAAAAAAAACAACAGAGACATTACTTTGTCAACAAAGTTAAGTCTAGTCAAGGTTACAGTTTTTCCAGTGGTCATGTATGAATGTGAGAGTTGGACTATAAAGAAAGCTGAGTGCCAAAGAATTGATGCTTTTGAACTGCGGTGTTGGAGAAGACTCTTGAGAGTCCCTTGGACTGCAAGGAGATCCCACCAGTCCATCCTAAAGGAGATCAGCCCTGGATGTTCATTGGAAGGACTGATGTTGAAGCTAAAACTCCAATACTGTGGCCACCTGATGTGAAGAGCTGACTCATTTGAAAAGACCCTGATGCTGGGCAAGATTGAAGGCGGGAGAAGAAGGGGACGACAAAGGATGAGATGGTTGGATGGCATCACCAACGCAATGGACATGAGCTTGAGTGAACTCCAAGAGCTGGTGATGGACAGGGAGGCCTGGTGTCCTGCAGTCCATGGGGCTGCAAAGAGCTGGACACGACTGGGCGACTGAACTGAACTGAAGCTTCATAAATGTGCAATTAAAAGCTCTATACACCAATGCTTTTGTGTTTTTGATATCAGTTTCTGAGAAGTTGTATGAAATTCTACCAATATGTTTGGAAATTTGTCTATTCTCCTTTACATCAAAATTCTGTTGTTCTTAGCTGTTATATCTTCTTAAAGAAATATATCTATTGTCAATATGAACTCTTTTTCTCTTTTATTACTTTTGACTTTCACTTTTTTTCCATATTACTATTTCTGCCCTTTCTTTTCAGCATTTCATGATGTATCTTTTCTATCGTTTACTTTTTCATTTTTTAATGTTATTTCATTTTAAGGTTATTTCTTGTAAAACAGAATAAAGCTGAATTTTTTTATTTAGGCATCAGTTTTTCCTTTTTTTGAAAGTTGTATTAACTTATCATATTTGATGTTATTAACATTCTTGAACTTATTCATGCCTTGTTTCATTTTTCCTGTTTATCGTGACTTCTCATTTCTTCTTTTTACTTCCTGCCTACTGTGTTGATTGTCTTTTGTTCCACTTAATTCGCCTCTAGGAAACTGGAACTAGTCATCATTTTTCTATTTTACTACTTGATAATCTTACATTCTTAACCAAAGTTTATTTTATTTTATTTTATTCTTTTTTTTTTTACTTTTAAAATCTTTAATTCTTACATGTGTTGCCAAACATGAACCCCCCGCCCACCTCCCTCCCCATAACATCTCTGTGGGTCATCCCCAAAGTTTATTTTAAATGATAGTATTTTAGTGGTATTGAAAGGCCATCAGTATCTAAATCCTCCTCCTGAACAAGGCAGAAACCTCACTTCCTTCTCCCTTTAATCTCCTTTTTAATATCTAGAATTTTAGAGAATGGATTATATGGTTAGTATTATTATTATCATTTTAGTTTTGCATCTATTATTTGTGCAGCTATCAATAGTTTTTTCTGGTTTTCTGCTTACCACTGTTCCTCTCATGTTCTCTCTCCATTTACATTTTCATCCTGTTGGCATTCATCTTCAAGTAACGCTTTCAACGTGCCTCTGAATATCCAAAAATCTCTAACTATCCGAAAAGTATCTCTGAATATCCAAAAGGTCTTTACTCTTCTTTACACTTGAATGGCAGTCTGCCAGAATATAGGACTCAAAACTCAAAATCATTTCCCTCAAGTTTTAAAAAGTATGTGGCAAGAGGGGAGGGAAGAAGAAAACTAGTGTTTATCTAATGTGGGCCATGTTGCCAGCTACTTCACAATGCTTGTTAATTTACCATCATCATAATCTTAAAACAGTAGTTGGCCATTCCACATAAGTGGAAACTGAAGTTCAGAAAGGTGTTCTCCTACCAGAGTTACATAGCAAGTAAGTGCCAGGGATGCTTTTAGTCCGGTGTCATTGGACACAAAGCCCAGAATCTAGACTACTGCCTTCCCATAAAAATAAAATGCATATGTAATTTCAGATTTTTTAGTAATCTAATTTTAAAATGTAAAAAAGGCAGAATTCATTTTAAAAACACAGTTTAGTGTAATAGATCCAAAATATCATGTTGGCTGGTAATCAGTGTTAAAAAATGATCAAGGAGCTCTCTGGCTCTCTTTCTTCCTACTAAGTCTTCAAAATCTGGTGTGTCTTTTAGCCTGACAGCAAATCTTAGTTTGAACTAGCCACATTTCACACATCCCCTGGCAAGCCGGGGCTAGTAGCCACCATATCATAAAGCCCAGGTCTATGTCATGCTGCTTTTGAAAGCAATTACTTTTCAACACTGATAGAAAGGGTCCTACATGGGTGATTTTTTTCCATCCCATTTTGACATGAGGAAGTCAGAGTCTCATGAAAATCATCTTATGGCGTTTTTTTTTTTTTCCTACTAATTCCCCCTTGGTCCTCATGCTCATTATGTAGCACAGCCTCTCCGCCTGGTCTAAGGAGCCAGAAGTCAGAAGTGCCTTCTTAAAGCCAACTGTTAATCCATTCAAAAGACAGATTAAACAGTTCCCCATTTGACACCAGCTGTGTGTGTATTTCTACACACGGCTGACTTCCTTTTTCAGGCAAGTACCTGGCCCCAGTTCAGACAAGGCTTTTTATCACCCTTGGGACAGCACTGGGGCTGAGGCAAACACGTGATAACTTTCCTTTAGCCAACCCCCAAGAGTGATATGAGAAGGAAATAACACACACAGCGATTTATTTTAAATCTCTGAAGCGTCCACCATTTCACGTCCATCTGCCAGCATTTCCACTGAAATTAATCTCCCAGGCCCCTCACACAAGCTCCCTGGAGCCTCCTAATTCCAGAGTACCAACAACTTAGAAATGGGAGTTTTAAATAATAAAGTATACCCTCCCTCAATGGTGCATATAACAGGCTGACAGGCTGGGACAGTGGAGACTGGATCTCAGCCTCTGGGAGCTCCAAATCGCAGCCTAACTGATGGATCAGCCAGCACAAGAGAGTTGGGAGCAACCCCTGGGATCAACAGATCACAGTTCTGTCTTCCTTGAAAGCCGGGTGATTGTGGGCAAGTCCCCCAGAGTCCCCACCCCTCATTTCCTCCATCTCATTCTGAAAACCAGAATGCCTACTCCATGGGGCTGTTGTGAAGATTAAAGGATGTGATATGCATAAAGGCTCATTACATCTCTCTCGATCAAAGTTAGCTGAAAAGAGTTTTTAAAGCACTTACATTTTTTTTCACCTTTAGTGAGGTGTAACTGACAGATGAAATTATATATACTTAAAGTGTACAATGTGATGATTTGACATCCATATACTTGGTGAAAGGATTACCACAATCAAGTTAATTAACATATCCGTCACCTCACATCACTATCATGTATGTGTGTGGAGGGGAGAAAGCTTAAGGTCTACTCTCCTAGCAAATTTCAAGTATATGATACTGTGTCATTAACCAGAGTCACCACACTGTACATTAAAGCCCCAGACTTAGCCATCTTGGAACTGAAGCCTGTTCCCTTTGCATCTCTCCATCTTGCCTCACCCTCTAGTCCCTGGTAGTCACGCCTCTACTCTCTATTTCTATGACTTTGGCTTTTTTTCTTTAGATTCCACATATAAGAGGTCAAACAGTATTTGTCTTTTCCTGTCTGGCTAATTTCACTTAGCATGATGTAATTTTTTAAGAAATAGATTGATGCTAAAACAATGATCCTCAGGCTTATGTTCAAAAGCTGGCTCTGCTGCTTAGTGGGTTGGAGACCTTGGACATGTTTCTTCTTCTCTAAGACTCAGTCTCCTGGACTCTAACCTGACAGTTAAGGTCTTGGTCTCAATAAGGCTGTTATCAGAATCAAATAAGGCAACATATGCAAAGTACTTTGCATGATAAAAGCCACGCACTGAGTGGTCCATAAATCGAAGCTCTTATTATCACGAATGGATGGGACATTATAATGATACTATTTCCTACCTAATGTTTTAAGAAGCAAAGATTAATTCTAATTGGTGTTCCTGGAGGAATCTGACTTAACACACCAGTATACCTCAAACTCTTAAAAGTACAATATTAATCATCAACTGGCGACCTTTGGCAATAAAGGCATTTCATTTCTTTCGAAAGGAACTTAACTATGACACTAGTAGAAGACACATGAGACCTTTAAGACAGCCTGATTGGAAAGAGGTATCTAGGGCAATGATCCCTGCGTAGCCAGAGCAGCAGACAAGCAGCCTGCTGGGGTGGCCAGTGCCCCGGCACACCCCGCCCACCTTTCTCCACCTTCACACTCCGCCACTTGTCTCTATCACTTCTAGTCTCTGAGTGGCATCTGCTCCCATCACTCAAGATACATTTCATCCTGACCCCTTAGCTCCTGATGATAGCTCAACCCCTTGGCTCTGACCCTGGTTGGCCATTCGCACCAGACGAGCCCTGGGTGGGTTTCCCTTCAGCCTCCTTATGGACAAAATGACACTGATTTCAGCAAATCACAGGCAGGCTCCTTATTACCTGGGTGGCAGGAAAGCAAGATGAAGAAGCTGCAGGACCCGAGAGATCTCATCTTTCTGGCTTAAATTAAATTTGTGCAGCAAATGAACAGAAGCTGGCGTGTGGCGACCGATTTCAATCTATCTGTCTACAAAGTGTTTTTCTGTTGCCCCCAGAATCTTCAGAAAAGTCAATGATGCCATTAGCCAGGAAAATGCCTCTAGCAGAGGAGCAGCTTGTTAGGGGATGATGACAGCAGGATGTACATAAAACGCCTGATAAAAAGCAGGCTCCTCAAAACAGAGGGCTTCCCCGGGGAAATCAGGGCTGGCAAGCTCAGGAGCACACCCCATCTGCCTCCACTCCACCGGCAGCCGCAGCCACCTGTGACCAGACGTCCCACCTTCTAATGTGCCTCAGGGCGAGGCTCTGCCCAGCTGGGTACCTCCCTTTCATGTCTCCTCGCTGTAATCTCACTTTCGCTCTCTCTTCTCCCACTCCTTGTCCATTTAATTATTCATTTGACAAACATCTCCTTCGCCTGGAGAGAGCTTGTTCTCCCTACTTCTCAGAAGAGCCTTCTTGGTGTGCCTGCATCAAAATCATGGGAACTAATAATCAAAGTGCACATTCCCAGGCCTCTCCCCAGCTCACAGGCAGGGCTCATGGACTTGAATTTGTGACCAGACCTCCAGGTAGCACTGCTTGCTACACAGGAGAGTGCGTGAACCATTCACGTGGGGCTCCCTAGCCATGGAATTCCTTTCTCCTTTAGCAGAATCCCTCCCAGCATCTATCAAGTCTCCGTAACACCCTGTCCCTCATAACGGAAATGAGATCAGGGAAACCACTGCTTTAACAGATACACCCCTAAATGCTGTGGTTTACCACAGTAATAGTTTACTTCTTACTCAGATAATATTTCAATGTACTCAACAGTCACGGCTTTTCTCAAAGTGGTGATTCAGGGCTCAGAACCCCTCCATCTTGTGGCTGAGCTGTCTGCCAGAGACAGCTCCCCAAGTGTCCTCCACAGGGTGCCCACCGGAGGAGGAGTGTGGTGGACCACAGTGGGGCTTTTCCTGAGCCAGACTGGATGTGGCATTTCCCAGTTCTGTCTACATTCCTCCAGTCACAGCTATAACGAACCTCAAGGAATGTTGGGGAGTGGTCTGACTATGCACACGCAGATTAGAGGATTCTGAAGAAAAGCTGTAAGTCTCTACTTCACACAGTTCATGCTAAAAGAAAAATTATTTTCGGCACCAGTTGACAGTCACCATAAACCTGCCAAGTGGAAGGAGCCATCCAAAGGCCTGAGAATTTCATTAAAATGGGTTGTAACTGCTGATGCTGGCAGGATCCTTGCCAAAGAATGGAAATGAATCAATTGATTCAATCCATTTTCTACCTCAACCTCCTGCAGGCTACTAGGATCATGCATGCTCAGTAGCCCAGTCATGTGCAACTCTTGGCGACCCTATGGACTATACCCGGCCAGGCTCCTCTGTCCATGGGATACTCCAGACAAGAATCCTGGAGTGGGTTGCCATCCCTCTTCCAGAGGACCTTCCTGAGCCAGGGACTGAACCCATATCTCTTATGTCTCCTGCATTCCAGGAAGAGTCTTTATCTGCTGAGCCATCAGGAAAGCCTGCATCTAGGACCATTCTAGGCCCTAAAGGTGAGTGGCAGCCTTAGGGTGAAGCTGAGGACCAGAAATGTCAGGTGTCTGCCAGGTGACCTGAAAAAACTGGCCAGCTGGAAATCTGACCACAGTTAATTCACATGCTAGGATAGAATATTCTCGACAGACAGGAGTATTCTGGTGGGGCCAGGTCACCAAATGTACAGTCATGAGTCTGTCACACTGATAGAGATCCCAGGGCAAATGCAAAACCTAGTGCCTCGAAGAATGACAAAACAATCAAAGCTCCCTCACTCTGGGGCTGTAAAATGACTAGGAGAGAAGTGAGATCTTGGAACTCTATGATTGAAATGAAAGACAGAAATCTGCTCCCGGTGACTTTTTGTCATGCGAGCGGCACTCAGAAACAATGAGAAAGGCACCAGAGTGTGGCATTACAAACTAGCATCTTCTGGGAGGAGCCTGTTTATATTTTCACTGGACTCAAAAAGATGCTGCAGCTCCATTTTGGCAAGAAACAGGGGAAAACAGGCTTTATTTAAACCCCAGCTGCAGTCCACATGTGTACAGATTAACAAACCATGCTCCACAGCTACATTTTTGCCAGAAATGCAGAAACAGCAAAATATAATTAAAGCCTCAGGCGCACTTAAATCAGCATTGCCAGTTACTAAGTTTCTTGGTCAACATCTGGTTCAAGACCTAATAGTCCTTCGCCGTGGAGATATACGACACAAAGGTGACCTGGGACTGTTTTCTATAATAGTACCTTACATTTGCAAAGAATTCTGTTTCTATAGCACTATCATTTTATCAATACTTAGCAGGGTGGTTGGAACAATCAAGTCATTTCTTCTTTATCACCAGCACCATTATAATCCATAAAAACGCCTCATTTCACACATACATCGGTCCTTCCTAATCTCTGCTGCAAATATCCCTTATTCTCCACTTCACCCCAATGTTTCAAAATCATATGCATATTTAAACTACCATTAAGACTTCCCTGATTCATTCAACCTAATTATTTCCCATGGAGCTTTTTTGTGTCTTTAATAAGGTCTCTATTGAAATAAAATAATGGGTAATTGAATAGATGGATAGCTTTTTCAAGGGATGAATGGATATGTAGGTAGATGGATGAACAGGTAGGACAGAAAGAAGAGAAAGAGCTATAGAAAGGTAGAAAGACAGGTAGTGTAACATTACAGTGAAATATTTGGGCTCTAGAGTCACCCTGAGGTCCAATTTCAGTTCTTTTATTTACTTGGTATGTGACTTTGTCAACATACTCAACCACTCAGTCCTCAGTTTCCTCATTTACATAATGGAACTAGTAATACATCCAACCAGTCCGTCCTAAAGGAACTCAGTCCTGAATAGTCATTGGAAGGACTGATGCTGAAGCTGAAGCTCCAATACTTTGGCCACCTGATGCGAAGAACAGACTCATTGGAAAAGACCCTGATGCTGGGAAAGATTGAAGGCAGGAGGAGAAGGGGATGACAGAGGACGAGATGGCTGGATGGCATCACCAATGCGATGGGCCTGAGTTTGCATAGGCTCCGGGAGTTGGTGATGGACAGGGAAGCCTGGCGTGCTGCAGTCCATGGGGTCGCAGAGTCGGAGACGACTGAGCAACTAACTGAACTGAACTGAATACCCTGCTACTTGTATGATTTGGGTTAAATGAAATTATTCATGTAAAATGCTTAGACTAGCATTTGATATAGTAAGCACACAATATACACGAGCTGTTTTTATTCTGATACATAAATAGTGAGTTTAAAACAAAACCTACATACTTGGTTTTTCCCATTTACCTGTCTGTATGCAGTCCACAGGGTCATACAGAGGAAGACACGACTGAAGTGACTTAGCACACACGCAAGCATTATGAAGACTCACCCATGCCTTGTGTAAAATTTCAAACATCCCCATGAGGCTATGAGCTCCTTGAAGTGGGGACTATGTTCTGTTCATCGTTTTTTATAGCCAGCACAGTATCTTACACAGAAAATAAACAATGGATGTTTCTCAAAAACAGGACAGAATGAGTGACTACTTGTTACATTTAAGTTCTAGCTGACCTAAAGAGTACCATAAATAAATTTAAATTGTCAACTCTCTTCATCTTCCTTCCTTAGAAACAGAACTTTAAAAAGCAATCAAGGGAATATATGGTATTTGTGGAAATTAATGCCTTTTACTGCCAAAACTACTAAAACTGGTCAAGATTAACCAGGTATGAACAATATTTCAAATCCTAAAGTAGATTCCCTGAGATAGCACCTGAAGCTCCCTGATGGGACTGTTTAGAACAGCTCCTCTTGGGACTGGTTCTACTTCTCACGGGGTCATTACAGGCTCAGCGCTTTGGGGAGGAAGGGCCCTCAAGTCAGGATCTAGTACTGACTAGACCTGACTCTTGTCTTCTGAAAAAGAATGAGCTCCTTCACTGGCCAATGGGCAGATGCTCAGATGTCTTCTGAAATTACTCATCATCCCCTTCCATCTGGACCAACGAACCAGGTGGTTAAGAGATGAAACTCAGATGTCTGGCTTGGATGGGATGAAGTTCAGGACTCAGGAGGGAGGGGATGTCTCAGGTGGGCCACACAAAATCAGAGACCAAGGCAGCTTATTTGAGAGGTGACTAAGGGTCAGGGCTTCCCTGGTGGCTCAGCTGGTAAAGAATCTGCCTGCAATGCGGAAGACCTGGGTTTGACCCCTGGGTTGGGAAGAACCCCTGGAGAAGGGAAAGGCTACCCACTCCAGTATTCTTGCCTGGGGAATCCCCATGGACAGAGGAGCCTGGCGGGCTACAGTCCATGGGGTCGCAGAGTCGGATATGACTGAGCGACTAAGCACAGCACAGCACCTGGTATGTCCTGGTGGGCTGTCTGGCAAGAAAAGATGAATAAGGGAATGGGGAAAATGAGACATGGCAGGAGGAAAAGCCAGTGTGGAGGCACCTTATCAAAGTCACAGCTGTGAGAAATGGAGGATTCATTCTACCACAAATCAGAAAAAATGACCATCCTGAAGAGGAAGAGGAGGAGGTTGGAGGGTTTCTACATTCGCTTCCTTCCCTCATAGGAATGGCAGTCCCTGGTGGGGCTTCCTTCATATTTCTGGGCTATGCTTGTACATGGGTTTATTCAGCTTCCAAGGTGTCAAAAGAGATCTAGAAGCAGAATGCAGAGAGGGGTGGGCTTGAGGTGGGGCCTTGTAAGTGCAAGCTGTCTAGATTTGCAAGGAACTGTCCAGCTCAGCTACAGCTGAAATCAGTGACAGGCCAAGGAATAGTACACAGGTAAGGTACCGGAAGGAAATGGCAACCCACTCCAGTGTTCTTGCCTGGAGAATCCCAGGGACAGGAGAGCCTGGTGGGCTGCCGTCTATGGGGTCACATAGAGTCGGACACAACTGAAGCAACTTAGCAGTAGCAGCAGCAAGGTACCAGAGGTGTCTTCCTTATGACATCAGCCCAAAGCTTCTTATCCCCTTCATTATTTGTTTCTTCCTCAAAAACTGGGCATCTCCCCTTCCTCATCTACTATTTGATTTCAACCCACCCTCGTTTGTTTTCAGCTTGTCATGATGAAATCTCAAACTCAATGAAGCTCAGCGACTGTTAGGTTGCTGTCGTGGTAATTGCCAAATCAGATGGTCACTCCTCAGCCCTTACGTTTGAGAGTTGTTGATATAACGGTGGCATTTATAGCCTTGGGGTTACACAAGACCATCTGGAGGAGGAGGAAGTGGGGAGAAAGAGACAGGCAGCCAGTTCACTGAGAAATGAACCCTCCCAAATCAGGGATATGAGTCAAAATCAGCAAAGGATCCTTCTGTTTCTTGTTCTCATCTCACCCTGCACAATCCCTCTCTAAGGAGTCTCAATCTAACTCATGACCTACTTCAGACCTTCCTGATGTTTGGTGCCAAATCTCCATCCGACTGCTAGTGTTTCAGAAGCTTCCCATTCCACTTCCTCCCCACCCCATTACTGTAAAAGAAAGTTCCTTCTCCCATCAGCCTGTTCTGATTTAGAGAACCATCATCTGGACAGGATCTCAAGTCAGAAAAGTGGATATTGTCCTAGCCTTCTCCATCTCCTTGTCACCTGGCCTCCACTGGCATGCCTCATCTACTGCTGTAATATTTTCTCTTTCAGACCAAGTGATGTCAGCAAGATGGCATCCATCCATGGACAAGAGTGCCTTTGTGGGAGCTGTAGGGTCCAGAAAGGAGAGTTCAGTGTGGTCCAAGAACATGGAGAGCCATTTTGTAAGGACAGGCCTGGACCTGGTGATTGACTCACTGACTGTGATCCAGGCTATAGTCTGGGAACAGCTCGATGCCCCTGGGATCTGTCTGCAGCCCTGCTTGGCTTTGGTCCTGTCACCAGCACCATACGCCAAGGGACCTGCATCACACAAGGCCCCTGAAGTCCTCAGTTATTCTCAAGATTGTGAATGACTCCAGACACCGTATCTCAAAAGTAAATATTTCTGTTTTAAAGTTTTGAAATTGCTGATAGTGCTATAAAGAATATGGGGTTAATATCCAAAATATATAAGGAGTTCATACAACACAATAGCAAAAAGAAAGAAAGAAAAAGAAAATCTAGTTAAAAAATGGGTAGAGGACCCAAAAGACATTTTTTCCAATAAAGATATACTGGGTCAACAGGCAAATGAAAAGATGCTCAACATCATTAATCATCAGGGAAATACAAATGAAAACCACAATGAGGTATCATTTCACACCTGTCAGAATGACCATCATGAAAAAGATCAGAGGCAAGAGTTGAGAAGGATGTGAAGAAAAGGGAACCCTTGTGCACTGTTGATGGGAATGTAAACTCATGCAGCCACCTTGGAAAACAGTATGGAGGTATCTCAAAAAATTAAAAATGGAATTACTATATGTCCCAAAAATTCACCTGTGGGCATACTTCCACAGGAAATGAAATCAGAATCTCAAAGAGATATCTGTATTCCCATGATAGCCAGGGTATAGAAACAATCCAGCTGTTTCTCAACAGATAAATGGGTAAAGATGGTGAGATAGACAGGAATATTATTCAGCCATAAGAAAGAAGAAAATCCTCCCACTTGCCAACAACATGAATAAACCTGGAGCATATTATTCTAAGTGACATCAATCAGGCAGAGAAACACAAATATCAGATGATATCACTCGTATGTGGAATCTTAAAAAGCCGAGCTCAAACTAACAGAGAGGAGAATAGCGGTTGCTGGGGCTGAGTGGAAGGGGAAATGAGGAGATATTGATCAAAGGGTTAAAACTTTCACTTTTAAGGTGAAAAAGTTCTGAGATGTAATGTAGAGCATGGTGACTATGGTTAATACTGTAGTGTATACTTGGAAAAAGAGCATGGATCTTAAATGTTCTCACCGTGTGCGCACATGCACACACACTCACACCGGTAATTATATGAGGTGAGAGAGGTGTTAGCCTGATGTGACCATCATTTTGCAATACATATGTGTACCAAATCATCACACTGTACACCTTAAACTTATACAATGTTATATGTCAATTATACCACAATAAAGCTAAAAAACCATTTCCTCTTTTACATCCATCTCCTCCTCTCCAACCCGATGTTACAGGCTTGATTCAGGACCTCAGCATTTCTCAGGAATTAAGACCATCATCTCGTAGTCTCTCTACCTCGTTTCATCCCTGCCCTCTCATCCTCCATCCATCCCACTGCTGCAATCATCTTTCTGTAGCCTAAGTCAGATCGTGGTACTCTTCTGCACACTATTCCCTAGAAAGTCAGGCTGAAATTCCAAAGCATCACACGGCCATTCAAGTGAGCACTACCGTGCCTTCTCAATGACATCAGGGAAAACAGGCTGAGATGGGCTTCATGCAACATGTAGCTGGTCTCTGAGTAGAGAAAATGGGAAGGCATAGTGCAAGTGAAGTCAGGAATTGGACAGATTATCAAGAAGTTGTTAAGAACAGCTTTGTCACCTTACTGAACTGCAGTGAGTTCATTACTTTCTTATAAAGAGGTATTTGAGAAAATGCAATGTTTATGAAGCAGATATCACACCCACTGTGTTGATGCAGCATATGAAGGTCAAAGGGAAGGTATTAATCTACCTTACACTTTAAGAGGAGTCTCATGCACACACACACATGCATGTGCACGTGCACACACACACACACACACACACACACCCCATCTAGGTCTGACTGGGTCTTTGCCTGACTTTCTGAATCATCCCCTGCCCTTTCCCAACATGTTACAATCATGCTAAGTCCATTTCTCTTTTCTCACTGGACTAGACTGTTTCATACAGCCCTTCTCTGGCATAATGCTGTCCTCGGCATTTATATTTCTTTCCTCCTTCTACCTTTTCTACATTAAAAATCCAGTTCAAGGACGCCCTTCTCCATATGTCATTGTTCCAGTATATATCGTGTAAATAACATTCTGCTGCAATCATTTGTTTCTGTATCTTTCTCTACTACTAGACTGAGAACTCTCTGAGAGGAGATCTTATTTATCCCTGTATTCTTAGAGCCAGCATAGTGTGGCAGGCATGTGAGTAATGCTGCTTAATACATAAATAAGTTGGCCACTTTACTCATGGTGGAGAATCACACACAACTCCCAAACACGGAGGCTGTTCAGTAAAGGTTTTGGATAAAGAGATCAGAAGGATCTTGCTTGCAATGAGAGCCAATTCCGTTCTGATGACCATTTGACAGCCCAAAATTTCAGACAACTGTGCTAAGATGCTTCATAAATGGATCATGTCGGTGCTAATACAAACAGTGGTGCTCTTAAATGAGGAGAAATTGTTTGAATTACAGTGACTGCCTCATTCCTGTGAATTCCCTCAGCAGCAACACAATCTGTTCGCCTAAAGGGGGCTTTTGAAAAGCATCCCACGTTGCAAGGCTATGCTCGATATGATGAATAAATTCACCCAGAAACATCTGTTAAGGTGCAGCTTTGACAAGGAGGCAATGATTTAAGTGTAGTGAATTACATGGAAGTGCTTATCCAAATACTGTCCGATATTTGAAAATCATATTGTCTTCCCAAAGAATATACAGCAACAATAAGGAAAAGAGGGAAAGTAGAGACGGGTTAACATTTACTTGAGTGTCAGATATTGGTGCCCAGGGCTGTGATTTCATTGGTGTTTAAATACGTTCTTTCAGTGCATCCTCATGGTAACTATTTGTAATTTCCTGACTGTGCTGTTCTCTTTCTTGTCTCTGTCATTTAACAGTTCCTTTTCAACCTCTCTTCTGTCTAGCTAAATGTTGCTTGTCCTTTAAGACACAGACCGGATATCAGCTCTTCCAAGAACCCATCTCCAGCTCCCTTATGGCACCTCTTCAGAGCTCCCTCAATATCTGCATATACCTGTTTCTATCACATTGCAATGCAGTTTGCCAAAACCCGTCTGTTCCTCTTAGTGGACTAGGGGATCCTTAAAAATAGGATCATTGTCTCTGTAGCCCTAGCAACTAAAACAGGAGCTCTTCCTGAGCTTGCGCTTGAAAATGTGTTAGATACATAGATGGGTCTACTCTGGGTGTTCTTAGCCGGAAATCACGTGTTCCCTTTCACATTGATGTGACGGATAATTTTACTTGTTGACTTGACTGGGCCACAGGTAGGACGCCCAGGTATTTGATTAAATATTATTCTGGGGACTTTCCTGGTGGTCCAATGGTTAAGAATCCGCCTTCCAATGCAGGGGACACCCAATGCAGGGTTCAATCTCCACTCAGGGAACTAAAATCCCACTTATCATGGGGCAACCAAGCCCGTGGGCCACAACCAGAGCCTGAATGGCAACAAAGAGCCCGCATGCTGCAACTAAGACGCCACACAGCCAAATAAATAAATATTAAAGATAATTATTCTGGGTATGTCTGTGAGGGTGTTTCTGGATGAGATTAACATTTACA
This sequence comes from Budorcas taxicolor, assembly GCF_023091745.1. NCBI lineage: Eukaryota > Metazoa > Chordata > Mammalia > Artiodactyla > Bovidae > Budorcas > Budorcas taxicolor. The sequence goes on along the minus strand of NC_068935.1, from coordinate 129,516,339 downwards.
TGGGTAAAGTGAGTGAAGCAGATTGTCCTGCCTAACGAGTGGGCCTCATTCAATTAGTTCAAGACCTAACACAACAAAGACTCTTGCAAGCCAGACAAAACTTCTCCTATCTGACTGCCTTCAAGCTGGGAGACTGGCTTCTTTCTCCTACCTTTGGACTTGAATTAAAACATCAGCTCTTCCTGGGCCTCAAGTCTGCAGGCCTTTGGACTGGAACTACACCATCACCTCCCTTGGTTCTGAAGTCATCAGACTCCAACCGGAACAACATCACCACCTCTCCTGGGTCTCTGGCTCGCCAACACTAGCAAGTGAGCCAGTTTCTTTAAATATGTACTCATATACACATCCTGCTGGTTCTGTTTCTCTGGAGAACCCTGACTAATCCACATGGCTTTTTATTGGAGTCTTTTTTAAATTTAAGACTACCATCAGTATTTTACCAAAATCATAGACTACAAATTAAGATCATTGGCTAAAACATTCCAAGCAAAATTTCTGGGCAAATAGTGCAAAAAAGCTATAGACAGAAACTGTTAACCCTGGGAACACATTCACTTAAGCATTCATTTATTACATGACTCAGGCATTTTGTACTCTTGTGGTCTATGGTCAAACCACCCTGAACGTGTGTGATCTCATCTGGACTCAGATGAGTAGTGAATTATTTTATCCCCGCAAATTTCATCCTAATCTCCAGTATGCCAAAGAGCTAAAAACCAAAACCAAAAACCCCTCAAAACCCAAAAAAATCTTAAAAAATGCCACCTTCCTCATCCATTAAGGAAGCATTATATGATAGATTTATGAGCTGCAGTGTCACCTATAATTCTTAATTTTTGTAGTAAATTGTACTTTCCACTTCACAGCACCACATAGTACACAATTCCCAACATCAGTGCATCAGTGCCTGTGAAAATTCAGGTAACACAGCCACTGCACGCATGTTAATGAGGTATTTATGGTCAGCTCATCCTTCCTTCTACATTCACTTGCAGTGACTTATAGAAGGCTTGAATTCCATGCTTTTAAAAACTGCAGTTTTATATCCATCAGCTTGATACAGGCTGACATCTCTTGGGAGACAAGAGAATATTCATCATCAAGGATTCCCTTTCTCTTGAAATGATTTTCACCTTGACTTCTAATGCAATGTGCTCGCTTCATTGTTCTAACATCTCTAAAAATACCTGTGCTTCGTGGTCTGAGCTGGTTCATATTATGTTTCCTTCACCTATTAACCATCATTGGCAAATCTAACTCTTAGACCTTTTCTCACAACAAAATTAGATTATGTATGTATCAGTCAGGGTTTGGCCACAAAAACAGAAACCACTCTAGGTATTTTGAACAGGAAGGGATTTGCCATAGGGAATTAGAGGATTACACAACTCCTAAAGGGTTCTAAGAATGAAAGTCAGGAAAACTGATCAGAACGTAAAGAAGTCACAGGAAGTGACCAATTCCTTGGTCAGTTGCACCAAGTCACAGGCACCAATGACATCAGATACCTGTACTATTAAAGTGAGCAGTTTCCAAGTGTTCATCTACAGTCCCTGTCACTGCCTCCAACTTCCATGGAAAGATAATGGCTTTCCAAACCGAGATATCAGTAACAGAATGGAACTGGAACCCACATGGCAAGGGATCTGGGCAATATAGTTTCTAGTCTTTAAGCTCCTGCAGTACAAGGGAGAGCTCAGAAGCGCTGATATCTGACTCAGTATCCACAGAAGGTATTTAATACAATTGTGAACGTGCACAGTGAAACAATGAAGTGCCAAGGCTGCAGAGCCAAGCATTCACTCAGTGCTGGTAATGACAAGATCTAAGCAAAAGCATTTGGCTTAGGTCAGGAATGAATAAGTGGGTAGGAAGAGTGGACAGGAAAGGACGCAAAGCCAGTATCAGGGTACCTTTCCAAAGTTACTGTTGTGAGCAGTGGGGACACCACTCCACCACAAAAGCAGAAAAAAGTGACCACCCTCAAAATGGGAGGTTGGAGCATTTATACATTCACCTCCATCCCTCATAGTGAGGGTAGATCCTGGGGTTAATTCCCTCTTATTTCTTGGCTGTGCTCATACAAAAGCCTACTAAATCTCCAGGGTGTCAGAAGAGATCTTGAAGCAGAAGGCAGAAAGGTGTGTGCTTGGGATGGGGCCTTGTAAGTGCAAGCTCAGTCTAGATTTGCAAGAACTGTCCACCTCGGCTGCAAGCGAAATCAGAAATAGAACAAGTGAATATGACCCAGGTACCAGAGGCATTTTCCTCAAAAGGTCAGCCAAAGTCTTCCCTTCTCCAGAACTTCATCACTGGTTTCTTCTTGAAAGAGTAGCCATCTCCACTTTCTCACCTTCCATTTGTTTCCAATGCACCATGATCAAATTTCAAACTCAAAGAAGCCAAGTTGCTATTTGAGGGACGTATTGATAATTGCCACATCAGATGGTCACTTCTGAGTTCTTACGTTTGGGAGTTGTTGGTATAAAGATGGCATTTACAGCCATGGGAATGGGTAAGGCCATCTGGAGCTTTATGGATCTTTAGGAGTGTGGTGCCAAGAGTAAGCTCGGTTGCTCAGGAGGACAGAGACAGTGGACACCCTAGGTGGTGGTGGTGACTGAGGAATTCTCTCAGTGTCTCTCTGAGCTCCAATATGTTCTTCCAGCCTAATAAAACACAACATTAGAAGCTATTCTTTTGTGTTTTGAATACTTTTCTGTTTACCAGAATCTCCAAACACATTGCTAGAGAGTACCTGGGGCTTTCTTTCTTTTTTATTTTTTAAATATAATTTATTTTAATTGGAGGTTAATTACTTTACAATATTGCATTGGTTTTGCCATACATCAACATGAATCCACCACAGGTATACACGTGTTCCCCATCCTGAACCCCCCTCCCCCCTCCCTCCCTGTACCATCCCTCTGGGTCGTCCCAGTGCACCAGCCCCAAGCACCCTATATCATGCATCGAACCTGGACTGGCGATTCATTTCATATATGATATTATACATGTTTCAATGCTATTCTCCCAAATCATCCCACCCTCTCCCTCTCCCAACAAACATCACAGCAGGAATAATTAGCAATCAGTAGACTCCAAGATGGTTGCATAAATGGATCATGGATTCTGTGGTGGGAAAAGGGACCACAAGAGGTGATTAAAGACAGCTACTTATTATAAGTTTGCCCTACTTTGCAATCTGCTGAAGGTCTGGTCTGAATCCCAATACATCTCCCATAACCCTCTGAAAATGTGCTTCCTTACTTCTCTCTCATCATTTTCATTGTCCCAACATGGCCTTTCCTTTCCATGGGACAAATCAGAGCACCTAGAACTCCAACTTTAGGTCAGAGGTGAAAGAGGTGGATTACTTGAAAACCCATTTATTACCCAATCATTCTACCATGTGAGTTATGACTGCATTCAACCTATTTGGATAAGAGCTAAAAATAATATTAATTAGACAGATGACATCAGTATACACAGTATATTATGACTGATGTATGATAGACCAATATTCAGTGATAATATTGGGTTGGCCGAAAAGTTTATTCAGGTTTTTCTGTAAGATGTAATGGAAAACCCAAACGAAGTTTTTGGCCAATCCAACAGATCAAAATTTTAGGAAAAGATAATTGAACAAAGGAGTTCCAAGTGTGGGTGCTTTTCTGGGTGGTGCCAGAGCCCTGTTATAGCATTTCCTGATTGTAACTGCCCCCTTTTATGCACAGAAAAGATGAAAGCAGGACAGAAGTGAGGAGTTTGCATGAAACAATTTTAAGTCCAAAGCAGAGGCAAGTTTGGAAAATGTGTCAGAACAGACAAAACGGTGTGTCTTTTCTTCCCTTCTTTACCTGGGCCACTTTGCTCCCCCATCGAGACCCTCCTCTCTGCAGGGCTGACACTACCAGGCAACTCTGTGCACCCCTCTACACCAGGGCTCCCCACACTCGGCACTGTTCCCATTCTAGGCCAGGCTTCTTTTTCCTGGGGGCTGTCCTGAGCATCATAGGATGTTTGGCAGTGTCCTTAGCTTCCCATGGGCTTCCCTGGTGGCTCAGAGGGTAAAGCGTCTGCCTGCAGTGCAGGAGACACAGGAGTTTGATCCCTGGGTCAGGAAGATTCCCTGGAGAAGGAAATGGCAACCCACTCCAGTACTCTTGCCTGGAAAATCCCATGGACAGAGAAGCCTGGTAGACTACAGCCCATGGGATCGCAAAGAGTCAGACACGACTGAGCAACTTCACTTTCACTTTAGCTTCCCTGGTGGCTCAGATGGTAAAGAATCCGCCTGCAATGCAAGAGACACTGGAGTTGCAGGTTCGATCTCTGGGTTGGGAAGATTCCCCTAGAGAAGGAAATGGCAACCCACTCTAGTATTCTTGCCTGGAAAATCCCACGGACAGAGGAGCATGGTGAGCTACAGTCCATGGGGTCACAAAGAGTTGGGCATGACTGAGCAACTTTCACTTTTCACTTTAGCCTCTACACTAGATGCCAGTAAATATCTCTATAGACATTGTCAAATGTCCCCTGGGAAGGGCCTAAATACCCCACAGTAGAGGACACCCACAGGCCCAAGAAATCAATGAACCAAAGAGGACTCCAGAAGACTCTCCCACATTGAACACAGTGGAGAAAAGGCTGCTAGATTAGACGCTGGATGTCAGCACTGAATTTAGATGACTGTCAGATGTGGTTAGAACCCAGATCAATAACTGAAACAGACCCTGAGGGGTGTGTATTTCTCAGCTCAGGGGGTATGGCTGAGCAGGCCTTTTTTCTTTAAGTGGAGCCTTCAACCAAAAGCATTTCTGCACAGCCCTATAAACAAATCTCTGGTTACCTGAGAAGCGAAAATCAGCAGAGGTGTTGGTTCCTTGCTGTGTTCACACATCTCCTTCAGCTTTCATTTTACCCTGGGCAATAACACGCCTGATGCCAGTCCATTCCTGACCTGCTAATGGGGTGCATTTTCGTATTTATCTGCTTTCACGTTGTCTGTGGCCTCTTTGGGAACGCTCCCTGATTGCTCTCCAATCATTTCCCACCCCTTTCAAGAACATTAGGTATTAACTCAAGCTTGTCAAATCTTATATGATATATTCCATTCAGGAGCTAATACCTCATCAACCTTACCTGGCACTGGAAAATTCAATTTCTCAAGATACCAGCTGTTATCCCGGAGACCTTGCATATCTGCTTGGAAAAGCTAATAGGAAATGTTCTTGCTGAGCTCTTTTTTTTTTTTTTTTCAGCTAGTAAAGTTCTATGAAATATATGTAAAGTATACCTCAATGAATCTTAAAAAATAAAGAAAATGAATCCATTTATGACATGAAACCTATGTGCATCTGTCATTGCCCTAAAGAGCAAAAACAATAACAATACAACACACACATACAAGTTAAAAGATTTTGTAAAAGACAATTTTGTGTGAAAGCTATTGTTGCTTAGTTTCCAAAACGAAACACTGAACTGTGGACTGGTCTTTGGTAAAAGTTGGAGGCACATCTTGTTGGCTATCTAATCAAAATGACGTCCATCCTTTTGTTTGTTGTTACAGTTTCCAGCGCTGCAAAGTCAATCCACTGAGGTGCATTGTTGCAAATGGAATTAAACTTCCACAGGTCATTTTACAAGGCAAAGATAATCTTTGCTTAAAGACACCAGAAGTCTCCAGAGCTGTGTGTTTGGCTTTGCTTTGGTAGTGGTGCTGTTGGGCTTATATTTTTAATTGAGGCACACTTAACATAGAACATTAGTTTCAGGTACACAACATAATGATTCAATATTTGTATATATTGCAAAGTGATCACAATAAATCTAGTTAACACTCATATCATACATAGTTACAGAATTTCTTTGCTTGTGATCAGAACTTTTAAGATTTGCTCTCTTAGCAACTTTCAAATCTACTCCCTTAAAACTTTCCGAGTTCGACTCCAGTTATGAAAATATTCAAGAGACAGGAAGATCATAGTTGTGTATAATCTAGCAGCAGGTTACCAACTATAGTAATTTCCAAGAAGTGAGGAACATAAAAGATTGTTCAGGATATCTGCAACAACTACAGTGTAATACAAAAAAATCTATGAGATCTATGGATGCAGAAATAACAAGTACTCTGAATACTACTCTGCCTGAATTTATTTTTCTTTCAAAGCTTATATATGATTTTGGATTTTTTCTTTTATATTGGAGTGTAGTTGATTTACAGTGTTATGCTAGTTTCAGGTATATAGCAAATTGATTCAGTCAGACACATACACATACATATATCTATGCCTGAATCCTTAACTGAAGGAAATGCCTGACATCAGTTAGAAGTTAATGAAAATACAGATATTTTTAAATGCCTATTTATAGGCTTCTTGAATTCTATCTTTTGACTCCTAGATTAAGACTTCCTGTTCTCGTGGACTGACATCGTCCATTGCAACATGAAGGGAAAAGCAAGGCAGAGTCGAGAAACATTTCAAAGGCCACATGACCCAGATTTCTACCCAGTACCTGCTCCTTACCTCTCTGACCTCTTTGAGATCATCTACTAAGCTTTTTCCCAACGTTCATTCGGCCTTGACCTCATAGGCCCCCGTGCTTTCCCCTGAATACGATCCTGCCTCAGGGTCCTTTGCACTTGCCGATTTTCCTGTCTAGAGCAGTGTGGGGAGCTGCCTTCCCATTTCTACATAGCTAGTTCTGTCACCACCTTGAGATTCTGGCCTAAATGTCACCCTCTCAGTTAAGCTCTCCCTGACTTAGTATTAATATTTAGAATTACAGTCTATTATAGGTTATTACAATATATTGAATATAGTTCCCTGTGCTATACACTGTTTGTTGTTTTATATACATGCTTCTGCTGCTAAGTCGCTTCAGTCGTGTCCGACTCTGTGCGACCCCATAGACGGCAGCCCACCAGGCTCCCCCGTCCCTGGGATTCTCCAGGCAAGAACACTGGAGTGGATTGCCATTTCCTTCTCCAGTGCATGAAAGGGAAAAGAGAAGGGGAACTCACTCAGTCATGTCCGACTCTTTGCGACCCCATGGACTGCAGCCTACCAGGCTCCTCTGCCCATGGGATTGCCCAGGCAAGAGTACTGGAGTGGGGTGCCATTGCCTTCTCCGACCATATACATAGTAGTGTATATATGTCAATCCCAAACTAATTTATCCATTTTGTAATAACCTATGATGGAGAAGAATATGGAAAAAGAATACACACACACACACACATATATATAGGTGAATCACTTTGCTGTACATCTGAAATTAACACAAAATGTAAAAGCAACTAGAGTTCATTTCAAAATAAGAATTGTAATCTGTGCTATATGAGTTAATTGCAGCATGCCTAGAATTGGCCTAAGCTATTCTGCTGAAATAAGAAATGCATGTATATGGCACTGACCCCTGCTCAAGGCACAAACCCTATTAATTAATCATGGTGCTGTGTGACCATGGGTTTGAGAACTTTGAGGAGGTTTGTACCAGTTTGTCAGCACTGTTAATTGACAACAGGGATATTAACGATCTGTACCTGGTCAGGGTGAGACCCTCAGAAGTCTCCACTGTTAAGGATGGTTACTCAGCAGAACTATGCACAGGGAACCAGCAAAATATGAGTAACTCCAGCCAAGACTCCATTTTGTGTTCCCGATTCCCAGAGGTGCTACGCACACATCTATGGCTCCTGATCAGAAAGCAAGAGTGCGTCGTGCCATAACCCTTACAGCTAGGGGACAACAGATCCCCACCCCTGGCTCCTCCAGATCCCTTGCCAGGGGACAGTCTCTGGTTGTGATGCATATTCTCATGTTAATGCTCTTTCTCTAGCGGATATTCTCTTCCTGCAATAAACTCCAGATTTTTAAGCACTGTCGCTGAAGTTCCTCTGGGTCTTCTCTAGCAATCAAACCCTGTTGTACAGTCACCATCAGTGAATAATTCCGACCACAACTCTCCCTCCTCATCTGCTTTCCTTGCCTCTGTGGTACTTAGCACCATCTGACATAATATGTATTTTATTTATTGTGCTCATCATATTAACATATTTATTGATTGTCCTTTATTATTTTTTATCATTCTCTTGCTCGGGGACTCCATGAGGTCAGGGTTTCTGGTCCAATTTTTTTTAATAGAAGTATTTCTGGATCATAACAGACTTTCTACATTATCTGATGAATGAATGAATGAATGAATTGAAGAAAGAGGCAAAGAGGAAAAATCACTTAGAGTTCAAGGCTGTTTTGGCCCAGCTCTGAGGCTGAAAATCAATACAGAGAAGCTAAGAAAGATGGACAATGATAGAGTGTGTGTTCACCTGCTGATTATACTCAAGTCAGTTATCATAAGGGACAGACATGTTGACTGACAGTTGGCTACAATAGGAATCGATGCACCTAATCTACATTGACTAGAAGACCAAAACCTGATGTCCATGAAGGGCTGCAAGTGGCTAGGAGCTTCTCTTTCTGACAGCTATTCCAGCGTCTGAAGGCAATCAGCAGTTTCCCTAATATTTTGGCTTCTTATTGCTGGCAACATTCATCTCTAAATGCCTCAGTCTTTCTAGGCTCCCATGTGGACAGCTGATCTAGAAAACACAGCTTAACGCTGAGTGCTGCTTAGCTGAGCAAGAACCAAGTCCTCCATGGTCTAGAGCTGCTGCTGCTAAGTCGCTTCAGTCGTGTCCGACTCTGTGCGACCCCATAGATGGCAGCCCACCAGGCTCCCCCATCCCTGGGATTCTCCAGGCAAGAACACTGGAGTGGGTTGCCATTTCCTTCTCCAATGCATGAAAGTGAAAAGTGAAAGGGAAGTCGCTCAGTTGTGTCCGACCCTCAGTGACCCCATGGACTGCAGCCTTCCAGGCTCCTCCGTCCATGGTGTTTTCCAGCCAAGAGTACTGGAGTGGGGTGCCACTGATCTAAAGCAGTGACTTCCAAATCTTCAACTGCATCAGAATCATTGGAGGAATGTTTTTAAATGCATGCTCCGCCCTTCCTCTGTACTCCCCACCCTGATTGGGATTCTAAATCATCAGGTATGAGGTGGGATCTGGAAAATCAGTGTTTTCCAAACTTCTGTATATGATTTTACAGTTGGGGAATACCTTCTCCAAATTGTATTATAAAGAATTAATGAAGTCAAAAGTGTTTGGTGATTTTACTATGCAAAGTACATGTACTCTTTTTGAATTATAAGGGAAAACTCCTTTTTTTTCCCAAGGAATCTGGTTTCTTGATTTTTAATTTTTCCAAGTTCTGTTGATATAAACTGACATAGAACATTGTATTAAAGTACACAACAGAATTGGATACACATATACAGAGTGAAATGTACACTTTAAATCTACTTGACATACATCACCTCACTTAGTCATAACTGTTTTTCTTGTGATGAGAACTTTTAAGCTCTGCTCTCTTAGCAGCTTTCAAAGAGACAACACTGGCTGTTGACTATCGTCGCCATTCTGCACATTACATTTTTAAGCGTCAAAGTGGTGAAGCCCTTTCAGAGGGGACTCTGCAGTTGCTCTGGGCTCGGGGAGTTGGCTGACATCGTGTCTCTGTCTTCCAACCCTTGCCCTAGTATTTGAACTTCCAGAGGGAGAACAGAGCAGACAAAAGGTGAAATGCACAGCCCTCTACGTTTGCTTTTGAGTTGGCTGGTCCCTGGATGTTATTCATAAGTTGCCGGGGAGGCCATGAAGGGGCTGGCTGACATGCACTTTGTCCACGAGTGAAACAGTACTTGGAAGAACTGTAGATGGGAGCAAGATCTTTTCCCGCAATGTGCCCCAACCACACTCCAAGACAAAGCTTTTTCTCCAGTTCTGTACTGCCATGGTGAAAAATGTAAGTCACTGGAGGTCACATACAATATACCTAAAGTGATCAAAGGAATCTACATCAATCTACAGCTCATGTTTAAGCCATTAAGACGAGCCACAGTTAAAAGTGACATCATCAAAACCTCTCTCTTAACTCTCCTCCCCATCAGATATTCTTCTGAAGCAGTCGACAGGAGCCAGCCTTGCTGTGTGTGGTCTAACCATTCCTAGAAGACAGTGGTGTCTCTTAAGAGCTGACAACTCATTTGGTTTCCCACTGTGCACTCAGTGGCATTCAGTTGAAGGCCTGAAATTGGCCACTGTAGGCATCTTTACACCACAGAAACTGATACTCACTACAAATCAGACGTTTTTTTTTTTTCCTGGAGACCTGGATGTTAAATGTTTGCCAACATAGCACTATCAAAAGCTACTGTCCACAACTGTAACTCAAAAAGATACGTGTACCGCAACGTCCACAGCAGCACTCTTCACAACAGCCAAGACACGGAAGCAACCTGAATGCCCATCAGCACAGGAATGGGTGAAGGAGGTGTGGCACAAACATACAATGGAATATTACTCAGCCGTGAAATAATCAAATAACATGATGGACCTAGAGATTATCACACTAAGTGAAGTAAATCAGACAGAAAAAGACAAATATCAAATATCAAGTGATATCACTTACACACGGGATCTAAAACAGTATTGATACAAATGAACTTATTTACACAAGAGACTCACAGACATAGAAAACAAACTAATGGTTACCAAAGGGGAAAGAAGTGGGAGAGAGAAGGACTGAGCGTCTAGGACTGGCTGATGCAAACTACTACACATGGAGTGGATAAACAATGAGGTCCTACTCCTTAGCACAGGGAACTGTACTAAACACCCTGTATTAAACCATAATGAAAAGAAAATAGGTATAACTGAATTACTTTGCTGTACAGCAGAAATTTAAGACAACATTGCAAATCAACTATACTTCAATAACTTTTTTTTTTTTGAAAACAGCTACTGTCCATGTTCAGGTAGACAAAACAAAAATGTCATTATGTTGCCTCCACTAGTCAGGTAAAGCGTTTCCTCAAAGGCTGCTCTATACTGAGAGCAGCCAAATATCCAATACCAAGCAGGAGATGGCAAGGGTGAACATCGACACCTTAGGAATCAATGAACTGAAATGGACGAGAATGGACAGATTTAATTCAGATGATCATTGTATCTACTACTGTGGGCAAGAATCCCCTAGAAGAAATGGAGTAGCCTTGATAGTGAACAAAAGAGTCCGAGATGTAGTACTTGGGTGCAGTCTCAAAAACAACAGAATGATCTCGGTTCATTTCCAAGACAAACTATTCAATATCACAGTAATCCAAGTCTATGCCTCGGCCAATGATGCCAAAGAAGCCAAAGTTGAACGGTTCTATGAAGACCTACATTCCTGTCTTATTACACTGGGCAAAGCCATGTAGAATGGTTTCCCGTTCATAAAACTAGGAACAAGGAAATTGTTCTTAGAACAGGATATTGGTTGTGGAAGACAGATCCACTATCGCCTCTACTCAGTTCCCCAATAAGCCATAAGGTAGTGCTAGAGCATACAGTTTACGTTCGAATAAATGGCAATCTAGATTTGCACCTGCTGAAATTTACCTCATACATTACAGCCATGTACACTGGCTCTGGCTTACTTGGGAAAATATATCCATGTACAAAGTTAAAGTGGCCATTCTGCCATTTCAACCATTTGAAGATTCACTGTGGGGAAAAAAAAAAAAAAAAAAACCTATTGAGTCAAAATGTTTGATCTGGTGACCAAGATCAGATCCAGCCTGAAAGGGACAGAAAAATTTGACATGTATATGGCAAGATAAGTTATTGTGATATTAATTGTGCTTACTTTTCGGTGTGAGGTTAATATTCTTTACTGGTAATTCTGGTTCAGGGGTCAGCAAACTGTTTCCTGTAAAGGACCAGATAGTGAATAATTTAAGCTTCATAGGCATATGGTCTTCGTCACAGCTACTCAATTTTACCATAATGCCAAAGCAAACCTAGAGAATGTGTAAATGAATGGGCGTCCCTGTGTTCCAGTAAAACTTTACTTACAAAAACAGGAAGCATGATGGGTTGGGGTCTGCTAATCATTCTTTGCCAATCTCTGTTCTAGATCACTGCTCTTCCTCCTCCCTCAAACCTCTCCTTTTAAATGAATATCATCAGAGGATACAACCAACCACTGCTCTGTTATGGTCCTCAACAAATGTCTGGGCTTTAGACCTAGCTCTCTGTCTTCCTCTTAATCTTTTATGGTTGTCATTGTTCTTGGCAATTTTTCTGCTCATGTAGAAGGTAAATCAGCCTGCATCTTTACTTCTCTGTCCCTTGCTGCCTTCACTTCCAATCATCTTTTCCCTTAACCCACCCACTTAATGCACTGACTTTTTCTCAGAGTCTATCATCTCCAATAACCAAACTATCTCCAAAATCTGGATTTCGAGCCTCTCACTAACAGTCAACCCTTCTTGCTCTAACCCACGTGCCCTGGACGCCAATGGCGCTTGGGCTCACTGAGGTCACTGGGACTTCCGACCCACTGGTTCAACCACATCTTTACTGCCCACCAGCCTGTCCTATCTCTCCTCGTCCAGTTTAGACAGCAACCATACCCCTGTGTGCCCCCCTTAATCCTGCTGTCCCTCTTTCCCAGCTCTGGGTGTAGCTGGAAGAGAAACACCGGCAGATCTCAGGTGGGCACTCCGTGTACCTGGCTCTCTACTCTGTATGCTAGCACAATTGTCTGGTACCCGTTAACTGTTCCACTCTTAGAGACAATCAGCTCACATCTTTTCTACTCTCTGACCTCCAGAGTCACCTCCCCATACTCACTCTTCCTGTTTCACTGGAAAACCAGAAACTACCGGAGCGTGTGAGGCAGGACAACCAACATCAATGTTTACAATGTAAATACTCACGTATCCAGCAGAGGCATCCTCGAACAGAAGTCTGTTCCAAAAGAGGTGTCTTCTAAGCCAATGACGTTTAAATGCTTAAAACATCACATTAAAATGCCCACAGAGGCCTGTAGAACCACCTGATTTCACTGTACTTTAAAAAAGAAAAAGGTTTTCAAAAGGGCATTGAAAGTTGAAAAAATCTCCTATCGCCTAGAGTGAGCAAAGAGGCCTTGGGTGGGGAGGAAAGTGAGTGGAAATCAATTTCACTTGCTTCAGCCTCACAACGGATTTTGCAAAGTAAAGGGTAGAAAATCAATCTTGGCAAATCAGTGAGAATTTATACACTTGAAAGAGTCGAAAGGTCCTGGAGGGTGTATCAGACAGGAGGATGTGCTCGTCCAGCACATCCTTGAAGGTACAGCATGAGGGCAGGGTCGTTTTCTGTGCCAAGGAGACCGTGCCAAGAATGCCTGCCATATTCCTCATCAAGATGAGTCCAGGGTGGAAGCCAAACCTGAACTCCATTTACCCAGCCCCTGTCCCCACACTCTGAAGGGTGGGGCTGGAGAAAGACACAGGAAGGCCTGGAAGCCTGTTCCTGACTCACCAATACAAGCCTCCAGGTTACATCCAACCGAAGACCCCTTATCCTACCTCTGATGGTGACTGCCTCTGGCCTTTGGGGGCTGCTGGGCTGTCTGATACAAGAGCCCTCCTGTGACCGCAGAGTAAATCCATGCTTTGGCGAGCAGGGGCTGGTCACTCCCAGTAACATCCCCAAGGAATTAGACTGGAAACTGGATTATGGAACGTGGGACCTGAGCAGGGGGTAGACCTGGAGGCTCCTTGCCCTTTCTGGGCTTTCCACTCCTGGACATGGAGGAGACCTCACAGGTAAGTGCTGAAGGCAAGTCAGGGGAGGGAAGGACCAGTGTCCTCTGCCTGAGGGCAGCTGACCAGAAGGGGGACCAGTAGCAAAAGCAGTTGCATTTTCTAAGCATATCACTTGGTTTCTCTTTTGGTTCCTATAAACTTTCAGTGAAGTCTCCTGTAAAACATCTGCCTATTTGAAACTGTCCTTCCTTGTCTTGGTCCATTCAAGCTGCCATAACAAAAACACCAAAGGCTAGGTGGCTTAAACAGTAAGGATTTATTTCTCACACTTCTGGAGGCTGGGAGTCTCAGATCAAGGCATCGCAGGATGACGTGTCTGGTGGGGATTAGCTTTCTGACTCACAGATGGTCATTGTCTTGCTGTGTCCTCCCATGGGAGAGGAAATGAAGAGCACTCTGGGGTCAGCTTTATAAGGGCACTGATCCCATCATGAGGGCCCCACACTGATGACCTAATCACCTCCCAAAGCCACCACCTCCTTATACTATTGCATCGGGGATTAAGACTTCAACATATGATTTTAGTCCACAACATACCTAGATTTACAGAAGCTTCACGAAGGCCAGTTCAAGAGAGAGCAGTCCTCTGTCACCTCATCCCCAGGCAGGCATGCCAGTGACCTGGCACTTACTGAACAGACTCCAAAGGGAATGAAGGCAAGGCTGAGAAGTCCCACTTCTTGGCTCTACCCGGCCCTTCCTTCCTCATTGCCAAACTTGCCAATCTAGACTTGATGTGATTAAAGAAATTACGTGGTTCCTGACAGCCCTGTGTGAACTGTGGGAAGTTACATGACTTCTCTGTGGTTGTCTCCTTACTGTAAAATATGTAATACATTTATATCTAGGACTATTATAAGTATTATATGAGTTGATGTTTGTGAAATTTTTAAAGAGCCATGCCCAACAGAGTGTAAGCACTATATATGTATTTGATAATGTAACAAAAATCCCCATTATTATATATAAGACTTAAGGTAAACTTGATACAACATTGATGGTGATTAGCCATTAGTAGGTATGGTAGGCAGAACTCTAAAATGGCCCCCAAGATTCTGGACCCCTGGCATACACACACCTTCTGCTAGTTATTCAATTAAATGCTAATCTAGGCGCACATTTGAAGGATTCTACAGGTGTAAAGAAGGTACTCAATGAGGAGATTGTTGAGGTAGGCCTGCCCCAATCATGCGGGCCCTTCAGAAGTGCAGAGTTTGCTCCAGCTGGTCACAATTGGGAGCGCAGGGAGATGCACTCCATCCATCCTGGAGGAGAACCGGCATCCATGTCATGGACTTCCTATGGAGGCGCCAACTGGGCAGGGAGCCGTGGGTGGTCTCGAGATCCTGAGAGCAGTCCTGAGCTGACAGCTAGCACACATGAAAACAGGGACCCGAGTCCCATGGTGCAAAGAATTGATTTCTGCCCACAAAGGGAGACCCCCTGAGCCCTGGGTGAGAACTGTAGCCTCAGTCAATGCCTTCAGTTCAGCCCTGCGAGCTCCTGAGGAGAGAATGCAATCATGCCATGGTTGCTTTAAGCCGCTAATGCAATGGAGCAGGACCCTATGGGGCCTTCCTGGGACAGGCCTTCCCCCATATCCTCTGCTTTAGCTCCTTTCTGAAGCACCTAGATAATAGTATTTGATGCTCACTTCCTGAGTTGTGTTGCAGATGTAGAAAAACTTCCCCTGTCCACCAAATGGAAGATGTCCACTACTTGGTGACCATGAGCACACAGTCCCAGGCCCCCTGGAGCCTAAGGACTGATACAGCTCACCCCGTGACACCACCCTGATACCTCACCATCAGCCAAAGAACTGTGCACACACAAGCTGATCACACACCCTGAGACCCCCCTCCCTCACCTGGCTTTTCAAAGGGCTTTGCCGAAACCCTTCGGCTTTTTAATGATAAACCTTTCTCTGCTCCAGACTCTGACGTTTCCGTTTCTTTGGCCTCACTGTGCATTGGGCACACCAACTTGGGTTAACACTAAGTTTGTGATCATTTGTCTTGCAGCAATAGAGCACTAATACAGCCAGAAAGAAACAAACATACAGAAATCGCAAAATAAGCCAGAAAGAAACAAACATACAGAAATCGCAAATGAGCGGCAGGAGGATTTTTGCTCAAAGCCCAGACAGCTTCCCCTCCACCCTGCCCAGTACAGATAAAGACTCTATCACTGACAAAGTCAATACAAAATACTTCCAGTTCAAAAAAAACCCCTTCATTTGCCACGCTGGGCTTGGTCCCACAGGAAGGCGTGGTTCTGTACTCGCCAGTCTCACTGACAGAGAGAGGCTGAGTCACCCGTTGTAAGAGGCAGCAGGCTTGGGGCCTCCCAAGCTGGCTCCCCTGGCCTGGAGACAGCTCTCTCAGGCTTCATCTAAACCGCGAACAGCTGCCCGACTTTATGCCAAGACCTTTGACCTACGTACCTACATACTTGGCTCCACCTCCACTTGCAAGGCATGCTGGGAAACTAAGCGGGGGGCTTTAGGACCCATGAGCCAGTTGTTGCTCAGTTGTGTCTGACTGTTTGCGACCCCGTGGACTGCAGCAAGCCACGCTTTTCTGTCCTTCACCATCTCGCGGAATTCAGACGGTAAAGCGTCTGTCTGGAATGCGGGAGACCCGGGTTCGATTCCTGGGTTGGGAAGATCCCCTGGAGAAGGAAATGGCAATCCACTCCAGCACTCTTGCCTGGAAAATCCCATGGGCGGGGGAGCCTGATAGGCTACAGTCCATGGGGTCGCAAAGAGTCGGACACGACTGAGCGACTTCACTTTCACATCCACTAAGGCAATGATGTCATCCAACCATCTCTTCCTCTGTCGCCCTTGTCTCCTCCTGCCCTGTCTTTCCCAGAAGGCAGAGAGTATAATGATTAAGCACTCTGACTTGTCTTCTCTGGTGGTCCAGCGGTTAAGACTTCATGCCAATGCAGGGGTGGTGGGTTCGATCCCTGGTCAGGGAATTAAGATCCCATATACCTTGTGGTCAAAATGGAAGAAAAAAGGAGCTCTGGCTTCTGCATAAAACAATGGTTTTGCCTGTTAACTGTGACGTTTTGCAAATTCCTTATGCCCTCAGCACCCCAATCTGTAAAATGGGGATAACAGAGTTGTGAAGGTTGGAGGTAAGACAGAACACTGGTGAGTGGGGCCTAGCCCTAGCAAGCCATCGAAACGCAAGCTGGTGTTTGGCTGATTTTGATGCTGATCTACACAAGCCCTAAAGCTGGGCTCTCATCAGATTATAAGTGCCCATCCCCATGCCCCAGGTCAGGCAGCAGACCACATCTTGGTCCCTTGTTTTGGAGCCGAAGTGACTGCTGAATGACT
This sequence comes from Budorcas taxicolor, assembly GCF_023091745.1. Lineage (NCBI taxonomy): Eukaryota > Metazoa > Chordata > Mammalia > Artiodactyla > Bovidae > Budorcas > Budorcas taxicolor. Next base: position 129,499,283 of record NC_068935.1, on the reverse strand, counting down.
AACCACTCCACAATGGAACAAGGAGTATCAAACCCTGTCAATCAGCCGCAACATATACACAGAAAAAAAGCAATTGTCTTTCACTGGCTTCTTCTTGCTTTCTTCTTTCATTATAACCTGTGCTGTACCAACTGGTCAGCGTTACTACTGGATAAAAGGAAGGGAATGTAGTAAAGCAACAATATGAGAGTGGACTACATGAAATATTGGGAAGTCCGAACTCTAAAAACAAAGTAACATTTTTAAAAGATGGCATCATGATGCTAAAAATTTACATCCCTCATTCAGGAAGGTGGGGTTCTAGTAAATGTCACTGAACCAGCTTTGATGATGGAATTTATGAAGCTGTGCCAGCCAGATCGTGATGATACAGCATTCAAAGGTATATGTCACTTATAAATATAACCACATCTAGACTCATAAAAATAGACTGCCTGTTTAAATAGAAGCTTCTTTCTGAACATTGCTAAGTGAAATAATCTGTAATTTTCCCAAATTGCAATGAGGGAGGTGGCAGTGGTATTTTCCCCCTTTCTGGAGATGACCATCTACTATTTGGATTTGCAGATTGGTTAACTGGCTGGAAGATCTGAGAAGCAAAACGCTGTTCTAGTAATTTTGTACAGTCCTGGGTTAGCTCAGAAGACTTGACTGAGGGAAGATTAACACAAACGAGAGCCTGTCCAATACATCTTATATGAGAAACCAGGCTTATCTTTAAAAACTAGTGTTTTCAAAAAGAAAACTATTGCCCAGTGCCTACAGCTCTTTACTTCTTAGCAAATGATTCCCCTGACTAGAGTGCAAGATCTGGAAAGTCTGTATCTCTGCCCGTTTCCTTCACTGTTGCTACCCTGGTGCCAAGAATGGCACCTGGCACTGACTAAATATGTCCTGAATAAATTAATTAATGCAATTAAACGAATTAGCAAGTGATACAGTGTTGGTGCTCATTTTCTGTCTAAATTCTGAGCAATTAAAAATGTGAACACGATCAGACCAAAAATGGGGAAAAAAGGAAAGGGAGCAGGGAGGGGATGTAAAGTCATATTTGAATTTGTGAGCATATTGGAAGAGACAAAGAAAACGCAGTGTCAATGGTGAAGTTTTCATTCCTGCATGGAAATTTCCAGAGCCTATGTTGTAAACCATCTTACAATGGGTAGTTTATGACCAGTAACCTTTTTGCTTAAATGATCATGTGGCAGCAGCGCCATCTTCTGGGTAACTAGTTGGGCATTTTAGAATAATAGTGTAGAGTTGTTTTGTTTTTTCATATACCAAATTGAGTTTAGAATCACAGAAGATTACTTAGAAAATATCTTTAGAGATCATCTAGGCCATATGTCATCTTACAGGTAAGGATTTGCCTTAAGTGGGTACAATATTTTCTTATTTTCTCTTGATCCAATGGAGCTCCAAATTCATGTCTCGGAGAGAAGACAAACTACAGCCATCATTGCTAAATTATATCCCAGGTCTCATATAAATCAGAAACTGAGAGGCAGTTAAAGTCCATTTGTCGAGCATCTGAAGAGTGCTGTCCAATAGGAATTTCTGCAACAACGGAGCAAAAGAACTTTCTGTGATGATCTATACATGTCTGTGCTGTCCAATACAGTAGTCACTAGCCACTTGAGGTTATTAAACATCTAAAACGAGGCTAATGATGCTGAAGAACTGGATTTTTAACTGTATCTAATTTTAACTAATTTGCATTTTTCAAAAGTCCCATATGGCGAGTGTAGGGTTTCTGAACCTTGGCACTATTGACATTTGGGGCTTGATCATTCTTTGCTGTGGTGACTGTGTTGTACACTGTACGATGTTTAGCAACAGTCCTAGCCTCTAGCCACTGGCCACGAGTACCCTCCCCCTGGATGTTGCCAAATACACTCTCTAAGGGGCAAAATCACCCCTGGTTGAAAACCAGTGGGCTAGTAGCCACAGCACTGAACAGCACAGTTCTAGAATATGCCTGATACGTATAGAACATTTTGGTTGAGAAAAAGAATTGCCCACTATCCTGTACTAAGGCAGTAGTGGTCTTGTAATAAGAACAAGGAAGGTTTAAAAAAAAAAAAGTAAGTAAAGTCAGACATAGTCACAGAAATGTCACACTTCTTTAATCTTTTTTCCCCACGAAGTGGAGACAGAGCCAGGATAGCGATACTGGAAAATTCTGCCTCCCTCACAAGTCCCCAAGTTAGCATCAGGAAACCTACACTTAACTAAACAAATTGACCTCCCTAAGTCTTAGGGTATCACCTAGGGAAGAGGGGACGAACCGTGCCTACCTGGTGGGGTTGCTCTGGGGACTAAATTAGACAAAGCATAAAGGGTTTACAGCTCAGTGCTTGGCAAGGTAAGATATTCAACACCATGGATATCTTAGCCACCCTCTTCCAGGCAGGGGACAAAATTTTTCATACCCTCCAACTAACAGCACAAAAGAACCTAGTACAAAGCTACAGATAAAAATCTCACTGAAAAAAGCAAAAACTTAGCTGAACTCTATAAACCTGACTTTACTTGAAAATCCCAGTGCTCTCAACACTCAATAATGTTTGCCTGTTGTCTCTGTCACCATTCCCTTGACACATTTAATTGTGGAGGAGAAACCGTTTCAGCTCCTCAGGGAGGTTGAGTTCAGAGATCTTATGATGCTGCTGGATCCCAAAGCACTTCCGAATTCTAAGGCGGCATAACTGCATCAAAGAAGAGGGCCCTGGAGAAAGATGATAAGACAAGTCACACATGGGTTTCACTGATCCAAGACTTTTCCTTTCCCTCACTAAAAGCATAAAAGATTTAACACTATTATCAAGAAATAATATGGTACTGCTTAAGACCATGCTCTGGGTTTAATAAGAGGTATTTTAAGGCCATGGTCTCTCTTTTCTGGCATCTAACTGAAATCAGGCAATTAGGTTTTGACTTAAAGAAATTTAAAGCTCGGTCTCACCAATGGAGGCTTATGGAAGCTAATTTCGAAATTACAAAGCTATGAAATCCCCAGCAATGACAAGAAAACCCATGTTTAATGGTTTTCTTGTCTTTACTTTAAAAAAAAAGTCCATATTTCTGGATGCAAATACTCTAATTTTATAATTTAGCAATTTTAAGACATTCAAATATAAGGAGCTATCTGTGAAACCTAAGTGTGATCTGAACTCGTTTGTTTTTATATTCTGCATTTAGAGCCATCCCAGTGCTTCAGCTCATAGTGGAAAATGAACTAATACAAACTTGGCACAGATCCAGCCAAGAGTTTACATCTTAAGATAGCAATTCTCAACAGGGCAGGGGGTGGGAGGGGTGTATTTTGCTCCCTAGGGACCCTTGGTACTGTCTGGAGACACTTTTGCTTGTCACAACTTGAGGGGTGGGCTATTAGCATCTAGAGGGTCGACGACAGGGATGCTGCTAAACATGTCCACTGTGCAGGACAGGACTGCCCCAAACTGGCCCAAAATGTAAATAGTGCTGAGCTTGAGAAGCCCTATCATAGGGTAAAAGGGTGGGAAATTGTTTCAGCCCCAACTCCTGCACTAAATTATAACAGAAGTTCTCTTTTGATTATTAAAAAGATTTTTTTAAAGCAAAGCTGTATACCCTAAAGAGGGGCTTCCTTGGTGGCACGATGGTAAAGAATCTGCCTGCAATGCAGGAGATGTGAGTTCGATCCCTGGGTAGGGAAGATCCCCTGGAGAAGGGAATGGTAACCCACTCCAGTATTCTTGCTTTGGAGAATTCCATGGACAGAGGAGCCTGGCGGGCTACAGTCTATGGGGTCGCTCGGACATGACTAAGCAACTAACACTTTCCCTTTCAGGGCTTTCCTGGTGGCTCAGTGGTAAAGAATCCACCTGCAATGCAGGAGACCTGGGTTTGATCCCTGGGTTGGGAAGATCCCCTGGAGGAGGACATGGCAACCCACTCCAGTATTCTTGCCTGGAGAATCCCATGGACAGAAGAGCCTGACTGGCTACTGTCCATGGGGTCGCACAGAGTGGGACACGACTTCGCCACTAAGCATGTATGCATACCCTCAAGAATCCCATAAAGCAGTAGCCCTCACGCCAGACTTGGCGGAGCTGGGGGGATGTTGGGCCCCACCCCCGAGATGTTGCTTCAACAACCATCATCAGGTGAGCTGAGCATCTGGGTTTTGTACAGGCATGCACCCCAGGTCATTGTATTGTGTGGTCAGGATTGATAATTTAATTCAAAGGGTACAGTGGCCTGTGAATTTGATACCAAGCAGGACCCTGTGGGGCTCCTGAGCTTTTACAAAAGCCTTTCTGTGTCCCCATTTCTTGATTACAGGAAATAGGCTTCATTAGGCTTCTAAGACCTTCCCTGAGTTCCAAGGAGCAGGTTCAAACAGATGCTAGTTAGGGAAGGAGGGGATCCTGAGACAAGGGAGGCACAATAGTGCAGCCTTGGGCAGGGTCCTGGTCCCCCCTCCAGGGATACACAGAACATACATTCGAGCAGTTTTACAGATACGGAAACCCCCACCAGGTGGGAGAAGTTAAGTGAATGCTGCCCATAAGCAATAGACCCCAAACCTGTTGGAACCGGAAGGCTAATGATGCTGACTTCCACTTACCTCACCACCAACCAATCAGAAGAATGTCCACGAGCTGACCACGCCCTCTTTGAACCATTCCTGTAAAACTCCTCACTGCTCCCTCTAGGTGGGAACACAGTTTTGAGGGCAGTAGCCCACTGTGGCCCCCTTTGCCTGGCAAAGCAATAAAACTGTTCTTTCCTACTTGAGCCAAAACTCTGTCTCCAAGATTCAATTCAGTGTGTCGGGCAGGGTACAAAGGCTGGATTAGACTTCAATTTCCTAGAGCATCACTGCAAGCTACAGGATAAACGGGCTTGATGGAAAACTGGGAGAGGCAAAACTAGGCACATAGACAAGGAAAGAAAGAAAGGAAATATTTTCAATGAGGCCCTCACCACACATGCAGAAGGTCCCTGTTGGAATTTAGGGCACCTTCCAGACTATGTTCAGTGTACTCGAGGCATATATTAATGAAGGATTTCCTGGTGTACTCAAAGCACTTATTAACAAACGGCAAAAAGCATAGTGTGGGGAAACTGAACTTAACCTCATCCCACTAAAGCACATTGAAGGACATGACTAATCACATGTGCTAGATACAATGTCAGGGACAAGTACAGGAGGTACTGATAAACGAGTACAGAGAGCAAGACACCAGAGTAAGCCTGATAGAGACTTGGGCAAAGCAGGCCATTGGAGGAAACTCGGTGTAACTACCGATGGAAATTGAATATCTGCTATTTACAAGTGGGATACTGTATAACTAGAGCCTTCATTCCATATAAATAGAGCTGAAAGCTCACTAGTGCTTTGCAGCCACTTGTTGGCACCTGCAAATATTCAGGGGGCGTGGCTTTACTCCATAATGGAATCAGCTAATTCTATATTTATTGATGGGCATATTACTTTAGGGCTCCAGTTCTTTTTTTTCCTGCATCAACACTCATGATGCTTTAAGACCAAAGTGCATTCAAAGTGGCTACTGTGGCGCTGGGGTGAGAGAGTCTCTATTAGTTGTTGCTGTGTGTCAGGAATAAACACTGCTTTAGCTGCTTTGGCGAGGGAGGGGGTGGTCATATTCTTGAACTTCTTTCCAATGTGTGTGTGTCTACATAAATGATTTAATGACTTTAGGGGGGCCGGAGGCACTTATGCCTTTGTGGATCTCTTTCTCAATTGAAAAAAAAGATATTTTACAGCTGGTAATTTTACAACTGTGTCCGTATAAAGATGAATATAATCCAGGTTGAGTTATAGTCATTTTTTTCCTTCTGATTTTAAAAGAAATTAAAACATTTCTGTGGACCCCTAAAAAAACATTGGGCCCCACGCATTGTGCCATCTGTGCCTGCTGTAGAAATCTGCCCTGTCTAGATATAATTTTTTAAAACCAAGAAATCGTTAAAACGTGGGCACAACTGCCCAGGGGTTACCCCACGGCTTCACATAAAGGGTTTTCTATTGGTTTGTTCCTTGTTTGCATTGGGGGGCCCAAGGCAGGCTATGACCCCCAAGTACCCTGGGGTGATGGGTATAGGAGGAAGAAGGATTCAGGGGCCACTTTACAATTCTGCCCAGAACCCTAATTCTCAGCAATGTGGGGAGAAAATAACCAGATGACATAGCATCAGAATCCTCCTGGTTGGGAAGCCTGCTTCAAACTTCCACAACCTCTAAGACTCAATGAAGTCTATACTCTAGTCAGATAAATAGGTCCTTAGCTGGCTGCTCTCCACCTCCCGGGACAATTAAGACTCTAACACAACATTTTTAGCAACTATACCCCAATAAAAATTAATTTTTAAAATAAAGTAAAAACTAAATAATAAAATTTGTATCCACACACAAAGAAAGATTGCAATCTGAAGGGTCTCTGCTCCTCACTCCCAGCCTACCCCCAACCCAGGGAAGTGCCTCCACCTCCTTGCACACTGTTCAACCCCAGTGTTTACTTGCTTGGGTCAGAAGTGTCAGTTTTTATTTATGAAGGTGTATGGGCTCAGTGTTGATTTCGTTATAACAGTAAATGTCTTCAGATTGCCATGGGTCATGAAAGCGATACTGTGTAATGCTCCATGAGTTGCATTCCTACCCACTATCCCAGAAACCTAATGCCCAGTAATTCGCATTAGAACATACTGGGGCTTGTATAACCTCAAAGAGGCTTCTGCCACATCACTCTAAAGCATGGCTTACAAATACCATATGACATCACTTATACGTGGAATCTAAAATAAGACACAAATGAACTTAACTACAAAACAGAAACAGACTCACAGACATAGAGAACAGACTTGTGTTTGTCAAGGGGAAGGAGGCTGGGAGAGGGCTGGATTGGGAGTTTAGGGTTAGCAGGTGCTATTATATATAGGATGGATAAACAACAAGGTCCTACTGTAGAGCACAGGGAACTATACTCAGTATCCTGTGATAAATCATAAGGGAAAACAATATGAAAAGGAGCAAATATATATGTATAACTAAGTCACTTTGCTGTGCAGCAGAAATAACACTGTAAACCAAATATATTTCAATAAAATTAATTTTTAAAAATTAAGCATGTCTTAATTTTTAACATTTAAAAACAATATCTTAATTCTTTGAGAGCTGGCATACCCCTGAATGTTAGATCATCCAAACCAGCCTCTCTCCAACATGTCAAACAGCAGGATGGTTGTTTATTATGCAGCCAGTGCTGTACCTTGCATGCTAAATTATCTCAGCTCCCCACATTTGGGGAAGTGAGGGCATGATCTGTTTAACAGGATGAAAAGCCAGGATGCTCTGCCTCCTGCTAGAGCCCATGGGAGTCTCTACAAATTAAGGCTTAGATTCAGGTAAAGGAGAAGCACCTTCTATCTCCAAGAGCTGCCTCAGGGGGCTCTCTGGAGGCACCAGTTCCAAGGGTCGTTTGCCTTCAGCATTCCTGGCCTGGGTGTCTGCTCCAAAGTCCAGGAGCAGGCTGGCCAGCTCCCCACTGGATGCCCTGGCCACTGCATGAAGAGGGGAGTCCAGCCCCCGGCCCTGGTTCACATTCACTCCTAAACAGTCAGGAGAACAACAGAGTCAGTCAAGGAGCAGAGTGCAAGCACCCCCTTCTAAAAGTGCTGTGCCTCCACAGTGGGCATGGGAGCTCTCCAAGTCATCAGGACATGACTTGATTCCATTTAATAATATGGGGAAAAGGCCACTTAACAATATAACTAAAGGTATGACACGAGCCATATGGCAGATGAGGTTGAAAAACCTCACCCTTGCACATCATACATAGCTGTGATAGATTTAGGAAAAACACTGGCAGTGTGAAAGCTGCACATTACTTATTACTAGAGCCCAAATATTAGCCGGCACAGACCGGAAGTGACGCTAGATGGCAAAATCTCATCTATGGCAATTTGCCATACTCACACGCCCAGAAACTCCAATGAAGTTTAAACTGGAGACTTGAGACCATGTGAACTGGTCTGTGAAGGGCAACCAATCATGATGACATTGCCTAGACTAGGGTGGCCAATCCTAAGATCACAGGGCAGGTGGCAAAGTCACCCTCTTCGGGGGTCAAGTGGATTCCTAGGACCATCCCCACCCAATTCTATCCCTACAGTCTCAACAGAACCTTAGCCCAGCCTAGACACTGGCTCCCACTGGGACGTGTGGGGACATACAGCTTTGCATGAGCTGCTGTCTCTCTAGAAAAATGGGAATCTACGTCCAGTCAACAAATGTTAACTGAATTGTTCTTGTATTGTTCTTAGCTTTCGGAGGGATGCCAATCTGACCCTTTCCTGACTAGGAGCTTAAAATCCATCTAAGATGAGAGAAGAGAGAGAGAAAACCAACCTCCTCCTGGTTCATAGTAATGGCTGCCAATTGAGTAGAAGGCAATGAGAACAATAAACCTTCAGCAGAGGGAAAGATTATCTGATTTTTAAAGATAACCAAGACTCAAATAACTGAAAATGTGAAAAAGGGGTATTCCAAGTGTTGAAGGGGTTGGACAACAGCAGGAAGGTGAAAAAGAATGGTGGGACTTGGGCCTTTTCAAAAGTATATCTACAATGGACTAAAACTGAGGCAAGTTTATTTCCAAATCAAAGACAACTGCTGAAGGTGGCCTAAAATTCAAAGGCCAGCCCTATCCCAGCAGCTGTGGGAGTTATGCTGGGACTAGTAATATCAATGGCCAGAGGAAGGGAGGCACAGGAAAGGGAGGAGAAACTAATAATCACTGAGGACCTTCCTGGGAGGAGGGACATCATCCTCAGCATGATTCTTATTACAAGTAAGAGAACTCAAATTGAAACAGTTTCAAATAATTCCCCAGGGGAACACAGTCAAGATGAACTCTGATCTTGTCCAACTCCATTGCCTACACTATTTCCTGTGCTACAAGAGAAAGAGCTTTCAAATAACCTTGAATGTACTTTTCATTTATTCTCCTTGTTCTGTTGTGCTTTTAGTTTTACCTGACTCCAGAAGTTTCTTGGCACAGGCCACCTGCAGGTTTTCACAAGCCATATATAATGGTGTGCCCAGGTGGCGGATGTTTTGGTCAATGTTGCCCCCGTGAGCCGCAAGAGACTCGATGCACTGCACGTGGCCTGCAGCCCAAAGTAGGAGAAAACAGTTAGAGCACTAATTCTCACAGCTAGGGAAACACCACCTTGCCCATATTCTGTGTGCTGAAAATTTCCAATGACTTAACTAGGGGCCAGAAGCTATGTTCTTTACTTAGACTAGCAAATGATCTTCAACACCGTCACTAGTTAACAGCGTGTTTCATAAGATGCCATCTGGAGCTCTGGGTGGAACTCCACGTGAGTTTATTAGCCACGGTAGGCAACCAGCAACCATCCACCTTTTTGAGTTGTTTGTGGCTTTGTAATCTGAGTTCAGAAATCGAAGTGAGAGTTGGGAAGAGGTATGGAAGAGGGACAAGGTGGACCTGAAGGAGACAGCACAGTGGGCCATGGGACAGGGAAGGAGACTTACAACCTCACCAAAAGCAGGCCCTGGGAGGAACTGCCCACCGTCCACTAAGAGTGGTGGGCACTGGAGAGGCTTAGGAGATGGTGCCAAATCCAACATGAGTGGGGCCCTTTGTGGCCAACTATGTTGGGTGAAAGCAGAATCACTCTTCCTTGGTCTGGAATGCCATACTGAAACACTGCTCCTTTGCATCATCTAGTTATGCCATTGTAGTTCTGTGTGGATCCTAGGATCCCACATGGAGAACAAGTGCTTTGTATACCTCCTTTTCCCTCTTCAATCGTAAGATGTCCCTTGAAGGAGTGGGTGGAAAACTTCAATTCTCAACAGATTTACCTCTCTTAGCAGCTTCGTGGATGGGGGACGCCAGGTCACTCGCCGGGTGGGGACTGGCTCCATATTGCAGAAGCAAATTCACACACTCATGGCTGCCGCTGACACAAGCGTTAAACAAGGGAGTGTGCCAGTCTACAGTGACACCATTCACCTGTAAGGAAAAACTCCAGGATGAAGGCAGGCAATGAAGTACCCTGGATTCTAACATAAGCTCCACCATTTTCAAGCTGTTTTTTCACTTATCAGAGCCTTAAATTCCACAGCTACAAGATGGAGACAAAAAAGAACAATTGCCACAAAGTTGCTGTGAAAAATTGAATGAAGTATGGGATGTCAGGCCCCAAGAATGTTTCTGAATATTTTGTTTCCTCCATGCCCTCCCCCAGGAACATGAACTTGGACACTAATTAGGATAAGTTGAACAGGTCACAAACTAATCACCTTATTTTAAACACTCTATCCTAGACCCACCCCACCCCAATCCAATTTCTGCACAGCAGTTAGAGTAACCTCTTAAAATTGTGAACATATTATTCTGTTTTAATTTCAGATGCCCCAGGTGCAAACCTGAAGGAGACACTCACTTCCAGGATCTCTCACATTTGTACCCTCAGGCTCCTCTTTTGCCTCTGCTTAGTCCTGGCTCTGTTCCCAAGTTCGGGGTAAGTTTTCTTAACCAAAATATAAACCTGAGAATATACTTATCATGGCTCTCGGCTGCCCTCAGGACAAAGTCCAATTTCCTGGCATGGACAGCAAGCTTGTTTTGTTCTGACCCCTGTCCCCTGCTCTACCCTGCTGCTATAAGGGATGATGTGAAATCACACAAAATGCCCCCACTTTCACTTCGAGGCTTTTGTGTTTCTTTTTTCCAGTGGGTAGGAAGTTCATCATTTTCCCCAACCCGCCAATGAGCTGAGTGACTCCAACAGGTCCTATAGATTTCAACTGTGATGTCACTTCCTGCAGGAAGCATCTTTTCACTCCCTCTCTCCATCAGAAATAAACAGGTTAGGAACATTTTTACATGTATAATAATACTTATTATATCTTATAGCATGTGGTAGCAAAAAATGGCCACAGACTCTGTGCCCAGGATGCACATTCCTTTGTAATGTGGCTCTGCGACTCCTCTCATCACAAGACAGAGACTATTTTTTCAATCCTGGAATCTGGCCTTGCCCACATGAATCACTTTTTGGTCAATGGGACAGTTAACAAGTGTGACGCAAGCAGAGAGCTCACCCTTTTCACTGCTCTCAGAATCCCTGCGACCATGTGAACAGGCCCAGGCCGCCTGCTAAAGGATGAGAGACCACAGGGAGATTTTATTTCTCCCCAGACCTCCCAGCGGCCCCAGCCAGGGTCACCATGAAGCAGTCTGCTGCAGCCCACCTATTGGCTAACCCCAAATGCCTCCGTGAGCCCAGCTGAGGCTAGCCAAAGCAGACCAGACAGAAGAGCTGTCCAGACAACACAAGGAACTGTGAGATAAAGAAATGGCTACTGTCTGCATCATTAAGTCAGGTAGTTTGTTACACAGCAGAAACTGATGGATAAAAACAGTTTATTGTAATTGCCTGCTGTGGCTGAGATATTATGCATTCACCAAACTCATTCCCTCTCTCCTGGGCACACAGCCATACACTTTCCCACCTTCCTGGCAGTTAGACATGGCCTGAACTCTGGCCAATGGGATGTGAGTAAAAGTGACTTATGTCACTGCCAAGACTGGCCTTTTAAGTCTCCACTCACAATCCTCCATGTCTTTTCCTCTTCCAGCCATCTGGAACAGAGCACACGTGGGAGCCACTTGTTGAAGGCAGAGGAGCAACAGGATGAAAGGAGCCTGTGTCCTTGAATCACCCTTGGAAAACAGCCACCCAACCGGCAACACCCACATAGGACTCTGAGTTGAACAAGAAATAAACTTTCATTCTATGAGGCTACTGAGAGTTCAGGGTTTATCTGTTGAAGCATTTAGTGTCACATTCCGCCATTTACCTGCTTATCTGGTTGTCTCCTCATTTAGTTTAGAAGTTCCTGAATCTTTATTTAGAGTTAGACACATAATAAATGCTCAGTACAGACTGGTTGAGAAAAGATGAGCAATCTATATAGAATCTTCTGATCAGATTTTCCCATCACTTTTGAGCAAGAGGGGACTTAGTTAATGGAGGAAGTACTGGTCCCTACTTTCAAATTCAATGACTGTGTAACTTCCTTCTCTGCAATCTCATTATGTCACCCTGATTCCCATTCTCCAAATAACCACATGCCTTACCCCTCTGAATCCTCCCAATTCCACAAAATATGCTATATAACTTTTTTGCTATTTCCCCCATTATTTTTCATATATATATATACTCTAAAGCTCACAGGCTAAGTAGCTTGTCCAAATTTCCAATGTTAGTAAATGGTAGAGATGGTCTGGGACCATTACTCAGGTCTTATGAAGCCAAATGTTATATGTCTTCTACAATATGTCACTACCTTCCAGCCATAGGAGTGAAGGCAGAAATGTAACAGCTATTTATTAGTAGTGACAGCTAAAGAAAATTATATAGGCTCAGACCATGACTTTCTAGCTACAAATGCAGTATTTCATCTACTGCTAAAGTAAATAAGCTTGATGGACATAATACTTTCGGGGGGAAAAACCCTCTTCATATTTCAAATCAGGCTAATAAAAAATGCTCAAAAGTATTTAGAAGGGAGAGAAATAGTCATTTTTCAGTAGTGGCGTCAAAGATGGGGTTTGAGTTGTACTTACCTGAGCTCCATGCCTCAATAATATGCTTGCACAGGAGGGATGCCCTCCAAGGCAGGCTTCATGCAGTGGAGACACACGATCTGCCGTGATGAGGTTCACCGGCCACCCCTGGAGGAGGCAAATGGGCAGAGTGAGGAGTGCGCTGGAACAGTTCTGGAGGGCTCAGCCATGAATCCACATTCTTTCAAAAGTTCACCTGGCTCACCTATGTGCTCAGTCGCTCAGTCGTGTCTGACTCTTCGTGAGCCTCTGGACTGTGGCCCACCAGGCTTCTCTGTCCACGGAATTCTCCAGGCAAGAATACTGGAGTGGGTTGCCATTTCCTTCTCCAGAGGATCTTCCTGACCCAGGGATCAAACCTGCATCTCCTGCACTGACAGGAGAGTTCTTTATGCTGAGCCATCAGGGAAGCCAATATATATTCTTCTGACTGCAGATTCATAAGAGTCCCTGACCCAGGTAAATTGTGTCTAGATTCCTGCCCCATAGACACTGTGAATACATGTCTGTTACATGAAGCCACTAACGTAGAGGGTACTTTGTTACACAGCAAAACATGACCAAGACAGTCCAAAGCGTTAGGTGAACCTCCATGGACAGAGAGGCAAAGGGACAATTTACACTCTCACTCCAGTAGTCTAGAGCTAAAGAAGCAAGAAAGTGTCTGAAAGGTCGTGGGGTTCTTCAACCTCTTGGAAAGTGTGCTCTCTAGGAGATGGATCCTGAACCTAATCCAAGCAGAACATCAAAAGAACTCAAGGAGAGGCTCCACAGACCCCCTGATCTTGGAATATATAATCTATTCCTAACAGGAAGAAACCAGGTACAATAAAAGTTCTTTCCCTTAGCATATGTCAATTAAGAGCATGGATAGTTTAATCAACATCTTGGTAATACTGGGTTAGTCAAAAAGTTCATTTGGGTTTTTCTGTAAGATGTCACAGAAAAACCCAAACGAACTTTTTGGTCAACTCAATATTATACCTTTTCTTCCCAGAATGCATGCAGGCTAAGTCGTTGCAGTCAAGTCTGACTCTGTGTGACCCTATGGACTGTAATCCAACAGGCTCCTCTGTCCAAGGGATCCTCTGGGCAAGAATACTGGAGTCAATTTCCATGCTCTTCTCCAAGGGAATCTTCCCAACCCAGGGATCGAAGCCAGGTCCCCTGCATTACAGGCAGATTCTTTACCATCTGAGCCACTAGGGAAGCCCAGAATAAATAAATTTTTCTGGAATAAATTTGCCTAAAATCATTCCATTAGATTATCTCACTCACCATCATCCCTAACACACATTCTTCTACTTTTGTGGGGCTTTTTTCAGCCCCCCAGTCATGCTGTCCTTTGGGCTGTTACCCTCTGACAGGCAAGTCATGCATTTTGATATATCCCATCATTCTGGACACACACTTGAGTTCACAGGATCTCAGATCCAGAGATTTTTTTTTAAGGTGGGTCTAGGAAGGGGTTCTGAGAGACTCAAAATAATCTGCTTGTAAACAAGAAACTTGAAAATCCATTTCAGCACTTTGCCATACTAGCTCTGCTGTTTGCAGGGAGGGACAGGGCTGTATCTTCCCTTCCTTCACAACCTCAAATCCCATCTGTATTAAACAAATGCTCCCTGACCCCTTGACTCGAGAAAAATTTGAATTGTAGCATTTATTCCCTTCACAAGCACTTCCCATGGACTTCACAGTGTAGCATCTTCTGTTTCATTACTGTCATTATTTTATTAAAGGCATTCCTCTCAGAGATCTGTTCTCAAATCCATTCTTTTCCCACTCTCAGCGTTCTCTGTTTATCCAGCCTCTTCCCCACACACTGGTAGAATATACCAGAAATTCACAGCAAAATGTTAACTGCATTTTTCTCTGTGCTACAGATCATGAGATGAAAGAAGACTATTCTTTAAAGGAATTCTTTATTAAGATTCCTCTATCACAAATATACTCCTATAGCCACTACTGCCATTTCAAAATCATTTACGTGCTTATATATAAATCCAGGTAAATGAAAAAGCAAAAAAGAAATGATTTACATTCCAAAAATGTTCACCACTCATTACATATTCACATTACAAAGAAGTTCCTTTAAATTAAGCTTCCCTGTGCCAACTGAGGACTGTATTTACAGTTCATCACAGATATGCAATTTTGACTTGAAATGAACTGAGGCAGTTTGTCTGAAATATTGTCAAGTCTGAATCATATACCATTTAAGGTAATGTTTAACCCATTACTTCAGAGAGGGTCCAGTCTGCAGTGGGTTCTCAGAAAAAAACGGATCGAATAGCTGACCTTTAATTCTTCTATCATCAATTGTCTGTCCCCTAATCTCAGCGTAGAGTCAGAAGTTCTGATGATTCCATGGGGCTGTGCAATATCAGGGCACCCATGGGTGACATAGTGCTTAGTACCTGGCAACTTTCTGTCTCAGCTCCAAATCATATGCCTACTCAGACAACCAACCGACCACAAGAAGGTTAGGCTTTATCATTTATCCTGTCCACAGTTATCACTTCCTTCTCTACACTCAGCAGAAAGGAAGATCACAAACCTCCATCTCACTCACATTCATCCAAACACATCACTTCCTCCCTACTTTACCAAGGAGGTCAAAGCCATTTGATGTGAGAGCTTTCTACATTACCCTCCTCTCCACCCCTAACATCTCTTTATATTTCTCCAGTCTTCTTTTCTCCCATTGCTCCTTTCTTTGTGGGAGAAACTTACGAGCTCAGTCCAACAGCCCATGACCTCACCCGGTCCTCCCACCACCCCCAGGACTTCCCTTCATCTACCTTCTCATCTCATGCGTTCCCCCGCTCTCTCCTCTTCAGGTACACTTTCTTTCTGCTTTCAAAGTCCTCCCAGCCCTCAGTCCTGACCCTGGGAGAAGCATCCATTCAAGGCTCTTCATCCCTTCACTGGCCCCCCTTTTCTTCCAAAAATAGTCTATCCTCATTATCTCTACTTTTATACCTTCTTTCATTTTCTACCAACAGAATCCTGCTGATACCGCTTTTAAAGACCACCAGTGACTTTCAGAATCCAGTATGCCTTGCTCTGTTCCCCACCTCCTTCCACCTCTGAATTTGCAACATATTCATCCTGACCCCATGGAACTTGTGCCCTGGCTTCTAACACAGACTTCTACCTGAAATTATCTCCAGTCTCTGACTGCCTTTTTTTCTGTCTCTTTCACTAACTCTGTTCTTCTCCTCGTTACATCTCCTAATGCAGGCATTTCCTCAAGGATTTGCCCCCAAATCCTTTTCTTGTCTCTCAATACCCTCTATATATTACATATTGCTTTCAAATCTAAATCCCCAGCTCCAGTACATGTTCCTAATTCCCTGCTAAGACATAATCACCCAGAGACCCAGCTCATGACATAAATTTAGCCTTTGTCAACAAAACTCTCCTGAAAAGAGCTCCTTTTCTGCCAGACCTGATTCTCTGAATGGTACCACTATCTTCATTTCAAACCCAGGACTGAAATCTGAGAGAGGACAGCAGAATGATTACCGAGTGCAAATGCGGGCACCATCACCTAATTAGCAGTGTGACCTTGGGCCAGCTACTTTTCTCTCAAAGCCTCAATTTCCATCTGTAAAATGGGGACAATTTCACCTACCCTAACAGGTTGGTTATGAATACTTTAAAAATGATGTATGCAAAGTGTTTAGCACTCAGTAATTTCTAGGCAGTTGATATTTGAGGTTTCTTTTTATTCTTTATCCCTGAGCCTTGAATGAGCTGCTACATCTTTACCAGCTGAGCCACAAGGGAAGCCCAAGAATACTGGAGTGGGTAGTCTATCCCTTCTCCAGCAGATCTTTCCGACCCAGGAATCAAACTGGGGTCTCCTGCATCGCAAGTGGATTTTTTACCAACTGAGCTATCAGGGAAGCCCAAAATCGCTCAGTCATGTCCGACTCTTTGAGACCCCATGGACTAAACAGTCCATGGAATTCTCCAGGCCAAAATACTGGAGTGGGTAGCCTTTCTCTTCTCCAGGGGATCATCCCAACCCAGGGATCAAACTCAGGTCTCCCACACTGCAGGCAGATTCTTTACCAGCTGAGCCACAAGGGAAGCTCAAGAATACTGGAGTGGGTAGCCTATCCCTTCTTCAGCAGATTTTCCTGACCCAGGAATGGAATTGGGGTCTCCTGCATTGCAGGCAGATTTTTTACCAAATGAGCTATCAGGGAAGCCTGCTACATCCCAAAGGTCTGATATTTCAGAATGTCCAGGATCTTTCCTAGTATCCACCCTGATAGTGATTTAACCCTTTAAAGACTGCATGGAGCAGCATAAAGAGTTTTTATTCAAGAAACAAAAAAGTCAGTCCTCAATCTGTGTATGCAGTGGAACTTTATTGGGAAGGTTTATAGGGCTGTGCATTCAATCTTCAGGGGAACTTCAAAAAATAAAAAGTCCTGATACTCAAGCTGCATCCCAGAGCAACTGCAATACAACCAAAGGTAGCTGAATTCAGGCACTGGTATTTTTAAGATTTCCCATGCAACCCCAGCCCAAAGGGATGCTAATATGAACCATTAAATTAAGATCACAGAGTATCCAAGGTTGCCTTAATTGCTTTATGCTGGCCTAACAAATTGCTTTGCTTTTTAAAAAATAAATTACTATTGAAGTGCAACAGATACAAAGAAAGGTTCATAAATCCTCAGCGTAAACCTCAGTGAATTATCACAAAGACAATCTAACTATATAACCACTATACAGGTAAAGGAAAAAAAAACATTACCAGAAACCCACATATATCCTACCCAAATTACATCCACAAAGGCATTCAGAATAGTGGCTTCTAGCATGATAGTTTTCCTTGGTTTTGAATGTTTTATTAATTGAACCATGAAGTATGTATTTTTGTATGTGTGCTCAGCTACTCTGACTTAACATCTGGTTTTCAAACTCATTCATTCATATATTTTCATTGGTGCATAGAGTTTCACTGAGTAATATACCAAAATATATTTATCCACTTACTTTTGATGGACACTTAGGTTGTTTTCAAGGGCTTTTGTTTTTTTTTCTGTTATGAATAAGGCTGCTTCTTTAGTGGCTCAGACAGTAAAGAATTTGCCTGCAATGCAGGAGACCTGGATTCAATCCCTGGGTCAGGAAGATCCCCTGGAGAAGGGAATGGCAACCCACTCCAGCATTCTTGCCAGGAAAATTCCATAGACAGAGGAGCCTGGCAGGCTACAGACCATAGTGTCGCAAAGAGTCAGTCACAACTGAGCAACTAACACTTTCATTTTCACTTAGGTTGTTTTCAAAGGTTTTTTTTTTTTTTTTTTTTGCTGTTAGGAATAAGGCTTCTATGAATATACCCGTACATGTTTTTTGATGAACTCATGTATACATATCTGTTGCATATAAACCTAGAAATGAAAGTGTTTGGTTGTAGGGTATAGATATTTGTAGCTTTAGTAGATATTCCTTAATATTTCCCAAATTGGTTTGCACAAATTTACACTCCCACCAGCAATGTATGAGAGTTTCAGTTGCTCCACATTCTTGCCAATACGTTGTATTATCTGTCTTTCCAAATTTAACCCTTCTAGTGGGAGGAGTGAGTAACATAATTTTTTGTAATTTGAATTACACATTTACTAATTTTACTAATAAGCACAATTTGATATATTTATTGAACACTTGGGTATCTTTTTAAAAATTGCCAGTCCAAGTTTCTTGCTCATTTTTCTGTTGTCACTCTTTTGTGTATTGATTTTAGGCTAGGAATAAGAGTTCTTAGTCATAAATAGATAGATATCTCAAATATTTTCTCATGTATGGCTTGCCTTATTGCTTTTAAAATGCTGCCTTTGATGAACAAGTCCTTAACTTTAATGAAACCCAACCTATCAATGTTTTTGTTCCTTCCCACGTACTCTTTCATGTCAAATGCCTTCCTCCCTCTTTCTCCACTGGCAAAATGGCCTTTAGAAAAAAATTCCTCAACATAGTGATTTTACAGGAGCTTAAAAAATACCAATGCATGAAGCTTGGCCTAGGCTAAATCAGAATATCTAGAGTGAAGCCCAGTTGCTGTTTTCTTTTTAAATCTCACATTATTTTAATGTGAAGTCATGGTAAAGAATACTTAGTTACAGATTCAGTTTCTCCCTTCTTGGACCAAGTGAGAATTACTTTTTATAATTTCCTTTTCTCTTTGTTATAGACATTTGCATGTTTGGTCTTATATCGCTTACTAAAGTATGTTTGTTTAGTTTAGCAGCAGTTTTTTTCAGTAGTCTTTGATTATCTGAAGCACTATGTAGACTGTAATAAGAAAATAGGTACTCTTCATTTGTGAAGAGTAACTAGAGCCAGGTACATAATGTCACCTCAGTTAATTCTCTCAAACTCATATATAAGGTAAGATAAAAGACTGAATTGTGGGTCTCAATTCTTCACTCTCCTGTAACAGTGTAATATAGTCACACCCTTGTCATGACCTCATAGTTGACAAAATGTACTTCCTTGATCCTTGACTTTGGACTTGGCCATCTGACTTGCTCTGACCAGTGGGATGTTAGCAGATGTAACATAAGCAGATTAGAAGTTTTCTCTCATGGTTGGGCTTGCCCTGCTATGCTACAGCCTTCTGCCACAGGGAGAAAATTCCTCAGGTAGCCACTGGTCAAACAAGGATGGGAGATGAGTGCAGGAGAGCTGTACCCAACCCACAGCTTGAAGCCAAGATCAGTGCAGATCAGCTGATCCAAAATCTTATTGGCAAGAAGTGTTTATTGTATTTTGCTACTGAGTTTGGGCTTTTTTCTTACACAGCAAGACCTGACTAATACTGGAGGTATTAGTCTGGAGGTAGGTATTGGAATGCTCAGGAGCTTCTCAGGTGGTGTAGTGGTAAAGAAGCCACAGGCCAATGCAGGAGATGCAAGAGACATGGCTTTGATCTCTGGGTCAGGAAGATCCCCTGGAGAAGGAAACAGCAATGCACTCCAGTATTCTTGCCTGCAAACTTCCATGGACAGGGGAGCCTGGCAGGCTACAGTCCATGGGGTCACAAGTTGGACACAACTGAGAGGCTCAGCACACACAGACACACAGACACACACACTGGAACTTATTTTTTGAAGGTAGAAACTGGGGTTCCAAGAAAATAACTTGCTTAAATAATGCAAAAGTGCTTAGATAAAGACATGATTCCAGACATGATTCAATAAACATATAAATACTGAATATAAATGAGTATCAGTCCAATTTAGTAAGTTATTATATAAAAGCTACAATGATCATTTTTCACCCTATCAAATTAAGGCAAATGTTTCAGTTTATCTGAGAAGTAGCTTAACTTCATTTAGCTAGAGTTATGTGCTACTATCTATATTTCTATTTATAAGAGGCTGCTGCTACTAAAAACAGCTTAAGATAGTGACTTAGAGTAGTCTGAAATTTATCTTTAAAAATTGTCTTCTTATAGGATTTCTTAGTCTAGATAGGTCTGTGAAATTGGAATTTTTCAAAGCACATTTATTAATATTTCCAGAATTAACACCTGAAATTTATCATGTCCTTCAATTGTGAATCTAGACCACAAACCACAATAGTAACAGGACATCACTGAGAAGAATCACAGATATTTTTAATTGCATTGATTATTGCAGATATCTAAAGTAGCTCAAAATACATTCATCCTACTTAGAAAGTATGGTAATAATTAGAATCGCCACTAAATCCTCTTACTGAATGTGTTAATAAAGAAGTTCATATAGTACTATGTTACACATTTGTTTAATAGAGTTCCTCTATATTGTATTTTATGTATTTAAGACATTAGTCTGAGAAGGGGTCCTTAGATTTTGCCAGACTATCAAAGGGGTCCATGAAAGGGCCAAGAGCTCCTAACTTAAAAGATCTATATCGTCTCTTCAGAGGACAAACATTATGAACAAAAATTTTATTGGAATTTTGAGTGGTGATTGAAACTACTTTTTAAAAGCACCTTTGCTTAAGTTCCCAATAATTTCGAACCACCAAAATTCCAATTAATGTGTACTTAAGTATCCCATCGAAGGAGCAGAGAAACTAATATCAAACTGGCAGAGCCATTTCCACTGGAGATTCAATAGAATTGAACATTTCTTCGATATTTTAAGATGACATATTTTAAGACATTTTCAAGCATTTATTTTATGTGAAGGGTCTTCAACCTCAGCACTACTGATACTGGGGGCTGGATAACTGTTGAATGTGGAGAGTCATCCTGTGCAGTGTCAGATGTTTAACTTCCTTGGTCTCCAGCTACTAGATGCCAACATCACCACTACCCCAACCCCATTCCCACTCCTGCTCCCAGCTATGACAACCAAAAATGTCTCCAGCCAATGTCAAATGTCTCCATCTGGCCCCAATTGAAAACCACTGCTTTACGTGATAATTTTCCAGGATACAGTCTATGGTATAAAGTGACAGCAACTTGAATGCACTAATTTGCCCACTATTCATTCAATAGAGTCTACAGAATCTACTTTGTGCATAAAATTGTACTAAACTCTAGTTTTATGCCAGCCTCCAAACAAAGGAGGACAGCATTCATCTCATTCTGCTAAACAGGAAATTTACATCCTAAAATCAGACTATGACTTCTTTTCCTCAGTGCGGTGAGCAGTAGAACTTGCCTAATATTCATCATTTTTTTCCCCAAAAAATTATCTACCTGGTTGATGAGGCTCCTCAAAGACAGCAGACGTCCATGAATGGCTGCTTCATGCACAGGAGACCAATCAGATACAGAATCTGTATGGAAAGGGAGGAAGAGGTTAGTTACATCCTGCTATTGCACTTTAGACTCAGAGGCTCATCCTTGCCCATCAATAAGAGCCTAACTGGTCTTACTGGAGGGAAACATTGGAGTCAAGCAACCAACCCCTTTCATCAGGACTTTAGCATTTCTCCCCTCTATGGATTTTTCTTGAACACAGCTTATTTGAAATGTCTAGCTAGCTGAAGAAATAACTATAGTCTGCTTTCAAACTGAAGACAAAGAGGTGGACTGGGATGACAGATTACTCTACTTCGATTTACACACTGGTTTCAAAGGCAAATGATCCATTTAGTTAAATGAGAGCTTCACTAATTAGCAGCATTAGTGCATTAAACTGTGTTTGCCAGCCTAGTTTCCTGCATGATATACAAACTCTGGCACCTCAGCAAACAGTGCCATATACTAATAGCAGTAATCATGTCATTACATACGCCATTAGGCTTGGAATCAAATCTAAACAAAACCCTATCTATTTGTAGATTACCTCCTGTCCCAATATCAAGCACAAATCAGACTTCAGTCTGACCTTGCAAGAGGGATGTGATTTCCCCACAAAGGCAGTGTGCCAGTGTGATTAGGAGAAATCTGTGAATTCAGACCCATTTGACTTCTTCTGAGCTGAACCTAGGTCTGTGGAGCAGAACCTAGCTTCAGTTCCCCTCTCTGTAAAGTCAGGTCAGGCTCAACTTCTACTAGCTACTATTATTATCCCGCCCTAACACTAATTAGAGGGTATTGATTATACCCCACAGTCACTGCTATTTAAAATAGCAGGGACCTCCCTGGTGGTCCAGTGGTTACGACTTCGCTTTTCCATGCATGGGGTACAGGTTCGGTCCCTGGTCGAGGAGCTGACATCCTCCATGTCTCGTGGCCAAAAAACCAAAACATGAAAAACAGAAGCAATACTGTAAACAAATTCAATAAAGACTTTAAAAATGGTCCACATTAGGAAAAAAAAAAATCTTTAAAAAAATTAGCAAATGTATTCTCTAACTATACGCAAAGAATACACTTTCTTAGGAAAGAAGCCTGTAAAATGCACCTCAACACACTAAATGCCTCCCCCTCTTTCTCGTTGACTGGATGTGCCCTGAATTTGGCATAGACCTGAATTTTTCTCATCTCCAGCTGCATCTGGCTTCTAGAACAAAGGCAGGAAGTCAGAACATGAGGCGGCTAGTCTGCGCTTGCCACAACTCAGGCTCTGCCTGATTGAGTAAACACACGACACACCAACAAGGCAGGATGGTCTGATATCAGTCACACTTTGTGAATGAACTGTATCTCCTAAAAGTCCGAAGACCTGGAGAAGCAAGGCAGTTACTAAAGCCTGGCCAACGCCAGCCCATCGAGGAGGAGGCTAGAACACTTTGGACTTAACGTGTTGGCTGACGTGGGCCTGCCACCTGGAGCTATCAGTGTCCTGGAAAATCTGTCCCAGTGAGCACATTACCATTCTTCCAGATGGATTGACAAGGCTCTTAATAGAGAAGAGCAAGCTGAATGAACCTGCCTCCACACCATGCATCCAAGGCTTCCCTTCTGGGCTCATCATTGTGCCCAAGGTACCTTCAGGGAAATGACTTTCCCTAACTTCCAAAAACTCATGCTCAGTAGAAAATTAGAGTCCGTGCACCATTCTCTGAGGGTCCTAATGCTCTCAGGAGAAACACTACTGCTTCCAGGGCTTGGCGTCTACAGTGCAGACAGCAGATACCGAAAGACTGATCACCAAATTAGAATTAAAAGGATAACTCATTCTACCCTGTTGGTTCAAAGGCAAAATACCATCCATACAAACTGTTGAGTGAGAAGAGCCACAAGCTGAGAAAGATCTCAAAAATCAGTTGGATCACCATGTTTCTGAGGATTACGCCAATTTTTTTCCTTCCAAGTTCTCAGCTGCTAAGAAATATCACTGCCACACTCATCAACCTTTCTTAAAATTAACTCAGATAATCAGAGTTGACAGCCAGACAGGTAATTTGGGTCCTAAACTTTAACTCTGTTTCGATTTCATGAAAGTGATGCAATTATCTTATCAAGAGTAGACCAAAATGGGCTTTACTTGTTTGCATTCATCACGGAAGCATGACTCCCTTTACTTAGGGTAAATAAAGAATTATGTACTTGAAGAAGTACATAAAAAAAGAAAAAGAAAAAAGTGCATAAAAAAAAGACTACTTGAGGTTTTGTACCCATGCATTAGCACATAGTATTATTGGGTTGGCCATAAAATTTGTTCTGGTTTTTCCATACGTCACAAAAAAACCAAACGAACTTTCTGGCCAACCCAATATTTACAAAGTGGAGACTATCTGTGTCTTCAAGAAGCACAGGGTATTGTCCAGCTTTGATGACTTATCACTCACATATACCCCTTTCAAATACACAATTCAGTGGTTTTCAGTAGATTTCAGAGTTGTACATCTATCATCACAATTTTAGAACATTTCCAATATCCCAAAAAGAAACCCCTTGCCCAGCAGCAGTCACTTCCCCCAACCCCTCGCAACCATTGATCTACTTTCTTTCTCTATGGATTTGGGGGATTTTTTGGACTTTTCACACAAATGGAATCATGCAACCTGTGGTCCTTTGTGACTGGCTTCTTTCACCAAGTATAATGTTTCAAGGTCCATCCACATTGGAGTATGTATCAGCACTTCACCCTTTTTTATGGCCAAATAATATTTGTATAGATAGATAGACCAAAAAGCTCATAGACATTTGTGTTGCTTCCACTTCTTGGCTGTTACTAATAATTCTGCTCTAAACCTTCATGTACCAATTTTTGAGTGGATATATGTTTTCAATTCTCTTGGATAGACACCCAGGAATGGAATTGCTATATAATGTGGTAACCCAGTGTTTAGCCTTTTGAGAAACTGCCAGACTACTTTCCAAAGCAGCTGCACCACGCTATACTACCAGCAGCAGTACATGAGATTCCCTTCCTAAGTTAAAGTCCTTTCAGACTAGGATTAGGTGAATCTACCAGAGCATGCCAGTACTCCAGGCCAGAAGAAAACCTTAGGTTCTTGTATAGGTCATCTCAAACATATACAAAAACTTGAGCCTCAGCTGGTCTCTCAACACTTGATTATCTACAGAGTTAAAATTGTGAAAGGTTGACATTTTTCTAGCATTGAGAGCATGGACTTTATGCATAGTTCATTTAGCAAATGCTCTAATTTGAAACATGGATTGGTCTAACACTCTCTTTAGCTCTTAAAAACACTGATGAGATATCCAGGAGATGTTTCCAGAGCCCACATCACAAGCAGGCAATGAGCTACAAGCTCAACACATGAGCAATTAAACCCCAAAGCAGCTTTGCCCGCCTTGCTGCTGACAACCGGGAGAGAGCAGAATAAGCAGGAAAGGGGACTATTCCTGCCAGAACACGGATGCTACTCACAGGAGGTGGCTATGGACGGAGGGAAAACTCAAAGTCACATTCCCTTTTCCACTGACCCCTGGAAATTCAAGGGCTATTATATCTATACAACACATCATTCGAGTGCTCGGTATATATTAAGAATTTTTCCCCAGTCCTTTATCAGCTAAGAACTGCTGGTTTTACTGCCAAGAAATAGATGCCAAATGGGGTCACTGGCAATGCCACAGATTCACTAGTGTAGCTCGTGGTTGACATGAGGCAAGGAGCTCTCCTCATGAAACAATGCCACAAGTCCTCCAATTAGTGCTATTCAACTTACCTTTCTTTTAAATTGAGTCTCCATCAAACCCTGCAGCACATTAGCAAAGCTGCCATTTCATCTTTATTGCCATTTCTGGAATGATTTTTAAAATTTCCATTATTCAGAAGAAATTGAAAATGTACTAATTAGTACATTCTGAAAAGAGCTATTATTCATGAAGCTCTGAAAGCCTGCAGTGAATGCTGGGAGCAGTATCCACTGTTCCTCCTGGGAAACATTTTGCAAGGGCAAGGAGGGGAAGAAGGGCTGCGTTGCTCAGAGACAGTGGGAGCACATGCCTCCAGTAGGTTCAGTGGTGAGTACCAACACTGGGGAGGATCTGGGTGTTGTGTAGACAGTGACTGGACCTCGGTTAGATGGCAGGACAAATCAAAACAGGACAAAGAAACAGAGGCTCACAGTCACAACGAGACAAAGGCCCAACAAGGCGACTCTTGGGCACATCAGTCCTGTCTACTGCAAATCTTTCTCCCAGTTCCATCACCCTGCCTCTCCTGTCTGCATCTCTCTCTCCAGGGGCCTCTTCCATAGAGACCTCACCCCCTCAACCCATCCTGTCTGATCAGGCAAGTTTCCCCCAGAAAAACGGCCCCTGTTGAGGTGGCCCAACAGCTAAAAATCTACCCTAAGAGAAGAAGTCCTTCCTCGCCTCTTCTAGCCTCTGGTGTGGGGTGTCCGTCTTTGCTTTCTTGGCTCATCAGATGCATCTTTACAACCTCTGGCTCTGCTGCCACAAGGCTTCATCCCTCTCTGCCTCCTCTGCTCTTCTTCCAGGGACCAGTCATGGGGTGGGCCCTCCTCCTCCACTGGGACCGCGCCTTAACTGATTACACCTGCGATGACTCTGTTTCTAACCAGGTCACAACCTGAGGTCCAGGGGGTTAGGACTTCAGCTTATGTTTTGGGGAGGGACACAATGTGATCAAAAACAAGGTATTTTCATGGGAAAAGAAGGACATTCTATTCCCACTCCTGGGGCAGAAGGGTCAAGAATTCCATCTCTATAAATATTTTGTTGCCATCTGTGCATCCTTTCCTCCCTTCCTCCAGAGGCAGTAGCCAAGAAAAGCCTGCCAGTGCAGGTGGGAGCAGCAAAGCTCCCCAAGGGCAACCACACCCCACTGACCTCTTGCCCTGGTCCAGTGCCAGGGGATTTGCCTCACCTGAGTTGAGTTTCTCATCAAGGCCTGGAAACAACATTCTGAGTGTTTCACATTCCACACTTCACCAAGGTCAAGGCTTCCAAAGCATAAATAAATGCAATCCAGCTATCAGTGAAATTCTGCCCAAGGGGCAGGGCTGATGCACAGTAGGGAGAGAGAGCCTCCACTTGGGTAAGGGCTGGGAGAAAGTCTGGGAGGGCTTTGTGAGGGCAGTGGCTTCGAAGGGGCAGTAGTCTGTGGGTCAGATGTAGAGAAGGAGGAGTTGGGCAAGCAGAGGGGTCCTGGCGCCCACCCTTGTGACTACTGCCTCTTGGGAAACTTCTGTTCCTTTAGTCCCTGTGAAATGACAACATCTGAGTCTCTTCCGGAAAAGGCAATGGCACCCCACTCCAGTACTCTTGCCTGGAAAATCCCATGGACAGAGGAGCCTGGTAGGCTGCAGTCCATGGGGTCGCTACTAGTGGGACACGACTGAGCGACTTCCCTTTCACTTTTCACTTTCATGCATTGGAGAAGGAAATGGCAACCCACTCCAGTGTTCTTGCCTGGATAATCCCAGGGACGGGGGAGCCTGGTGGGCCGCCGTCTATGGGATCGCACAGAGTCGGACACGACTGAAGCGACTTAGCAGTAGCAGCAGCAGAGTCTTTTCCTGCCTCTCTCTCCAATTTACTGGTTCTCCGTCCTCAAATGGAAGTCTGTCCCAAGGCTCCATCCTTGCACTGAGCCATCAGACAATGTCTCCTTCTCCAGGATTTCAGCCGAGCCCCTCTGCAGAACAGCCTGAGGCCTGATTCCCAACCTGAATTCATTGCCCAGCCTCTGTCCCGCACCTTCATGCTGAGCCCTGGGCACAGCCATTGGCACATTCACGTTCAAACACAAGTCCTTCTCCTCCCTATCTCACTCTGATCCCCAGGCCAGCTCCCCTTCACGACTTCTCTCTCATCCAGCCCTCTGAGCTGACATTACCCTAGGCTTTGAAAGCGTTGCACTTCTGGCTGCCTTCTCTCCTTGGTGCTCTGCTTAGTCGCTCTGTCGTGTCCTATCCTTTGCAAGCTCATGAACTGTAGCCCTCCAGGCTCCTCTGACCATGGGATTCTCCAGGAAAGAATACTGGAGCAGGTTGCCATGCCCTCCTCCACAGGATCTTCCCAATCTGGGAATCGAACCCAGGTCTCCCGCTTTGCAGGCGGATTCTTTACCATGTGAGCCACTAGGAAAGCCCAAGAATATTACAGTGGGTAGCCTAGCCCTTCTCCAGGGGATTCTTCCCAGGAATCGAACTGGGGTCTCCTGCATGGCAGGTGGATTCTTTACCAGCTGAGCTAATCAAGCAACAGAGCTTGATTTCTCTTTCCTCTGAAAATACAAGCCATATTTTCCCTTTCTCTGTCATTTCTGAAGCTTGATCCAGATATCAGCTTCACGCAGTGGTTCTTAAGGTATTGTCCCCAAACAGCACCATCAGCATTACCCGGGAGCTTGTTATACAGATTTCCAGGCCCCACCCCAGACCTAGTATCTGAGGTGGTGGAGCCCAGCCATAAGCATTTTAACAATCCATCCAGGTGATACTGATGTATACGAGTTTGAGAAGCAGTGGATTAGTACAATAATTTCTCATAAATTCTCCACAATCTATCCTGACTATGGCTACCACATTAACTTACTTACAGTCTTTATTATGGCCAAGCTTCCACTCCAGAACCATCGATGGCTCCCAATTCCCTGCCTCATGAAGGCTTAACTCATCCACCTAGCTTCTGAAGCTACATTTTCAGATTTCATCTCTCCAGTGTTCTCATTAGACTCCTTAAGACACTGCAGTCCAGCTGTGACAGTGCCTGCCCACCCACACCCACCCAGCCAGCCCCAACCAGGGTTGGATTAGGACCTTTATTTATTTATATTTTTGGCCACAGTGGCACAGCATGCAGGATCTTAGTTCCCCGACCAGGGATCGAACCTATGCCCCCTGCAGTGGAAGCATGGAGTCCTAACCACTGAACTGCCAGGGAATTCCTGGATTAGGACCTTTAGAAACCCTGAACAGTGAAAAGTGGCTAGTGCCCCTCTCTCAGGTAGAAATGAAAATAAACTCAGCTGTAAAATCATCATGCAGAAGTCAACCACATTACTGATTCTTCCCCATGTTGATTGGTTTGCTGCTTTAAAAGTATATTTATCAAACCCATTTTAAAAGTTATTTGTGGTGCTACTCTGCTTTCTACTGCTCCAAGTTCACGCTCAGTATCTCTGATTAATCCAGGTCGGCCTTGGGAGATCCAAATCCTACTTGCTGTTGAGGACTCTGCTCCTTCTATGAGGCCAAAGTGGATACACGAACAACTACCCTGAACAATCCTGTCTGCTCCATGAGCCAGAGGGAAGACATTTTGTATTTCTTCGTGTGTGTGTTTTCCCCTTCAGCACCTAAGCAGTAGGAGAGTAGCCAGTCCTAGCTGATGTTAGGGTCCCTGCTTTTTGTCCCTTTGACCAGCAAGTGTTCTGGGCAGCCTCCCAGGGTGCTGAATATAATCATATAATCAGCCTCCTCTAATGTCTAGACCCATTTTCCAGAATCCTTTCAGTCAGCAGGTACCTGCTGAGTGCTCACAGGAAATGACAGTTTCCCAGAGGTACAGGACTCTATGCATTAACAAAGACACCATGAGACAGGGGAGAATCAACCTCTAAAACACTGCTCCAAAGGTTAAAAAAAAAAAAGGCTCCTTTTAAAGTGAATCAATCACAGCTCAATTTCTGAACATCATTTATAAACCCAGCCCCACCCAAATGCCACATACCTAAGACCTTTTAATAAATGTTTTAGCAGTGAAGATATTCCTTCCTATTTAGAAGTGACTTTCAAACCTCCAATGGAATATCAATGATATATTTGACCCACAAAAAATAACTTTACAGCTGACATTTCTCCTGGGGAATAAACTGTGATCAGTGGCTTGACATGGTCCATAGGACTCTGCAGAGAGAGGTGTACACATTCTGGAACAACCATGTGAAGGGCAGATACCAGCAACTCATGGACATCTGTCCAGTAACTACCCCGTGGCCACATTTCAGATGAAGCCACTGAAATCACCCCACCCTCGTCTCTCTTCTCTCCTAAGCACATTAACAGACCTCCCCAGCAGGCTGACAACACAGCCCCTAAACTCACCCCCCATCAATGGGTTGAAAAAGAGCCTCATGTCCGGGGGCTTGCTCCCGTTTCTGCCTGGTGGTTCACCATCCATGGTGCTCTCCTGGGCTGGTCAAGCTCCACACTCCACTTGAGCTGTTCAGGAAAGTCCAAATTCCATGCACCCCCGGCTCCTGGGAAATTCCAGGGCTGTGAGTGGCTGAGCGGCACCCTCCTGGTCAGATGGCAGAGAACAGGACAGGCAGGGTAATCTGAGTACTACCTGTGGTCAAACAGGCACATGCACACGGGGACACACACACACACGCACACACGCACGTTTTACCTCACAGGCTGGAGACTGCCCAAAGCCCACAACAGCCCCTCAGCCTAAAGTCTGCAAAGTTGCTGATGTCACGTCCTTTCCAAAACTGAGACCAATCAGTGAGGAAGCCTTGAGGTTTATCAGGAAGGAAACTCACAGTCTGTAACTTTGGGAGAGCCCAGGGAACAGGGTGGGGGGAGGAGACCGCTAGCCTGCTGCAACATTGTTTGCCTGCTGGATCCACTTGTTGTTTGGGGGTTTCTTGTTGTTGAGACAAGCCCCAGAACCCAGGAGCTGAGAAAGCTGGTTTTGCTGCAGCCCTGCTGAATTGCTTGCACAGCAACTTACACAGCACGTCCTGACCATCTGCACATGTGGTTTCAATTTTTCTGGGGAGTTTATGGGAAAATGTGTCTATATGTTACAAAAATGCACGTTTGGAAAGAACCTCTAGTTTCTACCTTCTGCCTGCATGGGTTGCACTAAGTGTCCTGCTGACCCTCCTCCACACATTATATTTTAACTTCTAAATAAATAATTCAGGGTTGCTATTGGGGGAAAAATGGATTGCTGGGCAGCAAGGGGGCCTGGAAGTGAGCTGCTCTCTTTCAATGATTAGTTATAAAAAGTTTTACTGTGTGAAGTTTTCCCCGTTTGCCTTTACTAAACATTTGGGGTTTTGTCCGTGTCTTTTCAAATACACCCAGCTTCCCCATACCCTTGGGTGCTGGCTCAGGCTGATGGCCACCCCTGGATTCCCATTCCCTCTCCAAGTAGAAAGGGACTTTCCTTCCCCATTCGGGAAGGCTCTGAGTTAGTCTCAAGCATAGTCTGCTTGTGCAGTGATCGCCAATTATTTTTAATGTCAAAGATACAGCCTTACTGTTTCAGATTCACCAAGCCTCAGTTGACCGATGTGGGAGCCACTGTTTACAGTGTGAGGAATGTCCTGCATATTTTAAAATGCATTTTCCTGCATACATGGGGATACACATTTATTGCTGTACCTTTTCCACATGATTGTAATTATATTAACACAAACACTTTTTATACTTTTTTTGTCTTGGGGATCTTTTCATCTCAGCAGAATAACTCAATGGCTCTGTCCTTTTCTTTATTCACTACAGCAGAGCATTCCTTAAGTATTTCACACCAAAAATATTTCATTATTCCCCTAATGATGGAGGCAGAGTGTCACCATTTTCTTTTACTACTGCAAAAATACTGCACTTCATATATTTCTACATATGGCTTCATGCACATATTGAAACTGAGTCCCCCTTAAACTCTGTTCCCCAAGTTTATGATTAACCTCTCTATTTGAAAGTATATTCCCTTTCTTGTCCTGAACCTGTGCCCCTCAAGACAGAGGACTATTAAAGAAAAAGGGGGAACTGGAGCCCAACACAAGCCTCTGTGTCCCTGTTTTTAAGTAAAAGGCTTTTTGCTTTACTTTCCCAGGCCTCCCCAATATGAATTAGCAAGTAGCAAACGTGAAGACTAGAAACAAAGAGTAGCTCTTAGGCTGGGGAAATGGTAACAATTTAGACTATAAATCTGCCACATAGCAAACTAACTGAACTCTGAGTTCCCTAAAAGATACAAAGGTCTGACACACATGCATAAGTTGTTTTTACAGGAAGCAGACCACCCAGATGAAAACTGATGACCACAAGCACGTAGACCTCAGACTGGTCAAAACCCAAAGGTTGACGATGCTTGAAACGTCATCATGATGCCAACCAATCCAAGAACTGTGCACAAGCTCATCACACAACCTGCAGCTCCCTCACTCACACTGCCTTTAAAACCCCTCCCCTAAAGGCCATTGGAGAGTTTGGGTCATTTGAGCATGAGCTGCCCATTCTCCTTGCTTGGTATTCTGTAATAAATGCTATATGTTCCTTCATCACAACGCAGTGTCAATGGACTTTACCACACTGAGTGGACCCAAATTTGGCTCAGTGACAATATGCAATTATTTCCAGAGGTGAGATTCCTAAGAGTGTGCTCATACACATGTGATCTTTTCTACAGAACTAAAACACACAGGAGTGGGTACAAGTCAAACGAGAATCCCGAATGAGATCAATGGATGGTCTCAATGTTAATTTCCTGGTTGTGACATTGTACTACAGTTTTGCACAAAGTTATCATTGGGGGAAACTGGGCCAAGCTATAGGAGCCCTTTCTGTATTATTTCTGGAAAATGCATATGAATCTACAATTATTAATCAGTTCACTTAAAATTTAAATACTGCCAAATTGCCACTCACCTAGATCCAGACATCCTAGAAAATGAAGTCAAGTGGGCCTTAGAAAGCATCACTACGAACAAACCTAGTGGAGGTGATGGAATTCCAGTGGAGCTATTTCAAATCCTAAAAGATGATGCTGAGAAAGTGCTGCACTCAATATGTCAGCAAATTTGGAAAACTCAGCAGTGGCCACAGGACTGGAAAAGGTCAGTTTTCATTCCAATCCCAAAGAAAGGCAATGCCAAAGAATGTTCAAACTACTGCACAATTGCACTCATCTCACACGCTGGTAAAGGAATGCTCAAAATTCTCCAAGCCAGGCTTCAGCAATACGTGAACAGTGAAATTCCAAATGTTCAAGCTGGTTTTAGAAAAGGCAGAGGAACCAGAGAACAAACTGCCAACATCGGCTGGATCATGGAAAAAGCAAGAGAATTTCAGAAAAAACATCTATTTCTGCTTTATTGACTATGCCAAAGCCTTTGACTGTGTGGCTCATAACAAACTGGACAATTCTCAAAGAGACGGGAATACCAGACCACCTGACCTGACTCTTGAGAAACCTGTTTGCAAGTCAGGAAGCAACAGTTAGAACTGGACATGGAACTACAGACTGGTTCCAAATAGGAAAAGGACTACATCAAGGCTGTATATTGTCACCCTGCTTATTTAACTTATATGCAGAGTACCTCATGCAAAATGCTGGGCTGGATGAAGCACAAGCTGGAATCAAGATTGCCGGGAGAAATATTATCAATAACCTCAGATAGGTGGATGACACCACCCTATGGCAGAAAGTGAAGAAGAACCAAAGAGCTTCTTGATGAAAGTGAAAGACGAGAGTGAAAAAGTTGGCTTAAAGCTCAACATTCAGAAAACTAAGATCATGTCATCCGGTCCCATCACTTCATGGCAAGTAGATGGGGAAACAGTGGCTGACTTTTTTTTGGGGGGGAGGGAGCTCCAAAATCATTGCAGATGGTGATTGCAGCCATGAAATTAAAAGACACTTACTCCTTAGAAGGAAAATTATGACCAACCTAGAAAGCATATTAGAAAGCAGAGACATTACTTCGTCAACAACGGTACGTCTAGTCAAGGCTATGGTTTTTCCAGTAGTCATGTATGGATGTGAGAGTTGGACTATAAAGGAAGCTGAGCACCGAAGAATTGGTACTTTTGAACTGTGGTGTTGGAGAAGACTCTTGAAAGTCCCTTGGACTGCAAGGAGATCCAACCAGTCCATCCTAAAGGAGATCAGTCCTGGATGTTCATTGGAAGGACTGATGTTGAAGCTGAAACTCCAATACTTAGGCCACCTGATGCGAAGAGCTGACTCATTGGAAAAGACCCTGATGCTAGGAAAGATTTGAGAGCAGGAGAAGGAGATGACAGAGGATGAGATGGCTGGATGGCATCACTGACTCAATGGACATGAGTCTGAGTAAACTCCGGGAGTTGGTGATGGACAGGGAGGCCTGGCGTGCTGCTGTTTATGGGGTCGCAAAGAGTTGGACACAATTGAACTACTGAACCGAACTGAACTGAAATTGCCCTCCAGCTCTATTTGTAGAATTAACTGAGAATGCCATAAGCATATATACATTGTTCACTATTGTATCAGGAAAGATCTGAAGAAAAAATGAACCTTGTATTTGGCAAAGGGAGAAATTTACTCCCAATGTGGACTGACTGTCAAGGAGTTAAACAGTGCAGCAGGAGAGCTGGAAAGCATCTGATTCTCTGAGCAAAATCTTCATAGTAAAGCTTCTTTATTTACTTTTCATTAAATTCCAAGAAGATAAGGTTTCTCTGTGTTCAAAGTTAACTTGATTGTCCAAAACAACAATAAAGATTTGAAGGTTGTTGCCTTAGCATCTGGGAAGGAATTAATCACCATTTTATCTTCTCATAATGCTGATCAACACCTGTGGACACTGGAAGATGGGAACTGTTTGTTGTTTTGTTTTTAAACTATTTAACAACAGTTCTAGTCAGGAATTAGAAAAATATTACGAGGGAAGTTGATGTATTTTTAAGGATCCACATGTGGATAAAGTTGAACTACATGTATATGAGCTTTCATTAAAGAGAAACAGCTTGGCTTACAAGAAGCCGCAAGAGCAAAACAATCTACCAGATTTGAGTTGGTCTCTGTGTCTGTCTGCATGTTCAGGAAACTCAGCCCAGGTTAGGTAAGAAAAAAGAATTATGGCCTGTATCAGCAGTAAGGCCATAATCATTCTTTATCAAACACAGACTTAATATTGGCCACTGACTCTGCCCCACCCCTCACCTATAGATCTGTGGCTGACATCACTCAAGGGATTCCAAGACTCCTCCTGACACCTTGGAGAGACTTGGAAGTCACCTTCAATCAGTCAAAGTCGGCCCCAGAGCTGAAACCTCTTGTCATTCCAGCCGGCAAGTTTTCAAGTACAAAACCTTTAAAACCTAAAAGGTGCATCTCTCCTCTGGTCATTCGGAGTGATCTGCTTTTCCTGAGAAAAGTCCTGTCTTAGTTGTGCCCGCCTAATTGGCTCTGCACACTGAGCTGGCTGCTTTTGTTACTTTAGAAAGCTGTCATTCAATCTTACTCCATAGATCAGTGCAGTAAGATTCAAACAAGGATGTGTTTTTTTGAAAATCTGGCATAATGCAGTATTCTTGAGCAAACAATCGGGCAAATCAAAACTGAGAGTCTTCATAACAATGAGGTTGAACTCTTCAAAAATGCCAGTGGGGTGGCATAAAACCCAGAAGTGGTGGGGGAGGCTTTCTAAATGACAGGAGAATGAAGAGACTTGATCAGTAAATGTGATGATCCTTGATTGGATCCTGATTAGGGAGGATAAGGCATAAAAGACATCAGTGCTACAACTACAGAAATTTAAATATAGATGTATATCAGATACTCCAAGAGCATCAATGTCAAGCTTCTTGCGTGTGATCACTGCATTGCCCACGCTTATGTCAAAGAAGCTGTGTTCTTAGGACATGCTTACTTGAAGTACTCAGTGCAGAGCCTTCTGGAAGCGTGATCCAAGGGGAGAAATGTGTGTCCCTATGTACATATTTTGCACCAAATAGGAACACTTGGGACTTCCTTGGTGGTCCAGTAGTTAAGACTCTGTCCTCCCAATGTAGGGAGCCCAAGTTTGATTTCTGGTCAGGGAACTAAGATCCCACATGCCACAACTAAAACCTGGGGCAGCCTAATAATTTTTTTTTTTTAAAGAAAAAGTTAACATAAGCTCTATGGTCAAACTGCTTGAGTATATGTAAAGTCAGCACTGCCCATTCTGTTCACAAGCCACTGTCATTCCTCATAAACCCAGCAGCCCCATGTCCCAGGACCTTGGGCTGATTGGGAACATTGTTTTCATTACACTGTTATGCAGGTTTGTAAAACAAACCACAGCCTGTCTTTATTAAAATGTTTGATATTTTGGTCACTGGGGACCTTTTACCCTTAACATTTGAATTTTGTTAATACTGCACGATTTTTCTCCTGATAACATTTTTCGGTGCCCCCTTAAATTTTTTGCCTCACTCACCTCCTCCTAATCATAGCCCTGGTGAAGAATTATAAAACTCACAGTTTACTCACAAAGGGTTCATTTAAAAAAAATATGTGTATAGGTATTCATTATTCATGGGCCTACTTATATATGTGTGTATACACACATTCACATATGTATATATATATACACATAGACATACATATGTTCATATATACATACAAAAAGGCATAAGCAAATGTGGCAAATCTTATCAACTGACAAACTGAAGTGATAGATGGACAAATATTCATTGTATTATTCTTGCAAGTTTTTTGCAAGTTGAAAGATTTTCAAGACATAACGATGGCAAGAGAGGAAATTAATGAAAACTAAAACGTAGTATATCATTTTCTACAGGTTACACTCATGTTAAAAGATGAAGCTGCTATTGTGACCGTGACCCTGTCTGACCCCTGCCTTCGTCCTGGTACAGACTCTGCTAAAGAAAGATGATGTACTGATATTTCACATGCAAATGTCCATGCAAGTAGCCCCTGGCAAGGATTTGGGATTGGAGTAAATGAGAGGTCCTCCAGTGCACAGAGTGCCCTTCCCTGACAATGATTCAGCCTTCACCATGACAACTTCAGGCACTGTCTCTGAAGGGTCAGCTGTTCTCTATGTGGGAAGCGCATAAAATCGTCTCAGCAATGAGCAGTGTTATTGAAAAAAGAATTATCTTTAAACCTCAGGTTTTTTTTGACATGGCAATATTAGAAATATCAGGGAGGAGAATTACTTTGGGAGAAACGGTTCCTTAATAAAATATGAACAAAAACTTAAGAGATGTTGTATGATGTACCCAACCTTTTAAATAATTTACGGGCTTTTCAGAGAGTTGAGGTTTGCATCTTCAAGTGACACATGCAAGCTTAGTTTTTAAAAAAATGTGTCACGGCAGATGATGGATACAGTCAGATAAATGATGGATGGATAGACAGATAATAGGCACATGGTATACAGATGAATATATCAGATATCTCTGTAGAGAGACAGATGGCATTTGAACAGATAATATGTGGTATTTGTTTGGTTATGAAAATAATTTTCCCTTAAAATGATTCTTTATGTAGATATTTTAAAGTATTTTATATTATTATTTAAATAGTTTTCTTGGGAAATACCACTTCTGAAAATCTAAGAAATACTTCAACTGTTTTAAGATTTATCAAAATGAAGTTCACAATCATATTATTTATAATAGCAAGACATTAGAAATAAATAAATATCCAACAACATGGAAATAGCTAAGAAATATGAAACCACCATTTTAAAGGATAGTTTCAAACAGTTTGAAACTTAGAAAATCATTACAAAAATAGTTTGTGGGGAGAACAGGAATCAAAAAATACATTTGTAACAAAAAGAAGCAAATGAGACCTGCTGCTGCTGCTAAGTCGCTTCAGTTGTGTCCGACTCTGTGCGATTCCATAGACGGCAGCCCACCAGGCTCTGCCGTCCCTGGGATTCTCCAAGCAAGAACACTGGAGTGGGTTGCCATTTTATAAGCTTTTGCATAGCAAAGGAAACCATAAACAAAATGAAAAAACAACCTATAGACTGGGAAAAAATAATCACAAATGATGCAACTGACAAGGGCTTAATTTCCAAAATATACAAACAGCTCATGCAGCTCAACACCAAAAACTACAAACAACCCAATCAAAAAATAAGCAGAACACCTAAATCCGAAATAGACATTTCTCCAAAGAATACATACACAGTCAACAGGCACATGAAAAGATGCTCAACATCACTAATTGTTAGAGAAATGCAAATCACAACTATAATAGGTACCACCTCACACAAGTCAGAATGGCCATCATCAAAAAAATCTACGAAAAACAAATGCTGGAGAGGGCGTGGAGGAAGGGAACCCCCACTACACTGTTGGTGGGAACGTACATTAGTGCCACCACCATGGAGAACAGTATGTAGGTTCCTTAAAAAACTAAAACTAGAGTTGCCATATGATCCAGAAACGCCACTCCTGGGCACGATCTGAAGCAAACTCTAATCTGAAAATACACATGTATCCCTGTGTTCACAGCAGTAGTATTCACAACAGCCAAGACACGGAAGCAACCCAAATATCCATCAACAGATAAATGTATAACAAAGATGTGGTATACGTACACAATTGAATATTACTCAGTCACAAAAAAGAAGGAAATAATGTCATTTGCAGCCACATCAATGGGCCTACAGATTATCATACTAAGCAGACAAAGACAAATACCATGATATTACTTAAATGTGGAATCTAAAATGTGACAAATAAACTTACTTACAAAACAGAAACAGACTCATAGGCATAGAGAACAAACTTATGGTTTACCAAAGAGGGGGCACAGATAAAGTAGGAGTTTGGGATTAGCAGGTACAAACTACTATAGATAAAATAGATAAACAAGGACCCACTGTATAGCACAGGGAACTATATTCAACATCCTGTAGTAAAGCATAATGGAAAAGAAAGTAGAAAACAAGGGCTATATATAACTGGGTCACTCTGCTGTTCATCAGAAACAAACACGACACTGTAAATCAACTATACTTCAATTAAAAAAATACTTTTGTAATAGGATTGCTACATTAAATCAAGCAAAGACACAAAAAAACCCCATCAAGATGTACTAACAGTACACTGAAAACAGTCACTAAAACCTTAATAGCAAAAACTAAATAATAAATATTAGATACACACATGAATACTTTCAAAATTCAGTCACCCAGCCAGGGACCTTGCCTAATCAACTTACTTAAAACAGTGGCTCTCATCATCGCAATTTCCTTTATTTTTATCATTTCCTGTCGTGATGACATGTGTATGCCTATACCCTGTTGCTTCCACTGACACATAAGCTTTTCAAGGGCAAGGACCTCATCCATCTTTCTTTCTCATAGCCTCAAACTGTGTCTGGCACATAATAGATGCTGAGTAAAAAATGCGTGAGTGAATGGAGAAGTTACTGCAGAGTACTTCAGGTAGGATTGAAATGGCAAGAAATCACACCACTTTGGGAATAAAACATTCCACATCCTCTGAAAAAAAACGAAATAATCTATATTAGTGGTCAGAACCCCTAAAAACAAGCCATATAATCTCATATAAACTAGATGATTCATCTCAGGGCTCAAAGGGATGCAAAGACTATTTCGTGGGAAAAAAAAAAAAGAATAAAGACTATCTTGTGCCCAATCATAAACCATTTCACAATACCACCAAGATGCAGGGATCTGGACTTGTTCCACACCCATTCTGGACGCAGAAGGATGAGTTTGGGTGAGTGATCTCTTGGGATTCAGTTTAGGAGCAGAGCACCCCCTACGCACACAGACACACACTTACCAGATTTGGGAGGTTCATACAAACGATTCATGAAATTCATGGTAGAAAATTTCCGAAAGTGGACGCAACAACAGGATTGTCAAGTTCC
Source organism: Budorcas taxicolor (assembly GCF_023091745.1). Taxonomy (NCBI): domain Eukaryota; kingdom Metazoa; phylum Chordata; class Mammalia; order Artiodactyla; family Bovidae; genus Budorcas; species Budorcas taxicolor. The sequence goes on along the minus strand of NC_068935.1, from coordinate 129,460,157 downwards.
TTGTGGCCACAGACAGACTGAACATCCTAGGATATACTGAGGCTTAACACAGACTTTAGACAGTCAGCAAGATGCAAGCACACCAAAACAGGCACTCTGGCAAACACTCTGAAGACAGAAAGCCTCCAATTCCTGCATATTATATATGTATTTTAATTTATCAGTATTTTTCTTTAAAGTTTCTTGATAGTATCCTTAGAAAAGAGCTCCCCTTTCATGTATATTCATGAACATTTTATTCTAGTATTTTATACCATCATTTGAAATGTTTTAACATTTTCTAAAAACCAGTATGTTTTTAAATTGATATGAAATAAGAATTTAATCTTTATCCCCCAAACAGTTAACTATGAGTACTTATTTGATATCCGAGTCATGAAAATCAGAAAAAGTCTAGAACAGTATCAACAGAAATGTAATGTTAACCACATGTATAATTTAAAATTGTAGTCACATTTAAAAAGAAGTGAAATTAATTTTAATAATGAACTGTATTTAACCTAATAGTGAATTGGCCAAAAAGTTTGTTCGAGTTTTTATAACGTTGTCTGGGAAAACCCAAATGAACTTTTTGGCCAGCCTAGTACATTCAAAATATTATCATTCCCATGTATAATCAACATCAACCAGGACTTCAATAACTGCAAGTTTCAATTAACTGTGATGTTTTAAATATTTGGCTTTTTTATATATAAAACACAAGGAAATAAAATTTTAGCAGAGATTTATTCATGAAAGGAAACAAAGGGGAAGGAGGGAATAAATGAATCAAAAATCTATCTTGGAAGACTTCTATTCATCATAATCTTATCCACCCAGATTTACGTGTCTACGTGCTAAGCAGAATGGTAACCATTAGATAATCGAGAATCGTGAATCTTGAAAAACTGCCTACTAGTTTCACTCTTCCTCACAGTTTTTTAAAATTTCTTAGTGAGAAATAAAAATGAAAAGGTTTCTGATTGCACCTTGGTTAAAAAGAATGCTAATCCGGGGTCTCCATTCCCCACGTGCTCCAGTTCATCAGTGTTATGCTCTAACTAGCTTAGCTCATGTGAAGATACCAGGATCTAGCTGTTGCGCGTCTACACTAAGCACCCTGGGTACAGCAGGCAACAACCTACTCATTTCCAAGTATCTTCCTATAGATAGTGGGGACTACTGGTATAGGAGGAATTTTTCCAGTGGGTCCGGCAGGTATAGTTTGTGGATGATCTTGTGACAGTTGCGACCCAAGCACTTCCGGACACACAGGCGGCACAGCTGGGAAAGAGCAGGTGGGCCTGTGGGAGGAATCAAAACACACGGTCACAGAGGAGGTGGTAGGAGACGTGCAGGGCCTGACAGTCAAGCCTCAGGGACCTCCTGACTTGAGCTGCCCCCTGTGGTGGTGCTGGCTGGGTCCCCACTCACACTCAGAGGGGGGACCTTCATTCTGACAAGGATCCCAGCTCAACAGAGGATCTGGAGAAAGGATACCACCCACTTAGACCCAGTTATAGCCTGCACCTCAGTCTTGTGAGGTCTCAAAGAGTGGTCGTGCCTGTGGCTTTGAGTCCCGAAGGAAAGCAAATTAACCAGGGTCGAAAACATGGTCGAACAGGCTGAATGAGCATTTGGCTGGGATCCTCGGCATGCAGGGGCATTTGTAACGCCCTGTTATTTCCTTTCCTTACTGTATCAACAAAGACTGCTGCAAATAGATCTATGTAATTACTGGACTACACAAAGCTTTCCAAGAAAATCCTACTGTCACAGCGTCTTGCACCCCATGAGAAATGGTGACTTCATGGGCTGAGAGCCAGATAACACTTGGATTGATAATGCCAAAGAGCACCCATGTGCCTGAAAGATACCTGGAGGAGCAGACTATCGCCCTTAGTCAAGACCTTAGGAAGCTAGAATGCAAAGTGTCTCTCCTGTCACACAACTAAAGCTCCTCAGAGTGACCTCTGACGTAGCTGGTATTCAGTCTTCTAGAGTGAGCAGCTGTATTTATGAAGATGGAAGGCAGAGGAACTTGTTTAGAAGAAATACAAATCTTGGACCTGGAAACATCTTTGATGGAAGAAACAGGAAATGTGACAGTGGCTAGAAACCATATTCTTAGCTAATAGTTGTTAAGTCCCCGGTATTTCCAAACTGGGAGGTGTTAGTAGAGACTCACATCAAAGAACAACCATTAAGGACACACACTACTGGAAATAATGTAGACCCGTTTTACTGAAAGTGTGCCTCAGACTGGTAGCATCAGCACCATCTGGGAGCTGGTGGCCATACAGAGTTTGGGGCCCCACCCCAGAGTTCCCAAATCAGAATCTGCATTTTAAGGAGATTTCCAGGTGATCTGTAAGCACCATGAAGCTTAAGCAGCACTAAAACTATAGACGCAAGCCTCCCACTTGGAAGGTATAAGGTATACAAGACATGGGGGTGGTTTCACAAAACGGATCTGGTGAGTGAAATTAAACTCTTCCCCATTAGAAACTGTTTCAGAAGATTCAGGATTGTGGCATCAAAACATTAAGAGTGCACACTGGAAATATGGTTACCAAAGGGGAAGGAAGGGAGGGATAAATTAGGACTGTGGGGTTAATAGATACATACTAGTATATATAAAACAAGAGAAACAATAAGGACATACTGTATCGCAGTGATCCCACAATATTTTATAATAACCAATAAGGGAAAAGAATCTGAAAAAGAATATACATATACATGTGTGCTAAGTCACTTCAGTCACATCCAACTCTTTGCAACCCTTTGGACGGTAGCCCGCCATGCTCCTCTGTCCATGAGATTCTCTAGGCAAGAATACCGGAGTGGGTTGCCAAGCCCTCCTCCAGGGGATCTTCCCTACCCAGGGATCAAACCCATGTCTCTTACATCTCCTGCACTGGCTAGTGGGTTCTTTACCACTAGTACCACCTGGGAAGCCCGTATATATCTCTATCTATCAGGACTTTGGCCACCTCATGCAAAGAGTTGACTCGTTGGAAAAGACTCTGATGCTGGGAGGGATTGGAGGCAGGAGGAGAAGGGGACGACAGAGGATGAGATGGCTGGAAAGCATCACTGACTCGATGGGTGTGGGTTTGGGTGAACTCCGGGAGTTGGTGATGGACAGGGAGGCCTGGGGTGCTGCAATTCATGGGGTCGCAAAGAGTTGGACACGACTGAGTGACTGAACTCAATCTATATTTATACATATATAAATCATATATATATAGAATCATTTTGCTATATACCTGAAACTAACATGACATTGTAAATTAACAATATATGTATGTGCTCAGTCATGTCTGACTCTTTGTGACCCCATGGACTATAGCCCACCAGGCTCCTCTGTCCATGGAATTTCCCAGGCAAGCATACTGGAGCAGGTTGCTATTTCCTTCTCCAGGGAATCTTCCTGACCCAGGGATCGAACCCAAGCCTCCTGTGTCTCCTGCATTGGCAAGTGGATTCTTTACCAGCTGACTCACCAAGAAAGCCAAAAATCTATAATACTCCAATAATAGTAATAATAAGAGTGCAAGTTAGAATCTTAGTTTTTAGTTAGCATCCTAGCCCTACATTTTAGTAGCTGTGTGACCTTCTGAAAGCCCATCTCTTTGTGCTCTTTTTTCTATTTGAAGCTGGGTTAAAGTACAAGTTACCATAAAGTTCTCACAGCTTTAATGTTTTGAGAATTCAGTGAGATGCATCAATGTTTCTTTGTCTGACATATGGAAAGTTGAATAATTACTATTACTTTAATGGTCTCCTGAGCATACAAATGCTCGGGAGAGGCTCAGATCGTGTTCTCTTTTTATGGGGACACAGCATGGTTCTCTGTAGAATCTGGGATATCAAGCTTTGTAGAGGCCCGCCTTCCCTCCTCTGGCATCTGGAGATTCATTAGCCCACAGTGGGTATGGGCGTGGGGCAATGGGGAGCACAGACTCACCGACTCCCTGAGCTGGAGAATAGGCAAACAACTTCACCATTTAGTCCAATTTCTGAAAGACACACTCTGTGTCCACTTGACCATATCTAACTCAAATTTTTCTCATTTCCCCTAAATTGCCTTCAGGTATTTCAAAGCAGTCTGCTCAATCATGTGCTTATGCCAGGATACACAGGGCAATTCCACCTTTTTAAGGTGAAAACAAATTTCTCTCGTTTCTTGTTAATGCACAAAGCCACATACCAGGTGTATGAAAATGTCCCTTTGTTGTAAGTGACAAAATCCCGTCTGGCAATGCTAGAACTTGCCCCCTCCCTCCCACGTGCCACTCCCAGTTAAAAAAAGGAAAAGGAAATAGGTAAGAGAGTCTACAGGGACGCAGAAAGGAGAGAGAGTACATGTGCTTGTGGAGGAGAAGTGGATGCCCAGCCCTTCCTTACCTTCCCGGAGCAGGAGGGCCTGCTCTACGCTGCTCTTTGGAGCCGCCAGATCAAGTGCGCTTTGGCCCTGGGCATTTCTGCATTTGAGGTTAGCCCCATAGTCTATCAGCAGGTGGATGATTTCCACACTGTTCTGCTTGGCGGCAGCATGGAGAGGGGTGTCCAGCCACTGACCATGGTTAACATTGGCTCCTTAAGAAAGCATATGACCACAATTTAACACTACACGTTAGTGAAGAAACAAGATGAGCCTGAAGTATGCTAGCTGTCCATAAAGACATCTTAAACACCACGACATATTTGACAAATCTTTGAAAATATGTGACTGAAGCCTAAACCCTCGGCAATACCTACTAAGACTGTTTCCAAATATTTTGATGAGAAAAGTATTGAATAATAGTATTTTTATCCTAGAGAAAGAAATGGCAACCCACTCCAGTATTCTTTTTTTTTAATATAAATTTATTTATTTTAATTGGAGGCTAATTACTTTACAATATTGTATTGGTTTTGCCATACATCAACATGAATCTGCCACGGGTGTACACGTGTTCCCCATCCTGAACCCCCCTCCCACCTCCTTCCCCATACCATCCCTCTGGGTCATCCCAGTGCACCAGCCCCGAGCATCTTGTATCATGCATTGAACCTGGACTGGCGATCCATTTCACATATGATATTATACATGTTTCAATGCCATTCTCCCATATCATCCCACCCTCGCCCTCTCCCACAGAGTCCAAAAGACTGTTCTACACATCTGTGTCTCTTTTGCTATCTCACATACAGGGTTATTGTTACCATCTTTCTAAATTCCATATATATGTGTTAGTATACTGTATTGGTGTTTTTCTTTCTGGCTTACTTCACTCTGTATAATAGGCTCCAGTTTCATCCACCTCATTAGAACTGATTCAAATGGCTGAGTAATACTCCATTGTGTATATGTACCACAGCTTTCTTATCCATTCGTCTGCTGATGGACATCTAGGTTGCTTCCATGTCCTGGCTATTGTAAACAGTGCTGCAATGAACATTGGGGTACACGTGTCTCTTTCAATTCTGGTTTCCTTGGTGTATATGCCCAGCAGTGGGATTGCTGGGTCATATGGCAGTTCTGTTTCCAGTTTTTGAAGGAATCTCCACACTGTTCTCCATAGTGGCTGTACTAGTTTGCATTCCCACCAACAGTGTAAGAGGGTTCCCTTTTCTCCACACCCTCTCCAGCATTTATTGCTTGTAGACTTTTGGATAGCAGCCATTCTGACTGGTGTGAAAGGGTACCTCATTGTGGTTTTGATTTGCATTTCTCTGATAATGCCACTGCAGTATTCTTGCCTGAAGAATCCCATGGACAGAGGAGCCTGGAGGGCTACAGTCCAAGGGGTCACAGAGTTGGACACAACTGAGCAACTGGCACACACACAATATCTCATAATGAACAGACATTTGCATACCCTATGACCAGCACTTCGTATCAGATATTGTGTGTGCTTATTGGTTGCTCAGTTGTGTCCTTCTCCAGGGGACCTCCCTGACCCAGGGATTGAACCTGCATCTCTTATGTCTCCTGCATTGGCAGGGGTGTTCTTTACCACTAGCGCCACCTGCGAAGCCTCAAGAGTAGAATGGATAAAGACACTGCACTATATAGATACACATTATGTATTACTCAGTTTATGTTTTTACAGCTACTTGTAAAAACATAAACATATCTTACAAATATAGTTGAGCAAGAGAAAGTGAAGTCGATCAGTCATGTCCGACTCAGCGATCCCATAGACGGCAGCCCACCAGGCTCCCCCGTCCCTGGGATTCTCCAGGCAAGAACACTGGAGTGGGTTGCCATTTCCTTCTCCAATGCATGAAAGTGAAACGTGAAAGGGAAGTCGCTCAGTCGTGTCCACTTTTAGCGACTCCATGGACTGCAGCCTACCAGGCTCCTCCGTCCATGAGATTTTCCAGGCAAGAGTACTGGAGTGGGGTGCCATTGCCTTCTCCATGAGCAAGAGAAGGCAGGTGCAATATTAAACATATTATATGATGCCTGTTATACAAAATTTAATATATGTAATCTAACTAAACAAAATTCTGATTATTAATGAGAACTTAGGTAGTAAAATTAAAGGGAAAAGGAAATAAATCATTACCATAAAGGACAAGATGTAATGACTGTTTCAAAGGAGGTAGGGTAAGTATAGTTTTGGGGAGATGTCACCAGGGGGACTTGTCTTTGCAATGTTTTATATGTTTTCATGGGTTGGGTTGCAATGGCAGTTGTTTATTACTTTAATTTACATATTTTCATGTATGCACACCAGCTGTGTGTTACAGTTTGAGAAGTTGAAAAATAAAAGATGTATTTTTAGTAGTAAACTATTGGCAAAACTTTACATATCAGGTTGGCACAACTATGTGAGAAACCATTTGTCATTAATTAATTAGATGAAGATGTCAATTTAAAAAAAAGATATTTTTAGTCATTTTAAAACTGGAAATAGAACTGCCTTATGACCCAGCAATCCCACTGCTGGGCATACACACCGAGGAAACCAGAATTGAAAAAGACGCATGTACCCCAATGTTCATTGCAGCACTGTTTATAATAGCCAGGACATGGAAGCAACCTAGATGTCCATCAGCAGATGAATGGATAAGAAAGCTGTGATATATATACACAATGGAGTATTGCTCAGCCATTAAAAATAATACATTTGAATCAGTTCTAATGAGGTGGATGAAACTGGAGCCGATTATACAGAGTGAAGTAAGCCAGAAAGAAAAACACCAATACAGTACACTAACGCATATATATGGAATTTAGAAAGACGGTAATGATAACCCTGTATGCGAGACAGCAAAAGAGACACAGATGTATAGCACAGTCTTTTGGACTCTGTGGGAGAGGGAGAGGGTGGGATGATTTGGGAGAATGGCATTGAAACATGTATACTATCATATGTGAAATGAATCGCCAGTCCAGGTTCGATGCATGATACAGGATGCTTGGGGCTGGTGCACTGGGATGACCCAGAGAGATGGTACGGGAAGGGAGGAGGGAGGGGGGTTCAGGATGGGGAACACGTGCACACCCGTGGTGGATTCATATTGATGTATGGCAAAACCAATACAATACTGTAAAGTAATTAGCCTCTAATTAAAGTAAATACATTCATATTAAAAATAAAAATAAAAAAATAATGAAAGAAAAATAAATTAAATTTAAAAAAAGATATTTTTAGTCATTTTAAATGCTTTACTTGCTTTCCCATAAGAACTGTGTGACAGTCAAAATTAAATATTTGCAGCTCATTTTAGTAGCTACTTTTTTTTTTTGGCAAAGGACAAAGCTAAGTTTATTTCGTATTAGTATTGAAACTGGAATCAAAAAAAAGGTTAATGAATTAATATAGGGAGTGACAAATGATAGGGGATTTAAAAAAAAAGACAAAAATCTCAGAGAAAAAAATTCCTATTTAAACGTTCTTACTATAATCTGTACCTTTATGGCAGTGGCTAAATTTAGGGAATCTTTAACCAAATAATAGTTTCAAGATCTTTTACTTTTCCTTGGACTCTCAGTTTCTGTATATGACTTTGAGAATTTAAAAATGACTAAATAATTTAGCAGGATTAATCTAAAGTATTCTATGGGAAGTGTCTGCTAAATTAAAAGACACTTGCTCCTTGGGAGAAAAGCTATGACAAAACTAGACAGCATATAAAAAGCAGAGACATTACTTTGCTGACAAAGGTCTGCTAGTCAAAGCTATGGTTTCTCCAGTAGTCATGTACACATGTGAGAGTTGGACCATAAAGAAAGCTGAGTGCTGGAGAATTGATGCTTTTGAACTGTGGTGTTAGAGAAGACTCTTGACAGTCCCTTGGACAACAAGGAGATCCAACCAGTCCATCCTAAAGGAAATCAGTCCTGAATTCTCATTGGAAGGACTGATGCTGAAGCTGAAGCTCCAATACCTTTGCCACCCAATGCGAAGAACTGACTCAGTGGAAAAGACTCTGATGCTGGGAAAGATGGAAGGGGACAACAGAGAGAGAAGGCAACAACAGAGGATGAGATGGTTGGATGGCATCAGCAACTCGATGGACATGAGTTTGAGCAAGCTCTGGGAGCTGGTGATGCTGCAGTCCATGGGGTTGCAAAGAGTTGGACACAATGGAGTAACTGAACTGAACTGAACTGAACTGATCCTCCTGGTAACCACACCTAGATTTCCCTCTGGGGAAACATCTTCTGTGATTCCCAGCTCCTCTGTTTCCAGCGAAGCTCAACCACTGCTGTGCAGACTGAAATCTAGGCCTAAGCCAATCTGGTCAGGGTATTCCCTTGGCCACCATGATTGGTTCAGAGATGGGCATGTGACTCAAAAAGAGCCAGTTAAATACAACTGGTTGTTTTCCCCTTGGATTTATGGGAAAGAAACTCTTGCTCTCCCTTGAGGCCACCAAGGAGAACCACACCAGGTAAATGGAGCCAATATCAAAGGAAGCACAACTGAGAACTACAGACACTCATCTCTGAAGTTCCATTTTAAGCACTGAAACATCAAATGCTGTCAGAATTTTGTCCAGCCTGACAAGAACTTGGTCTGTGAAGCCATGGAAGAGCAAGATTATTCAGTTCTTCTCATGAAAAGACTACTGGAAGTTACCTAATTCTAGAAGCTTCTTCACACAGTCAAGCCTCTGGTAGGTGCAAGCCACATACAAGGGAGTTCCGAGGTGAGGCACTTCTTGGTCAATGTTAACGTTATTTGCCAGCAGAATCTCCATGCACTCTCTATTTCCTGGTAGAACACAAGAAAACCTCACTCAAGTAAGGAAAATATTAACTATTCACAGAATTATTGGTTATCTGGAATGGGCTTTAGAAACAACCTATATTTTTTTTTTTTTTTTTGGTAGCAGAAAAAAATTGGGGAGTGGGGGAAATCTTAGAAATTTCCCAAATAAAACCATTAAAAAAAGAGCATGCCCATGCATCCCCCACTGAAATTCTTCCTCACAGCCTTTGAAGTACCTCCAACCAAACCAAGGGTTCCAAGGAATACAGATGAAATCACTCTCTATAATAAGTCCCTGGTTTACAGGCAGAGGCTACAAGACCCAGGGGGACAAATGACTCATGCTATTATTACTCTGAAAAGCCAGTGCTCAGATCCAAGGTGGAGAAGGCAATGGCAACCCGCTCCAGTACTCTTGCCTGGAAAATCCCATGGACAGAGGAGCCTGGTAGGCTACAGTCCATGGGGTCACTAAGAGTCGAACACGACCGAGCAACTTCACTTTCACTTTTCGTTTTCATGCATTGGAGAAGGAAATGGCAACCCACTCCAGTGTTCTTGCCTAGAGAATCCCAGGGACGGGACACGACTGAAGCGACTTAGCAGGAGCAGCAGCAGATCCAAGGCCCAACCCTGACCCATCCTTCTCCATTACAAATCTCTCCTCTTCTTTGCCCACGCATGTAAGATTGGGTAGATGGCCATGCCATGCACCTCCTTATTTTGGTTAACCTGGAAGACTTATGAGAATTAATAAAAAGCTTAAAGTATAAAATCTATTCAAATGCACTCTAGTGGCTAAGTGTAGCAGCTATATCCTTCGAGAGCTGGCCCCATTAATAGACAGACATGATTAATTTGAAGCATATGAAAATTTGTTTGGAAGCAATTGCTTCTGAGGTATTGACAGGAGTTTTACAAAGAGTTTGTTCTTTTTTGAAGGTTTAAATGTTTCCTTAAAAAATAATCTTATTGTTGATTAGCTTAACCAACCTTTTCTTAGATGACATAAAAGTAAGCTTCATCAAGCCTGCTTGACTTATCACAAATTCTGAATTAAGCATAATTATGCATTAAACCTATAAATAAAGATTCTGCAAATTCAAAACTATTTGTTCAACTAAGTAATTTATACCCGGATTATAGCATTGATCTGTCAAAGTACTAACTCAGACTGACCGCCCCTCCTCCACTTGTTCATAGAGGTTTAAAGCTGTAAGAATTCAGAAATAATAGCTAATCAGGACCTAAAACTGCCTGGTAAATATAGTACATCTAATAAACATTTTAAAATAATTCTTGTCCCTTTTTTTTACAGAAGAAATTGAATCTAGCTTGAGTTAAATTTAATTATTCTCAGGAAGATTTTTAAAAATGATATAAAAGTCAAATGACTGGTACTAATATAGTATCTAGAATATAAATTTGCTATTTGTTCTTCTGTTCTGTGGACCCTGGGCCCTAACATGTTTTTATGACACAGAAAAAAATGTGAGGAGACACAGGAACTCATTGTTCATAAGTATATATATATGTATGTGTATATACATGTCACACACATAGATACCAAGCACTCCATATATAACCATCTAAACACTGCAGAACTACTTAATTCAAACGATTCCCAATATTTATCTATTTTAAAACTTGTGGATGGAAATGCAAATAATAGATTAAATTTTACTTCAAATCAAAATTTAAAATATTTTAAACACTCTCATTTCATTTCCAAAGTAGACTATTTCCCTACAACTTAAAGGACTTACTTTAAGTTTGGGAAATAATCAGCATCAATTATTAAGAAATGTTTATCAAATATGTATAGGACATCAAAACCATAGAGATTTTACATTGAGATTTGGGGATTTTGTATCATTTATAGTGTGTGTGTGTGCGTGCGTGCGTGCGTGTGCGTGTGCGTGTGTGTGCATGTGCTCAGTCATGTCTGATTCTTTGCAATCCCATAAACCGTAGCCCACCAGGCTCCTCTGTCCATGGGATTTTCCAGGCAAGAATACTGGAGTGGGTTGCCACTTCCTTCTCCAGGGGTTCTTCCCAACCCAGGGATTAAACTGAGTCTCCGGCATTGCAAGAGGATTCTTTACCACTGTGCCACCTGGGAAGCCCTATCATTGATAGTAATCCTCTGCAAAAAAACATAATAATAATAATTTAACCAAGTGACAGGTTTAACAACCTAGGACAAATCTTTCATTACTGCCTTTTGAAATACTTTAATCCTCATTATACCAGCAAAAATCACTGTTCTGCAGTATTCTAACTTCTCCATTGTATTTCTTCTTTTTAATTAAAATTTTTAAAAAACTTTGATTGTACTACACAGCTTGCAGGATCTCAGTTCCCGACCAGGGACTGAACCCGGGCCCCAGCAGTGAAAGAGCCGAGGCCACCTAAGCACTATGCCACCAGTGAACTCCCTCCACTGTATTTCTGATCTCAATACAAGAGAACATCTTCACAGCTGGTTAACAGAAATGTTGTTCTTTGGCTGTTACCTCTGACAAATGGTGTTGGCCTTTCGATGGCTATTCTTGCTCATGTCTAGGCTATGCACATAGGTATCTATTTGGCTAAGTCAGGTCTTAGTTGTGGCATGCAGAATCTTCAGTTGCAGCACATGGATCTAGCTCCCTGACCAGGGACTGAACTCAGGCCATCGGCGCCAGGAGCTCAGAGTCTCAGTCACTAAACCACCAAGGAAGTCTCTGCCCATCGTTTTTCTAATTCCTTAATTTTACTCTTTCCATCATTTCTATGAGACTATAGAAATCTAGAGTCCATTCAAGGTTTCCAATGGCATGCTTTTTAAAGCTGGAACTTTTTTTCAAGAACTAATGACCTTGAGAGCCATCAGCTCATCTAGAATATATTGCTTGTTGTGGACAGTCACCTTTAATCTTCCATTAGAGAAACGGTTAGTCTGGGCTTTCAGACACTTTCATAATTAATTTTATGGTCGTGGTTGATGTTTTATGGGCTTTGAGGCATGAGCTGTTCTCTTCTATTGAGGACAGAGACAGAAACACAGCACAACTCATGGAAGTTACCCCTGTACGCACAACTCCACCAGCTCCCACCTACACCAGCAAAGAGCCTCAAGTAAAGCCAACTGAGACTGAGCCCAGGAAACAGGACGGCTGAAGCAGACAGCCATTCCCAGCTCTAAGAAAAACTATGTCATTCCCTGGTGTTATTTCCTATTGAAGTTACTGCTGTAGGATTAATTAAGCCACACCTAGGCTCCTGGTGAAGAAGGTCTGGGAGATCCTTGCAAGGTGAACACTCTACCCTTGATTCATGCAGACTGAAGGGAGCCCCTCAATGTTGTGTGTGTGATGCGATGCCCCATTTACCTCTCTTCACTGCCTCGTGGATGGGTGAGGCTAGGTGCACCTCGAGCTGGGCCTTGGCGCCAAACTCCAGCAGCACGTTGACGCACGCAGCACTGCCACTGCAGCAAGCATTGAAGAGGGGCGTGGCTCCGTGAACTGTCACCCCATTGACCTAACGATGGGCAAAGAGAGAACCAGACAGTTTGCTCTTTCTTTCTCACCGTCTCCCAGCGTGCATTCTTATGTAACTGCGTGGGGAAACGTGCCATGCTGGTCAATGAGTGAGACAACTCTATGTCTTTACAGAATTGTTTTTTAGGTACCAGTAGTCTATCAACTGTCACCGATAAATAGCATCACAAGTGGGGCAAAAGGGGACAGTTTTTTAAATGTATTCAGAGGTACTCTAGAGCTTCTTAGGAGCCTCCTGGCTGTTAAGGAGTGATCCTATATTGTGGTGTTGAACACGGTCTCTGGAACAACTATGGCTGGTGTTCAGATCCCAGCTCTCTTTTGTGTGCTCAGAGATCCTGCTTGGGATAGTAACCTCCAGTGCCTGGGTTTCCTTATCTGTAAAATGAGGACCATAAAAAGAAATGACCTCATAAGGTTATTGGGTGGATCAGCTGAGTTCCTATATATGAAACACCTAGAACATTGCCTGGTGCCCAGTAAGCATTCAATAAACATCTGCAACAACAATTATTTCCGCTTTCCATTCATATGGAGCTGACTCCCCCTCCCAATCATGAACAAACAGGTCAGGAATGAAAAGTACTACCAAAATCATCTAGCGTAAGGTCCCAGAAGCTGTGCTTACAAAAAAATCTCCTCAGTGATTCCCCCATAGCTCTTTCTTGCCACAGATTTCCTTTCTGGTCTATTATAATCCACACAAACTGCATATGCCAAAATGACTCCTGAAGAGATTGTGACCAGGCAAAACACACAAAGAAAATAGCCACCAACATGGTGTTTTTACACAGATGTAAAGAACAGTCTTTTGGACTCTGCGGGAGAAGGCGAGGGTGGGATGATCTGAGAGAACAGCACTGAAACATGTATATTCTCATATGTGAAACAGATCTCCAGTCCAGGTTCAATGCATGAGACAGAGTGCTCAGGGCCAGTACACTGGGATGACCCGAGGACACCCATGGCTGAGTTGTGTGAATGTATGGCAAAAACCACTAAAATACTGTAAAGTAATTAGCCTCCAATTAAAATAAATAAATTAAGTGGGAAAAAAAAACAACCCATGGTGTCTTTAACCAACCTCAGTGCCTTCCAGCGATCTGAGAGGCCTGTGAGAACCAGCACAGCTGGAAGGCATCTTTGAGTATTAGCAACAGATTGAAAAGAACATTCCGGAATCAAGGCATTCAGTGGGGAGACTCTGATAAGACTGAAATATAGGACAATGAGGGTTGAATGTCAAACCATTTTGCCTCAACAACTAAGGATATATGCTTGTGATCAACAGGATCCTAAATTGTCTTGTTTCAGAAACAAGGTATTTCCCCACAGTGCCAGGATAGCCCCCGTTGAATTGGAAAGTTAAATAAGATACTAAGATGGCAGAGACAGACAAGGACAGGGACAAGTGTAGGTAAATTCATACACTCTAGGGATTCCTGGGATGTTGTGATTAATCAGATGGGGAGATGGAAGAATGAAGATGACTTCAGGTTTGAGGCTGCAAATCCAAGAAGAGGAGCCGGTCCTAGAGGGAAGATCATGATAAGCACAGTTTCGGATGCACCAAGCTCGAGATACCTGTGGAACTGCCCATTTTGAGGAATTTTCTATTGATAAATCAAGTTTCTCTTATTCCTCTCTTATTCTGATCTGAATGTTAAAGAAGATAATATTTACTGACTGTTACCTCACGAGACTGCCAAAGACAAGAGACCATGTTGTTCTCCTTTCTTTGTCCCCCACAGAACCTCCAAGAGGCTCCTCAATTTCTCACCTGTGACTCCAGTGACCTAGCTTGACAGGAAATGGCCCCCACCCAACCTTGCCCTCAGAGAAGCACAACCTAATGAACATACACAACCACTGTGGCATCAGGAAAATCACTTTGCCTAAGGACGACTGTTACATTCAGTTCTACAAGTAGAAAACCAACTTCCATATAAAACGCAAAGACATATCTTCATTAAGCACTTAAAAATGTTACAGTTCACAAAGAAAAGAATATAAGGGCTGAGTTTAAAAATGAAATTAACATCAAAACAATATCTGGTGCTAATGCAACACTGTAAATCATATCCGCCAATAAAAATTTTTAAAAATCAGTATCTGGTAACTAAAGGTCACTGAGATTTTCACAAGTATTAAATTCATAATTCTATTCTGATATCTGTACAGCCCCTCAGTCACTCCTTGAAAAGGAGAGACTTTTAAAATAAAGTTCACTTTGTACTGCTTTTCCATGGTACTATTTTATTACAAGCTCATTTAGTCTGCTAATTTTGCTCAATAAAAATCGTTGTGGGTGTATAATGCTGAATTAAAAGTGGTTTTTGTTCTTTTAAAATGTGTTCTTTTAAAGGTTTTTAAAATAAATTTTCCAAGATCAGTTTTCAAATGACTTTCACTCAGGCTGTTTTTTTTAACCCCCAAATTAATATCAGTTTTGAATGAATTCTGTGAATTACCTCATCTGAACATTTGCACAGGAACATAGAGGCCATAGCTCAGTCGGTAAGGAATCTGCCTGCAATGTAAGAGACCCAGTGTCGATTCCTGGGTGGGGAAGATCGCCTGGAGAAGGAAATGGCAACCCACTCCAGTATTCTTGCCTGGAGAACCCCATGGACAGAGGAGCCTGATGGGCTAGTCTGTGAGGTTGCAAAGAGTTGGATACAACTTAGCAACTAAACTACTACTACTAAAGAGGCTGAAGAAAGGAATATACCAGCAGTATTTTCCTGACCATCCAAGAACATGCGCCCAGATGGGCCAGGCCTGCACACCCCACCGCAGATAAGCGCATTCTGGAAGGTGATGGGTCTTTAGGGATTAGGAGCTGTCCCAGGGCACCAAACCCGCAGGCAGGGCTGCTACTCACGTGGGCACCGTTCTCCAGTAAGGCCTTAGCGCAGGCCACATGTCCGCCAAGGCACGCCTCATGGAGAGAAGAGACCCGGTTAATTGTTACCAGGTTCACATTGACGCCCTACAATTTGGAGAGAAGTGGGTTAAAGGCTGTGTCAGCAGTAAGAATGGAAACAAGGTTGTGGGTCTTGTTGGTGGAGTGTTCAGACCGCAGATACCATCTAGAGAGGAGTAGAGGCCATGACCAGGGAAATCGAAACATGGCTAGGAGCCTCTGATTCACTGATTCAGCAAAAGTTCATTCAGCACTCTGGACCAGGCGATGTGCCAGCATTTGGGGCTTCAAAACTTATAACACGGATATCTCTCCTCTAAAAGCTTAGTGGGGAGACAGAAATCGTGGTGGGGTGGAGGAACCCAGCCAGAACCCTGCTATTCATATACTGGCTGTAGACCTTCCACAGCTAAACAGACTTGACAGTCACTTTGGTCCCTGTAAGACATGCACCCTGTTTGGTAATCAAGGACTTTCTGGCTCCCTTCTTCTTCCCTTCATCTCATACTTTTTCGTCTTCCTCATCTACCCACTTCCCCTTTCTTCCTCCTCCTGTCACATGTGGAGTCGTTCCGATCCAGGTGGCAGAGTCCCAGGGTGGGGGGTACAACCGGATCTGGCACAGAAAGATGCCGCTCAGGCTCAAGAGTAGTCAGCAAAGCAGACGGTGCTCCCGGGATTCCAGTGCCATAGCAGCAGTGATGCTGACCGTCACACCTCCACTGATACTCATCTCCTTTCTCAGATCCCAACATCTACGCCCAGTCCTAGCACATCTGCCCTCCGCATCCTGCTGTGCTCCACCTTCCTCCCCTTGGAGTCCACGTGAGAGATGCTAGGCTCAACCTAGCTGCCAGCCAGAGCTGACTTCATGCCCTGATTCTATTTTGGCAGGGGAGGGGGCTGCACTGTGATATCTGGGAATTAGTTCCCCAACCAGGAGCTGAACCTGCGCCCCGTGCTCCCTGTATTGGAAGTACGGAGTCAGCCACTGGACTGCCAGGGAAATCCCCATGTCTTGATTCTAACAACTTAGCCCTTACCACTTCCTCATGATCACCACTGTTAGTCTGTAAAAGCATTTAGGTTCTGCCAGGACCCAGTCAAGTTGTGCTTATCAAAAGCACAACTGAAACCCTCCAAAACCTAGTGCATGATCCTGAACCCCAAAGCCCAATCTGTTCCCACCCCTCTTATCAGACCTCCATGGTGCTGGCTGCATCCCTCCAGCGGCCAGCAGCTGGGACTGCCCACTGTGCCTCACTGGTCTGTCTATGTTTATGTCCTGAATGTGACGTCACTACCCCAGAGATGTGCTATGTATTTACAATTGGATATCTAATACAAGGTTTCTTTTCCTTTTCCCATATATATTTTCATTTTAAGAAAATAAAAACTACAGCATGTTAAAAAGTAGTCCACAAGAAATTTCCTGGCAGACCAGTGGTTAGGACTCCACGCTTTCACTGCCGAGTGCCCCCTCCAACCTCGCTCCCAGTTCAATCCCTGCTTGGGCAAACAGAATCCCGCAAGCCCTGGAGCTTGGCCCAAAAAATTCCACAAGGTGGCAGCAGTGTGCTGGGAAAAAAACATTGATCCTGTGCAAACTCTCAGAATCCCTGCACTTGTACAATGCTGGAGAAGACTCTTCAGAGTTCCTTGGACTACAAGGAGATCCAACCAGTCCATCCTAAAGGAAATCAGTCCTGAATATTCATAGGAAGGACTGATGCTGAAGCTCCAATACTTTGGCCACCTGATGCAAAGAGCTGACTCATCAGAAAAGACCCTGATGCTGAGAGAGATTGAGAGCAGAAGAAAGGGACGACAGAGGATGAGATGGTTGGATGGCATCAACTCGATGGACATGAGTTTGAGCAAGTTCCGTGAGTTGGTGATGGACAGGGAAGCCTGGTGTGCTGCAGTCCATGGGGTCACAAAGAGTCAGACATGACTGAGCAATTGAACAACAAGAAATAGTGGACAGGCCTGAAAGATGAGCTACAGAGAATCACATGAGAAAACGGAGGAGCAGAGTTCAAATTACTGGTAAGATCTGAGGTTCCCAAGCTGTCGGTGACAGCCGGTGTGATCATCATAAGCTCCTGATCCTTGGTTTAATGCTTTGCTCATAGCACATCAAACTATCTGTATGTAAAACAGAGTAGAAAATAGAATGTTTACCAGTGTGTAAGGGTAAATAAGACGGATGTGCTATGGAAAAGGTGAAAAATTCTCCATGAAGAATGTTCTTTACATTTTGTAGGACACTATAGAAACCAACATGCTTTTGAAGTACAGTTAAAAATAAAGTGCTAAAAGCAATGTGATAGCCTGGACTGGATCCTGGAAAAGAAAAAGGAGCTCAGTGGGAAAACTGGTGTCATCCCAGTAGTCTGTAGTTTAGTTAGTGGTGTTCTACTAATGTTCATTTCATATTTTTGACTAGTTACCAGGGTTATGTACAGTTGAGTGAAGGGTATGCTGGAACTCTGTGTACTATCTTTGCAACTCTTCTTTAAAAGTGTTCTAAAAGAAAAAGTATATTTACTAATTGGAGTAGGAAATGGCAACCCACTCCAGCAGTATTCTTGCCTGGAAAATTCCACGCACAGAGGATGGTTACAGTCCAAAAACTAATAAAAATATTGAGGTGGGGAGATTGGAGGAAGGAAGTGAATGCACGACTTTTCACTGTGTATGCTCTTCTGTCATTTGATTTTCCTTTTCTTTGTCTGTGTGGCACGCGTGACTCCAGCCCCCGACCATGGATCAAACCCATGCCCCATGCACTGGCAGTCCAGAGTCTCAACCACCGGACCACCAGGGAGGTTCCTATCATTTTAATTTTTAAGCTATGTAAATATGTCACATAGTAAAAATATTCCAACCAAGTAACATTTTAAGTGCTTAATGACTGAGGAGGAGGAGAGAAACAGATGACATAGATTAAGAAGTACCAACCTTCGGTTACAAAACAAATGAGTCATGGGGACGAAACGTACAGTATGGGAAATATAGTCAATAATTCTGTAATATCGTTAGTGACAGAGGGTAACTAGACCTCTCATGGTAATTATTTTGAAATGTATAGAAAGAGCAAATGACTATGTGCTGTAACAGGAACTAACATAGTGTTGTAGGTCAATTACACTTCAAAAGCAAGTGAACTTACAGAAAAAGAGATCAGATTTGTGGTTACCAGAGGAGAGGGTGGGGGTGAGATCTGGATGGAGGGAGTCAAAACGTACAAACTTCCAGGGATAAGTACTAGGGATGTAATGTACAACATGATGATTAGAATGAACACTGCTGTGTGTTATATATGAAAGTTAAGAGAGTAAATACTGAAAGTTCTCATCACAAGGGAAAGAATTTTTTCAGTGTGGGATCTGTGTGAGACAACAGATGCTCACTAAACTTACTGTGGTAATCATTCCATGACGTGTGTAAGTCAAATCATTATGCTGTACACCTTAAACTTATACAGGGCTCTTGGCCAATTATATCTCAATAAAACTGGAAGGAAAAAATCGAACCAAATAAATTATAAGTACTTAAAAATAAATGAGCAAGTGATAAAATCAAGTGCAAAGTCCATTCAACTGGCAGTACTGTTTCCCTTTTGCCTCTACTTTCTTAAGAAGTAACACAACTCAAGGGAGAAAGGAAAAAAAGGCACACACACAGAGAAAAAGAGCAGTGTGTCCAGCTGTTTCTATTCAAAATAAGAAAGCCAGCTTTGGTGGTACCTAGGATGTGGGGAAAAAAGCTCTAATGACTTACTTCCTCTGTACACACATAGACTCTAAAACAAAGTAATGGACTGTGGATGCTTTCATCAATCTCACAGATACTTACTATATTCACGGTGCTGCTGCTGCTGCTAAGTCACTTCAGTCGTGTCTGACTCTGTGCGACCCTACAGACGGCAGCCCACCAGGCTCCCCCATCCCTGGGATTCTCCAGGCAAGAACACTGGAGTGGGTTGCCATTTCCTTCTCCAATGCAGGAAAGTGAAAAGTGAGAGTGAAGTCGCTTGATCGTGTTCGACTCTTAGCGACCCTATGGACTGCAGCCCACCAGCCTCCTCCACCCATGGGATTTTCCAGGCAAGAGTACTGGAGTGGGATGCCATTGCCTTCTCCTAGGGATAGCCATAAATAAAACAGCCTTAGTAACTGATTTGAATAAATCTTTCCTAAGGAGTAACATCTACCCACTTGTTGACCTATTTCATGTCTGCTCTTGAAATAGTGGATCATCAGGTAGTGAGCCTCTAAGATGGCTCCTAGTGATCAAGATGGCTCCTGCCTCCTGGTATTGGCTCACTTGTATACTCTACTCCCCTTGGGTGTGGGCAGGATTTACTGACTCCCAGCTAATGAAGAGAATATGGCAGAAGCAATCAGATGTCACTTTGGAGATAGGCTACAGGCTATGTACTGAGACTTCCTTCTTAGGCTGTCTCTCATGTCTATGGAAGAAGCCAGCTACCATCTTGTGACACGGTCCCAAGGTGAGGCCCATGCATCAAGGCACTGAAAATGGCCAACAACCTCTTAAGTGAGGTTAGAACCAGATCCTTCCCCTGGTCAAGCTGTGAGATGACTGCAGCCCTGGTTGACACTCTGCAGCCTGAACCACCTTGGTTCTGGCTCTAAGAGATTTGGAGCCAAGAGACTTGGAGCCAGAACCATCCAGCTAAGCTGCTCCTCAGTCTAAAGAGACCACGAGAATCTAAGTGTTTGTCCTTTTCAGCCACTATGTTTCAAGATCTTTGTTGCACAACAATAGCTGATAAATGCAACTTCAAGGCTGCTATTATTAAGGCACAATGGGAGAGAATAAGGTGAGTCAGTGCAATATAAGTTTGAGAGCATCCTCCATGAGCCTCATGGGGAAACGTTCTATGATGCGAAAAAGAGACCCAGAAGGGGAGGGATGGAAATGAGCCGAAAATCAGCCAGTTCCCCAAGAAAGGAGAGGCAGGAGGAACAAACAGTGAGTTGGGAGAGGATACATCCATCTACAACAGCCGTGCTGGGACCCAGATGGAGCCAGCAATATCCCTGCTACCTTTCAAGCTGATTAAGAATAAAGCCTGATTATAGCACAAGCACAAAGGATCAAGTCTTTCGTTTACTTACTTGTGCAATTAAAGTTTTCAGGGCCAGTAGGCGCCCCTGAGCTGCCGCTTCATGAAGTGGAGACCGATCAGCCCAGCAATCTGAAATACACATCAAGCTCAGAGTCAAGATCAGCAGTACTCTTCCTCCTACTGTGAGGACAGGAGGTCTGAGGGAAGAGGTGGGGAGCTGGCAGCTGCATAAGGTGTTCTGGTCAGCCACTCTCAGGTGACACAGGGGTGTGGTGCTGTGGGTGGACAGGGAGCACAGACCATCTCTCTGGCTCTGGGGGCAGTTTTCCTGAGGAATACATTTCATTCAAATAAATACTGCCCAGTGATTGAATCCAGTAACTCCGAATAGGCAAAATGAAGGACAAAGCTGGTTCATGAACTTTCCCACTTTCCTTCTGCCCCTGCCTCCCGCCCCACCTTCACCTCTACCCTAAGACTCAATATCCTATATGCCAGAAAGGATAATCTTAAGGGGTCAGGGAAAACGGTTTTGTTTGAAATCCCCTAGATAATTCTTTCCTTTTGGTAATGAAGCCAATCTGTTATCATTATGCAGGATGTTGTTGCTCAGATGACATAATTCTCCAAAAGTTTATGGCAGGCAGTTTGAATGTGATGGATAAGCATGGGGCCAGTGGAGCCCCACTGCCTAGGTTCAGGTCTTGCCTCAATCACTCTCTCTGGCAAAATGTACAAGTTACAAAAATCATTTGAACCTCAATTTCCTGATCTGTAAAGCGGGGGAACAGTCATCTAGTATTTAGCAGGTTTTTGTGGTCTCTAAGTAGACTGATAAAGTACATCCACAGTGTTAGGTGCTCAAGAAAATGTATGATTAATAAGTACACACAGTAGGGTAGGGCTCTAAGAAACAACCTCAGAACTGCCTTACAAATATATTTTTCTTGTAATTGCTTGTCAAGAAACAAGACTAACCTGCTTAAATGTGCATTTGAGAAGCAACCTTCTATGAAACATGCCAAAGGCAATCATTTGTTTTGGAAGAAAATCTCTACCAGTTTGCAAAATTTGGCCTTTCTGCCAATAACTGTGTTCTTGGTACACTGTCAAGCATGTCATACAGTTTGCATTTAACACAAAGAGTCTATCTTATCACCCTTTTCCAGGTGATCCTGATGGTGCTAAGAACTCAGACTTTCCCATATCTGCAACCTTGACCAAAAAAAAAAAAAAAATCCCACCAGATTTTTATTTTCTCTAACCCTTTGGGTTATGAAAAGGGAAAAAGCTAGAATGGGCTCTACAGGGTTGTATTGAAATTGGAGCAATTAGAGCAACTGGTACAAAAATGTAATTTTCAATATATGAAAAGATGGTGCTTACAGAACTATCTATGGGCTGAATGTGGGATCTGGTGACCCATCTGGTTCTCTATTTCTCTACAGATGTATCAATATATCTATACCTGTAGTTAGATATTAGAGAAGGAAATGGCAACCCACTCCAGTATTCTTGCCTGGAAAACCCCATGGATGGAGGAGCCTGGTAGGCTACAGTCCGTGGGGTCGCAAAGAGGTGGACACGACTAAGCAACTTCACTTTACTTTACTTTACTTCATAGTTAGATATATACAGGTGTATTTTGACAGACAGACAGATTAGCACTGTCTGTGTTGTTAAGAAACCTAACCAGAACTCCTTGGAGAAATGGCTGATTCCAAGGCCAAGCCAGGAAAGATATAAGATGGGCTACAAATATCTTGTCAGAAAGTAAGTGCTCAATGAATGATTGGGAATGTTAAAAAGTAGAGAAAGTGCCTTGAAGAGGATTCCACTGGCCAAATACAGGACGATTTGACCATGAAAATAAGTCATGATTATACCTAAGCAAAAATGGGAATCTCTAAGGCCTCACTGATATAAATATATTAATAGGGAGAAGAGAAAGCTCTTCCTCATAGTAGAACACCAACTTGAGACACGTAGGAGAAATCATAAAATCGGCCTTAAATGTTCTCCCCACAGAATAATTATAGTTATCAAGGGAACAAGGGTAGGTGTACAGTTGAACAAAATTGTAGGCACCACCTTGCCTGGGGAGATCAAAGTTAACCTGAGAAGTGATGGAACCAACTGGCACAGTGTGCCATCTGAGGCAATGCGACAAGCCACATCATGTACTACGGGAGGGAACACAGTGAAAAGAACACAGCGCCACTTGGAACATTCCTACTCAAAACGCATAGCCTGTGTCTAATTATGAGGACACCGAGAACCAACTCAAACTGAGGGACATTCTCAAAAATAACTGGCCTGTAACCAGACTGAAGGAGGCTGATGGGACATGACATCTAAAGACAATATGGCTGCCTGGATTGGATCCACTAGAGTGGGCTCTAAAGGGTAATATTGAAATTGGAGCAATTAGAGCAACTGGTATGAAAATGTGAAATATTCTCAATATATGAAAAGATAGTGCTTACAGAAATATCTATGGGCTGAATGCGGGATTTGGTGACCCATCTGGTGCTCTATTTCTCTACAGATATATATCTGTATCAAGGATTATTAACAGGACAGTTGGGTAAATGTGAATGTAGACTGGGCAGAGAGAAGTGGGAATTCTTTGTATTTTAGTTCCAAAATAAAAACTGTATCTATTTATATCTATCTCATCTATCTAATCACTGGTGAATTACATATTCCTGATATGTAGAATGCTTTTTCTAATAAGAAAAACAGACTGAAAATTTAACCTGAAAATATATTATGTTTTTATCTCCGCTTGTTCGTGAGTCAGTTAAGCTGATGAGTGGATTTTTAAATCTCTTTGGATACTGATCATTTGCATAAGCTGGGAATAATGAGATAATGTATGCAAAGAATCCTCCATAGTCAGCCTTGGTTTTCTTTGACTACATCTCCATCTCATTCAATTTAAGACGTATCGCCCTCACCTCATTGCACTCAGAGATGGACAACCACTGGGGTTGGCAGGGTGGTCTTCCCCTATGGATGGCAACTCAGTGCCCTGGCCAATGTAAAAAGCAAACCCACAGCCGTGGCTTGGTTATTCTTGTGTCCTAACAATAACCAGTCAACCCGAGTCACCTGAAGGCACTCTTAAGTATTTGCTTAAAACCAAGATTTAAATGGCAACTTGCTATTATGAGAATAATTCTAGCAATATTAACTTAGAATAGCAACATGAAATGGCCTTATCTAAAACCTGCCTCCAAGCAGACTTCATGTTCCCTTTCCTGCTAGGAAGCAGGCATCTTAACCATGACTTCATCCTATTTCTAGTAACTTTCTCTTACTCATCAGGCCCCTAAGACCCACACCACACACACAGCCTGGACCAATCTCTCAAAATGTCACACTGATGAAGTAGCCAGACACAGAAGAGGATATGCCGCATGATCCCATCTCCACAAAGTACAAAAGGGGCCAGACTCACCTGGGGTGTTTGGAGTCAAAAGCACCATGGTTCGTGCATTTATCTGTATTTATATCCTACTGCCAGAAAGCGATTTCAAAACCACCCGTCTACCGCTCCATCCGATTTAAACTGTCATCTCCACTCCTCTGCCCACACTCGGCAAGAGGTGGCTGTCTCTCCGCCCAAGAAGGGCAACACGTTCTCACACAGGTCCCCACTTCCTTCTTGAAATGCCAGCTCCTCTGGTACCATGGAAGTGGGAGAGGCGAGGGGGATGGGGACCCACCTTCCCAGGGGCCTAGGAGGAGGCCAGTCTTGCCCACTGAGCCTCAATGACAGGTCTCGCTCCTGGTTCCCATGCTAGCTCTCCACACTGGGGCTCCCTCCTAGGCCCCTGGCCTACATACTGGCCTTGGCCACCTCTCCTCCTGTCCCCTGTCCATACTGCATCTTCTGATGCCCGCAACTCGCCGTCCCTGCACCCCCCCTCCCCTGCCAGGCTGGCAAGGCCGAGGCAAGCCTGCAGGCCACCTTGCGATCCTTGGAGGAAAAGAACAGTGATCCTGGGCTTGTCTGCTCACCACTCTCCAGTTCTCTTACTCCCAGTTGAGGAGCACAGGGGCACTTTGGTGAGTCACCTGCCTAAACAGACTTCCAGCTTTACAGTGAAATGCCAGGCTCCCCTCCTTCCTGGCTCCAACTTATCTAAACTTGCTTCCTCCTGGACACTCCATCCCTAGGCTCTCAAGACAGGAGGGAACAGTCCAAATGTACAACAAACACTTTGCTCCACCTCAGATCTTATTTCTGGTTAAGTGGCAGAAACAGGACTGAAATTCAAGGTTTTGAGAATTGAGAACACACCCTCTTTTGGTTTTAAGAGCTAGTGCTTTTTCCATTCTGCTCATCCTTCTGGTAGATTGACTCGTGGGGAACGCTTTGCTGTATGCCTCTTCTCTCTGTAAATCACATGAAATAAATCAAGTGGATTGCCTTCAGTGTGGAAGTCATTTCGGTTTCCCAACTGGAAATAAAGCCATTCTCAGGGAAGTCACCTTCGCAGTCACTCTGTTTCCCATCACTTGCTTCAAAGGACTTTGAAGAGTATTCACAAAAAACCCTCTTCCAGAAACTCTGCTATGGTGGGCTCTTCTGTTTTTCTATTCTAATTCCCAACAGAGTCTCTTGGTCTTATCATTCTTGTTTTGCAAATTGGAGCTAATTGTGAGAAATTGAGGATAGAAGTTATTTGGCAGCTAGAGAGTTTTTCCATTTCTTTCAGGAAATATGCATCTAAGCTCTCCAAATAAATGAATGCTGAAGTAAGAATCAGCCCTTCGCTTCTGAGGCAGTCTATTTTTAGTTATTTGGCAGGCTTCCTGTGTCACAGGGCCACGGGCACATTTTGAAGATAAGTTTACTTTACCAATATGTTTACTTGTTCCTGATGAGGTGTATGGAAAATGTTCAAGTACTTTTTTCATTCCCCCCTTTGACTTTTTCTCAGAATGTGATTTATATCTCCGGTTCTCAGGCTCTTGTAATAACAGTTTCATGACAACGTCCAAAACCATAGATTTCAAGAACAAAATGGGTTCAGATAGAACATGGTTGTCCAAGTTCCAGGTATTCAAGATAAAAATCAATTATTAATTTTTTGCAATTTTACCCTTCCTAATTTCAACAAGTATTTGAGACGACTGGTTTATTTATTTTTTTAAAAAAATTGCCTGACTGGTTATCATCTCTAGTGCCCATAGAGCAATATTTATTCTTTCTATTCAAGTTCCAAAATCATATAAAGGAATATCTTCTCCAACAGCATTTACCAAAAAAAGAAAATTTCAAGAGAATTTTGCATGTGAATCAAGATACAGATAAAAACCTAATAGAATTAAATAATATTTTAAGGATAACAAAGGTAACTGGAAAAGACATAAGAAATGCCCCCAGTTAACGAAAATATAATACAACTGAGTTAAAATGCCCTCTCTCTTGAACACTCAGCTCTGGTCAAGAGATGAACTACTGTCAGTGAACACTGTTCTGTAGTGAGTCAGAAAGAAGCTTTCTTTGAACCCATTAGGAGTCAAGAGAGTTGAGCAGAAGACAGGTTGCGTGGCAGAGCCCTGCCGAGGACTGTCAGTCCCAACGTGGGACAGCCAGCAGGCACTGTGATACATAACCACTCAGAGGATGGGTGGGCCGAGGCTTGCGGAGACAAGCACCGACACTGAACAAGATGAGGTGGAGGGCCGGGCAAGAATGGACTGAAGGCAGGAAAAAAACCGGTGAGGTGGGAAGGACAGGAAAAAGGAGGCAGGGTGATGAGTCAGGCAGAGGCGTGGCCATCAAATCAAGGTCAGTCAGTCCTTTGAATTTAGAAAAACAAGGACAACTGATTTTAGGCAAAACACTTAGAAGAGAACTCATTCTTTTTTCCAAGGGTGTAATTCCACTATCTCTTATCTGCAACTGTAAAATTCCCCAAATTCTGAAAACCAAGTCTTTCCCCAGTTGTATCCAAGATCCTCTGGCAGCAAAACATGGTCATGACTCAGGTTTAACAACCTATTATTTTTAATTTGTCTTTTTGCTTAGTGTGAATATTGATACTTTCACTATAGAAATATTGAAACTTCTGACTGCAGGAGGCAGCTCCAGGCTCTGCTGGGAATGCTGTGGTAATATCCAGTATACACACTGTGTAATCCTTTTCAGTATCCCCTGCACGCCTGAATCCTGAAACGTGTCTGGCCCAAGGGCTGTGAATAACAAATTATCAACCTGGATCTACACTTTATTTTTTATCAAGTTTGATGACCAAGTTATTGTACTAAATATAGAGCTTCAGTTCTGACCAAATTAGCAAAGGTTGAAAAATCATACACAGCCCTCAGGAGAGAGAATGTGTCTAGAGAAACATCTGTGGGCTGAAGGTGGGGCTGGTGAGGCATCCGGTGCTGGAGGTATTAGAATATCAAGGGTCAATAACAATGTTTCAAACTCCAAAATACATATCTATTATTGACAAATTACACAAAGAAGCCTGAAAAAACTAAAAACCACCACCCAACCCCATACCTGAACTCAATTCTGATGACTTATTTACAAACGGAATAGTTTAAACCATAAAGAAAGTATCGAATGATGTACTCCAGAATATTAAAAAAACACTTTACAAAAAATTTTACAGCCAAAAAATGATACTAAATGAGGGATGTGGTGCTAGGTATAGCATCTGAAAGTGCTAGGATCTATGGCAGGCTCAACTCTGTCCTGGCTGACGTTTTTACTGCCTCTCCTTGTTTTTGATAGCCCTGACGATAATTCACAGAAACAGAATACGCTACCGGAGTCAAGAAAGGTAACCTTGGGCTGAGATTTTAGTAAGTCAATTAGCTGACTTACTGATTAAATGTCACATATTTTCCCAACAAATATTTGTCTGACCAATGAGCAGCGAAGTCAATTTCTGGTGTGAGTTGAACACTCAGACAAAATTTTGTTCTTGGTTTTTAAAATGTCTAGTTTTAAATATATATAGTATCTGACTATTAACAGTGTCAAAAGAAAAAAAAAACTGTTGGAATCATGTAAAAACCACTGTTTCTCACATATAACCACCTACATCATTATAAAAGGCTTTACTAAATCTGGATATACTATTATATATGTGTGCAATGTGTAGAAGTAAACATACCATCCTCACACACATATATATGTATGTATAAAGGAAGGAAATTAAACTGCAAAATTAACAGGCACTATTCAATCCATTGCTTCTTGTTAGTGATCATCGAAAAACATGTTTCTGACTTTTGTAACACCATGCCATTTGCAAATTAAATGAATATCATCCTAGGAGCTTCAGCAAGTAAATATATTTGAGCTAATGAATGAGTTATATTTATGAAAATTGTATTACGGCTCAAGGTTTTGATTATTATAAACCTTTCTTCAGAGAGTTCTTCACTGAGGACCACAAAGGCAGAAATAATGCACACGAGCACCAAGAAAAACTGTTTTCAACATGCTCTTGCTGATATTGACTGTCCGACTTTACCTAAACTGTGAGGATGATGTATCTATGAGAACACCAAAACTGTGTGATGGCAACTTTTAGACAGCCCCTGACTCGATTTACAAATTAAATTAGAAAATAGCTTTTCAGATTATATTTAACTTGAAATTAAAGTTACTTTAAGGCTTTTTTTTAAAAACCAAGTCAAAGCAACATACCTCCCTGAAATGTATGACAAATATAATCCCCAAAAGAAATCTCTTTCCACACTCCAAGGCTTCTGCCACTTTCCGAAACTTCGAGATTCTTCTCATTTTCCCCCGTTAATTGAAGCATTCTGAGGCTTTGTTTTTGGAGGTCTTATCTCTTTGGATAGGGCTGCTGTTCCCTAGAGTCCTTAAAGTTGTCTAGTGTATTGGAATCACACAACGTAAGTCTATTTTGAAAAGAGAATCCAGGATGCAAGATGAAATGGATACTAGATAAAGAATGAGGTAACCCTGGAACCCTTACGAACACTAAAAATACATAGGGAAATAAGGAACTCTGTTTATGAATAAATCCTCCTCTGATCAAGTGGCAGTCCCAGCAGTAACAATATCTGATTCATTTACGTTTGCAGCATCTCCCTACAATTAAGGTGCATCATTTCTTGAAAGAAACAGAGACTAAATTCTGCAAAGCATGAGACTTAAAATGTTTTGCCCAAAGGTTGGCATTTCATATTGTAATAATGTTTGCTGTGCTTTGCACCGTGTTGGGTATAAATGGATTCAGTGAAAGGGTTTCCCCTGACAGTGACAAGTGGCTAAGCAATTCAAAGTGCAAATGACAGCATATATATCTATCTATATCTATATCTATATATATGACAGCATACCTATGGCTGCTTTACTGGTCAGTCCATTTCCTGGGGAAAGTTTTCTCAGAATGTATTGTTAACATTTGATTAAAATATTTAAGAAAATAATCCTATAAAGTAATTTTGCTGTTAGTAGAAACGAGGTTTCTCAAAATACTGTTAGAAAGCCACTATTCTGTTTACTTCTTAAATAGTAACTGCTAATGAAACTACTAACTTGCAGAAAAGCTGAAAATCTTTCACAAATTGGTGCAGTCAACACCCTTTGCTACTTTAAATAATTTTTTTAAATAACCCAAAGTATAAATAAAATACTCAAAGACAAAGTATAAATAAAATTTGTCTTCTAGAAATACTACTCATATGAATTATCTAGGAGGTTTCTTTTAAAGTATTGGGAACAAATTCATGTATTTTTACCTGAAATTTCACCAAAGATCTCTTCTGCTATCCTAGCCGCTTCTTTTCTATTTCCTTTGACGATATAGAAATGGGTTAGGAGCGCCAAGAACACTTTAATTAAAAGCTTGAAGAAAAAAAAAGTAGCAAACATTGTAATAAAAATGTTTTTAAAGCCATAGGAAACAGAACCGTCCTCCATTTTGGCTTACACTCTGTATAGGTTCTTGGGACTGCAAAATTTCACCGAGTTATAATTGGTATCATATGACATCTATTTTAAACCTTCTAGCTCTCTGTGCTCCTGTTACGGAGAACTGAGTTTGTAGATTCTCAGCTAACTGTGATTTGGCGACTGCATACACTGACATTCATGGCAATGTTAAATGAACGAAAGAAATTTCCTTCGAACCAGAAACACCCAATATTTCTAGGCCTACATTCCTCAGTGTTGTTTAACAAACAGGATTCAAGTCCAAAACGTTTTTACCCCTCAATTCCAGTTTTTACCACGTTCTATTGAAAGGCAGGATTGGAAAGATAGAACAAGCCTCTCAGATCCCACGGGGATGAAGCAAGTTATTTGAAGTTCATAAAAAAGAAGTACTAATATTACATTCTGTGCTTTTCGTGGGAAGTACCAGCCCCTGGAACGCTTCAATATTCTCTTCATTCTGAGGCTATAAAGCCCAAATCTAAAATATGACCAGTTATAAAAGACTATTTACTCTAAAGCAGTATTTAATAAAAGGCCCAGCTTGGATGCCTCTCCAGACTGGAAGTATTAGACCACTTGCTGTAATAGCTTCATCCTAGACAAAGTCCCCTAGTAACATTTCTGATCTTTACTTCCTATTGTTAGGAAAGGTGGTGCTTCTTTCTCGAAAATGTGGGCTTAGTCAATCATGGAGGACTCACAATGAAAAGGATGAAGATGCCCTATACTCCGGGTGAGGTATCCAAAGATTCTATCAATCAGTATCTTCCCTTGCTGGACAACTTCTCCTGTAACCCTAACTCTTCAACATGCATCAGCTGGCCAATACAAGTAAAGTTGATTTGTATAATATACCTCACCTGGGAAAAACAGATGCAGAAACTCGAAGTGTCCTCTTTCATTCTTGGCTATATTAGATTTTATAAATTTCTACAACCTATTGGAAAAGACAAACCCAGATAAAATTATAGGAGACAACTAAATCAACCTTATTTAATAAATGCTTGATGCAAAACTATGGGAGTTTCTCCTAGCACTCAGACAAATTACAATGACTCCCTATGTAAGAACTATCTCCCTATACTCTGTGAAAGAGTAAGACATGAGAATCAACCCCAAGGCACAATATATAACGTATCCATTTCAGTGTAGTATCTCCACACCATCACAAACTTGTGTGGACTTGTGTGGTTTCCATTGGCAAGGACAGATACTAACACACAAGGTTTTCTTTACCAAGCTTAGATTACCTGGCCAAGCTATCAAAATACATAAACACAAGCATTTTAGTTCTTTTCATGTTTCTTTCTCCAACTGTTCTGGAAGAAGGCGATCATTTACCCAGTGATGTATCTAGTAATACGTAACATTATTTGATCTTGTTTCCAACTTAATTTTTTCACCTAAAACATGACTGTACTTTTCATTTTACATACCAGAAAAGCTGGCTGTGAGAAGCTCGACTTTTGTACTATTTAAGAGATTATCTTTACTATATTTGAGCACTACGTTTGAGATGGCTGTAAAAGGCTACCGAAATGACGAGTTAACTTAAGAGTATCTTGTAAAGAAGGCAAAACCATCTAGAGCACCAGGGTTTCTCAGCCTCGGCACTACTGACATTTTGGACCAGATAATTCTTTGGTGTGCGATGCCAATGCCCCACTCTTATCCAGTTGGAACAACCAGAAATGTCTCCAGGTATTGCCAGATGTCTCCCAGGGGGCAAAACCACCACTGCCACATCCCGCTGAGAATAACTGAGCCACAGCCAAGTGTAAAGGATAACGGAAAATCAACTCCCCAAAGGATTGTTGAATACAAATCAAAATCTACTGTAGACAGCTTTGATTTTCAGAATTCCATATTTTAAAAATCCAGCACAGGATAATACAACTTAACATCTTTGGAGAATGCAGAGAAGGACAAAAAGGCCTGCAAAAAACCTTTGCAAAACTAAATACAGACCTATTATACCGTAAGTGAGCTAAAAGTAAGTTTTGGTGTAATATAAACCAGAACATATCACTGGAGACTTTCTTGCTGGTCCAGTGGCTAAGATTCCGAGTTCCCAGTGCAAGGGGCACGGGTCTGATCCCTGGTCAGAGAACTAGATCCCACATGCCACAACTAAGACCTGGAGCAGTCAAATAACTATGTAATATTTTTTTTTTAAAAAAAAGAACTTATCAATGTAGGGAACTGCTTCCAGCAAAGGAGGTGGGAGAAGCTGGGCACTGGGCTGCACCCCATAGGCCTGCCAAGCCCTGTACTTGCCCAGCCTCAAGATCGAAGAGCCCAGAGTCAGTGATAGAGACATCAGTGGTTTAATAGATGGGGGATCTTACACATCTGAAGCAAGGTCCTGGAGCGACACCCCAATTCGTGCTGTAGGTAGCAGGATGGCAGGACATGGAGATAGGAGGTTTCGCTACTAAGGGAAGGGGCAGATTAGCAGCTACAGGGGAACTGAAGTCAGGTGGCTCATCAGTTACCAGGGAAACAGCACAGGGGCACGCCCTTTGATAAGCTATCAGGTGGAGATGTTTGATGGAAAGATTAGAATAAGCACTAGCTGGGGCCAGGGCAAGTATGTAGGAAGGTCAGTCCTGGGAGTAGGGTGCAGGTGAAGCAGGGACTGATGGTACGTACACTGGGTTTCAATAAATGAAGTCAAAATTCCAATTTTTCTTAAAATAGCTTACAAGATATAGAGTATAATTATGTAATTCACATACACAATAGTTTACAGAAGTATTCATTTGTCTTACACAGTAATTCTAGTGAAGTGAAAAATACAGGCTTGTTTGGATCAGGAAACAAAGGCACAATTGAACTTGCTATTCCATGATTAAAACAAAGAATATTCTAGAAAGAAAAGATGACAGAGTAATTAATCAACTGAAGGATATTTCCATATTTCCTGTTTCACTAACAGACTAAGCAAAACATCAGATTGCACTGAAAAAAAAAAAAAAAGCATGCGAGGTAGGTAGGTGGGGGAAGTATTGCTCAACTAGTTAATAATATTCTGTTTCTCAAACAAGGCAAATTCAGAAAAATGTCAAAATGTCATTTTGGTCTTTATTTTTGGACAGGTAGCGTGTTTTTATAAATCAGTTTTACATGTGCTACTTTTTGCAACATCAAAGGAAACACAATATATTTTTCATATATTCCTTATCACTGCAAGTTCACTTTCAAATAAATGTAAGTAGCAGGGTAGAACAATATGTTTCCACATATTGACCAGTGCAACACTGACAGTTACAATTAAGGTATTCAGGAAGCCTGAAAATTCAGATGTACTAGAACAAGCAAATTTACTTCCACTTATTAAAGAAGAAAATAAGGAAAATATGCAACTTACTATTTTTCATGCAAGAACATTAAACCCTATTTCCATGTGAAATAAATGGCAGTTTAATAGTTAAATGAAAATTTTGAAGAAAAAAACTAAGAAAAAAATAAAACAAGAAAAAACAGGAGTATGCCTTTAAAAATTAATGAACAAAATAAAACCAAATGTTATATAGTTCCCCGCTTTATCATGAATACTGGCACTGTTTATTTCATATTTATATAACCCAGTTTCTATGCCTAAAAATCCCAGTGAAATTGAATGATTTGGGTCAGTCTATTTTTCTTTCATGAAAGAACCCCTAACTTCTAGATATTAAAAACTGTACTCTTGCATTTGTGTTTTAAACACAGATATATTTCTTATGTATCAGTGGCAACCAATTAACAGACATGTTAAGATACTTTTTTAAAAGTTCTGTGAATGTTGTAATTAAAAAAAAACTCTGTAAAGAATCACAATACTGCCAGCGTCTAACTAGCGCGTCCACAGTGCCTCATTCTTGTGACTTCACAGTCCTTTATCACAAAAATTTATTCTAATAAGGAGTTCAAAGAATTAATAAGACACACCATGTGGATAATTTGGGGTTTAAAAACCCATGGCTCTGGGCAACAACGATTATAGTTAAAAACATCCATCCACAAAGAGACTGTGTTCCTAAAATTTTCAGACTCAACTGGCTATAAACAAAACATTCTGGGGTCAAGACTTCTGCACACTGACAATACTTATCAGGCATCAGCTAGGCCACAAGTGAAGGGAGGTGACTTCTATCAAAGATCCGGGGTAGCAGCTGATTTTGAGATGGCACACCTCGTACATTCTGCTCGGAAAACACGAAGGCATTGACAGAGGACTAAATTATGCACTGAGAGACGTGGAGGGTTTCTCTGCACTATCATCAACAGTGGGATCGGTCCCTAGTATTTAAAAAGCAAGAAGCATTTTCATACATACAACTGAAGACAAAGGCTTGACCTAGGAGAATGCATCCAACACGATCAGAGAAGAACTCGGAGTATGCAGGCAATTTTTTCCTGGCATTAAAAACCATCAGCATTTTTGGCGTGGTGGCTATCTTACCACTTCATGTCAAAAATGACTATGACGAAGTGAGCTATTTATTTGAGTGATCAACAAGGAATGAATGCATCCCCTGGTTCCTAACGCAGGAAGCATCTAGTTCAACACATGACAGGTGCTTCAAACAGGCTGGTTGCTGACAGCCCATTTTATTCAAGAAACCTGATTATATGGAACACTTACTGAGTGTACCCAATAAGTTACGAACATGACTTCAATGTCTAATAAACATAGTATGAACATGACTTAAAAAATAGTTCATAGAGTTGTTATACTTCCCTAAAGAAAACCTGTAAACATCTGGTGAATGTCTAATGGTAGAACATTTAAAACTGGCCAAAAAATGCCCAGGAAACGTTTGGCCCTTCGGCACCCAAAGCTCCCAAAATATAACGTTAAACATCTCTGCTAGAGGGATTTCAGTAGTCTGAAAAATTGCATACCTGAGTGGCTTCAATGCTCTCTCCTAAATTTTAAGTGCAAGGAGTTTCAACACTCAGGAATTGCATAAGTGTTTATCTTTCCTCAAAATAAAATATTGAATGATATAGAGGTAGCATAACTTACTAAATTAAGTTTAAAATGAAAAAGAAAAAAAAGCAAGGCTATTTTCAATAGTCTTAATAGAATTATTACAAGTATTGAAAATCCCACAATTCAGGCTTTCTTCTACCTTGTTTTAGACAGCACAGTATGCTCAGCCCCCCTTTTACTATAAGGATATCGATGAGTCCAGGCACCCTTTGGCCCTGTAGCATCTATTGCAACATCAATTAAAGAATCTGGAGTCACCCATCTCAGGAAGATGAGGAAGAGAAAGTTGAATACAGCCAACAGAGCAAAAATGCAGCCTGTCACGGGGCCACAGTGAGAGATGAGTCTGTCCAGCCGTTTGTCCATGGGTAACACAGCTTCTCTTGCCACTCGGTCGTACACCTGGCGGGAGAGAATCAAAAATGAGCACAACTTTGCAGGCTGCAACAGAACGATGACCTGCACGGGTCAGGAGTGCTTTAGAGATGTAACAGGAAGCACGTACATTTCACTGTTGTTACAGTAATGATGTGATGAATGAAACTGCTTACGTGAAGTACTGCCATTTGACTCACTTATGGAGTGCCTCCTCTGGACAAATCACTGGGGTGTATTTACCCTGGGACACCCAGATGAAT
The DNA here is from genome assembly GCF_023091745.1 of Budorcas taxicolor. NCBI lineage: Eukaryota > Metazoa > Chordata > Mammalia > Artiodactyla > Bovidae > Budorcas > Budorcas taxicolor. The sequence goes on along the minus strand of NC_068935.1, from coordinate 129,424,825 downwards.
CTACCTCAGCTCCTGTGCCCTAGGGGATCCCCATCAATATTTAACCAACTAGGAGAATTCCAAAGTCCTGAGAAGCTGGAATGGCTTTGGGGGCTGCCTCTGTTGAGGCTGTGTTTAATTCAGCAGTGACTTCCAAAAGCCCTTTAGGACTCCTTGATTCAACTGCCACCAGAGAGTTACAATCTATGGGTTCAGAGAGGCTCTTCTCTCCACAGCCATGAGAGGCTGAGTTGCTGTGCACAGGCAAGGAGAAAATAGAGACATTTCATGGATGCCAAATAAAACGAGGGGAAAGGGATGGGGGAAATTTGGGTAGATGGGACAGGCCAAACACTGGCAAATAAAGTTCACTGCTGAGAACTGGTAACAGATGGCTCGCTTTTTTAAAGAACTGCTAAGCACTAAACTCTGAAATATTCGAAAAAAAAGCTCTCTGAAGTTACTTCAAACACATAAAATGGGCTGGCCTTCGTGTTTTTTAAGTGCACTTGGGCATTACTGGTGCTCATTCTCACGTTATCAGATCTGTAAACTATCTCGTTTCGACCTCAGCAAAGTTCTGATGTGCAGAGCAAGTTCTAAAGATCAATGGCCTCTGAAAGGTACTGGCTGTTTTTGTCTAGCTCCTCTGCCCTGAGGACATTTGGAATACATTTTAGTTAGAATTATGTCGAGCATTTTCATACTGTTCACAGGGTTCTCGTGGCAAGAACACTGGAGTGGTTTGCCATTTCCTCCTCCAGGAAATGGAGATGGTTAGATAGCATCACTGACTCAATGGACAGGAACTTAAGCCAACTTCAGGAGACAGTGAAGGACAGGGAAGCCTGGCATGCTGCAATCCATAGGGTCACAAAGTGGCAGACACGACTTAGTGACTGAACAACAAATGTCAAGCATTACACGGAGCGGTGAATTATAACTGAAAAAGTATCTTTCCAGCACAAACGCCAATTTTGTATTAATTTTTCTAAATAGCAGTTAAACTAAGGAGTTGAAAGGGATCAAACATCCTGTGTGAAACAGGTAGAATTAAAAGAGCAACTAGAAACTCACCCGTACGTCCACCTTTATTTCTAGGTCAGTTAACTTATGATCTCAAGTGACAAAATAATACTTTGCTACTATGGAGAGAATGACAGGCTTGACAATCCATTAGCGATAAGGAGTCACTTTCTTCTTTGCATGTATACTATAACCGTCATAGAGTGTAAAACTGAAAACAATACAGATGTTCTACTATTACTTTAAGCGTAACTGAAGGAAAATTTGTGGTTTAAATAAAACCCTAATTCACTTCTTTAACACAGGCTGAAAAATTATCACCATAATTCTTTGCCCCGAACTTGTTATGTATAACAGGGCAAACTTCTGAGGTTTACATGTTGATCAAAAAGGTAAGGCACAATTAGAGCTATGGTTCTCAGTCAGGGTGGGCCTCACTAAGAAAATGTGCCTAACCAAATATCCCTGCCCACCACTCCCGAATTCCGCCCCTACCCCCCCGCAAAGGGTCTTGTGAGAATCCAGCAGTGGCAGGGGCACAGGAAAATAGAATGAACAGAGCCTGAAAGGCTCCTGAGACAATTCTGCCACGCGCTCCTAGCAAGCACTCAGTGCTGCACCCCAACTGCCACAGGAAAACAAGGAAATGTACTTATTTCAAACTGGTGGAGTCACTGGTGGAGTTAACTTCTAGAAAATATCTCAGGGTTATTTCAGTCAAAACTGTTTGTTAATGCAAATATCTCATGTTTCAATAGAAAATGTGTATGACAATTTTTGGAGTGTTTTGTTGCACTTCCATTCAAATACGGGCTCACCTCAGGTATGGGAATTTACAATTTAAGCCAGTTAAGACTCGGTAATGACCTAGAGGGGCTGGGTGGGAGGGAGCGGATATATGTATGCATACAGCTGAATCACTTTATTGTATAGCAGAAACTAACACAACATTGTAAAGCAATTATATTTTAAAAAAAAACACACACACAAGAAAGCCTTTCTGCTTACTCAGCTCTATCCAGCTCCCAACTTTGGGCTAGAAACTAGCAGCTCCACTGAATACAGTAAGAGTACCCAGCACTATCTTCTCCAGGCTCCCAACCAACTGTCTTTCTGCACAGTTTCCAAATACTAAGAAGCACAGCATTTCCATTCAGCTTGTTATGTTGTAATAAGAGGCAGGAGGCAGATGAAGTGATGAGAGGCAGCTAGACAAGGACGAAATTGAGTAGAATAACTGAAGTACTGACCTCAAAATAAGGAGGCATTTCCCACAACTGTACTCTCCCACCTAAGGACATTAACCTATTTCCTGCACCTGTCCTTTTGGAAATTCTCTACTGCTGCTTTCTATTTGTGATCCTACTTACATCTGTCATGTGCATTTGGAATTCTAACTTACTATGTTCTCCATCAGCCCAAAGACGCGAAAATCTCCTTTCAGTAAAAAAAAAAAAAAAAAAAAAAATCACAGCAGCTAGCAAGGGCCACAAAAGTTTTGGAAGTAGCCTGAATTAAATATTTGTAAGTTACAAAGTTGCCACAACTTGGCTAAGCAAAACCAGGTATTTTCTAATAGACCTATATGCTTTAGAATTATAAACAGCCTCAAGAAAATGTCTAAAAGTAGATTTTAATATTAGTTTTGCCTCTAATTGTTGTAACTTCTAGAAAACTCTGTAACTCTTATATGGCCAGTTTAATGAAAGGTCTAGATACTGCAGTACTATTTTTCAGATGTCAAAGGCAATGATCTGACTAGAAACTTAGCCTAGTATATACAAAAAGAAGTCTCATTTGGAAAGAGACTTCATAAATTTAAGCAATAGAGCAGAAATGGTAAACCTATATAAAAGAAGTAAATGTGTATGTGAAACATCAGGTAAGAATTCCAGACACAATCTTCAAATACCCTTCTCTAGCACGTGACGTACTTTTTCAGTTCTCTCTGCAACGTTCCTCCAGGTGTAGAAAGTCTTTACAATGTTATGGATATTTTCTGGAGGTGGCAATGCTCCTGACTTCAGTTGGAAAATAGCTTTTTCCAATCCCTCACACAAAGATTTTACAGAAGGCTCACATAAAATGATAAGATTTTCTGGAAGTACTTCAGGAATTCCACCAACCCTGGTACTTACAACCTTAAAAAGAAAAACAAAACAAAACAAAAAAATGTGATCCACCAGAATTCATCTCTCAGGTAAACAAGCAAAACCAACTTAAAAAAATACAACAGACTGCATCTGATTATTTTTCAAGACGCATGCAGAAACCCCAACAATGTAATAAGCCCTCCAAGCTTTTTACCTGTAAACCACAACTGGCTGCTTCCACAATCGCCATGCAGAATGCTTCCGTAAGAGAAGTATTAAGAAAAATATGTCCTTGAACTAAGACATTTCTAACATCCTTGTGTTCTAAGGCTCCCAAGAGACGCACTCTGATGTTTGAAACAAGAGAAGAAAGAGGGGAGTAACAATCATGGTATAAAAGAAATACCATTCATAAGCTTCTAACGATTTCCATCTCAAAAGATTGGTATCACCCAACTCTGACCTAAAAGTCATATAAAACTGTTTGGTTAAAACTCATAGAGCTATACATATTTCTAACTTTTGTCACAGATAAAATTTCATCCTCTCCAAAATTAGTTTACCTTCCATGAAAATACTAATACACTTCGATGAGTAAATGTTAAAGTATCATTTCTAAATAGGAAAATGTCTCTTTTAAATTGAGGCTTCACATGCACACAGCTCACATGTTATCTAAGTTAACAAGGAAGAGAAATGTTTGAATCCGTAAGTGCAGAGCAATTTACATGATTTGGGCCATGCTATTTAAATCACAACTCAGTGTGGCTTGAGAATCTGCAAACACTTCCAATCAAAGTAGTTGTTTTTTTGTGCATTCTTGGGTGCCCCAACCAGTTTCTCCTAAAGTCAAATAATACTGGGCTAAAAAAAAATTATGAATACCCTATCTAGGGTTTCCCATTTATATCATTTTTTTTAAAATAGGCTTTGCATTACTTTATTACTTTGTAGCAGAAGCAGCCCACTTAATGCAGGCACAAAACCAAAACCGTATTTAAGTAAAAGATTATTTTCTCACCCAAGACAATATGGTATCCATCAATACCTGTCATGGAGCTGGTATCTTTCCCGTACTTCTTCCAAAATGATTCTCTTTGGTCCCTCTCCTCCAATTATGAATTTTAAATCAGGATATTTCCGACAGAGTTCAGGTATTATACCACTAAGTAAATCGGTCCCTGAAAACATAAAGTTGAATGTTGAAGATGTTAATAATTAAATTTAAAGTTTTCATCAGAACTGAGAATCCACTCACTTTGAAAAGTATTAGCTTACATAAGCAGGGAAACAAATTCCCCTAACCCTTTCCTAGAATGGTGGAATCGCTCACAAACTATCAGGGGTCCCCCAAGAATTCTGGAAGATATATACACTGACACCCATTGTTACCTTCTACCCACTTAGTTTGTGGACTATTCTGTTTCGAAAGTATTCACGTTATTCACCTTGGATCACACAACGCCTGTGACTAAAAAAGGCATTAGAGGTAGCGAACATTTCTGTTAAATTTTTCTACAGAACAGGAGAGCTGACTGGAGATCTGGGTCTTGTTCCAGCCTTTGTACGAGCAAGGTCTTTGACAATGGGAAAGTTTCCCGATATAGAAGACGAAGAGACCACTGTACCTAAGTCCAAGGTCTCTTTCAACCATAAAATTCTACTGAACTGTGATTCTACCTCCTACTACAGGGAAGGGCTAAGCAGCAAAACATAACTGCTGCCTCCATTTTGTTAAGAATGCAGTTTGTACACAGGATTTTGCAGCGAACACTATGGTATTAGCAAAATTTATAAGAATAGTCCATCTAAACACTGTGATAGCCCACTTGCCCTAAACGACAGTGGATGAAGGTGGCAAGACCTCACGTGCCAGATCATTAGTCTATAGAACAAAAGGGTGTATCTTGGTCCTTTCTTTCCTTTTAATGAAATACTTTCTCATAATATGTAAATACAACCTCAGGTAATAAAAAGCAACAAAGTAAATTATGCTCTGCTAGTCTGAAGAGTGGCTACACAAAGAGACAGCAGCAGTGATGTTTGAGAATTTAGTTCATTAACAATGACAAGCCACACACATTCAAAAGTAAATGTAAAATGAGCCAATTAAAGCTTAAAAAAATGCACACAGACACATACACAAGAACTGCACTTCAATCAATCTTCCCAAATATAGGCAGATTAATTATTAAAAAGAGGGTAGGAGAAATAATAAAGGTTCAATTAAATAATTCAAGGTAGGATTAAATAAACTGCTAGTATTTTCAAAATATGACTGCATTAGCAAACTCACATGTGGCATTTATGAATTATGAAACCTTCTCATTAAAATCTTAGCCATCTGTTTCAAGTGTATCAAGCCCATCAACTAGATTTCTAGATAAACCAGACATTTTACTGACTTCTAACTATTAGCCTCCTATAATTCCTTCCCCTCTTTCTTCTAATACAAAGGTTAAGAATCCATTCTTTAAATGAAAAAAAAAAAACAGCATATAGAGTGATAATCAGAATTCCTAACAACAGCTAACACTTACTGAGTGCTCCCCACAAATAAAAAATGCTATGGTACCAAGAGCCTAACGCAACGAAACACACAGGACTTTCAATAGCCATATTCACACAAAATGGACAAAAAAATTTCTGATTCAAAGTTCTTTTAAAGCATAGTCTAACAGTATTTTAAAGAACTTCCTGAATCTATACCTAGGATAATGGCTGGGCTGAGGATGGAGGGAACAGGAGACCTTAACTTGAGAAGAGCTCAACTCAGGCTGGTTCTCTTACTTACTGTGTAACCTGGGTGAGTTACTTACCCTCTCTGAGATTCAGTTTCTTTGTTACATGCAGATAACTACACTACAGTTGGGAGGGTCAAGTGAGGTACTGTACCATGCACAGGCTTTATCAACTGCAGAATATAAATGTAAGTCGTCATTACCCCTAGAGCAAGAAGTGGGGCATGCCTGCACATGTACAGGAGCACTGTGAAACCCTGCATAAGAACAAAACAGGCTCAACAGAAAAGGAAAGAGGCCGGCCAGGAATCCTGGGAGGTAGGAACTTTGATTTATCCTCTTACTTAATACGTTCCAGTGGCCTTTGATATCTGGTCCAAATGAACACCTCCTAAATAAATTTATTAATAATTAACAGGCCATTAATATAACTAATCGCTTTGGGGCTACAGATATGGCTGTTCTTAGAATGTTACTGGCAAATGGAGAGGGTTTGATAAATTTTTTTAATTATTGAACTGAGAACAGGAAAGGCTATCAGAGAAGGCAATGGCACCCTACTCCAGTATTTTTGCCTGGAAAATCCCATGGATGGAGGAGCCTTGGAGGCTGCAGTCCATGGGGTCGCTAGAGTCGGACATGACTACTTTCACTTATTCCTTTCATGCATTGGAGAAGGAAATGGCAACCCACTCCAGTGTTCTTGCCTGGAGAATCCCAGGGACAGGGAAGCCTGGTGGGCTGCTGTCTATGGGGTCACACAGAGTCGGACACGACTGAAGCGACTGAGCAGCAGCAGCAGCAGCAGCAGCAGTGAGGTAAAGGTACCAGGTTCAATCTTTGAACAGATAAGTTAATTTTGCTCTGATCCTTGGCCATGTATGCATCATATGCTTTCTTAGCTGGCTATGTCACCAGGGTATATTATTTGCTAAAAAAAAGAAAAAGAAAAAAAAAAAAAACAGGCATAAACACATCACCAATATCCCAAGAGGGATTCAGAACACAGAATGCTGCTCCATTCACATCTTCTTCAAGAATGAAAGCATGCCACCATTTCACCCCTCAAAACGCAGTTCAGTGGTTTTCTCACCAACCTCGGTTTATCGGATCACCACAGACTAAGACTCTCCATTCCTAAACCATTCTGACCAAGGCCCACATCTGCACTCCACTGGGGCACTCCGGATCCCACTGCTCAGCTGCATGCTTACCAGGAATCAGCTGCATTTCTCCACAAATCTGTTTGATACCAACTGTACTTGTTACTGCATTTGGCTTACCTAATTAAATAGCACATAAACGGACAAAATGAGTTTCTGTGAAGCTAAGCTGAACAGTCTGAAACATTCAGTCAAGACATAGAAAAAGTCCTTGTCAGATCAGGGGGTATCCTGAACCACTGTATAAGATCAAAATAAATGGAAAATCCAGAGGTACATCACTTCACATGCCTTTAGGTTCTCATCACACATGAGAGACCCAAACTGGCAACTGTAAATTATGCTTCTTGAAGGTGACTGTGCAAGAAAGATGATTCAGCTCAAACCAATGGACCAGTACTCTTAAGCCTACAGGCCCATTGGCAATTCAGTGCATGGTAACAGTATTTTGAGTAAATTCAAGTATTTAAAAGGGTGGTTACATATTATCTTTTTAACAATTCCCTACTTTTAGTGACAATTTTGATTGCTGACAACTGGTTTTCCGATACCATCCAGAAGACCATTTATGTTTTGAATAACCGGACTGCTTTGGACTTGGAGTCAGCGAGGCTGCAGTATCCGCGAAATGCTGCAGAGGCACTGAAACCATCCTCTCTGAGCACAGCAGACCCTTCCCGAATACTTTATAGGAACCATCACTGAACCTCACAAGATCACCACTGTTGCTCGAATCACACAAAACGAAAAAAGTGAGACTCAGAGATGTTAAATAGCTTGTCATCAATGACACAGCAGGACAGAACCAGGATAGGATTTGGGACCATCTAACCCCGCCTTCTTCATCACTTACCTACCAATACATTGTCTTATCTACACTGAAAGGAAATAAGCAAGCTATAGAACAGCAATGTCCAGAACAAGCTCACTGACTCTGAGTTTATGAATTAAAAATGACAGGAAAGCTATAAATCAAAACATTCATGAGGGTCATCCCTGAATCACACAGTTACAGCTGATGTAAGTTTTCACCCTTGTGATTTTCTTAGCTTTCAAAATTTCTGCAATGAAAAAAAAGGGTTATGTGGTAGGCTGGGCCCTGTACTTCTCACTGCATATGTAGGGAAATTTTCAAAAGACCTTAACTATTAAACAGCATCAGGTTATTGTTTTTCCTTTAAGCAACTATTAAAACATCAAATGTGGGGGGTAAGGGAAGGAATAGTATTTACCACTGTTCCAGAAATTTCTCCTTTAGGATGTATAAAACGTATTAGACCCTTGTTTACTATATTTAACACAGTAGTTATAAAACCGTAAAACAAAATGAGAAGCCCAACATTCATTATAACACAGATATTCAACAGCTTTCTACAAGCAAAAAAAGGCTGCGCAGTACAATTTTAGCTATCATTTCATTACCTTTTCTGTAAACAAGTCTGCTGACAACAACAATAGTTATTATACTATCATGCCTTCTAAATGGGTCTGGAGTGAAGTCAGTAGGATCTACAGCATTAGGAATGACGGACACTATTTCAGGATTCAGTGCTGCTCTTAGCACAGTGTTTTCCTTACTAGTGTAAGAGACACAAATTATGTGGTTTGTGTCACAAAGAGACACAGTTAGAAGTTTGTTTGTGAGCACCGAGCTGACATCAGCAAATCCGAAAAGGGAATGGTCCGTGAAGACTGTCTGGAGGCCCATTGTCTTGGCGTGGAAGAGGGCATCATGGGCCATGGCAGAAAAGGAACTATGTGAATGGATTATCGTGACTCTCTCCCGAACAAATATGTACCTGAGCAATGGCAGACTGTGAAAGAGGGTCGTGGCTGTAGATTGGTTGTACATGACTTTCAGAGGCAAGTAATAGACTTTGAGGCCATTAGTGAGGTAACGGATGCCTTTGCGATTTCCGTAAGCGTGGGTGACAATTATGACCTTGTGCCCTCTTTCAATCAGGCACTGAGAGAGCTGGTAAATGTGACTTTCCACGCCTCCCATGTTTGGGTAGAAAAAGTCCGACACCATGCATATATTATGGGCACAGGTCCTAAACGTGTGAAGACTTCCAGGGATGACACGGGAGAGTGATGCTGAGGAAGGCTGGCCACGCCCACCTCTTCCTCTATAGGCCATGCTGAGATGGTTTAGGCATTAGTCCTTAGAGCAACCCAGTTAAGATAGGTGTCCTCTAGTACCTGAAAGAGAGAGTAGACAGGATCTCAGCTCAGAGACAAAATGCATTCCGCACTCCAAATCCAGACATACATATTGTTTTAATGTTAATGTAGATCTGTTAGCTCTCTCCCTAGAAATAAAACATACAATGTAGTCATGCATTTGACAGCATTTACTTGCTTACCATTTACTGTGGGCCATACAACAAAATTAGACTCTGCAATGGTCCTCATATCTTAATTTTGATCTAAGAATACCACTACACATAATTTTAAATAATTTTTGTCACCAAAGTATAATAATACTTTGCCATACTAACCAAGCAGTTTATCCAGACAATTAGACATGCAACTCTTTACAGAAAAGGCTTGCTAACCTCACTTCAGAGCTTAAGCCACTGACTCAATGAATCCCATCAAGTTCGCTAGTATTAACTCTGTGGTTTACACTAGAAACATATCCGGAGTTAGAACTGTCTTTTGAGAGTAACTTTTTAAAGTATCACTTGTAGCACATGCCAGACCTCACTTTCCCCTTCCTTATTCAAAAATGGTGATAATCAAACCGTTCCTTTCATTTCTTAAAACTTTCAGTTATGTACATCTTCCCTCCACGAATGACCCTTTCTTCAGTTCGGAATCTAAAAATAAAAACTAGAGATGGGCTGGATCTGGGGCCATTTTCTACATCTGAAGCAGGAAATGTTCAGCTAAGGGGTCCCCGAGAACATCAGTGCAAAATGTGCACTAAATATTCAATGTGACTACAGATTCTTAGACTGTTAACGCTAAAGAGAAAGCAAGTGAAACTCATTCTCAGCTTTTACAAAGATTTCCATGCCTCCAGAAACTCAATGGGAAGCCATTCTAAAGGTCTGAGTTTCTGATTCACCACAAACTCAGAAAATGCAAAGCAACAGCTTGTGCAAAGTCTGTTCTCTCCAACAAGGTCATCTTTATTTTAAACACAGTCTCAGAAATACTCAGTAAGTGTTGAGCTGAATTTACTAATTAAGATTCAATATTACCAAATCAAGAGGTAAGTTTGTACTGCTAAGTAGCTTCAGTAAGGTTTTTTTACTGTGGTTTCTCACTTAAACCTGAACTGCCAGTTCCATTCAATTTTAAAAGATGAATGATAACGAAAACAGTGAGTAAAGCACCAAATGAAATCATTTAAAGTTCTGTCGTTAATCTGCAATGTTCTGTGAGCAATCTGCCTATCAGGGTATCACGCCTAACACCTTCATTGCGTAAAAGCGCAACAAACGGTATAAGCACAAAATCTTAAGATTTTAAACCTTAAGAGAAGCTTGGAGATCCAGTGAAACAACTCTTTTATTTTCCAGATGACAAGTTGAGCGATGTGTCCAAGGTCCCCACTCAGCCACTTAAGTGGCAAATGCGAGATGGCCGTAAAATCCACAGCCACAGTCAAGGAGTCCCTGGACAGTCATTATCAGCAGACTTCTGAGAAGCCTTAGAGTGACCCGGGGGGCGGGGAGGATTGGGGTCAAGAGGACGGTGTTTCCAACCCACTCCCTGGGCGCCGTCCCGGCTTCACTTTCCGAGGTCGCTGGGGAGTGCCAGGGCCAAAGAAGAGATGACTCCGCCTCAGTCAGCGACCCCGCGCGATCAGGCGGGGTCTCGCCAGGACCCAACGGAGGAAGACGGCCAGAAAGTGAGCAGGAAACCGAGGCCGAGGGTCCCGGGGCCGTTCTTCCCGCCCGCCGCAGCCGACAGGGAACCAGCTACATTGCGGCCGCCTCAGAGCACCCTCAGCCCCACTCGACTCCCGAGCCCCTCGACCCCGAATTCCGAGCCTCAAGCTGGGTCGGCTTCGCTCCCTCCATCACCGGATATGCTCCCCTGGGGACAGCCCAGTCCCAATTGGAAGATGGAGCTAGGACCGGCGACGGGAAGTCAGACGCGTACTTACCGGCAAGTCCCATGGCCGCCAGTGTCCGGACCTCCCGCGGCTGCACCCGGAGTCCCACCCAGCAGCTCCGAGGCACCAATCAAGGGCGTACGCGCGCGAGGGCCGCACCTACAGGACAGCCAATCAAAAAGAGGAAGTGGAGTCACGCGCAGGAGCGACTCCCCACCCATCAGCGTGCGATGTAACGTCAGCGCGCGCCTACACGTGTCACCACGATGTTCCGGAAGACTTGTTTTCTCTGTATTGAAAGCAGTAATGCTCGGCTTAACCTTTTATGTGAATTCTTAATGTTGCGATTCTCTAAAAGTTGGCCTTGATCTCTTGCTACACAAGCAACCCACCAGGACTCTTCAACCAGGTAAAACCAGCACTGCCTCGCAGCGACCCATTGGCGCTCCTGGGAGTTGTAGTCCCGTGTTCTTTGGAGGCGAATCCGAACTTAGAAAACTCACTCCCAGGATGCACCGCACGCCTAACCCGAATCTTGCGAATGGTCATGTGAGTTCGCACCGTGGTTGCCTAGATACAGTGTCTCCTTTCTGGACGCCTGTTCTCTCTGGCTTCCTTTTGGAGAGACTTTGGGCTGGGATGGCTACAGAAAGCTGGGATCATGGTTGCGTTTTGTTTGTTGTTGATCATCTCTGCTACAGAAGCTCCGCCAGGTTTTTACCATTCTGGTAGGATTGCCTGATGTAGTGAGTAAAATACACAAAAAGTCAAAGTTTTTAATAATTTGAATTTCACATAAATAATGGTTTATGTAAGTATGTCCTAAATATAGGGGACTTTACTAAAAAGTTATTCGTTTATCTGAAATTCAAAAGTTAACTGGGCATCTCGTATTTTATGTGGCAACCCTCCATTCTGGAGAAAAAAAAAAATCTGAGACCTGAAATAGCAACTCCCACTCAGACTGGTTCAGCAGGCCATCGTGGTGCTTGGCCAAGAGGCTAATGAATCAGTGGGAGTAGTCTGATGATCAGCCATCCACTCCTCACCGTTGGTACATGGAGCTCCCAACCGAGGAAATGCTTTCCTGAGCACCATCACCACCGTCGTTACCAGCACTCATTTTAAGCCTGTAGAAAGGCTATTCATTCCGGAAGATTTCACCTCCTTTCCCAAATCTCTAGAGGGAATTAAATCCTCCCTCTTTTGTATTTTGACAGTACTTTGGCTATATGCTGGTATAGCATTTATCAGGTGATACTCAAATGGTTTGCCTGTCCTCCTGCCCCACCCCTCCACCTGGCCTTCTTCCTCAGCCTGATCCTTGGAGACTTGTGTCTTCTTGGGATCTCTCATGGATTTCTTTCTGAAAAATGGCATTTATATTTGCTTGTTAGTAAGCAGAGGCAAGTTCTGCTCCTGGTACTAGAAATCGAGTAAGTTTTAGCTGTATTAATGAATTTATTTGTTCAATGCCTGCACAATGTCTGACACATATATATACACCCGATTGAATGTATTGAAGAACTGACTCATTTGAAAAGACCCTGATGCTGGGAAAGATTGAAGGCATAGGGGCGAAGAGGAAGACAAAGGATGAGATGGTTGGATGGCATCACCGACTAGATGGACATGAGTTTGAGTAAACTCCTGGAGTTGGTGATGGACAGGGAGGCCTGGCATGCTGCAGTCCATGGGGTTGTAAAGAGTCAGACACGACTGAGTGACTGAACTGACTGACTGAATGTACTGAAAAAATTCCAAGGGGTGTACCTTAAAAAAGTACAGGGAACTGATATAATTCGTAGAGCACTTTGGTTGTAGACTTTGAAATGTATTAATGATTTAACTTTAATGAATACGGCTCAAGTGGGAATAGATATTCTGCTCTGTGTTTATATTGAAGCATCAGAGAATAAAAGTCATGGAAGACTCAAGGATACTTACGCAAGCTTAATAATTTGCAGTTGGTTTCCCAGATAAGCACAACAGTAGCAGGTAGTACAGCGTTGTTTTGGTCTTCTTTTTCATGTTTGCAATAGGTAGTGAGACAGTAGGCTTCCCTGGTGGCTCAGTGGTAAAGAATCGGTCTGCCACTGCAGGAGACATGGGTTCTATCCCTGGGTTGGGAAGATCCCCTGAAGAAGGAAATGGCAGCCCCCTCCAGGATTCTTGCCTGGAGAATCCCATGAACACAGGAGCCTGGCAGGCTACAGTCCATGGGGTCACGAAAGAGTCAGACATGACTTAGCCACTAAGCAACAACAATCAAGACAAGAGCTATTGGGTAGAAATCCTGGAAAGTATAAATGAAGGCTAATCCTCATTTGTTGATCTCCTGGCTTGCCACTGCCATAGTTCTTATTACAATGTTGTTGTTCAGTCGCTAAGTTGTATCTGACTCTTTGGGACCCCATGAACTGAAGCACACTAGGCTTCCCTGTCCTCTATCTCCTGGAGTTTGCTGAAATTCACGCCCTTTGAGTCAGTAATGTTACCTAACCATCTCATTCTCTGCCTCCCTCTTCACTTTTTGCCTTCAATCTTTCCCAGCATCAGGATCTTTTCCAATGAGTTAGCTCTTCGCATCAGATGGTCAAAGGATTGGAGCTTCAGCATCAGTCCTTCCAATGAATATTCACGGTTGATTTCCTTTAGGATTGACTAGTTTGATCTCCTTGCAGTTCAAGGGACTCTCCAAGAGTCTTCTCCAGCACCACAATTCAAAAACATCAATTCTTCAGCACTCAGCCTTCTTTATGGTCCAACTCTTATGGATATACATGACTGCTGGAGAAACCATAGCTTTGACTATACGGACCTTTGTTGGCAAAGTGATGGCAATTCTACTGTGAATCGTCTAAGATCCTGATGCCAATCAATACTCCTTCAAAAAACTTGAGTTATTTTCAAAGAAGAATAAATATTTTCTATTTTTATCATCAAACAATTTACCAAGTGCCTACTCTGTAAAAGGTTTTTTGGGGAATACAAGGAATATTAAACATAGATTGTGTTTAAAACTTTTTATCTTTTTCAGCTTTTATATATTTTTCATCAATGGTAAAAGGCAACCCACTTTTCTTGAAAGGTTCTTTGTATTTTAAATACTGTAAGATAGGCTGACCTTTATAAACAGATATTAATAAAGGCATGCTGTTGCCAAGTCTCTGTGGAGGAGGGGGTTGAGAAACCTGCAAGCTGTGCCAGTAATAGTTCCAACAAAGTCTGAAAACACTGAACATCATGTTCATCTCTGATCTAGGCACTTAACATTAAAAGGCAAATAAATCATGATTCTGTACAGGCTTCACCATCTCACATGGGTTGAGACTCCATTTTTAGTCAGTTAAACCTTAAGCAAAGGTCACCGTTAAAGGCTATTTTCTAAAAGTCAAAAAAAGTAGCAGCAGGATGAAGAAGCTGTAAATCTGGGAATAATTCTAATTATAGTGTTCTGCCTAAATGTATGGCATCAGGTATGCCTTTAGAGAATTTTCATGTAAACCAATAAATTAGACTAAAATACTTTCATGCAGTGGCTTCTGATTGCACATAATAGAATATGAGAGCAATCAGTACCAGTGGTAGTATAAAATGACCTATAAGTGTAGAAGGTATAAAATAAAAGTAGATATCATCTTCCCTTGGAATTCAACTCTTTGCAAATTCATATGTAAATGAGCTCTTGGACAAGTTTGGAGTGGGAAGGCAATGCATTTGTATTGAGAACCTGCTATCTATGTACAAGGCACAAGGTAAGGAAAAATTGGCATGTGCTTTATCCCCAAGAAACCAAAACAGAGTTAAGGAATATGTAAATATCTGATAAAAGGTGGGAGGTGATAAATACCACAAAAGAAATACAAGAAAAATACTGGGAGTTCAGAGTATTTCTGGCTGCCAATGGAAGTAAAAAGTGCTCATGCAACTGCTGGGAGCAAGATTATTCCAAGTAGAACATGACCAAGGTACAGAGACAGGTGCTGACTGGCCAGTGAATGCTGTTATATAACTCCACAGGGGAAGAGAAGGGGAAGGGTTCATATGGGAGAAAGGTATCTCCAGGGAAGGCTGGAACAGACTGATAGAGGATCTTACTAAGGGAAAAGGACTTGATGTTGAGCCAGATTTACAGCCAAGATGACATTTTCAATTAATATTTGGAGACTCCTCTCTTCTCACTGTGCTTCAGAAAGAAAAATAAGAGACATAAATGAGAGAATTCACATTATAGCTGTGGGCAAAAGAAGATCCTCAAGATTTCCATGTATCAGAAACAGAGTCAAAATGCAGAACAGTAATCAGAACAAAGACAACACAGGTCCTGGGCTCTGTATGTGGAAACCCAAAGACACTGACCAGAGTTCAGTTCTTGTAGAACAGTGGAGACTAACAGGTCTCTATGCGTGGCTAGAGACAGAAACCAACCCTGTGGGAGACTGTTACATGGTAGCCTTCAGTGAACCATTTTCTTATATTTGCACCCTTGTCTAATCTCCTCCCACATCAACTCTATGTTGGCCATGTGACTCGCTTGGCCAGTGGACATCAGTAAATGAGATACAGCGGAAGCTCAATAAGTGCGTATACACTGGGGCATGTCCTGTTGGAAGCTCTCTTGAAAGTTGATGGCTATGCTATGAAGAAGCTCAGGTAAGATACTGAATCATGACAACCCCCTGGAGAGAGCCCTGGAGAATGAGAGTTCATATTGGCCATTCCAGTGGTAGATGAGTTTCCATTCACTGGTTACAGAATCCATACAATACTTCACTATCCACTAAATAATTATTAGGGACCTACTATATGCAAGACATTGTTCCCACACAAAACATTCAGTTCAGTTCAGTCACCTAGTCGTGTCCGACTCTTTGCGACCCCATGGACTACAACACACCAGGCTTCGCTGTCCATCACCAACTCCTGGAGCATACTCAAACTCCTGTCCATCGCATCAGTGATGCCACCCAACGATCTCATCCTCTGTCATCCCATTTTCCTCCTGCCTTCAATCTTTCCCAGCATCAAGGACTTTTCCAATGAGTCGGTTCTTTGCATCAGGTGGCCAAGGTATTGGAGTTTCAGCTTTAGCATCAGTCCTTCCAATGAATATTCAGGGTTGATTTCCTTTATGATGGACTGGTTTGATCTCCTTGCAGTCCAAGGGACTCTCAAGGGTCTTCTCCAACACCACAGTTCAAAAGTATCAATTCTTTGGTGCTCAGCTTTCTTTATAGTCCAACTCTCACATCCATGCATGACTACTGGAAAAACCATAGCCTTGACTAGACATCTTTGTTGGTAAAGTAACACGAAACATTAGGAGTAAATTAAACAAAGTCCACCTCTTGTTGAGCAAATGACCAGATCCATTAAGCTCACAATTTTCATCCAACCCTTTCCTTAAATGCCTTTAAAATGGATTATTTGTGTCATCTCCTTTATCAGGTATCTCAGGCAGTATTTTAGTCTCATCCAGTTCTGAACATCATGCCGTTGAATCTGTTTCCATCTCCAAAGGGCCTCCCACCACACTGCTGTAGTCACAGATTTATGATCTGTGCTGTCCTATTAATGCATTTTCTGGCCCTGTGGCTCAGATGGTCAGGGGCATCATGCATCGTTGGCATTTACTATGTTTGCTTTAAACTCTCTGGGCTTTCTCACATATTTTTATTTTGCAACACAGTTTTACAAGTTGAAAAATTGCAGCTCACATTCCAAAGCTATTAGTATGACAAATATTCCTGTACAATGACCAGTGCACTCTAATAAGGCAAAAGGCCAGTTCCCCCACCTCCATCCTGAGGACCAGCTCCACCCCAGCCCAGACCCAGTCTCAGAGATCCAAGTGCAAGTCTCTTGGTGGTTATTGTGGAGAGTTGGGGAGAAAGCAGGGGGGATGGGTTTTGGAAGTAGAAAGCCAGATCTCCCATAGTTTTGTCCAGAATTCCCTATAATATCTCCATCTAAACGGCAATTAGGAAGCCAGAGCCTTTAACCAAAATGTGGTTTGAGTTGATTTGGGGCAGATCCAGGAATGCAGTATAAGCCAAGAATTTTGCTCACAGTCATGTTTCTCTATGGGGAAATAATCTCTTTAATGGGTCAAGGTCATTGTATTTTTCAAATTGTTTTCATTTATGGAGTGAATTAACAACTCTCAGATACAGGTGGATGAGATTATCTACCTGTTTAGCCCGAGAGGAAACTGAGGTGCCATGAGGTTGCTTGGCCTCATAATGCCATTAACTGGCAGAGCCTATCCTTCAGTTCAGATCTTTTCTTTTCTGACCTTCTACCTCTCTTTTTCTCCAGTGAAGATGAGCAAAGTGACTCCTCTAATTGTGCAGTGTCCCTGGACCATCTGCCGCCCCAGCTCTCAAGGGAGAACTACTGCGGAGAGAGTTGTAGAACCTGGATGAAGGGACAAAGCAAGAAATTGAATCCTAATACAGTTAAGAAACCAAGTTACCTGTGAATCGTGTCAGAAGCCTGAGAATCAAATGGTACGCCTAGAAGAATGAAGGCCCATTGACATAAAGGTCATAAAATGTGGACAAGAGGAACAGTGACAGGAGAGGAGTGATTGGACCAAGACCAGTAAATGATGAGGGCATGGATGGGAGAATTCGGGAACTGCTTAGAACCCTGAGAGAGGAAGAGCAGGCATTTGAACCAGGATCCAACAATTCTATCATTCGGCTCCAGGAGAAACAAAAGGATTTTTTGCTATACTTGTTTATTGTTCTCTATTTCCTTATTATTGTACTGCTCCACCCTGAGAAACCTGGTTTACAGAAGTTTGATCAGGACACAATTCCCAGTTGTAAGGAAGTCACAGGGTAGTGGGAGATAACATGAACACAACTATTTATGAAAGTGTGCAATAAAGGTAATAGATTGTATGTGTGTGTGTGCATCTATCTACCTACCTATGCAAGAAGCTTGGGAGAACCTCAGTTTTTAAGTTATTTGGCTAAAAAGCTTAGTTCTGCTAAAGCTGCTAAATTCCCTGTTATACCAAATTTTTCAGTAAAGTCTGTGCTGTCAACAAGTTATTTGTGGGAGTATTTGGGCAAAAAAGCAAAGGAAAAAGGCTTGTGCATCCTTCCCGGGTAGCTGTGGAACAGAGAAGAATCATATGGCTATGAGAATTGAAATATGAATAAGACTTAGAGTGGAGTAAATGCAGAAACGTGGAGCTGGAGGTGGCTGGAAGAAACATACACCCCCAAAGATGTCAGGGACATCAGTGGGCTCTCCTCCTTCAAGTCAAGTTCAACTGGAGGTCAAGTCAAGGTAATCTGAATCTCAAACAAAAGGCTGAAGTTCAGCTGATTTTTGAGTCACATCGATTCAACCTTGTTTAAAATCTTAAACCTTCTGAGAGCTAGTCCTTTGGATTCCCAAAACTGGAATCTAGTTTTAGTGTGTTCATGTCTCTCCCACATCTCCCACTTCTGAATTCCTTTCTCTCTTTAAAATATTTTTTCTTTAGCATAAAATTTATAGCAGTAAATTTATAGCATATTAATTAACACAAAATTCTCTGGCTTGAATAAATGTGTTTATTTTCTTTAATTACACTTAAATATAAAACAACAGTAGTTTGGTAAACTCAAAACTACAAGCTGGACAGTAATCAGATAATCAGTGCTGATCATACACATCAAGATCTGCATAAGAAAGAATCAAAATAGTTCACAAGAGAGTTGCAACTAGCAAAGGACTCGAAGACTATGCAAATTGCCTCATCTGCTCTGAGTAATTAATCACATGGTACCTGTCACTCCATGATGATCAAACCTTTTTCACTCACGGAAAAAAGAGGGGAGGGTAAGGGAGATTTCTTCCTCTCCATTCCCCGGTGTGCAGAGCATCTTCTGTTAGAAGACATCTGGCAGTGAGCCAGGGAATCCTCAGCTGTTGTTTAATGGAAGGTCGGTCGGGATTCACCACGGTACTATGTAAAACGGATTTTTTTTTCCCTAACACCTGGAATACTGACAGCAACTTGGCAAAGCAGCATGCTGTTTAAATGACATGGATGGGGAACTGGGAATCAAGGCTAACTCAAGGATTTTCTCGATCCTGGAGCCCATGGGTGGCCCTTTTCTCCTTTGGAAAGCGGCAATGCTTTGGACATGCCGGTTTTCCATTTGCACACGTTCTGGGGTGAAAGGGGCATCTGTCCTCACAGCTGTTACAAAAGAAGATAAACATGAGAATTCAGAATCAAGGACTAAATTCTAAGGAAAAAGTCTGTTCTGATTTGATTACATTTTCAGAGTAAATTTTCCAGATTCATATTTAGGATGTCAATATAAAATCCTGGCTGGTTATCCCACATGGTTATTAAAGCACAACTGCTAACTTCTAAGCATTCTGCTGCTGCTGCTGCTGCTGCTAAGTCACTTCAGTCGTGTCCGACTCTGTGCGACCCCATAGAAGGCAGCTCACCAGGCTCCCCCGTCCCTGGGATTCTCCAGGCAAGAACACTGGAGTAGGTTGCCATTTCCTTCTCCAATGCATGAAAGTGAAAAGTGAAAGTGAAGTCACTCAGTCATGTCCGACTCTTAGCGACCCCATGGACTGCAGCCTACCAGGCTCCTCCGTCCATGGGATTTTCCAGGCAAGAGTACTGGAGTGGGGTGCCATCGCCTTCTCCTCTAAGCATTCTATTCATCAGTAAATTTCTTGTTATATAAATCCAATGGCATCCCCTTCCTCAAAGGAAAAAATAAACATATGTCAATCTATATTAAGAGAGAGACTGAGCTAAAGAGTCAGCTGATCTGAAATAATTGTGTATATGTCTTCAACTTTAGTTTTTGCTGAAGATCCATAACCCAGCTACAGCAGACAGAATTTTCTTGATTTCACAATTAATCATCACTCTATATACTTACTCAGTTGCCAAACCTCTGTTTTATTATCAAAAAGGGGGCTTGGCAATGAAGAATAAAACTAGCTTAATAAGGAATCTCACCAAATCTAATTAGTATTTACATTAAATGTCAATGGGTCAAATATAGGCAAAAGTAAAAAGCCACTCACCTGCAAGTGTCTGGGTGAAATATCTTGTGCTTCTGGCAGCAGCTCTCCAGACTCTCTCTGCACTCAATGCAGCTGCAGTTTTCTGGGTGCTGGATGAGATCTCTGGGACATGGCATTTTACAGACACACTCACAACGATCTTCATCAAACTTCATGTGCTGACCACAGAGAGCCAGTTCCTGGAGGTGAGTGTGATCTAAACCAAAACAGAAAAGTGTTGGTCAAATAGCTGTAGCATGGAGAATGGGATCCCCAAAGTTGGTTGTATTCATTACATCATTGTAAAGTAGCTTGGATTCACCCAATCTCCTTTTTTGTAGATTTTTGCCCTTAATATTTTCACAGAATGAAGGAGATTGACCTCTGATTTCACAATACTAACACAGAATTCACATGTTCTCTTTAGTTTTTTATAAAAATGTTGTAAGCTGAATATTTTGGTAAGATTTTTTAAGATGTTTTAAGATTAAGATTTTTTAAGATGTCACAACTAGGTTGTGACTAGTTGAAAAAAACAACCTTGCAAAACCACGTATTAGTCATAAAATACAGGATGTCTAAGGACTGTGAGTCTACTCCTTCCCAGTTTTAGGTGAAGAATAAAAGGAGAGAACAGAAATACTAGGGCATTGTAGAAATACACCTCAGACCTTCCAGGTAGGTGTATTTCCTCACTGCAGGTCATAACTCTAGTATAAAAAATATAACATGACAATGTACTTTGATTCCACAGACATCTGTTGGAAGATACAGTTGGCTCAGAGAGGAGGTGCTGAGAAGTTTTTGACACACTTAGCTAACAGATATTTCTAGAAAATATACAAAACAGTTGGATAATTAGTATTCCACCGCCAATTCTGATCAAGTTGAAATTCACTGGAAGAGACAGAAGCTTTAGAAGAATTTGAAAATGTCCCATTAGTATTCTTGAAAGGCTTGGAGGAAAGTTGTTTAGTTTCTTCCCCAAACCTGCTTCTCTCCCACTTTGCCATTGTTGTTGTTCAGTTGCTAAGTTGTCTGACTCTTTGCAACTCCATGAACTGCAGCACGCCAGGCTGTTGTGTCCTTCACTATCTCCCAGAGTTTGTTCATATTCATGTCCATTGAGTCAGTGATGCCATCCAACCACCTCATCCTCTGTCACCCCATTCTCATCCTTCCCTCAGTCTTTTCCAGCATCTGGGTCTTTTCCAGTGAGTTGGCTCTTCACATCAGGTGGCCATAGGATTGGAGCTTCAGCTTCAGCATCAGCCCTTCCAGTGAATATTCAGGGTTGATTTCCTTCTGGATTGACTAACTTGATCTTGCAGTCCAAGGGACTCTCAAGAGTCTTTTCTAACACCACAATTCGAAGGCATCAATTCTTTGGCGCTCAGCCTTCTTTATAGTCCAACTCTCACATCTGTACACGACTCCTGGAAAAACCGTAGCTTTGACTATATGGACGTTTGTCAGCAAAGTGATGTCTTTGCTTTTGCTTTTTAATATGCTGTCTAGGTTTTTCATAGCTTTCCTTTCAAGGAGCAAGCGTCATTTATTTTCATCTGGCCATTAATGATATTTCAAAATCTTGTGTCGTCCAACCTCATAGTCTTAATTGCTCTGTGGTTGATGATCTTTGAGGGCTCATGTGGAATTGGTGTTGAAAGGCCAGATCTGGGGATACGCCATTCTGAACTGTATGAAGAGGAAAAAGGTAAGCTTTGTAAAGCATATTCCAGTGAAGCATGTGTCACTTTGGAACAAGACTAGATAGAAGCTCTTAAAAGATTTGCATGGATCACTAGGTGGCAGTAGAGATTTCTCTTAGAACACTTCAGGCCAGCCCAACCAACTCCGTTCTTGGAGAGGTGATTTAGGGAAACAATCTAAAAGATATTTGCTGAACTTCAGCAATGTAGTTGGCCATGACCGACCTCAGTCCTTACAGACAAGTTAAAACTAACAGAGAAAGGATATAGGAGAAGTGAGTGAAGCAGTAACTAGCTAAGGGCGATACTCAGAAGTACTGGCTTTCAATTTCAATCTTAGGGAAGTTGATGATGGGATACCAATGTGTTAGGTCCTCAGCCTTGTTCCATTTATCATTTTGATCAATAAACTGATAGAATTTTTCCAAGTAAATTCTTGAATTTGTGGGTGTCTGGAGGAGTTAAAATCCAGAATCAGGACCCCCCCCCTTTATTTTCCCCTTTTTTTGGTACTGTTAGTTTTCTGGTTTTGTTTTTGGAAACAGTTTAGTGCAATGGCCTAAACCTAACAAGATGAAATTGGACTTCAGTTCACTAACGCACATGTCCTCATTCAGGGAAGTCATTGGAGAAAGGCAGTTGGCTTAATAGCCACATGTATGGGGGGAGGGAAGTATTTAGTGAACAGTAAGCTCAGTACACGTCATGAGTTTGATGAGGCCACTTGAGAAGTGACCGTGAACTTGGCCCATGTCAACTGCATTGTGGGAGATGAAAATTAGAAATGGTTATGATCTAGGCTACCTCATGCCTCTCACTTCCATCATTGCCACAACTTCCCAAAAGGTTCCCTTCATCCTTGCTTGCCCCAAGCCAATCTCCTCTTGTACACTGTCACTGGGTTGATTTTGTTGAAATCCTAACTGGTGCTGTCACTGTCCACTTGAACTAGTTGAGTGGTTTTGTTTTGTGTTTAATGCCACATCCAAGCTCTGGGACACGGTTCACAAGGTCTCGCATGAAGCTCCCTGGTTTCTGCTCTCATATGTACCAGCCCCCTGTCTCTATGTCCTCACCATGCTTGAACGTCTTCCAGCACCCTGATGGAGTGATGGGAGGGTTCTCTCCCTTCCAGCTCTGAGCACTCATTTTTTCCCCGCTCAGAGCACGCCTCTCTTTCTTCATTACTTTTCCTACTCTCAAAATACATGTATACCAGCTAGGTCCCTCTGCAGGAATTACCTTCAGCAGAAAGAAGCTGGCTCCTTCAAGGTTATATCCCCTCTAGAGGAAGCCCATATCCAGTGACCAATCCATAGGACCCAGCCCCTCTGTCTCAATTTGAGACACCTCCCAACAGGCTTGGCTAACACCTCTCAGCAACTGCCATACAGTTCAACTTCTCCCCCTGCCAAGTCCTGCCCCTGCCCCTTCACCTTTGAAAGCATTCCTGCAAGTAAACTCCTGAATACCAATCTCTCTCCCAGGAGCTGTATACCAAGGAAACCTTAACTAGAACCACCTTAAGTTCTATGTATACAGTTTTCCACAATAACTTTCTTTTTGGAACCTATTTTTATTGGAATATACAATATTGTGTTAGTTTTAGCAGTACAGCAAAGTGAATTGCTTATACATATATCCACTCTTTTTTAGATTCTTTTCCCATATAAGTCATTACAGAGTATTGCATAGAGTTCCCTGTGCTATACAGTAGGTCCTTGTTGTGTATCTCTTTTATATATAGTAGTGTTTATCTGGGACTTCCTTGGTGGCTCAGATGGTAAAGAATCTGCCTGCAATGCAGGAGACCTAGGTTCGATCCCTGCATCGGGAAGATCCCCTGGAGAAGGGAATGGCAACCCACTTCAGTATTCTTGCCTGGAAAATCTCATGGACGGAGGAGCCTGGTGGGCTACAGTCCATCGGGTCACAAAGAGTTGGACACAGCTGAGCAACTAACACTCACTTTTCACTTTCAGCGTGTATCTGTTAATCCCAATCTGAAGCCTGGCGTACTGCAGTCCATGGGGTCACAAAGAG
This sequence comes from Budorcas taxicolor, assembly GCF_023091745.1. NCBI lineage: Eukaryota > Metazoa > Chordata > Mammalia > Artiodactyla > Bovidae > Budorcas > Budorcas taxicolor. Next base: position 129,400,957 of record NC_068935.1, on the reverse strand, counting down.
TTAGACACGACTGAGCGACTGAACTGAACTGAACCTTTCCCCCTTGATAACCATAAGTTTGTCTTCTATACCTGTGACTCTATTTCTGGTTTTGTATTCATTTGTACCACTTTTTAGATTCCACACAATAATTTCCTAACTTTAAAAATGGGTCACATGGAGAAAGAACTAGATCGGTATGACATGGTTCTAGAGGGTAAACCTAAACTAACGAGTCGATGCTCTAGAGCTGGGATGTCCAATATGATAGGTCCAGGCCAGACTGAGCATGCAATGGCAAGTTTGAATTGAGATGTGTTGTAAGTGTCAAATACACACTTGATTTCAAGGACAGCACAAGAATGAAGATATATATCATTGATGGATTTTATATTGCTTACACACTGAAATGAGTGTTTTTTAAAAAATATTTTAGATTAAGTAAAACACATTGGAAATAATTTTATCTGCTTATTTTGACTTTTTTAAATGAGAGTACTATAAAATATAAGTTATATATGTAACTCTCACTGTAACTCCATTGGACAGCACTGTCCTAGAGAGAAAGGGAGAAAGATATTCAGGTTCCATATAGTTTACTAGCAACAAGAGTGTGCCCAGTGTAACTGGAATGCCTCAGTGAGTTTGGCAAGTTTCCTCATGACTGATGTATATTCTAGCAGAGGACAGATGAAGACTTGGTGGGAAGGATGTACATGACATTCAAAATCAACATGGGCATTTATGGAGTTACCAGATAACCCAGCAATTCCACTCCTGGACACATATCTGGAAATGGTGAAAACTATAATTTGAAAAGATACATGCACCCCAATGTTAGCACTGTTTACAACAGCCAAGAAACGGAAGCAATCTAAATGTCCACCAATAGGTGAACGGATAAAAGATGTTGTACATATACATAATGGAATACTACTCAGCCATCAAAAGGAATGAAATAATACCATTTGCAGCAACATGGATAGACCTAGAGATTATCATATTCAGTGAAGTAAGTCAGACAAAGACAAATATATGATATCACTTATATGTGGAATCGTCAACAATATGATACAAATGAAATCATTTACAAAACAGAAATAGACTCACAGATACAGAAGACAGTTACCAAAGGGAAAGGGAGGAGAGGATAAATTAGGAGTTTGGGATTAACAAGGGCTTCCCTGGTGGCTCAGATGGTAAAACGTCTGTCTGCAGTGTGGGAGACTCAGGTTCAATTGCTGGATTGGGAAGATCCCCTGGGGAAGGCAATGGCACCCCACTCCAGTACTCTTGCCTGGAAAATCCCATGGACGGAGGAGCCTGGTGGGCTGCAGTCCATGGGGTCACGAAGAGTCGGACACAACTGAGCGACTTCACTTTCACTTTTCACTTTCATGCATTGGAGAAATGGCAACCCACTCCAGTGTTCTTGCCTGGAGAATCCCAGGGATGGGGGAGCCTAGTGGGCTGCCGTCTATGGGGTCGCACAGAGTTGGACACGACTGAAGCGACTTAGCAGCAGCAGCAGCAGCAGCAGCATACATAAAACAGATAAAACACTACTACCTACTGTATAACGCAGGGAAGTATATTCAATATCTTGTAGCAACAGAAAAGAATTTGAAAAAGAATATATATGGATGTGTGTGTGTGTGTATGTATATATATGTGACTGAAGCACTTTGCTGTACACCTGAAGCATTGTAAATCAGTTGTACTTCAATTTTCAAAAAGATATGCATGGTCATTTAAACTACATGAACTTGAAGGTTCCATAAACCCTGGGCTGAGCGTTCATGAAAACATTTGGAAGCTGAGAGAAGCATAAAGTTAGCTTGTTATTTACAGTTTCTGGGACAGATTTCCTTATAGTTTATTCCTTACTAATCTTGCTTGTAGATCACAGTTGGAAAAACAAGCAAGGTTCAAAACACACGAGTCCTTGCAACCTTTACAGTGGAATCATGTCAAGTTACCTTGGAAATCAATAAAAAGTGCGTTTGTTTTTGGGCGGATGTTTGTGATCAGAAATCAGTGTTAAGAGTTATGTGCAATGATGAGAGCCTAGCTCATCTGCTTCCCAACTCCCCTGAGTCCAAGAGCTGTGTTTTGCTTTTACTTTACCCTTGTGTCAGAAGAAGTCTTCTCTTATTCACCATTTTCTCAAATTACTGGCATGTTTTCACAAGACACAGTTGAAAGAAACCAAGTCCAAAATTACCTTAGGTTCCTGTGAGGTTTTTATACAAAAAAGTCAGTAAAATGTGGCTGACTCGTGTTTAGTTCTGAAGCGACTTTCATTAAAGGTTATCATCCCCTTTCAAATTCATTGCTTTGAGATGCTCTAATCATTTGGGGCTTTAAGATTAAAAAGCAGAATGATGCACTGGTGGACTTACTATATAATTATACCAAAAGGCTCTGGAATCTCACTGCTTCTATCACTCTTAGCTGTGTGACCTTGAGAAAAATTACTAGACATCCTGGTTGTGTCCATTGTGTAATTGTAAAAAGAAAAGAGGTGTTAATCATACATTATAGGATTGTTGGGAGGAGTAAATTAGTTGATATATATAAAAAGTTTACACAATTGCTTTAAATTGTGTCAATAAATACTAGTTGCTATTGTTATTGTTATTACTGTTATTATTTCGCCACTGCAATCATTACCTTCCATTCCTGTGAGTGGATTCTCCTCCTGTAAAACACATTTACATTTATTGCTATCCCAGAGCATGTCAACAGGACAGAGCTTCTTGGAATGGGAGCAGCTAGGAAAAGAAGACAATAAATCATATTTTAAAGCTTTCAAAGGTAATCATACCTTTGGAACATTTTTTTTTTAATGTTGAATACATTTCTGAGTAGAGAACAGTGAAGATTTTCAGGAGCTTAATTCATATTTATGAAGAAGATGTTATTAGATAGTAATTCTGTAATTACAAATATTCTCTGTGGAAACCTTTGGAAATGAAACTGTAATTTTGGAAAGTTATAATCTTTTTAAGAGGATTGGTGTTAAAAACTATGCAAATTAGCTGTCAACAAAGCTTATTTACCTAAAGTAAACAGTGTTCTAACACAGCTCCTAAGCATTATTTTCTGTAAAATGGAGATAAGAACACTGGCCAGGACAGCAGGAAAATTTTGTAAATGTTCCTTTTCCATGAGCTTTCTCTTCTACTTGAGAAAGGTAGAGGGGTCTGCTTGGCTTAAGGCTGACTCCTTCACTAGCCACTCACACAGTGCGTTTCCTCCTTTACTTCTGCAAGATCAAAGTCTCCAACTTAATTACTTTATATTTTTATTCAATGGTTGTAATTTGCCCTTTGATTCTCTGTGTTAAATTCTTTTTTCTCAACTCAATGATTCTGACCTTTGATTTCAGAACACTTTAGGGTGTCATAATCTGTCTCACAAAGAATCACAAAATCCTCACAAGAAAATGTCTAGTCAAATTAAGTTTAAGTCACTTTCATTTAAAATACAGTTTCCCATTTTGTAAACTTAAGAGGAAGGGTTTAGAAAATGCCCAAATCAGAAGCAGATAGCTTTGCCACTCTCCGATGATGCCAGGAGCCTTTTTTCCCTCCTAACTTTGGGACTTAAATATATAAACAGCCTGAAATGAGTTTTATCTAATGCTTGTTCTGGAATGAGGGGACAGATGCCAAATTTGAGGCTGGAGTTTTTTACAACTGCATCAAACTATGCGTATTGAGAACAAAGGTGCCTACAAGTTGACATGCTGAGTTCACAGCCACTGAGGTTTTTGACACCTAGTAAAAAATACACTTGCCAAACACTTATTACCCACAGATATGTGTTAGAACCTAAAAGAGAAAGAGCTTGAAGCAAGAGAGACGACTCTGTAATTAGAGACGGATTCTCCACACACAGCTTCAGCAAGGCAAGAACAAGCATAGTGTACGAAAGGCTTAACAAGCGTAACAACTGTAAGAAAGGCTTACCGATCTTCTTCTGGGATCTGGATGGATCTTCTAATAATTGAGAATGGGTGGCGGGGAGCCGTTGGGAAGCACTTACAACCTGTATGGTTGGCAACTTTAACAGGCACTAATTCAGGCACTGATGTCAAAGGCACTGATATCTCAAAGAGCTAGAGTAGAGAAAGAGAACTATAATACATATATTTGTTTGTTTGTTTTACAAAAAAATAATCATGTCTACAGTCTGCATTTTTGCCTTTGTCCCTTATGGTTGTGACTTTAGCAAAGTTGTCCGTTAAGATAGAACTAATAAGGATGAGGGCTGGTGTGATAAAAAGAATGCTGGGCTGCAAATCAGAAGACCAGCGCCTTACATCACTTTATCAAGTATTTAAGTTTGGTCAAGTCTCTTAACTTTTTGGTGTCCCTAGTACCCTTGTAAAATAGTTAGCTTGTAAAATGTTCCCTGCTCCTGCTTTAAGTCTGAGTAGAAATTGTAAGGATGACGTTTCTTTGCAACCATGGTGAAGAGATAACTGTTCAAAACGATTCGCTTATCCCTTCCCACGCCATCTCCACCAAAGGATAGTTTCCTCTTCCTTGACTTTGGACTTAGCCATGTGACTTGCTTTGGCACAAGCACAGACTTGAACTACGTGTGCTTTCTGGAGCTCACTGTCTCGTGCATTTGCTCTAGCCATGAGAAGAGCACAGTCTGGCAGTCTTGCTGGTCTAAGGGATGGAAGACACGGGGACCAGACCTGGACTCAGCCTGCAGCTTGGTGTCAAGCCCAACTGAGCCCAAACTCTAAACTAACTGAATCTCAGATACAGGAATGAGAATGTCATTATTGTTTGAAGCCACTAAGTTTTAGGGTGTTTATTCAGCATTACAGAGTAAAAACTGACTGATACAAGACCATCATGCCCAAACAATTATAAGTAACATGACTATCATTTTTTTCTATGTTTCCATATGCCAGCCCCTGTTGTAAGTACCTTTATATTAATCCATTTACCCCTTATAACAACATTATAGGTTGGTTTTATTACCCCCCAACTCTACAGGTGAAGAAACAGATGGAAAGAGAGGTTACATAACTGGCCTAAGACCATATAACTATTGATTGGGAGGGTGGGGATCTGAACCCACACAGTCTACTCTACAGCCAGAGGGCATACTCTCAAGAATATGCCTTATTACTTTTTGGAATGAAACTGCTGTGACCAGGAGCTGCAAGATGGAATCTCAGCAGGTAAAATTTACTTGCCAAGAGTTTCAATTACTTTAATTCTCGAGTGGTTCTCTGATGTACAGGTGAATTTGAACTTGATTTTAATGTTCTGTCCATTCAATTACCATTCCACATAGTCCTTGCTACAGAGAGTCTTCATTTATTCACTTCTCTTCTAAGAGGTATTTCACTGAACAGCCCATAACTTTGGGATGAGAAGTTTTTTGGAAAACACTGTTACAATGTTCAAATATGCATACTTGGAAAGAAAAACTGCTGAACACTTACACTTAAGCATATTCTTGGAAACTCATTTGTTGTGGACAACAGTCAAAATACTCAATTATCTATTAAGTGGAAACAATCCATTAAAGTTATGTTTGTCCTGACCTTTTAATGTGTAATGGTACTACCATAAGTTTAAGTAAGAGTGTTTTTAACAGTGTTTATTTTGCATGAACTTCATCTTGCGAAATTTTTCAGTATACTCTAGGGTATAACACAGTCATGAACTAAAGCCTCTTACGTTACGCAACCTCTGCTTCAACTGACAGTTGATGCTTAGCCATAGTCATGTCATTTTTCCCCCTCTGATTGTCAAACAGTAGAGGTCAGAATTTTTACAAGTTCAAGATTCTCTAAAAGAATTTAGAAAAAGAAACTCTAAATTTTAAGGGCTATTTTAAGAGGTATAGGGGGAAAATTAAGGGTATGTTAACCTAGTACCAAAACAAATCAGCATTCCATTCTTTCCTTCCGAATAAGATATGTATTAGGTTGGCCAAAAAGTTTGTTCAAGTTTTTTCATAATATCTTACAGAATAATAATAATTTTTATTGCAGTGCCTCTTTTCCCAATCATGAGACTAGATTGTAGAGGCAAATGTGACAATTGAATAAATATATCAATATGTGTGATGGATTTGCAACATCGAACCAAAAGGAATGTAGTTTGACTTACAGCTTTTTAGTATATTTTCTTTCCTAAGTTTGTTATTACTGCTCCACTAATGCCATGTATGGATTTCCCAGGTGGTGCTGGTGGTAAAGAACCCACCAGCCAATGCAGGAGATATAAGAGAGGTGGGTTCGATCCCTGGGTTGGGAAGATCCCCTGGAGGAGGGTATGGCAACCCACTTCAGTATTCTTGCCTGGAATCCCATGGACAGAGGAGCCTGGTGGGCTACAGTCCATAGCGTTGCAAAGAGTCGGACACGACTGACTAAGCACGCATGCATGCCTTATACATTTTACAACAATATGAGAGCAATACAAAGGAAAACTTACCTACTGAGCAAAGGAGGTTTTATAAGATGAAGAGGGAAGAATTATTTCTTTCATGGGGACTGGAGGATTCTTTCCAAAGTCTTCTGTGCTAGATATTCTCCATCTGCCCCTCTGGAGATGCCATCCTCTTTTCTTCCTTCCCCACTGTGTTCAAGGATGCTGACCTCCATGACTACATCTGTAAGCCTCCTTACCTCCTCCACCCTGCCCCCTCTCCCTGCCAGGATAAGAGTGCGCAGTGGCTGCCCCTCGCCCAGCCAGTCCTGCAGCGCTCTTCCCCACTTCCTCTCTGGGTTCCCATAACCACACCACCCTCTGGCCTCTTCAGTTGAAGGGTGGGAACAGCGCCCCCTTTCTAGCAGCTCTGGGTACTTCGCCAGCCCTTCTTCCTTCCCCTACCCTGCCCATTCCCTTCATCAAACTCTTCTCAGTCACTCCATTTGAACAATGTGGTACCTAATTAATAACACAAGTCAGCATGGCTATCTTTGTTCCTTGAAATGTCTGCCCTAGTGGCTTCCATATGATTTTCCAATCCTTGACATCATAACATCAGAGAGACAGTCCTAGATATAACTACCTCGGGTACATCTGGAGCCCCTCTCTGACTCTCCGTGTCCTCATCTATAAGACGATAAGCTGCCCTTTGAGCTTGTTTCCGAGTTAAATAAGATGATACACCTAAAGCACTGAGACAGCGCTTGGCAACCAGCTGAGCTGTAGCTGTCAACGCCCCCAGCATCAGGGCCACAGAGGGCTCGTGTCCTCCTACCTGTTTGGAAACGTACGACGTGCTGGTATTGACACAGACGAGGCTCTCTTCGTTGCAGCATCCGCCACACCGAAAGACGTTCACACAGGGAGGCTTGAAGAACGTGTCCGTGCTGCTCCCCAGCTCACTGGCCACCTCCACACAGGTCTCTCGAGGGCTGCACTGTGTCCTTTGCCATTCCTCGTCGATAACTGCAGAGAGGCAGTCCGTTGGGTCAGCAGAACAAATGGCCCTGACGTGCCTACATGTACCAGGGTTTGCTCAGCACCATCATTCTTGTATGTATCAAGCTTGTTGATTTCACAAGATGGGTGTCTGGGGTTGGCTTTAAGCAAGGATTGTTGGCAGAAAAATTACAACCCAAATCTGTGTTCCTTTCCATGTTTATGATCCCTTCATAGCCACCAATTCTACTTTCCACTAGTAATAAACACCATGTCCTGGATATAACTACATTGGGTGCATCTGGAGAGGCTGGCTAATAAAGAAGTAAATAGATGCATGTAAAGCAATAACATGTAAGCAGTATTTATTAAGCAATTTACAGGATATAGCTGGAGAGCATTTCTTCTCCTTTAAGTCAGGTGTGGGTAGGTTTTAGCACCATTAGGAAATACATTTCTGTTGGTTGCTTAAGTAACTATATATGGCAAACATATGGATGAAAATTTAAGTGTTCCTCAAGTCAGAGTATTCTCATTTGCAAATGTCTGATACTGACATTACTATCAAATGATGGAATAAGCTGATTCATTTTGATGAAAGGAGAAATTTTCTGGCTATTCTAATGAATTTGTGGGAAACAAGAAACAAGCCTCAGGGAATTTAAAAAAAAAAAGGATTACATACATTCCTGTAAAATACACTTGCCTTTCTCTCAAAGTTCATTTTTTTAAATTAGATTTTGATAATGTTGTATAGCCTTTCTGTGGCTGTTTCTGGGAAATGATTCAAATTTGTGATACTGGCAACATTTAAAGACTTTCTTTTAGTTTGACATGGAATTGTCGAGTCGATTATAGGCTGGGGGGTGGTTAAAACCCTCTGTGGTAGGGAGCTTCTAGTCTGAGCCGCAATCATGCCCACCTCCTGGCGTTCACACCCTCTGTCATCCCCTCCTCTGCATGTGTGCTGGGCCTAGTACCCCAATTCTTATGAAGAAAAGACAGCAAGAGCGGTGGGATGGCACGCCCATGGTGAAGTTAACAAAGACTGCTCTTCATCTCGCTAGCAGTCACCCTCTCTTGCCTTCTCAACTGCAGCCTTAGAGGAAGTGAGTCACCATGCTGAAAGGCCCACGTGGCGGGCAAGTGAGGGTGGCCTCTATCCAACAGGTACCAATGGAGGTGGGATCCTCGGCCCAACAGCTTGTCTGGAACTGAATCCTGCCAACAACCTCTCAGTAAACTTGGAAGCACATCCGGCCCTAACTGAACCGTGAGATGGTGCCTATAGCCCAAGCTGACACCTTGACTGAAAGCTCCGGAGTGACCCTGAAGGAGAGACACTGATCGAGCCCGTGTCTGCACTGCTGACCCACAGAAACTGTGAGACCAAAACATGCTGTCTGAAGCACCTAAGTTTTGGGGTAATGTGTTACACAGCAATAGATAAACTCTTCTCTGTTTTTATCTTATGTTCAAAAATCTAGTTGGTCTCTGCCCACATTCTGAATTCCTGTATATGTGAATGTGTTTCCACTAGAAGGGATAGAGAAAACTTCTACCTGAAGGATACGCACAAAATACCATTGTTGCAGATCTGCTGCTAGTCTCTAAATTATTCCCTTAAGACATCTTTCCCACAGCTTTTCTCCCTTCCGCCCCTCCTTAACCTCAAATTTCCTCATAGGTTGCTTCTTCGATCACTGAAAACACAAAGTATGTTTGGCTGGCTGAAAAGCACTGCCTACGCTACACAGTTTACCTAAACTTTCCTTTTTCATAATAAAATCTTTTAGCCCAACAAACCATTTAAAATTTTTGATTATGAATATTTACATACAGAGCCTGAAGGCTGTAAACATGAGAAATAAATTATCCCATTAGGTACTGTTTAAATCGCTATTATTAATCATAAATCGCTGAAAAAACAAGTAATCAACTTTTAAAAACTCTTTCTTGTTTAAAATTCCACTTAAATGTTGCTTTCCATTTGCTTTTTTATAAAACTTAAGTTTTGAAAGTCAGAACACTGTGTGGAACTCTGACCACTGTCGCTGAATAAAGGCTTCCTATCTCAGCTTCCTTGACTACTGCCCAGCAGGACTGCTCTTCCTCGGGGAATTACCCTCAAGTACGTGAGGAAGAGTTATAAGAAATTGTCATTGGGATACCACATGGGTTTCATTATTTGCTACTTCTGTGTGTGCTAAGTCGCTTCAGTCATGTCTAACTCTGTGCAACCCTATGGACTGTAGCCCGCCAGGCTCCTCTGCCCATGGGATTCTCCAGACAAGAATACTGGAGTGGGCTGCCATTTCCTTCTTCAGGGGATTGTCTCGACCCAGGGATCAAACCTGCGTCTCTTATGTCTCCTGCCTTGGCAGGCAGGCTCATTACCACTAGCGCCACCTGCTACTTCTTAGTAATAACTTTAGATGATCCCCCTCTGCCATGTAATAAGAGACATTTTAGAGTTAGCAAATTCTGTATTATTTATGATTTTTTAAATATTTTGTTTAATGTTATGGTTTCCTCCTTAGAAAATGTTCATTTCAACATCAACGACTTTTTAAAATTAGCTTGTCTTAGTTTTATGGTAATTGCTTCTCTATCTCCATCTTCACAGAGTAGCTTCAGGCTTGCCTAAGGCCTTCAGGCAGGTAGAAGGTTAAAGCCCTGAATCTTCAGATGAGGTCTCATCCCTTTACTTTCACGAAGTCCATGCTAGTTCACCACAGAGAAACAACTAGAGTTGCAGACCTCTGGCTAAATTGGGTTCTAGACCACGGTTCCAACCATCTCAACTCTTTCAGACATAGTCATTCACATGCGCATCACGCATCCTCTTGACATCCAGGCCTCCATGCTGCCAAGGGATTTATCCTGCCTATGCACAGCTTTCCCCACAGCCAACGACAGCGGCCCATTCAACACTGTCCTTTCACAAATGGAAGAAAATAAAGATAACTTTATAGAGAAAGACAAGAATAATTTTGGCTGAGCAATCAATCTGAATTATTATGCAATAGCTACAATTCGATACCAGGTAATCATATGTTAATCAAATCTAAAATGTTAGCTCATCAATGCTACGGTGGCTTCTTGTGTTGTTGTGACATGTCATTAAAAAGTGAGATGCTGGACTTTCCTGTTGGTCCAGTGGTTAGGACTCAGCACTTCCACTGCAGGGGACATGGGCTCCATCCCTGCTTGGGGAAGTAAGATGCCACATGCTGTGTGTCACGGCCAAATTTTTTAAAGAAAAGAAAAAAGCTAAACGTCTAGTTGGAGGCCACACAACTGTATTTGGCAAGTGATTCTTTCATTACAGGACAGTACATCATGACAATGGTTTTCTTATAAAGAACCTGCAAAGCTTACTAGGGAAGAGTCATTCCCTTTATTTCAAATCATGTTATTTTCTAGTCCAGAATCTGGATTCTTTTGTCTAGAGAATTATCCTCTCCATTATTCTGCTAGTAATACCAGTAGGCATTATTCCAACTCAGCTTCTAAATTCTGCTTTTCATTCTTACTTAAAAAAAAAAAAATCACAGAATTTTGAAGACATAAAAATAGCTAATCTATTGGTTTTCATCCATGGCCATAGAATGCTCCTTATTTAATGAATGCCCAGGTTGTTTTATTTTTTAAGTAAATTCAATTATTTTTTTCAATTAAGAACAGTCTTTCTGGGTTTGTTCTGCCCTCATGACTCTGAGTTTAATATATTTCTATACTGTGAAGTGTTATTTGGCATTGAATTTTGATCTCAAAATCATATTGAGTCTGTTTCTCTGCTGAGTAAACACAGGAAACCAGGATTCTCCACTAAATCAAAGTTATAAAATCAAAGACCTCCTTTTCTTCTCGTTGCCACGTGCCTAGCCTGCTCAAACTTTTGGTGCAAGTTGGCACATTTGTTACTATCTGATAAAGAGTAAGACTTGGCCTCCACATGCATACACCTACCTTTGAGTGTCTCCATGTCATAGAAAGTGGCCGCAAACCTGGTAGACCGATGGGATGCTGAGCGAGAGTCTGTGCTGGTGAGACTTTTGAGCTTCAGTCGGCATCTCCATAGCTTCCAGTCCTCGAAGTGTGTGATCTGCAGTAGTTCCTCCAAGCCCGAAGCCGCCCTGATCTGCTGCTCAGATCGTTCTAACATTGACCGAGATGCCCGCTTAAAGTGAAACAAACCAAAAAATCTGATTTACAAGCAAATTACTCAATTTCTACTTTGTCTCAATAACAAGCATTTTTTTGCTAGCACTTACAAATGTAATTGGGCTTCCCTGGTGGCTCAGCTGGTAAAGAATTTGCCTGTAATACTGGAGACCTGGGCTCGATCCCTGGGTTGGGAAGATTCCCTGGAGAAGGGAACAGCTACCCACTCCAGTATTTTGGCCTGGAGAATTCCATGGACTGTATAGTCCATGGGGTCACAAAGAGTAGGACATGACTGAGCAACTTTCACTTTCACAAATGTAAATAGAGCTAAAAATTAGATTATCCAAAGGGACACTAGTATCTAGGAAAAATGACAAGTAGTAATTTTGATCCACATTCTGTTCATTTATGATCAATGGAATGACTTATTTCCCCTGGAAATAAATAATAAAGACAACATCGTAGTGGATTGAATGGCAGACATTTAAATGACATGTCCACATCCTAAACCCCAGAACCTGCAAATAAGACTTTTTTGGGAGAAAAGGATCTTTGTAGATGTAATAAAGTTAAGGATCTTGAGATGAGGTCACCCTAGATTATCTGAGTAAACCTTAAATACAAATATAAACATCCTTATAAAAGTCAGAAGAGGGAAGACATGGACACAGAAGAGGAGGATTTGTGAAGATGGAGGGAGAGGTTAAAGTAGCCCAGTCATAAGCCAAGGGTTGCCTAAAGCCACCAGAAGCCCATTACCCACTGGAGCTGAACTCTTGATGGCCTCCACCTTCCAGAGGAGTCCATCAGTTCTGCAGCTTCAGTTTCGTGGGGTTTTTTAAAATTGTTTTTCTTGAGATACAATTTACATATAGGTAGTGTAGGTTTAAGGTATATAACATATTGAGCTCTTCAACGTCATGTTTTTGGTGCCATTTCTGCAAATATTTGTGATCTGCAGATGTTTATCATCCTGGAATCAACTTTTTATTTTATCATGGCTATAGACTGTAAACTATCTGAAAACATGAATGCAGAAGGTCATTTTACTTGGAAGTCCAGATATGAATGTGAATGTGTGTATGTGTGCATGTTTTAACAAAGGTGCGAGAATCTCGAACATGTTTATGAACTGAGGGAAAGCGCCAACAGAGCAGAAGAACATATGCAGAAGGGAAAGCAGGGACCTAGAGGGGTTGCTATGGTGTAAGTTCCGGAGGTAAGCAGACAGAGGATGAATGAATGAGAGGGTCTGAAAGAGGAGGCTCACAGAGATGACCCAGGTCTGAAGATCGCAGGACTCATTGAGACCTGTGATTTCTCACTTCTTTGGGAAATTTGTCTCAAGGCAGTTTTCTGGGAGCAAGGGGTGAAGGAAGCTTGAAGAGCACAGATGGGGTTTGGGGAATAGACATTGAATTTCAGGAGCATTCTGTAACTGCTTCATTTAAGAAATCTGGGGATGAAATTGAATAACTGCCAATCTCTCCAGCAACTCTGAAATTCAGTGATGTGCTATTAAGGCTCATTTTTCAATAGTTTCTTATTTCATGATTATTCATTGCCTCTTCTACTTGGACACTGTAACTACTTCATATTCAATCCACTCTGTGGAATAAAATTTTGTTATAAGACTGCTTCCCCATGAAAATAATGAAAACAATCAAATAGCTGTTTAAATGCTTTAAAAATTGTACTCTGAGAGGATTTTTATTTATTGAGGCAAATTTCAATTTCAAAATGATAAGGCTTCATAGCTCTTACAAGTTTCAATTCAATCTAAGAAATATCTTCAAATTATCCAACCATGAGAGCTCAATGGGAAATAATCAAATCTCTGAATTGTATTAAGGCCACTGAAGAGCTCATACAACTTACCTCATCATAAAAAATGAAGTGTTCACTCAAGTATAAGTTATTTAAGCAAACTTTAAGCCTTATAATTTAAAACCTAGTTTGAAATAATTCATAAATTGCAGACAGTTATTTTGCTCTTACAAGTGGAGATACTAAAGATTCAGAATAAGCAGAAAGCTGACAACTAATTCTTTGTGGGGGTAGGAGGTAGGCATATATTTACGAAGGGTCAAGAATGACTACTAACTCCAAGAGGTTTTCTGCATTGGTGGATTTTTGTATAGTTCATTTTATCTGTTTGAACAAGACAAACACAAAATTTAAAAGTGTAAATACAGCCCCCAGTACATATTAAAACTATAGATTTCAATGGTTTTAACTACCAAACATTTGCCAAGTTGCTTATAATTTCTTCCTATTTTCTAATGGAAGTGCTAATCAAAGCTAAAATAATCAGAAAGCACTCAGCAAGAGGAATTGTGGAAGTGTTACCAGATCGCTGCTTTTTGTCACACAGCATCTTTTTATGCGTCTGTGGTCATTAATCTAAGACTGTTAGCAATTTCCCTCCTAAATAAAAAATCATTCTCTGATGTCTTGGCTACCAGAAGCCAGTTTCTAAATTGAGACTTAAAGTCTTTGTAACAAGATGTACTGTTATTTCAATGCATACTTCTTCCTGCAGACAATAGGAAGTTCTCCTTAATTTCTGACTTCACCTGGCATTCTCTCCAAGGAAGCACGAGCATCTGCCCAGCTCAGGCCCAGGCAGTCATCTAGGCCGAGTGTAACTAAGACAGCAGCCAAGATATCTGGAAAGGTATGGTGGCCGGGTTTGGAGGAGGAATTTGCAAGTGTCCATGTTGTGGGGAAATCAAAAGCATTCTGTACTCCTAATAATTTGAGCTCTCAATTTCCATGCCTCTCCCTCCAAAAAAAATATCAAGTCAAAGAACACATTCAAAGACTGACCAAAGGCATAATTTGGGGACATCAAGGAGCCCCATTGGGAAAAAACAGCAGGAGGTTCATTTTTGTTGGGTAAAGAGTGAGCTTGAGAGTGAGAGGGCTGGAAAGTAAGATTGGGAAGAGAGGTTGGTGGGGTGAGATACTATGTAACAGCCACTGAGTGCTGAAGAATTGATGCTTTTGAACTGTGGTGTAGGAGAAGACTCTTGAGAGTCCTTTGGACTGCAAGGAGATCCAACCAGTCCACCCTAAAGGAAATCAGTCTTAAATATTCATTGGAAAGGCTGATGCTGAAGCTGAAACTCCAATCCTTTGGCCAGCTGATGCGAAGAGCTGACTCATTTGAAAAGACCCTGATGCTGGGAATGATTGAAGTGGGAGGAAAAGGGGATGACAGAGGATGAGATGGTTGGATGGCATCACCAACTCAATGAACATGAGTCTGAGTAAACTCTGGGAGTGGGTGATGGACAAAGAAGCCTGGTGTGCTGCAGTCCATGGGGTTGCAAAGAATGGGACACAACTGAGCGGCTGAACTGAACTGAACTGAGGATGGACACAGTCAAGAAGACAACACCAAAGGTTGGTGGGGATGCCCAGCAATGGGGACCCTCATCCATCGCTGATGGGATTGTAAAATGGTGCTGTCACTTTAGAAAAGAGTTCACCGATTCTTTAAAAAGTTAAACTCATGGTATGATCAACTAATTCCACTCCTAAGGATTACTCAAGAGACAGAAAATCGATTACTGGCTTCCTAGGGCTGGAAGTGGGAATCAGGTTAATTGTAAAGGGGCACAAGGGATCTTGGGCTTCTCAGGTGGTGCAGTGGTAAAGAACCTGCCTGCCAGTGCCAGAGATGCAAGAATTCAGGTTGGATCCCTGAGTCAGGAAGATCCCCTGGAGGAGGGATGGCAACAAACACTAGTATTCTTGCCTGGCAAATCCTGTGGACAGAGGAGGCTGGTGGGCTGTAGTCCATGGGGTTGCAAAGAGTCAGATACAATTGAGTGACTGAGAACACACACACACATACACAAGGGATCTTATATGGAGATGGCTGCACCACTCAGTAAGTTTACTAAACACCATTGAATTACTTCAAACAGGTGAATGGTTCAATTTTATAGTATGTAACTTGTATAACAATATAGTGGTTTAAAACAAAAAAGAGGAAGAATTGGAAGCTTAAAGGCCAAACTAGTTGTATCCAGTTTGGGAGGCAATGTAAAATATCAGAGACTTGAACAATGGGATATCACTGGACACCCATTTCATTGGTTTGCTCTTTTGTTTATTTCTTCTCGCTTTGGCCTCAGTCCCCACTGTTCCCTCTGCTGGGAATGCCCTCCACTCTGTCTAGCTAAACCTTTATCAACCAGGTGTTACCTCCATATGGAAACCTCCCCCACAACTCCCACTCCTGCCTGGGTCTGGTCCTTCAATCACATGGATTTCTAGCTCCCCATCCTTTTCCTCAGCACTTACCACCACTGACACTAAAGAATTATTTGCCATTACTTACTTAATGCTTCTCTTCCCCACTGTGTCTTAAGTACCACTGGAGGAGTAATGATATGTTTTATTCACATAGTAATAGGTAGAGCTATGAATTAGGAGGTTGGAATTAACATACACATACACCAACAAGGATCTAGTGTATAGCACAGGGAACTTTACTCAATATTTCTTCTCCTATTAGGGAAAAGAATCTGAAAACGAATAGACATGTATATGTATAACTGAATCATTTTTCTGTATACTTCAAACACATTATAAATCAACTATAGTTCAATTAAAAATAATAAAGAGGAAGACATAGGCAGTACACTCTTTGATATACATCACAGCAAGATCCTCTTTGACCCACCTCCTAGAGTAATGGAAATAAAAACAAAAATAAACAAATGGGACCTAATTAAACTTAAAAGCTTTTGCAAAGCAAAGGAAACAATAAACAAGATTAAAAGACAACCCTCAGAATGGGAGAAAATAATTGCAAATGAAAACTGATAAAGGATTAATCTCCAGAATATATAAGCAGCTCATACAGCTCAATATTAGCAAAATACACAGCCCAATCAAAAAATAGGCAGAAGACCTAAACAGACATTTCTCCAAAGAAGACATACAAATGACCAATAAACACATGAAAATATGCTCAACATCACTAATCATTAGAGAAATGCAAATATAAACTACAGTGAGGTATCACCTCACACCAGTCAGAATGGCCATCATCAAAAAATCTACAAATAATAAATGCTGGAGAGGGTGTGGAGAAAAAAGAACTGTCCTACACTGTCAGTGGAAATGTAAACTGATACAGCCATTATGGAAAACAGTATGGAGATTCTTTAAAAAACTAGAAATAAATCTACCATATGTCCCAGCAACCCCACTACTGGGCACACACTCTGAGGAAACCATAATTGAAAAAGACACATGTACCTCAGTATTCACTGCAGCACTGTTTACTATAGCTGGGACATGGAAGCAACCTAGATACCCATCAATAGGTGAATGGATAAAAAAGATGTGGTAGATATATACAGTGGAATATTACTCAGCCATAAAAAAGAATGAATTTAAGTCAGTTCTAGTGAGGTACATGAACACAGGGCCTGTTATACAGAGTGAAGTAAGACAGAAAGAGGAAAATAAATATAGCATATTCATGCCTATATATGGAATCCAGAAAAAATGGTACTGATGAACCTACTTGCAGGGAAGGAATGGAGACGCAAATGTAGAGAACAGATTTGTGGACACAGTGGGGGAGGGAGAGTGGGATGAAAGGAGTATCAACATACACACACTATTAGGTGTAAGATGGCTGGCTGATGAGAAGTTACTGTGTAGCACAGAGAGCCCAGCCTGGAGCTCTGTGATGACTTGGAGGGATGGGATGGGGAGAGGGGAGGGAGGCTAGGGAGGGAGGACAGGTATGTATAATTATGGCTGATTTGCATTGTTGTATGGCAGAAACCAATACAACACTGTAAAAATATTTTTAAATATATTTAAAGAAAAAATGGGAAAAAACTAAAGGGATGTATCAACATTTATCTTAGCATAAAAATAAAAGCTATACAAAGAAAAAATAGTAAGAGCTAAATATTCATTAAATGTATGAATAAATAGAAATGCTACAGAAAGCTTAACCCTGACATTACTGACTTATTTGAACTGCATCACGTATTTTTCAAGGTTCTTCCTCGGAGTATCCTCCTTCCAGGTCCAAATCACCTGCCACTTTTTGCATCAAGCTTTCTATGCTATCCCTAACTTAGACTGTATTTTTAATGAGGATATTACATTTCCCTTATTAGACTATGATCTCCTTGAGGGTAGAATATGTGGTCAGGTTCATCTTTTTAAGTAAATACTTAATGCATAGCTGATGAAGAAATTTATGAGTAACAAATACACACACACTGGACAAATATTGTGATCAGGCCCATGTTTGTGTGATCTGTTTCATCTTTTGTATAGAGCAATGCTTCTCAAAACTTCACTAGCAATCTTGTCAGAATACAGGTTCTGAGGCAGTAAGTTTGGAGGGAGACTTAGAATGGTGCATTTCTAACAAGTGCCCAGGTGCCTGTGGTTGGTTGGTTGGCCACACTTTGAGAAGTGTTTGTAGCACAGGTCCCCAATCGGCTTCACCTTGAACCTACCTGGGAAGAAACCTCACAGAAAAACACCGATGCTTGGATTCCATCCTCAGAAATTCTTATTTTATGGGTCTAGGTTATAGCTTTGCCATAAGGATTTTTTATTTTTATTTTTTTTTGGTCCAGCCTAGGCTTTATTGACTTGCCATACATTCCAGTACATTTGTAGAGTGTGGATTCACCTCCCTCCTTGGATTAATTTTTTAATTTATTTATTTATTTTAATTGGAAGCTAATTACTTTACAATATTGTTGTGGTTTTTGCCATACATTGACATGAATCAGCCATGGGTATACCCCATCCTGAACCCCACTCCCCCTCCCTCCCCATCCCATCCCTCTGGGTCATCCCAGTGCACCAGCCCCGAGCACCCTGTCTCATGCATCAAACCTGGACTGGCGATCTGTTTCACATATGATAATATACATGTTTCAGTGCTATTCTCTCAAATCGTCACACCCTTGCCTTCTCCCACAGAGTCTAAAAGACTATTCTTTACATCTGTATCTCTTTTTTGCTGCCTCACATATAGGGTCATCATTACCATCTTTCTAAATTCCATATATATGCGTTAGTATACTGTATTGGTATTTTTCTTTCTGACTTACTTCACTTTGTATAATAGGCTCCAGTTTCATCCACCTCATTAGAACTGATTCAAATGCATTCTTTTTAATGGCTGAGTAATATTCCACTGTGTATACGTACCACAGCTTTCTTCCATTCATCTGCTGATGGACATCTAGGTTGCCTCCATGTCCTGGCTATTATAAACAGTGCTGCGATGAACACTGAGGTACACATGTCTCTTTCAATTCTGGTTTCCTTGGTGTGAATGCCCAGCTGTGGGACTGCTGGGTCATATGGCACTTCTATTTCCAGTTTTTTAAGGAATCTCCACACTGTTCTCCATAGTGGCTGTACTACTTTGCATTTTCTCCACACCCTCTCCAACATTTATTGTTTATAGACTTTTTAATAGCAGCCATTCTGACTGGCATGAGATGGTACCTCATTGTGGTTCTGATTTGCATTTCTCTGATAATGAGTGATGTTGAGCATCTTTTCATGTATTTGTTAGCCATCTGTATGTCTTCTTTGGAGAAATGTCTGTTTAGTTCTTTGGCCATTTTTTCGATTGGGTCATTTATTTTTCTGGAATTGAGCTGCAGGAGCTGCTTGTATATTTTTGAGATTAATTCTTTGTCAGTTGCTTCATTTGCTATTATTTTCTCCCATTCTGAAGGCTGTCTTTTCACCTTGCTTATAGTTTCCTTCATTGTGCAAAAGCTTTTAAGTTTAATTAGGTCCCATTTGTTTATTTTTGCTTCTGTTTCCATTACTCTGGGAGGTGGATCATAGAGGATCCTGCTGTGATTTATGTCAGAGAGTGTTTTGCCTATGTTTTCCTCTAGGAGTTTTATAGTTTCTGATCTTACATTTAGATCTTTAGTCCATTTTGAGTTTATTTTTGTGTATGGTGTTAGAAAGTGTTCTAGTTTCATTCTAGTTTCATTCATTTCTCATTCTTTCATTCTTGACCAGTTTTCCCAGCACCACTTATTAAAGAGATTGTCTTTTCTCCATTGTATATTCTTGCCTCCTTTGTCAAAGATAGGTGCGTGGATTTACCTCTGTGGTTTCTATTTTATTCCATTGATCTATATTTCTGTCTTTGTGCCAGTACCATACTGTCTTGATGACTGTAGCTTTGTAGTATAGTCTGAAGTCAGGCAGGTTGATTCCTCCAGTTTCATTCTTCTTTCTCAAAATTGCTTTGACTATTTGAGGTTTTTTTGTATGTCCTTACAAATTGTGAAATTATTTGCTCTAGTTCTCTGAAAAATACTGTTGGTAGGTTGCTTTGGGTAGTATACTCATTTTCACAATATTGATTCTTCTTATCCATGAACATGGTATATTTCTCCATCTATTTGTGTCATCTTTGATTTCTTTCATCAGTGTTTTATAGTTTTCTATATATAGGTCTTTTGTTTCTTTAGGTAGCTTTATTTCTAAGTATTTTATTCTTTTCATTGCAATGGTGAATGGAATTGTTTCCTTAATTTCTCTTTCTGTTTTCTCATTGTTAGTGTATAGGAATGCAAGCGATTTCAGTATGTTAATTTTATATCCTGCAACTTTACTATATTCATTGATCAGCTCTAGTAATTTTCTGGTGGAGTCTTTAGGGTTTTCTATGTAGAGGATCATGTCATCTGCAAACAGTGAGAGTTTTACTTCTTCTTTTCCAATCTGGATTTCTTTTTTTTTTTCTTCTTCTTCTCTGATTGATGTGGCTAAAACTTCCAAAACTATGTTGAATAGTAGTGGTGAGAGTGGGCACCCTTGGATTGTTCCTGATTTCAGGGGAAATGCTTTCAGTTTTTCACCATTGAGGATAATGTTTGCTGTGGGTTTATCATATATGGCCTTTATTATGTTGAGGTATGTTCCTTCTATTCCTGCTTTCTGGAGGGTTTTTATCATAAGTGGATGTTGAATTTTGTCAAAGGCTTTCTCTGCATCTGTGAGATAATCATATGGTTTTTATCTTTCAATTTGTTAATGTGGTGTATCACATTGATTGATTTGTGAATACTGAAGAATTCTTGCATCCCTGGGATAAAGCCCACTTGGTGATAATGTATGATCCTTTTAATATGTTGTTGGATTCTGTTTGCTAGAATTTTGTTAAGGATTTTTGCATCTATGCTTATCAGTGATATTGGCCTGTAGTTTTCTTTTTTTGTGGCATCTTTGTATGGTTTTGGTATTAGGGTGATGGTGGCCTCATAGAATGAGTTTGGAAGTTTACTTTCCTCTGCAATTTTCTGGAAGAGTTTGAGTAGGATAGGTGTTAGCTCTTTGCCATGAGGATTTTTTTAAAACTTCCCTACCGGTTGCTAGTCTTACAGGAAGCTGGGTGAAAGATACACAGGCTATCCTCCAGGTTACCTTTGCAACTTTTTATAATTATTTCAAAATAAAGTTTCTTTAAGAAATCTTCCCAAGTGATTTGTAGGAGAAATACTCATTTCGGGGATGGTGCATGCTGGCTTAAAGGCCTGCATGAGTGCCTGAGCTCTGTACAAGTTCACCGAGTAAGGGATAAATGGTAGATGTATGCTGAGAAATAGTCTTATTCTTTAAACTCCTTCGAGTTATACCTTGGCTTCAAAACATTGGGATGAATATCTTGCTGAACTGGATTTTCTAAGCCTTTTTTTTTTTTAACTCAAGTCACTGGATTGTTTGTGGCCCACTTCCCAATCTGAATGACTTTTTCAAGATGGAAGACCAACAAAACTGTTTCCCAGGCTAAAACAAGGGTATCAGCTGTCTTATATGAGACCATTCTAGATGACAGGGGAAAAAATTGCTACAGTCCCCAAGGAGCCAAGACAACCTATCTCCAGAACAGAATTAAAAGTAACAGGTACTGCTTTAGGGCTTCTCAGGTGGCATTAGTGGTAAAGAACTCACCTGCCAATCCAGGAGACCTAAGAGACACAGGTTGGATCCCTGGGTCAGAAAGATCCTCTGGAAAATGGAGTGGCTACCCACTCCAGTATTCTGGCCTGGAGAATCCCATGAACAGAGGAGCTTGATGAGCTACAGTCAATAGGGTTGCAGAGTTGGACACGACTGAAATGACTTAGCATGACACAGCATTGCTTTAACTTACTGGAATTTACCAGGGAATAGTAAATTCTAATCTTTCCACATGGCAGTCGAGAAACTATTTGAAGGAAAATAAAAATTAGAATATAAATACATTGCCAAGAGGAATGGGCATGGCTTGGGAGTACGCGGCTGAGTTCCATTCCTGGCTCTGAGCTGTCAGAGCCCAACTATTGCCAAAAGTTGTTCTTGGGTCCCATGCTCTTAAGAATCCTCTTGTTCTAGGTATGAAAAAGGAGACCAGCTTTGCAATATTCCCCACTGGATCTCTCAGGAACTGTGGGTCTGTGTTTCTAAGCCTTTTCAAAACTGATGATGCTACTTTGTCAAACTGTATTGGCAGCTTGTCTTCAGGAAGTTTAGTGATACAGGGGTGGGGTAGAGAGAATTTGTATATTTGGAAGATCCACAAGATCCACAAGCTTCAGAGTGCACTGTGGAGGGAACACATTTCATGTGACTTTCCCTGGATTTGCTTTGGGATTTATAAGTGTTGCCTGGGGAACCAGTCCTCTGCCTATTGGTCTCTGGAGTTAAGGGAACCACTGTTAGCTATTTATTTCCCTTTGCAGTGGGTTTAGGGAGGTGGATCCTGTTGCAAGACAAATAATTCCATGCTCCTTTCACCTCTCAGCAAACTTCTGTTTGACTGGAAAAGCATTTCACCTTTAGCTTGATGTTTAAGGCTTAGTCCAAACCACCAACTTTTCTCTGATTTGGGGTCCAAGTTACACCATCATGTTCCCAGCTGTCCACAGATACTGTTCCCCAACACCTCTTCCCTTTTCTCACTCCCCCCACCTGTCAAGGAACCCACCCAGGCCATGTTAGACTCAGGAGGCCAAACTGAAGTTGTGTGCCTTTGCCTCCTGTAGCTCTCAAGTGGACACTGCATCCCCTAAAAGGAAGCTTTGCCTGATACTGGAAACCACTCTGTGGTCTGGACAGATGGCTGACTGGAGAGGGGAGGGCAATGGATGAGAATGGCTTAAAATTGGCTTTGAGTGGTAGAGCAGTCTGCAAAACATGCTGGCAGTTTCTTACAAAGTTCAACAGACAGTCGCCATATGACCCAGCAGTCCCACTCCTGGGAATTTATCCTTGAGAAGCAAGAATGTAGATTCACCCAAAAACCTTGACATGAATGTTTATACTAGCTTTCCTTGAAAGAGCTAAACAACTTGGAAACAACCAGGATGTCATTCAGTATGTGAACAGTTGCTTAGGCAAACTGTGCTACACTTATCCTATGGAATATGACTTAGCCGTAAAAAGGAATGAATGGCTGGTATGTACAGCAACTTGGATGGATCTCAAAGGCATTAGGAGTGAAAGAAGCAAGTCTGAAAAGGTTACTGATGGTATGATTTCATTAATAACATTCTCAAAAATCCAGGATGACAGTGATGGAGAACAGAGCAGAGGTTGCCAGAGGCTGGGAGGAGGGTATGATTATGAAAGGGTTGTTGTTGTTCAGTCGCTAACTTGTGTCTGACTCTTTGCGACCCCGTGGACTGCAGCATGCCAGGATTCCCTGTCCTTCACTATTTCCCAGAATTTGCTCAAACTCTCGTCCATCGAGTCGGTGATGCCATCCAACCATTTCATCCTCTGTCGTCCCCTTCTCCTCCTGCCTTCAATCTTTCCCAGCATCAGGGTCTTTTCATAATGAGTTGGCTCTTTGCATCAGATGGCCAAAGTACTGGAGCTTCAGCTTTAGCATCAGTCCTTCCAATGAATATTCACGGTTGATTTCCTTTAGGATTGACTGGTCTGATCTCCTTGTAGTCCAACAGACTCTCAAGAGTCTTCTCCAACACTATAGTTCAAAAGCATCAATTCTTTGGTGCTCAGCCTTCTTTATGATCCAACTCTCACATCCATACATGACTACTGGAAAAACCAATAACTTTGACTATACAGACCTCTGTAGGCAAAGTGATGTTTCTGCCATTTAATATGCTGTCCAGGTTCATCATAGTTTTCCTTCCAAGGAGCAAGCATCTTTTAATTTTTCGTGGCTTCAGTCACTGTCTGGAATGATTTTGGAGGCCAAGAAAATAAAATCTGTCACTGTTTCCACTTTTCCCCATCTATTTGCCATGAAGAGATGGGACTGCATGCCATGATCTTAGTTTTTTGAATGTTGAGTTTTAAGCCAGATTTTTCACTCTACTCTTTCACCATCATCAAGAGGCTCTTTAGTTCCTCTTCTCTTTCTGCCATTTGAGTGGTATCATCTGCATATCTGAAGTTGTTGATATTTCTCCCAACAATCTTGATTCAGCTTGTGATTCACCCAGCCTGGAATTTAGCATGATATACTCTGTATAAAAGTTAAATAAGCAGGGTGACAATATACAGCCTTGACATACTTCTTTCCAAATTTTGAACCAGTCCATTGTTCCATGTCCAGTTCTAACTGTTGCATCTTGACCTGCATGCAGGTTTCTCAGGAGGCAGGTCAGGTGGTCTGGTATTCCTATCTTTTTACCAAGTTTCCACAGTTTGTTGTGATACACACAGTCAAAGGCTTTAATGTAGTCAATAAAGCAGAAGTAGATGTTTTTCTGGAATTCCTTTGCTTTTTCTATGATCCAACGGATGTTGGCAATTTGAATTCTGGTTCCTTTGCCTTTTCTAGATCCAGACTGACATCTGGAAGTTCTCATTTCACATAACGTTGAGACCTAGCTTGGTGAATTTTGAGTATTACTTTGCTAGCATGTAACATGAGTGCAATTACGTGGTAGTTTGAACATTACAGAAGCAGAAGATATTAAAAAGAGGTGGCAAGAATACACAGATCTGTACAAAAAAGATCTTCACGACCCAGATAATTATGATGGTGTGATCACTCACCTAGAGCCAGACATCCTGAAATGTGAAGTCAAGTGGGCCTTAGGAAGCATCACTACAAACAAAGCTAGTAGAGGTGATGGAATTCCAGTGGAGCTATTTCAAATTCTGAAAGATGATGCTGTGAAAGTGCTGCACTCAATATGCCAGCAAATTTGGAAAAGTCAGCAGTGGCCACAGGACTGGAAAAAGTCAGTTTTCATTCCAATCCCAAAGAAAGGCAATGCCAAAGAATGCTCAGACTACCACACAATTGCACTCATCTCACACACTAGTAAAGTAATACTTAAAATTCTCCAAGCCAGGCTTCAGCAATACATGAACCATGAACTTCCAGATGTTCAAGCTGGCTTTAGAAAAGGCAGAGGAATGAGATCAAATTGCCAACATCTGCTGGATCATCGAAAAAGCAAGAGAGTTCCAGAAAAACATCTACTTCTGCTTTATTGACTATGCCAAAGCTGTTGACTGTGTGGATCACAATAAACTGTGGAAAATTCTTCAAGAGATGGGAATACCAGACCACCTGACCTGCCTCTTGAGAAATCTGTATGCAGGTCAGGAAGCAACAGTTAGAACTGGACATGGAACAACAGACTGGTTCCAAATAGGAAAAGGACTACATCAAGGCTGTATATTGTCACCCTGCTTATTTAACTTCTATGCAGAGTACATCATGAGAAATGCTGGGCTGGAAGAAGCACAAGCTGGAATCAAGATTGCCAGGAGAAATATCAATAACCTCAGAAATGCAGATGACACCACCCTTATGGCAGAAAGTGAAGAAGAACTAAAGAGCCTCCTGATGAAACTGAAAGAAGAGAGTGAAAAAGTTGGCTTAAGTCTCAACATTCAGAAAACTAAGATCATGGCATCCGGTCCCATCACTTCATGGGAAATAGATGGGGAAACAGTGGAAACAGTGGCTGACTTTATTTTTCTGGGCTCCAAAATCACTGCAGATGGTGATTGCAGCCATGACATTAAAAGACGCTTACTCCTTGGAAGGAAAGTTATGACCAACCTTGATAGCATATTCAAAAGCAGAGACATTACTTTGTCAACAAAGGTCCATCTAGTCAAGGCTATGGTTTTTCCAGTGGTCATGTATGGATGAGATAGTTGGACTATAAAGAAAGCTGAGCACCAAAGAATTGATGCTTTTGAACTGTGGTGTTGGAGAAGACTCTTGAGAGTCCCTTGGACTGCAAGGAGTTCAAATCAGTCCATCCTAAAGGAGATCAGTCCTGGTGTTCATTGGAAGGACTGATGTTGAAGCTGAAACTCCAGTACTTTGGCCACCTGATGCAAAGAGCTGACTCATTGGAAAAGACTTTGATGCTGGGAAAGATTGAGGGCAGGAGGAGAAGGGGACGACAGATGATGAGATGGTTGGATGGCATCACCAACTCGATGGACATCGGTTTGGTGGACTCCGGGAGTTGGTGATGGACAGGGAGGCCTGGCGTGCTGCGGTTCATGGGGTCACAAAGAGTTGGACACGACTGAGTGACTGCACTGCACTGAACTGAACATTACTTGGTATTGCCTTTCTCTGGGATTGGAATGAAACGTGACCTTTTCCAGTCCTATGGCCACTGCTGACTTTTCCAAATTTGCTGGTATATTGAGTGCAGCACTTTAACAGCATCATCCTTTAGTATTTCAAATAGCTCAGCTGGAATTCCATCACCTCCACTAGCTTTGTTTGTAGCTATGCTTCCTACGACCCACTTGATTTCACACTCCAGGATATCTGCCTCTAGGTGAGTGACCACACCATTTTGGTTATCCAGGTCATAAGATCTTTTTTGTATAGTTCTACTGTGTATTCTTGCCCTCTCTTCTTAATCTCTTCTGCTTCTGTTAGATCCTTGCCATTTCTGTCCTTTATGGAGCCCATCTTTGCACAAAATGTTCCCTTGGTATCTCCAATTTTCTTGAAGAGATCTCTAGTCTTCCCCATTATACTGTCTTCCTCTATTTCTTTGCATTGTTCACTTAAGAAGGCTTTCTTATATTTCCTTGCTATTCTCTGGAACCCTGCATTCAGTTGGGTATATATTTCCCTTTCTCCTTTGCCTTTTGTTTCTGTTCTTTTCTCAGCTATGTGTAAAGTCTCCTCAGACAACCACTTTGCTGCCTTGCATTTCTTTTTCTTTGGGATGGTTTTGGTCACTTGCCTCCTGTACAATGTTATGAACTTCCATTCACAGTTCTTCAGGCATTCTGTCTACCAGATCTAATCCCTTGAATCTATTCATCACCCCTACTGTTTAATCATAAGGGATTTGATTTAGGTCATACCTGAATGGCCAGTGGTTTTCCATACTTTCTTCAGTTTAAGCCTGAATTTTGCAATAAGGAGCTGATGATCTGAGCCACAGTCAGCTCCCAGTCTTGTTTTTGCTGACTGTGTAGAGCTTCTCCATCTTTGGCTGCAAAGAATATAATCAATCTCATTTCGTTATTGACCACCTGGTGATATCCATGTGCAGAGTCATCTCTTGTGTTGTTAGAGGGTGTTTGCTATAACCAGTGTGTTCTCTTGGCAAAACTCTATTAGCTTTTGCCCTGCTTGATTTTGTACTCCAAGGCCAAACTTGCCTTTTACTCCAGGTATCTCTTGACTCCTTACTTTTGCATTCCAGTCCCCTATGATGAAAAGATCATCTTTTTTGGTGTTGGTTCTAGAAGGTCTTGTGGGTCTTCACAGAACCATTTGAATTCAGCTTCTGCAGCATTGCTGATTGGGGCATAGATTGAAGAGTAGCATAAAGGAATTTTTTCTGTATCTTGATTATGGTGGTGGTCACAGAAATCTGTGTTAAAATTCACAGAACAGCACATCAAATGGGAAAAATAATCATCTTTGCCATAGAATAACTTTAAAAACATAAAGTAAGCTGGGTTTGAATCCAGGCACTGTTCCTTTTTAGCTATTTGACTGAGGGCGAATTACTGAATTTCCTTAAGTCATGGTTTCCTCATTTCAGAATGCAAAGCTTCTCATATCACTGATGTGGAGATTACTGAGGGCCATAAGTAGGAAAGGGTCAGATACAGAGGAGGCATGCGCTAACATTCACTGCCTTCCCTTCCTTTCTCAGGGGTGGGGCATCTGGTCCTGTGTTGGGGTTCGGAGGTGTTTCATGGGCCTTGATTTCCGTGAGCAACTCGAGTTGAGTTTGGAAAGAGCAAGATAGGGCCACCCCAATCATAGTAAATAAAAATTTAAAAGAGAAGAGCTTTTGCAGGGTAAATATCTTTAAAAAATATTTCTGGGATGTATTTTCAGATGAAATGCTAATTTTCAAGTATCTACCCAGGCTTACATAGGTCTTTACAGATGAGTGAAGGAAAAACCACCCACTTCTTAAACCTTTGTGCTTTGTCATTAGAGTCCAGCCTTCCCCATTACAGATGACACCTAATTGTGTGGGCCATGCCAACTGAGGGCAGGGAGGACAATGCACACTTGCTTGTAATGACTTAGATGGAGCCAGCTGAAGGCCTGGTCCTGCTGCTCTGAAATCTAGAAACATGGCCCTTTGGTGGGGCCTCACGATACTGGTGGTTCTTTGACTCATGCAGTTCTATATTTAAATGTATAAATGTGAGAAACCAGGGTGTTTAATTAAACTTAGACTAAGGAAAGGAACTACAGACTCACAGAAAGTATAAATGTGTGTATGTGTACATTTGTGCGAGTGTTTGTGCATAGCTGTCTGGGTATTTTAAGGGTATACTAGATGGCTAAGGTGTCTGGGACTTCTACATCCTCCAATTTGATGAATATCGCAGGACGGTTTCTCCCCAGCCAAATTGTCTAGCATGCAGGAAAGGGCGTATGCTTCCCTTTACATGTTCTAAATTCATGCTCCATTCTAATATCTCTGCTCTGACTGGATGCATCTATGCTTAGGACATGTGGGGGGAAATTCGTGTGGGATGTGCTTGAGTGGCAAAACTCTAGAAGGATGCTCTGAATAACCTCAGGAGAATATATCCCTAAGATCTGTTACAGTCTTTTTATCACTGATCTCAAAGATGAAGGGCCCAACATCTAAGGAAACAATGCGAAGCCTTTACGGTAATAAAGTTCAGTTCAGTTGCTCAGTCGTGTCCGACTCTTTGCAACCCCATGGGCTGCAGCATTCCAGGCCTCCCTGTCCATCACCAACTCCCGGAGATCACTCAAACTCATGTCCATCAAGTCGGTGATGCCATCCAGCCATCTCATCCTCTGTCGTCCCCTTCTCCTCCTGCCCCCAATCCCTCCCAGCATCAGAGTCTTTTCCAATGAGTCAACTCTTCGCATGAGGTGGCCAAAGTACTGGAGTGTCAGCTTTAGCATCAGTCTTTCCAAAGAACATCCAGGACTGATCTCCTTCAGAATGGACTGGTTGGATCTCCTTGCAGTCCAAGGGACTCTCAAGAGTCTTCTCCAACACCACAGTTCAAAAGCATCAATTCTTCGGCACTCAGCTTTCTTCACAGTCCAACTCTCACATCCATACAGACCACTGGGAAAACCACAGCCTTGACTAGACGGACCTTTGTTGGCAAAGCAATGTCTCTGCTTTTTAATATGCTATCTAGGTTGGTCATAACTTTCCTTCCAAGGAGTAAGCGTCTTTTAATGTCATGGCTGCAATCACCATCTGCAGTGATTTTGGAGCCCAGAAAAATAAAGTCAGCCACTGTTTCCACTGTTTCCCCATCTATTTCCCATGAAGTGATGGGACCAGATGCCATGATCTTCATTTTCTGAATGTTGAGCTTTAAGCCAACTTTTTCACTCTCTTCTTTCAGTTTCATCAAGAGGCTTTTTAGTTCTTCTTCACTTTCTGCCATAAGGGTGGTGTCATCTGCATTTCTGAGGTTATTGATATTTCTCCTGGCAATCTTGATTCCAGCTTGTGCTTCTTCCAGCCCAGCATTTCTCATGATGTACTCTGCATAGAAGTTAAATAAGCAGGGTGACAATATACAGCCTTGATGTAGTCCTTTTCCTATTTGGAACCAGTCTGTTGTTCCATGTCCAGTTCTAACTGTTGCTTCCTGACCTGCATATAGGTTTCTCAAGAGGCAGGTCAGGTGGTCTGGTATTCCCATCTCTTGAAGAATTTTCCACAGTTTATTGTGATCCACACAGTCAACAGCTTTGGCATAGTCAATAGAGCAGAAGTAGATGTTTTTCTGGAACTCTCTTGCTTTTTCGATGATCCAGCAGATGTTGGCAATTTGGTCTCGTTCCTCTGCCTTTTCTAAAGCCAGCTTGAACATCTGGAAGTTCATGGTTCATGTATTGCTGAAGCCTGGCTTGGAGAATTTTAAGTATTACTTTACTAGTGTGTGAGATGAGTGCAATTGTGTGGTAGTCTGAGCATTCTTTGGCATTGCCTTCCTTTGGGATTGGAATTAGGTTACTGTTAAAAACAATTTCACTGCCTCTACCTGTCTCCCCCAAGAGAAGAGTATGTTTCTCAGCCCCACTGACGTTGGGCCACGTGACCTGCTTCAACCAATCGGATGTTATAAGACATGATGCAAGCAGAGTGTTGAAATGCATTTGTGACTACACAGCTCTCCTACACTTCTGCCATCACTGCAAGTATGTGTCCCTTCTGGCCCACTGATCCAGGCAGATGAGAGTTACGTGGGGCAGACCCATACTCAACCTGTAGTTTCAGCCTTGATCCTGACTTCCAGCTCAGCCACAGTAATGCTGGTTATCAATGTTTTGAACGATTGAAATTTGGACTGGATGGTCACATTGCATTATTGTGACTCCTACAGCTGTATGTCAGCCTAAGTAAAACATAATCCGCTGGGTGGACAGAGGATCTTTATGTCAAACCTCATCTTCCTATTTATTAGGCAGCCCTGGTGGCTCAGATGGTAAAGTGTCTACAATGTGAGAGACCTGGGTTCGATCCCTGGGTTGGGAAGATTCCCTGGAGAAGGAAATGGCAATCCACTCCAGCCTCTTGCCTTGAAAATCCCATGGACAGAGAAGCTTGGGGCAGGCTACTATCCATGGGGTTGCAAAGAGTTGGGAACGACTGAGCGACTTCACTTGCCATGCAACTGGCAGTCAGCCCAGGATGCTTAATTTTCCTCTTTCTCCTAAAGATGCAGTGGTCCCATGTCAGCACCCACGGCTTTCCTCTTCCTCATCTACAACCTCTGCATTGTCTGAGATGCCCAGTGTTCTCCAGTCTTGCTGTGACAGGATAGTTATGAAGCAAGTTATGAACAGTTCTTTTCAGAGGGTCTCTTATACAGATGAACTCAGGGAATTCCTTCAATCAAAATCACACTCTTGCCAACTCCCTGCAGAATGGAACCATAAGTAACAAAATCTCTGCCATCGCAATATTTGACATGTCATTTTCTTTCTCCAGAAATAATTTCAGGCAAACCTAGATTTTAGGAAAGCAATACTTTTCTCAAAGATAGGAGTGGTATAATTATTTAGATGACAATGAATGACAGAAAGAGACTCATTAAAACTTTCACTATTACCTAATGTTTCAGGCACTAAAATTATCCTTCTCACAGGCCAAGTTGAGCTCCTTGGCTGCTGGTAAGACATGCAAATAACTGAGACATCTTTATTTTATAAAAATGTCATTTCTAGTCATGTGCCTGGCACACGGTAGACATTCCACAAATGTTCATTGAACTGAATGTACAGCTTGCCTTTTCCAGGAAAAAGGATCCTCCTGAGCAGCATAAAGAAACCCAAGTGTCTTCCTTTCTTCCATGATTCTACCCCAGTGTCCAACCACAGTCACCTCCCATCTCAGTGGTATGTTCAGAAACACTTAGAATAGACCAGAGTTGTGTGGGTTAGTCATGAATACTAATCACTAAATAGTTCCAGCTTTCTACCTTCTGAGCACAGGGCAGGCTTGCACTTTCTGGCCCCTGGTTGTTGGATGGGGCCAGGGGGTCAAAGAGGTTGTGACCAGAAGTGATGTGTCCTACCCTATACACAAGCAAATAAAAAATGTCAAGTCCTGATACAGTCTATGAAGAAGATAGACACAGATCAGGTTTTGCCAACTATGACCTGTGGGTCAAATCCAGCCTGCAGTCTCTTTCTGTATGGTCTGTGAGCTAAGAATTCCTTCCTATAATTTTAAATTATTGCAACAAATAAGAAGACTATTTCGTGATGCATGGAAATGATACACAATTCAAATTTCAGTGTCCATGAAGTTTTGCTGGAACACAGCCACGCTCTGGGTGATTGTTGTTGTTGTCCAGTCACTAAGTCATGTGTGACTCTTCACGACCCCATGGATGCAGCACAGCAGGCTTGCCTTCCCATCTCCTGGAGCTTGTTCAGACTCATGTCCATTTGAGTCGGTGAGGCCATCCAACCGTCTCATCCTTTCTATGTGATATGCCCAGGCTGTTTCTCCAACCTCAGAAGCTGCAGTTCTGGCCTCCACTTTCCCTACTCCAGCCACACTGGCCCCTGGCTGATACCTAAACACGCAAGACCACGCCCTTCCCTCACCACAACCACTGCCCCCTCACTTCCTCCAGAGGTCTACACAAATGAAAGGAAATCAGAAAAGTCTCCCCCAACCCATCCCTCTGTGTCTGTCCCCTTCTTG
This sequence comes from Budorcas taxicolor, assembly GCF_023091745.1. NCBI lineage: Eukaryota > Metazoa > Chordata > Mammalia > Artiodactyla > Bovidae > Budorcas > Budorcas taxicolor. Next base: position 129,368,715 of record NC_068935.1, on the reverse strand, counting down.
ATTTTCTTCATGGCACAAAGAACAAATGTCTCATCTCACCTCATCTCAATCATATTCCCAGGTGTGGATAGTTTCCCAGCATCTCTGCTAATCTCAAGGGGTGGGAAAGAGCTGAGCTCAGAAATATGCCCAGAAACAATGTTACTGCCACACGTGCCCCTCTTTCTTGAGTGCCTCTAGGCCACTGTGGTTACCATAAACGTGCCTGGGAGTTCCAGCGCACCCTACGTTACACTCTACAAGGAAGCACGCACGTGTCCAAATACTACATTTTCATTCCGCAAACTGTCTTTTAAGCTTGTCCCAAGAGCGGTTCCTTAATCAAATTCACTCAACATGCAGCTTTCATGTGATTTTTTTCTAGAGCTTTTAAGGGTCTATACTAAATGTTAATCCACAAGTCCAAATCAGATTTTTCAAAATAAAAACATAAGTCATACATGGAAGTACTATATTCATGCTGTAAGATACAGGGGGTTTACTATATCCTGAATAGTAATGACAGGCTCAAGTGATATAAAGGTTTCCCCACCAGTTAAAAGTGACTGACTAGGCGAGAAGACCTCTGTGTACAGAAGCATGTAATTCAATACATTTACCTATATGGTCATAAATGAAGAAGAAATGAATGGAAAACATTTCAAATATCCTTTGTGCCAAGGACTATGCCTGAGAGGAAACCGGACATGAGCTCACCAGGCCATCTGACTAGCAGCAAAGTCAAGGGACTTCCTTGCGCGTGACCTGCGGAGGCCAGTGAGGGCCAGTCTGCTTCCTGGAGTTAAACATGGAAGGCGCACCTCAGTCTTTGTTATTCAATTACCTCTAGAGATAATTTCAGGGGAAGACAAGTGACACAAGGTTATAAATTTGTGAGCCATGTGGCTTCTCATGGAAGTTAGAGGTGCCCTACATTCCTGCGGATCTTGGACTTGTTCCAGTCTTAGGCGGAGTCTGAATGACTCTACCACTCAACAATATTCTCCTGCCAGTGAGGTTATGAAAGAGGGGGCTGGAAGGTAGCACAGGGGAGAAGGAAACCAATTTTGTCAGAAAAGAGTTAGCCAAACCTGACCCGGAATGAACCCTTTGTCACTTCTATTGGTATGTCTGCCTCAGTGACTTTGAAAAGATTTATGGCCGATGGCTTCCCTTAGTGACTTAAGGGGGTCCAAGATTCCTGGTGACAAGAAATGCTCATCAAATATACTAGAAATAGTACTGGCCAGAAGATGGATGCGAATGACAGGACAGTGAGGTTGCAGATATTTATGAATCAAAAGCCCAGAGAGTGTACATTGCTGTAGCCAAGGTTCTCATATACAGATATGAGACCAGGTGGACAGAGGGCCCTAGGGCTGTGCACTGCACGCCCTATGCGACTGTACATGACTGCCCCAACATATACAAAAGCTGGAGAGAACAGACAGAAATAAATCCCATATCTAGATGGTTACTTTGATTATACTAGTGAGTCAGAAAGAGGGACTGGGTTAATCTCATTTCTAGAAGAAAACATATTCTGCTCAGACTGAAAAACTTATCAGCTAAACAGTAGATTTGAGTTGAGACTTTCCAGCAGATTTTTCTCAGTTCACAAATTCCAGGCACTGCTGCCCCCAAACAGCTAAGTACAAGTAGCAAGACTAATGAAATCAGGAGGTCTTATACTCAAATGGCAGTGAGCACCACTGTCGGGGGTACTGGCAGCCGTTTGCACAGTTACTGCAGGAAAAGGAATATTCACAGACTCGTATAACGGTACTACAGACACTGCTAGTCTACGCTGAAAAAACAGCAGAATGTTCGAGGCTAGAAAGTGAAGACTGGGTGAAGGGCAACCTTTCAGAAAAAGAGGTAGTCAGAAGAGAGGAAGGCTAGAGATCACACTCATGGACCGGCCACCAAGGAGGACCCTGGACACATCTTGGAATAAATGAAATAGTTTTATCTCAACAAGCACAAAATACATTCATATTCCAGTGTCCAAACTATTACCACCCTGAATATGCTTTCATGGTAAATTTTGATTTAAACAAGAAGAACATTAAGAAACATATTTCTTCTTGGATTTTTCTCTTAAGAGAAAATTATGGGGGAAAAGAAAAAGTATAATAATCAGTACAATGTACCTCCTGAGCCTCCACCACCCACTCACATCTGTGCCCAAACTTCTGTGTAACTGTATGCACGTCTTTTCTTCACATCAGAAAGATTTAATTGAGCTAGGTGTTGGGTCTAAGCTCACTATACAGAGCTTCCCTTTTTGAAGGCAATCTGGATATATATGAAAAAAATTGCTAATGGTATCACTAAGCATTAACACTGCATGTTCCCTGTGTGAAGATGTATTTTCTATCACATTCAAATTCAACAGCTTTCTTCCAGTGCCCTAGTAAATAAACTGTTTAATACAATGAATAAAACTGCTGGCAGTAAATCTGAAACCTTTTTTGGCCATGTCACATGGCTTGTGGGATCTTAGTTCCCTGACCAGGGACTGAACTTGGGCCCTTGGCAGTGACAGCACTGAGTCCTAACCACTGGACCACCAGGGAAGTCCCTGAAACATTTAAAACCTCACTGTGCCCAGGACAACTGAAGACTTGTGTCTTTGCTGTTTAAAAGAGCTGAACAACCTAAAGAATGTGACTTCTTTCCAACTATTCAGTCTCCTCTTATACCGAGGCAACTGAAGTTTCAAAGTAAAATGAAAATATTTTAAAACCCCATGTGGGGCCTAGGATTCCTGAGTTTTGTGGACTTAAAAACAGCTGAACAGCCTGAAAAGCCTTACTTGCTTCAAACAAGTCTCATTTTATCTCCTGTCCCTGAGGCTCAAAATGGGATTCCAGTTTACCTGCAATCTGCCACTGAGATCCCAACTCCAGGCTGGTGGCACTGAAGTGGAGCTGAACGACTGTGATCCCTCTCGTGTCCGTTTGGAATTTGGAAAGTTGGAAAGGTGTTGCTTGCTGGCAAGGTGGCTCTCCACCTCTAACACAGAGGTCAGTCTTCCCAGAAATATGGTGTATCTCTTTCTCTACTGTATGTACATCTGTGCTTTATACATAAGAGTAAGACGTTTTCATCCCCAAGGACAATTTTCCCCTGTTGGGGGCGATATCACCCTTACTGAAAATGCACGTCCTAACAACAGCTACAAAACCTCAAGTTCACATTGATTGTTCATGGCCAGAGATTCTTAAATCAATAATGATTGAGCACCACTTTGGTCAAAGCAATTATATCTTAACCATTTTCAAAATCAAAAGCTGAGAACAACAATATAACTGTGAAATGCATAAAACTGGGTGAAATCATGCTCAGTCAGTCACATCCCAGTTAATTTTTTTGTATTACTCTCAATTCATTGGGTTCATTTGATGCTTACTAATAGAATCCAACATTCGATTATGGCTGAGTTTTACACACATTTCAAAAAGCAAAGGACCAAAACGACTTCCACAAAAAGATTTTTCCCACATGGTAGAAAGGGTAATTTGGAAAACCAGAGAGAAAATGTCTGCAGAAAGCATGGCAGTTTTTGATTTACAGAAGTTAACTAACTAAACTAACTAAAAAAAGGAACGTTTGCTGTTCACAGATGACCTGAAAATAAACAGCCCACAAAGTTATCTGTGTCATAAAAACAAATCAATGCTTCCTTAGACAAATCACTGCGGTACAGTAGAAATTAATGCAACATTGTAAATAACTATTCTCCAATAAAAAAACGACTGTGCCATCTGCACGTACAGTTGAGGGAAAACTTTCCTATCTGAAAAGATTCCAGAATGTCCATTCATGTCCTATTACATCTCCAAAAGCCTCCTACCCTAAGCATTTTTTAAAACTCATGGCAAGAATCTGAATAAGCTTAAGAAACAGAATACTCATTAACAAGTACAGGACATATCCTACCCACTATTAGTAGTGTTCTGCATTTTTCTATTATCTCAAAAATAGTGGGGGCAAAGAAAACATCTTCTGTATAAGCCAACTTAAACATCTGCATCACAGGAAAAAATGAGCTCACCTACCTTCACTGGTCCACGTTCATAACTGGAGCCCTGCACCAACTGCAGAGAAGACATCATGAAAATATTCACCACTGCCCACTGTCTGTACATTCTGAATATTCTGTATTCAGTATCCACTGATTACCAAGCAGTTGACATCAGGCAGCTAGAGCAAACTGGTTCAAAAGGCATTCTCCAGAAGGAAAGTTCAAAACCCCAAGAGTTCACAGGGAAAAACAAGTAATCAGTTGTGATCAAAATCAATTAGTCAAGGTGCGTTTCTGTGCAATCTTATGGAAGGGGGAGAGAGATGAAAAAAATTGTAAATGTTCTCATGCTCCAAAAATAATCAGGAAGTGGACATGTCTTCTACTTGAAATGAGAAAGCACTCTAAATCCATTTCATGTCCAGCAAATTAAAAAAATAAAAAATCCTTCCACCCTATGCCCAGGTTCAAGTTGTTTTATAAGGAGGTGGTGCGGCCACCAATGTTTGCAGCTACAGAAGGCTGGGACCCAATTGTGGATTCAAACGTTTTTCACAACCCTCATGGAAGCTTGCAGGAGCATGTGTCTTAAATCTGACACAGACTTTGGCAGAAAAAGCAGGGAAGTCTTGGCCGTAATCCTGTCGTGTCCCTACCAATAGCGGGGCAGTTTTGAAAACTGACTGAAGCGCTCAGAACTGCTGTTACTTTAATGCAGATAACCTGTAACATGAAACCAACCCCAGCACATAGGCATGGAAACTGCATTGCTCAGAAAGAGACCTCAGATGCTCACACACCTATATCAGTGAGACACACAGAAAGTGATCAAATATGCTCTAAAAAACACACAGGCACAAAGATGACAAAATAGGCACACATCTGTGGAAAGGTAAACATTTACAAAAAATTTTTTGACAGAAGCTTAGTAATTTAGTTGAAATGAAGACCACTGATTTTTAGGGAAGCAACAATTAGGTTTATTTGCTCGGGCCAGGAAATATCTTACACACAGTGCTATATTTAAAAAAAAGAAAACATGTTGTCACTTGAGTGTGGAATTCTTTACAAACACTGGCGAAATCATCCTTGGAAACTGCACACCCTAAATGGGTGGATGCCACAAAGGGCAACATTCTAGAAGGCAGTCAGAGCTGCGCTTATGCTTGTCACTAGTTTCCAATCTTTGATTTCCAGGTTTTGGCTCTTTCAAAGCCGTTTTTCGCATTTCTGAAATCAAGAATGGCCTGAGAAATCTCTTCATCTGTGTTCATCACAAATGGACCTAGAGCAGAAAAGAGACGTTCAGAAAGTTCCAGGTGATGAGAACACTTCTTTCTACTGTGAAAATGGTACGTATTTCTGTACTTCTTAATTTTAAACAAACTCAGGCATTTCTGAAAAAGGTTATTTTCACAGCACCTGATCCCTGAGGACTGTAGTACAAGTTTCTTGACTAGGATTATTTATGATTATAATGAATAAACTTCAGATAAACAAATGCAATTATAGCTCACTCATCCACTCCAGGCTGTCATCAGCAATGACAATGTTTTGATTTGAAACATTCTCAGGTTTGGTTCTATTGTAACTATTTTTGTAGTTGTTACTTCTCTTTATCCTCTTTATCTTTTTTATGGAAGTATAATAGACACAGAACAAACATTATATTAGTTTCAGGTGTACAGTATAATGATTTGATATTTGTATATATTGGGAAATGATTGCTACATTAGTTTACTTAACATCTGTCACCATCCATAGTTACAGAATTTTTCTTCTTGCGAAGAGAACTTTTAAAATTTATTGTTGTTGTCAGTTGTATAGAATTGAATTGACTGATATTTAAAGAAAGAACTGAACTGATTTTTAAAAATTGGCAAATCTTGTCACAGTGTTGGTATCTGCACAGTATATGAGGCTGTGTCCTTATGTGAGGGGTCCAAGTCATTTCTTAAAATTAGTAGCACCTGACAGACACTAAATTACAAAATTTTCAAGTCAAGAAGACATCACATTTTGGATTCTCCAGGGTCAGTACACTTAGGCCAGATAGTACATATTTTAGATTTTGTGGGTCAAATCGTGTCTGTCTCAACCACTCAATTCTTCTGTTGAAGCACAAAAGCCGTCAGAGACAATATACAAGTGACCAGCGATGGCGTGTTCCAATAAAACTTTATTTACAAAAACGTGTAGTGGACAGATTTGGCCCATGGGTCACAGTTTGTCTAATCCCTAAGTTTGAACTTGGCTTTTGCTAAAGGTGTAGAAGTCCTCTTCTCATCAACCAAGAGGCAAAATGTCTGTCTCTCTTCACATACTGTAGGAGCAAAAGGGTATTGTCTTAGACTGTGTCACCTCCAACACGTGTTGGATAAACAGGGCCAGCTCTTATATGGCATTGGCAGTGTCATGAAAGCAGTTGACAGATTTGTCCATTCAGTATCTCTCTTGCCCTAGCATGGCGCCGTTTCATCAGGAGCCTTTTACAAAGTGCTTCATCTAAGAGGCTTTTCTCTGAGAGACCCAGATTAAAACATAACTTAGTACTTAGAGGGAATAACACAGTCAAACTTCTTAATTACTGTTAGAATATCAGCACGGATTTGAGATTCACTTTGGTTAGCACTTGAGAAGGAAGATTCAGTATCACATGCTTTGATGATATGCCTTTTGAGAGACTGCAAGGTACAGGATGGCAAGAGAAAGGGAAAACAGGTAGCAGGCATCTAAATTCATTCATTTAATGACTTACCTATCCAGCATTTATTGCACACTTATTGAATAATGAACATGGCGCTGGGAGCTACAGACATAAAGCTGAACGGCAGATGCTCTCCCTCAAGGACCTCACATCTATCACACAGACAGATATGAAACCAAATTATTACACAACAGTGTGACAAACAGAATGACAAAAGTATGGAAAATTCAAAGAATTAACACAGAAAGGGGAGGAGGAGGAGCCCAGGACAGCATTCATAAACACAGTGATGTCCAAACAGGCAGACATAGGGCAAAGGCGTTTTCAGGACTAGCATGCGGGAGGCAGTGATGATGGAGCATAGTGCTGGAAGGAAGGCTCGAAGGGGGAACAAAGCGGTCAGGATCTGATAAGGAGGAAGAGGCCAGACCACTCTGGGTTCTGAACTCGATCTCTTGGAAGACATTTGGACATACTTCCACAGGTGATCAGGAATCACTGAAGAGTTAAGTAGACAGCACTGTGATCTGATGTGCAGTTTGGAGAAGACACCTTTGGCATCAGGGTAGAGAAGATGTCTGGCTTGGGAGGCTGAGTTGATGGTGGAATTGTTTAAGGATATCTGAGACACGAGACACAGGAAGCTGCGGGTAGAGCAAGGAGCTCAGTTCTGGATATTCTGGCATGAAGGCACTGAAGACAATCAGACAGCTTCCTGGCAGAGGTGCTCAGTGCATTGTTGGACACAGGGTTCTGGGGCTCACGAGAGAAATTTCATCTGGAGGTGTGGACTATACCAGGTAGGAAAAATGAGAGAGCCCGCATATGCAAAATAAATAATAAATTCTAGAGGGCATCCTGGAAAAGTCAACTTTTTAAAGGATACAGGAAAGAAAGGGAAATGGAACTCAGAAAGTGAGAGCAGGTACTGGGCCAAGGAGTGACTTTCTGCACATCACAATTTTGCTAGAGATGGGACTTGTGAAGCACCTCTCTCCTCCCCCAATTCCTTTTCTGTACAAACAGTACACTTCTGGGCTTCCATTTTGACACTTTTCTGGGGTATTCTGCTGTGCTTCTCAAATCATAATGTGCATGTGAATCACCTGGGAATCTTATTAAAATGCAGATTCTGAACCAGAAGTTCTGGAGTGAGGTCTGAAACTCTGCATTTCTATCTCTCCAGTGATGCCAATGCTGCTGGTTCAAGGACCACACTTTGAGAAACAAGGTAATCACTGGAAGCCTGAGCCCTCCAAAGCCAAGGTAAGGAAGCTCATCTCAAATCCTTAAGAAGAAAACTGAAACCAGAAAGTGCATGTTTTTGATTTTATTTTTATTTTGGGGGGGGGGGGGGTGGTGACAGGGAATGTGTGCATGCTAAATCACTCAGTCATGTCCGACTCCTTACAACCCTATGGACTGTAGCTCACCAGGCTCCTCTGTCCATGGGATTCTCCAGGCGAGGATACTGGAGTGGGTTGCCATGCCCTCCTCCAGGGGATTTTCCCAGCTCAGGGATCAAACCCACATCCCTTACATCTCCTGTATTAGCAGGCGGGTTCTTTACCACTAGTGCCAATTGGGAAGCCCTTTTGGTTGGGGGGGATAGTATATAACTAAATTAATTTATTTTTCTGAAATTCAGGTATAACTCACATATAGCATTATATAAGTTTCCAGTACAACATAATTATTTGGTATTTGCATACATTGGGAAATGATCACAATAAGTCTAGTTATTATCTATTAGCACACGTAAGAACAGAATTTTTTTCTTGTGATGAGATCTTTTACGATCTATTCTCTTAGCAACTTCCAAATATGCAGTACAGTGTTATTGACTATAGTCACCATGTTGTATACTATATCCCCCAGAAAGCATGTTTTTTAATACATGTAAGGGTTATGAACAAGAAAATTATTTGCTAGTTATGTATAATCCTATCAAACCTCTTTTAACCTACACATTTCATCTCTTCTCTGATTAAGTCTTTGAACTCCCTCCCTCTACTGTAATTAAAATGGTGTGAGCTTAATTTCTCATTATGGAGGAACTTCCTAGTGGAGATGCACAAGACAAGGGTTTAGGGGACTAGGGTTCAAATCCCAGCTCCAGCACTAACAATTACTTTCTGTCACAGAAGCCACAGGACAGAGAAGAGGCAACCAGGCACAGGGGAGGCAGAAGTCTGGGGGCTGGAACTGAACAGCTTGAGTGTGAATCAAGCTATGCGGCCAACAAACCTCTTAGCAGCTACTGCTACCCAAGTATTTCTTATGTAAGGAAGTGGAACCTCTGGATTCTGTTTTCCTCATCAACTAGTACTGGTTCCCAAATAGTCAAGAGATGGTTGTGGTGGTCTTCAAACATGCCCAGGTAAAAGGAAATATTCTGGGTTTGAAAAAAGTAATGAAAGAAAATAAACAGGTAGAATGCTTTGCCTCTCATTAACTGGATTTCAGGGGCCATCTCTATGTTGTTTGGTTAATCTAAGTTTGTGCATGCCAGCACACCCAGTATCCCCAAGTTCCAAGCGTTGGAGAGGATTCATGGGAGGTGAATGGAGGGTGGCTATAGGTGGTCCCACTCCTTTGGCCTGTCACCTAGTGTAGCTGAATTCTTGGTTTTCATCACTGATGCAGGGGACATTGCTTAACTTAAAAGATTTCCACCCCACACATTCTTCTTCTTTTTTTTTTTTTTTTTACTTTATTTTACTTTACAATACCGTTCCCACCTAAATTCTAGCTGCTATTAATAAAGATGGTGATCCTACTCAATTTGTCTGCAGGCTTCTTCCAGAAAAACAAACTATTTTAGGGCTGTTCAATCAAGATAAAAGAAAATGAGAACCATGAACCTTTGGAGTGGAAATCAGAAGCCTGCAAAATCCAGGTCAAATGCTATGGGCTAGGTGGGGTAAAATTAAATGCTTGCCTCTTAAATTACTAATAAAACAAAAATGAATATTTTAAAAATAATCAGTTTTCTTTAAAGTTATGACCAGTTGGGTTTTTTTTTTTTCCCCTGAAATCACTGTGCGTTACCAAGGCAAGGTGATGTAATGGGATTTTAATGCATGTTAAATTTAATAATTAGGTAAGTGGATGTACACTATGCTTTGTGGCATTTATCTAAATAATAGATTGAGTTCTAGGTACTTTTAGATATTCCTCATTTAATCAAACAACAACATTTTGAAGAAGTCAAGACAAAGAACTGAAGTGACTATTATGAGTACCTATTTCAAGATTTTCTGCCTCCAAGTACAGTCCTATTTCTACTATACCACAGTTATCTCTATTTGTTTTGTTGTATTAAAGTATAGTTTATTTATAATTTTGTGTTAATTTCTGATATATAGCAAAGTGATTCAGTGATACATATACATACACACACATATATTCTTTTTTACTTTCTTTTCCATCATGGTCTATATAGAATATTAAATATAGTTTCCTGTGCTATACAGTAAGCCCTTGTTGTTTATCTTCTTATGTCTTTATTTCTTTATTTGTTTTTTTTTTTTTGCCACGCTGCATGGCTTGGCCATGGTGGTATTTCAGTTCCCTGATCAGGGGTTGAACGTGGGTCCTCAGCAGTGAAAGTGCAGAGTGCTAACCACTGGCACCAGGAAATTCCCTATATTTGCTTTTTTTTCCCAATTAACTAAGATTGATTCAAATATTTTAGAAACTTCCAAAGAAATATTCCTAAGACATTCCTATTTTTCACTAATAAGACAATAAACTATAAGGACAATATTGAAATCACTGTTATGGGAATTCCCTGGTGGTCCAGTGGTTAGGACTCTCAGCACGTTCACTGCCATGGACCCAGGTTCAGTCACTGGGAACTAAGATCCCACAAGCTGTGTGGTATAGCCAAAAAGAAAAACAAAGAAATCTATTTTTGATAAAGATAAAAATGATATTTAACTCCCCAGTAGACCATAAAATCTTTTAAGTTGAAACTCTCTTGACACAACATAAAAAAAATACTGTTTTTGGTCCCCCCAAGGTTCAAACCTCCATGTCCTACACATGATGGATACCCAAGAAATGTTTCTTGAAAAGAAAGAGAGCGTGAATATAGAAATAAATACCATGTGTATGTTTTCCTTTGACAATAGAGAAATGAAACAAAATCCTCAACTTTGTAGATAGAGAGAGGACAAAAATCCAGCTGTTCTTCCCAGTGATACTATAGATGTACTCTGCTTTCAAAGAAATGAAAACCAACCAAGAAAATCGCGATCATTTGTGGCTTACCATGCTGGACAACTGGTTCTTTTAATGGCTCCCCAGCAATTAGGACAAAGTGGCTTCTCTGAGGATCCTAAAGGCAAGAAAGAAAGCAACAAACAATAAATAGATTTATTTTTGACTATCTGATTAGGAATGGTTTGGAGCTGACATTCTGGCCAAATGGATAATGTCCTTAATTCTAAAGATAAATTCCAGAAATATTTTCTGTGCAATGTGCAATAGGGAAATGCTCATTCTTTAAGATGCTTGGTGGCAATCAAAACTCAAGAATACGTCCCAACCACCAAAATGATAACCTACTCTAATAAAGGAAAATTTAAATTAAGATTTTTCTTTAATTAGAAACATCTTTATGACAAAGTATATAAATAACTTGACTTATTATAGGGCTTATAACTTCCTACTAAAAGTTTAATTTTGAGAATGGAAAATTATTCATGCAAATCCAAAAGGAACATTTTATTGCTTTCAACATTTATTACTATTAGTATAAAATATGCCCCAGAAATGCTGCACTAAATGGAACCTTATAAAAACATCCCAGGGACATCTGCTCAGGCAAATTTCTTTCCAAAAGGATCCTATTGTTTTTGTTTAGAATTAAGATGAGGTTTTTTATTCCTGAAACTGAAAAAATATTAATTATTAAATCCAATGTTAGTGTGGATGCAGGGAAAGATACACTTTTCTATACATCGTTAGGGAGGTTTTCTATACATCATTCAGTTCAGTTCAGTCGTTCAGTCGTGTCCGACTCTTTGCGACCCCATACATCATTAGGGTGCTGTAATGTTTCCAGAGAGCCTTCCTATTGCTGATGTCTTCTGACACAATCATGCCAGAGAAACCAGCAGAAGAACCTCCCACCACACTTGTGATAAGATAAATATGGCCAAATGATTTCTGTGAAAGTCTTAATTTACTCCCCATCTGCTGTCAAAATGTACTAACGTGACCTCAGCTAAAAATCAACAGAGTAAGCTGTTTAGAGAGAAGAAATAGAGACCCAGATGTAGAGAACAGACTTGTGGACAAAGCAGGGGAAGGAGAGGCTAGGATAAATTTAGAAAATAGCATCCACATATATACACTATCGTGTACATAACAGGTAACTAGTGGGAAGCTGCTACATAACACAGGGAGCCCTGCCTGGCACTCTGTGACAACCTGGAGGAGTGGGATGGGGGTGGGGGGAAGACTCAAGAGGGAGAGAAAATATATATACACATAATTATGACTGATTTGCGATGATGTAAGGTAGAGACCAAGAAGAAGAAATGCAAAAATGCAAAATGGTTGTCTGAAGAGGCCTTACAAATAGCTGAGAAAAGAAGAGAACTGAAAGGCAAAGGAGAAAAGGAAAGATATATCCATCTGAATGCAGAGTTCCAAAGAAGAGCAAAAAGTGATAAGAAAGCCTTCTTAAGTGATCATTGCAAAGAAATAGAGGAACACAACAGAAGGGGAAAGACTAGAGATCTCTTCAAGAAAATTAGAGATACCAAGGGAACATTTCATGCAAAGATGGGCTCAATAAAGGACAGAAATGGTATGGACCTAACAGAAGCAGAAGATATTAAGAAAAGGTGGCAAGAATACACAGAAAAACTGTACAAAAATGATCTTATGACCTAGACAATCACAATGCCGTGATCACTCACCTAGAGTCAGACATCCTGGAGTGTGAAGTCAAATGGGCCTTAGGAAAAATCACTACAAACAAAGCTAGTGGAGGTGATGGAATTCCAGCTGAGCTATTTGAAATCCTAAAAGATGATGCTGTTAAAGTGCTACACTCAATATGCCAGCAAATTTGGAAAAGTCAGCAGTGGCCATAGGACTGGAAAAGGTCACTTTTCATTCCAATCCCAGAGAAGGGCAATGCCAAAGAATGCTCAAACTACTGCACAATTACTCATCTCACATGATAGCAAAGTAATGCTGAAAATTCTCCAAGCTAGGCTTCAACATCACATGAACCGAGAATTTCCAGATGTTCAAGCTGGATTTAGAAAAGGCAAAGGAACCAGAATTCAAATTGCCAACATCTGTTGGATCATAGAAAAGCCAAGAGAATTCCAGAAAAAACATCTACTTCTGCTTTATTGACTATGCTAAAGCCTTTGTGTGGATCACAACAAACTGGAAAATTCTGAAAGAGATGGGAATACCAGACCACCTGACCTGCCTCCTGAGAAATCTGTATGGAGGTCAAGAAGCAACAGTTAGAACTGGACATGGAACAACAGACTGGTTCCAGATTGGGAAAGGAGTACGTCAAGGCTGTATACTGTCACCCTGCTTATTTAACTTATATGCAAAGTACATCATGCAAAATGCCGAGCTGGATGAAACACAAGCTGGAATCAAGATTGCAGGGAGAAATATCAATAACCTCAGAAATGCAGATGACACCACCCTTATGGCAGAAAGCGAAAAGGAACTAAAGATCCTCTAGATGAAAGTGAAAGAAGAGAGTGAAAAAGCTGGCTTAAAGCTCAACATTCAAAACACTAAGATCCTGGCATCCTATCCCATCCATCACTGCATGGAAATAGATGGGGAAACAATGGAAACAGTGACAGACTTTATTTTCTTGGGCTCCAAAGTCACTGCAGATGGTGAGTGCAGCCATTAAATTAAAAGATGCTTGCTCCCTGGAAGAAAAGCTATGACAAACCTAGACAGCATATTAAAAAGCAGAGACATTACTTCACTGACGAAAGTCTGACTAGTCAAGTGTTACTCAGGCTTCCCTGGTGGCTCAGTTGTTAAAGAATCTGCCTGCAACACAGGAGACCTAGGTTTGATCCCTTGGGTTGGGAAGATCCCCTGGAGAAGGAAATGGCAACCCACTCCAATATTCTTAAAGCTATGGTTTTTCTAGTAGTCATGTACGGATGTGAGAATTGGACCATAAAGAAAGTTGAGTGCCGAAGAATTGATGCTTTTGAACTGTGGTATTGGAGAAGACTCTTGAGAGTCCCTTGGACAGCAAGGAGATCAAACCAGTCAAGCCTAAAGGAGATCAGACCTGAATATTCATTGGAAGGATTGATGCTGAAGCTGAGGCTCCAATACTCTGGCCACCTGATGCGAAGAACTGACTCACTGGAAAAGACCCTGACACTGGGAAAGATTGAAGGCAGAAGAAGGGGATGACAGAGGATGAGATGGTTGGATGGCATCACCGACTCGATGGACATGAGTTTGAGTAAGCTCCAGGAATTGGTGATGGACAGGAAAGCCTGGCGTGTTGCAGTCCATGTGGTTGCAAACAGTCAGACGCAACTGAACTGAACTGATGACTGATTTGCGATGGTGTAAGGCACTGTAACACTGTAGAGCAATATCCTCTAAACAAAATTGAAAATTCAATGACATTTGACAGAAAAGTAAATGACATTTTGGGGGAGTGAAGTAAATGTCCTTTGCCTTTTAAAAACAGATATGTGGCAAGTAATTGAAACTGTTATATTTTGGGAGGTTAAAAAAAACAAAAACAAAAACAAAAAACCACTGCATACTGGGGCATATTTCAAGCATGCAATAAAGAAGTCCTGAGTCAAGAGTTTAAAAACAAAAGAGTAAACTAAAAAGGCTTCTGCTAATTCAAATTTTAAAAATAGATGTCATAAACCCCATCTTCTAGAGATTAGTGTTTTAACCTCAGCATAGACCCTCATTCAATTCCCACTTACTCTGACACTGTATACAATGTTAATAATTAGGCTTTGTGGTCATCAGATCCATGAGATTTAAAGCTAGGAGATAGGAAAGCACCACTCTACAGCAGTACAAGGAAATGGATAGCTTAACATCAATTATGGACTTCCCTGGTGGCTCAGACGGTTAAGCGTCTGTCTACAATGCGGGAGACCCTGGAAATTAAAATGAAAACAAATTAAAAAAAAAACTATGAAAAACAGATGTAAAAGCTTAAAAACTAGTCTAGGACCACTTACTGTAGGAGCCAGCAGGCCCTAAAGATATCATCATACCTTATAGTTCAGGATAGTAATCAATATTTTTTACATGCTGATGACCCAAGGTTAAGAATAAGTGAAACTATGCATAGTATTATGCAGTAGCCCAAGAGTCCACAAGAAGGGGGAAGGTTTCTAATTCAACTGAAATGTTTTCTTATTCAATGTCATGTTTAAGTGACTAAAAAATTCAACTTAAAGAAAAAAAGCATGCAGTTATCCAAAAAGATTTATTCACTAAGGGCTTTGGAGGGGTGAAATTTCAGGGTGAATCAAATGACACATTCAAGAAAAGTATCTTATAAATAGTTCTGATCACTGGTATTACATCGTTTATACTTTAATATGAAGGAGGATATCACTAAAAACTGTTTTGAGGTGTTTGTTTTTAGAGGAGCTAAGCACTTGACTTCTAGGTTCAGGAAACAGGGGAAAAAGGATCAGGGGTCATAAGAGAAAAGGAAAGAAAAGGCCAACCTCCTTGTGTCATGGGTTTATGACTCCTCAGAATATAAGTTTCTTAATTCAGAGGATACGTCTTTTGTGAGCGACAAATGTGTCCTACAGTTTACACAGTTTGGAATAATAATAAAGTACTCAAAATTCAAGTTTTGTCCCTTTGACATTAGTCAAATCAAATGATGACTTTCATTTATAAGTCAGGATAAAAGGACACTAACTAGTGTTTGGTCTGAAATGAAAAATGATCCAACTGCTGGGTGCTGAGTTGTTTGGGTATTGGGCTTTCCATTTCAGAAACCGGCAGGCTGGTCCAAGCTCCTTTGAATGACTTTTTCACAAAATTAACCTATGCATGGACCCTGTCGTCTAACCTAAGCCAGATGTTTTGGGTCTTTTTCTTTTTCCTTAAGTGCATCCTTTTTCTTCCCTTACCTAGCCTTCTTTGGTAAAAGCTGATGATTTTTCTGAATTGTCACTAACTAGAGTGCTCTTGTGGCTGCAAGTCCCAACTGCTGCTATCTTGAAAAGTTCTCGTCTATGGCAAGGTGACCTTGGGCATAATATCAAATGAGAAGACTGGGCAAAGCAAGGAGAAGGAAAGACCTATTGAAGGTCATGAGTCCCTGTGTGGATCTCAGTCAGTGCCCTGTTGGGGTCTGATGAAAAGACTCTTATACAAAGGTAACAGAAATCCACCTACTGCTTCATGGATTGCTGCCCCAACCTACACTCATGATTTTGGGGGGGTCCAAAACAGGTCTTTCACTTTAGCACACCTTCTCAGAGTTTAGTTTTGAGTCAGGACCTTGCGGGTTTATGTAACAATTCACTTTTACAAAATGCTCTGTTATTCCATAAAAATTGCCAAGATATGTCTTGAGGTCCACTGATACCGACAAAAATGATTGAAGCCCAGATGAAGCCCTAAGATTCATCTAAGATGGTGATAACTTCTACACTGTGAATATGCATTCAGAGTTTGTTTGCTTGATCAGAAATATTCAATACAGAGCTTGAGATGGCTCTTGGACTCTGAGAATGAATCTAAAGGCATGCTTTTGCTTCAGGAACATTTCTTATAGTGAAATATTACCTGAAAAACATTACCAGAAAGTGAGATTTAACAGAACTTAATCACATGCAATTATTCTTACTTGATTTAATAGTTTATACTTCTTAGGTCAAGTGAAAGTGAAAACAATGAACTGTTACCAGTTTCTGAAGATTAATGGTTTATTTGACATACTCCTTTTCCTATTTGGAACCAGTCTGTTGTTCCATGTCCAGTTCTAACTGTTGCTTTCTGACCTGCATATAGGTTTCTCAAGAGGCAGGTCAGGTAGTCTGGGATTCCCATTTCTTTCACAATTTTCCACAGTTTATTGTGATCCACACAGTCAAAGGTTTTGGCATAGCCAATAGAACAGAAATAGATGTTTTTCTGGAACTCTCTTGCTTTTTCCATGATCCAGCAGATGCTGGCAATTTGATCTCTGGTTCCTCTGCCTTTTCTAAAACCAGCTTGAACATCTGGAAGTTCACGGTTCAGGTACTGCTGAAGCCTGGCTTGGAGAATTTTGAGCATTACTTTACTAGTGTGTGAGATGAGTGCAATTGTGCGGTAGTTTGAGCATTCTTTGGCATTGCCTTTCTTTGGGATTGGAATGAAAACTGACCTTTCCCAGTCCTGTGGCCACTGCTGAGTTTTCCAAATTTGCTGGCATATTGAGTGCAGCACTTTCACAGCATCATCTTTCAGGATGAATGCCATCACCTCCACTAGCTTTGTTCATAGTGATGCTTTCTAAGGCCCACTTGACTTCACATTCCAGGATGTCTGGCTCTAGGTGAGTGATCATACCATCGTGATTATCTTGGTCTTGGAGATCTTTTTTGTACTTTTTTGTTCTTCTCTGTATTCTTGCCACCTCTTCTTAATATATTCTGCTTCTGTTAGGTCCATACCATTTCTGTCTTTTATTGAGCCCATCTTTGCATGAAATGTTCCCTTGGTATCTCTAATTTTCTGGAAGAGATCTCTAGTCTTTCCCATTCTGTTGTTTTCTTCTATTTCTTTGCATTGATTGCTGAGGAAGGCTTTCTTATCTCTTCTTGCTATTCTTTGGAACTCTGCATTCAGATGCTTATATCTTTCTTTTCCTCCTTTGCTTTTTGCCTCTCTTCTTCTCACAGCTATTTGTAAGGCCTCCCCAGACAGCCATTTTGCTTTTTTGCATTTCTTTTCCATGGGGATGGTCTTGATCCCTGTCTCCTGTATAATATCACGAACCTCAGTCCATAGTTCATCAGGCACTCTATCTATCAGATCTAGTCCCTTTAATCTATATCTCACTTCCACTGTATAATCATAAGGGATTTGATTTAGGTCATACCTGAATGGTCTAGTGGTTTTCCCTACTTTCTTCAATTTAAGTCTGAATTTGGCAATAAGGAGTTCATGATCTGAGCCACAGTCAGCTCCTGGTCTTGTTTTTGTTGACTGTATAGAGCTTCTCCACATTTGGCTGCAAAGAACATAATCAATCTGATTTCGGTTCCAAATAGGAAAAGGAGTACGTCAAGCCTGTATATTGTCACCCTGCTTAGTTAACTTCTATGCAGAGTACATCATGAGAAACGCTGGGCTGGAAGAACCACGAGCTGGAATCAAGATTGCCAGGAGAAATATCAATAACCTCAGATATGCAGATGACACCACCCTTATGGCAGAAAGTGAAGAGGAACTAAAAAGCCTCTTGATGAAAGTGAAAGAGGAGAGTGAAAAAGTTGGCTTAAAGCTCAACATTCAGAAAACGAAGATCATGGCATCTGGTCCCATCACTCCATGGGAAATAGATGGAGAAACAGTGGAAACAGTGTCAGACTTTATTTTTGGGGGGCTCCAAAATCACTTCAGATGGTGACTGCAGCCATGAAATTAAAAGATGCTTGCTCATTGGAAGAAAAGTTATGACCAACCTAGATAGCATGTTGAAAAGCAGAGACATTATCTTGCCAACAAAGTTCCGTCTAGTCAAGGTTATGGTTTTTCCAGTAGTCATGTATGGATGTGAGAGTTGGACTGTGAAGAAAGCTGAGCACTGAAGAATTGATGCTTTTGAACTGTGGTGTTGGAGAAGACTCTTGAGAGTCTCTTGGACTGCAAGGAGATCCAACCAGTCCATCCTAAAGGAGATCAGTCCTGGGTGTTCTTTGGAAGGAATGATGCTAAAGCTGAAACTCCAGTACTTTGGCCACCTCATGTGAAGAGTTGCCTCATTGGAAAAGACTCTGATGCTGGGAGGGATTGGGGGCAGGAGGAGAAGGGGACGACAGAGGATGAGATGGCTGGACGGCATCACTGACTCGATGGACATGAGTCTGAGTGAACTCTGGGAGTTGGTGATAGACAGAGAGGCCTGGCGTGCTGCAATTCATGGGGTCGCAAAGAGTCGGACACGACTGAGTGACTGAACTGAACTGAATAGTTTCTTTTACTATGAATTTTTATACATCAGCAAAATGTTGTCTCTAACTTTAAATGGTACTCTTTAATTGGCACCATTCACAGGGAATACATTAAATTAATACAGATTAACATTTAATTAAAATAAAAATTGAAAGACAAATTTGTTAAAGAGTACCATTACTCTCAAGTATGGTTTTAGTGGCAATCAAAGAGGAATTGATTGTCTACCTTGACAAACTACAAGTAAGTCTGTTAACCCATGAGGCTTAAGACTTTCTCAACAGGACACTAGTACAAACATGAGTTTAAAAGTGAGACCAAGCCTTCACATCAAATCCATGTGCTCCTGGTCAGGGAGCCATCTTGGCAACCTGGATACTAACTGTGTACCTTGCTGCCAAGGCAGCACAGGGAGCCTGAATGCTCAGAACATAGGCTGTTCAAGGTGGCCATTCCAGTCCAGGCTTCAATGTCCAGAGTAGCCTGGGGTTGAGCTCCATCTCTAAGAACAACATAAAAGTTAAGGCCATTTTGAAGTCAGTGCTGGGGTTTGGGCTTCTTCTCAGAAGTCAGAGTCTGGCTTAACAACTCCTCAGTATACAGCAAGCCCCTTGCAGTTGCTTCCCCTCCTGGAAGACTTCAGAGTACAGTCACAAAAGATAATCCACACTCTGAGTGAAAAGAGCTCCCTGTGGCCTTAAATGTGCTGGTCCAAGATGTGGTCTACATCAACTCTTCCCTGCCCTCCTCACCTAAGGACTGGCCATTCCGGAGAAACCCACCCAGACTCCTGGGCCACCAGGGAGACGGGCATGAGGGCGAAGACACAGATTGAGAGGCAGAGGAAGAGCAGGAAGAGCAAAACAGAGGAAATCCAGGGACTATCTATCAGCTCCTCATTCCTGCCCACAACTCCGTGCCCCGGGGAACAGGGGAGAACCGTGAAGGCACAGGTCATTCTTTCATCCTCAGGCTATGCCTAGTCCTGAGTGAAGACACCTCTGGGCTGGAGCCCAATTGAATGAGTCCTTTGAGGCCTTTTTCTAGCTGCAGAAAACTACGTGTCCTAAACCTGAGGGCCTAAGGTATGAATCCTCATTAAGTAACATGTATGTGGCATGACCACCTGTCACGTCAAGTGTTTAGATCAATGAACTTTCCAGCTATCATCACTGGACACCCACTGTGTGCTAGATTAGGGATAAGCAAAGCTGTCCTTGTAAAGAGCCAGAGAGTAAAGATTTTAGGCTTTGTGGGCCACCCAGTCTCTGTCACAACCACTTACCTGTGGTATGAAAACATCCACAGACAAATGGAAATGAATGGGTGTGACTGGGATTCAATGAGACTTTAGGAAAAGTTTACATCTGGTCTATTGGGAATAAATTACTGATCCCCATGCTATATGTGGCCTAGACTCTTGACCTGCATAATCACACATAGTCTGACAGCCCCATGTGGCTGGCATCATTATTTCAAATCTGCAGACAAAAAAACTGAACAAAACCCAGGGGGTTTGAGAACTATGTCCAAACTCACATGGCTAATGAGTGGCAAAGCCAAGATTCACACCGTCACAGGCTCTTCCTGTGGTGTCTAAGGGGGACTGTCTACTCTTCTTGGATATAAGTGATACACGCTCATGTAAAGGCTAATTTTTGGAACTAAGACCTCTTCCTAATGTCTTAATGGCTCAAGCTACACTTACATACAGTCAAAATTACAGATGGGCATGTAACAGAACCATGCCCCTGGGTCACGGAACTGATGGCTTCAGCCAACCTTTTTTTTTTTTTTTTTTTTTTTAGTTTTTCTTTTTTTAATTTTTATTTTACAATACTGTATTGGTTTTGCCATACATCAACATGAATCTGCCACAGGTGTACACGTGTTCCCAATCCCGAACCCCCCTCCCACCTCCCTCCCCATACCATCTCTCTGGGTCATCCCAGTGCACCAGCCCCAAGCATCCTGTATCCTGCATCACACCTAGACTGGCGATTCATTTCTTATATGATATTATACATGTTTCAATGCCATTCTCCCAAATCATCCCACCCTCTCCCTCTCCCACAGAGTCCAAAAGACTGTTCTATACATCTCTGTCTCTTTTGCTGTTTCGCATACAGGGTTATCGTTACCATCTTTCTAAATTCCATATATATGTGTTAGTATACTGTATTGGTGTTTTTCTTTCTGGCTTACTTCACTGTGTATAATAGGCTCCAGTTTCATCCACCTCATTAGAACTGATTCAAATGTATTCTTTTTAATGGCTAAGTAATACTCCATTGTGTATATGTACCACTGCTTTCTTATCCATTCATCTGCTGATGGACATCTAGGTTGCTTCCATGTCCTGGCTATTGTAAACAGTGTTCAGCCGACTCTCTTCCATCCCACTGCCTCCCTATTTCTGGCTCCCCTCACATCTTCATTCTGGTGTTCTGCTTCAGCTTCCAAATCCTGATCACCTGCAGTGTGCCCTGTGCTACATCACAGGGAGGCCTGCAGTTGTCAAGTTAAACCAGGTAATGTTACAGACTAACCTGGTGTCAGGAGGGTCTCTGGCTTATATATAGCTTCCATGCCTCTTTTGTGCATTGGGTGGAAACAGATGAAATCGCCATTTTTGTAGGTCAGACGTGGCAGTTTCATACAGTTTAACCTAATAACAGTGAGCACAGACCCCAAGATATGCATTTCCTCTAGAGCTCCTGGGCCTCTGCTTCCCTTTACTTCACTGCTCCTGGAAGTGCCACAGAGAATTAAAGGAGCAATAGGGGAGCAGTCAGAAAAGGCAGGCCTCCTCACACCCACTGAATTCTACCATGCCAGAGTCGGAGGGCTGGCAGTCAGTCAGATGGCCTCTCTGCCAGTCACCTGCATGCTGACACAGTTTTAATCCCTACGTTTCAAAATTCAACTTTGCAGGAGCTTTGGCACAACTGTCTCCTCAATTTTCCTTATTAGAATGGCACAAAGCAGCCATATGGGCCTCATAGGCTCACAGGATGACTTGTGAGTGACTTGTCCAAAGGAATAAAAGAAGGAACACGAGGAAGAAATCTATCAACGAAGATTAAAAAGCTCCTTGAAAATATCATAAACTTTACTTACAAAGCAAGGATTCAACACAAAAGGACTACGAGATAGAGCATATATTCTCAGTTCGACATGGGGCTGAATTTCAAAGGGCTCCATGGGACTGTGTATGGAGATCTACATTTATACCCCTAGAGTGCTGATCCATTTTCACTTATGCTAAAGATAAAATCAATCAAGTGTATAAAGAAAGAAAAAGTAAGAGACAAGGAGAGCTGTTGCCTCAGATTCAAATTTCTAGGGGTAAACAATTCGGACTTTTGATGATTCCTAAAGATGAGGAATCAGTATAGATAATACCTTAAAATAAACCACTAGAAATAACTGAAGTTAATGAAACTGGTTGATAAACTTGTGGCACAGTTTCTTTCCCTGAGGAAGAGAAAAAATTATTCAGGTACACAGGAGATTTGGGCATTTTTTTTAGAAACTGGAAACTAGTAGAAAGTACAAGTTAAAAAAGATTAAAGCAATTTAAGTGTCCATCAACAGATTAATGGATAAAGACAATGTGGCACATATATACAATGTAATATTACTCAGCCATAAAAGAATGGAAGTTTGCTATTTGTATCAACATGGACGGACTTAGACAGCATTATGTTAACTGAAGTAAATCAGACAGAGAAAGAGAGATACTATATGATAATACTTAATATAGAATCTAAAAAATACAATAAACCAGTGAATATAACAAAAAAAGCAGACTCACAGATACAGAAAACAACTAGTGGTCACCAGGGATAGGGGAGGGGTAATATAGGGATGAGGGATTAGGAGATACAAACCATTGGGTGTATTCTTGAGATAGGCTCAAGAATGTATTGTACAACATGGGGAATATAGCCAAAATTTTGTAATAACTGTTAATGGAAAGTAACCTTTAAAATTATACTAAAATTTTTTAAAACAAAAAAATTTTTGAAAAAAGAAATATTTTTAATTTTACCTTGTTCTCCACGTGGACACTGTCACCTTCTCCCAGCACGGCTGTGTGATGAGGTTCTATTTTTTGCTGTGCATCATCGGGTCCTACAAAAAAGACGACCCACTTAATTTAGTCCTCATGATGGTACATTTCTCATATGATTAAAAATTTGGTTAACTACATGGCATCACAATATTAATTTCAAGTTCAGAAATAACAGACTTAGGAATCTCCTTAAATCTTTTGGTTGATGGTATTTGCAATTATTAAAGTCCAAAACTGGCTTGTTTCCCAATGTAGAAAAGGAGATGAATCCTATATTGTGTTTCTACTTACACTTTTAATGTTACGCCTAATAGCTTAATTAATAAGCAAAGTCCTTGGCATCATATGCTAATGAGAGTATTTCCTTGGGTCAATTATAAACCTAAGATTTTTTTCTTTTTTAAATTATGAAAATATAATAACACATTTACAAATACAGAACAAAGTTACATGTGTGTGTGTTAGTCGCTTAGTCACTTTGCAATCCCATAAACTGTGGTCTGCCAGGCTTCTCTGTCCATGGAATTTTCCAGGCAAGAATGCTGGAGTTAGCTACCATTTCCTCCTCCAGGGGATCTTCCCGACCCAGGGACTGAACCTGCATCTTCTGGGTCTCCCTCACTGGCAGGCGGATTCTTTATCACTGAGGCACCTGGGAAGCCCAGCAAGTTCAGGTTAGGTATATTTCCATCCCTTCTATATTGAGGCTCACAGATGAAATAATACAAAATGCAATTGTGTGTTAAAGGCAACAAGAAAGGAAAAAACAAAGTTTAATGAGAGAATAGGGACTGTAGAATTCTTCAGGATCAAACAGACCAACAGAAGGCAAAACAAGGATTAAGGGCCTTCTAGAGAAGAGGACAGACTGTGAGGGGCTGGGAATATGCAGGGCATGCCTGGGGGAATGGGGAACCTTCTATCATTTCTGGAACATTCTTTTGGGAGGAATGATGGCAATGAAGACTGGCTTCAGCTCAAGGAAATACACTCTGAGGAAAGGATGTGTGTGTGAAATGGTTAGATCTGTGTTTTGGAGAAATATCTGAAAGCAGAGCACAGAATAAAGTGGAGGAGGCAAGACTGGTTAGAATGAGCTGTTAGGAGTTTATTCTAACAGTCTAACTGGAAATGAACTCCAGTCTGAGCCTGGAGAGTGAACAGAGGAAGGGGTGGGTTTGAGAAAGACATGTGCATGGACACCAGAGCGAAGATTTCAAGCATGACGTCTGGAGGACCCACCTACATGACACTCCGGGCTAGAAATAAAGGCATTCACCTGACATGATAGAGCTATAGCTGAATAATCAAGGTGGAAGTGCTAATTTAAATGAAAACAAGAGCTTGAGGAATTACCATATAAACAGAAACATTATTTGAGAATTTTGTGAATACTGGCTGGAGTTCAACAATAGCCATATTTTCTAGAGAAGTCCTCCCTTTTACCTCCACTTTGGAGATAACCTATATGAAGCAGAAAGGTTCACTGTGATGCTTGCAAATGTGAAAGAGGATTCTAAGAGAGGCCTTCTTAACCCAGAGTCAATGTGTTTATTCCCAAGGGGTCCCTGGATAGAATTCAAAGCAGTCACGGGCTTGCATGGGAAACAAATGACATCTTTACTTTCACAAACACCTACCAGAAATGTGGCCTTTCTTTCAGTCATGAATGTAGCCCCCACCCCACAAAAAAATATCATAGCCGTATTAGCTGGACCAATGACTTTATCTCTAGTAGAAATTATAGATATTTTCTTACCTCACTAGCATTGCAGAGATCTCAAAATCAATTTATGTTAATCACTACTTAACCTAATTTAAATCTGCTTCTGGATGTTATTACAAATGTCATCAGAGAAGCATACATGGAACTATATCATAACTTGTTCTTTGAACCATTTAATGACTTCATTGAATTTAAAAAAAACAAAAACAAAAACAAAGACATTGTTCAGAGGTGGGGCTTTCAGTTCAGTTCAGTCCAGTTGCTCAGTCGTGTCTGACTCTTTGCGACCCCATGAATCGCAGCACGCCAGGCCTCCCTGTCCATCACCAACTCCCGGAGATCACTCAGACGCACGTCCATCGAGTCAGTGATGCCATCCAGCCATCTCATCCTCTGTCGGCCCCGTCTCCTCCTGCCCCCAATCCCTCCCAGCATCAGAGTCTTTTCCAATGAGGCAACTCTTCACATGAGGTGGCCAAAGTACTGGAGTTTCAGCTTTAGCATCATTCCTTCCAAAGAACACCCAGGGCTGATCTCCTTTAGAATGGACTGGTTGGATCTCCTTGCAGTCCAAGGGACTCTCAAGAGTCTTCTCCAACACCACAGTTCAAAAGCATCAATTCTTTAGCGCTCAGCTTTCTTCACAGTCCAACTCTCACATCCATACATGACCACTGGGAAAACCATAGCCTTGACTAGATGGACCTTAGTCGGCAAAGTAATGTCTCTGCTTTTGAATATGCTATCTAGGTTGGTCATAACTTTCCTCCCAAGGAGTAAGCATCTTTTAATTTCATGGCTGCAATCATCATCTGCAGGGATTTTGGAGCCCCCCAAAATAAAGTCTGACACTATTTCCACTGTTTCTCCATCTATTTCCCATGGAGTGATGGGACCAGATGCCATGATTTTCGTTTTCTGAATGTTGAGCTTTAAGCCAACTTTTTCACTCTCCTCTTTCACTTTCATCAAGAGGCTTTTTAGTTCCTCTTCACTTTCTGCCATAAGGGTGGTGTCATCTGCATGTCTGAGGTTATTGATATTTCTCCCGGCAATCTTGGCAAATCTCAAAAGGATTCATGGAACAAAAAAGTTTAAGAATCTCTGTCTCAATCCGCCTGCCAATGCAGGGGACACAGGTTCGATCCCTGGTCCAGAAAGAACCCACATGTTGTGAGGCACTAACTCCAAGCACCACAACCACTGAAGCCCGCACTCCAGAGTCCCTGAGCTGCAACTACTGAAGCCCCTGCACCTAGAGCCCACGCTCCACAACAGGCGAAGTCACTGCAATGAGAAGCCCGAGCATCTCAATGAAGAGTAGCTCCAGCTCGCCACAACTAGACAAAGCCAACTCGCAGCAATGAAGACCCAGCGCAGCCAGAAATTGAAAAGAAAAGAACTTCTGTCTCAGAGGCAGTGGTATGCGAGTTAATGTCTACCAACTGGCCTTCAAGGACAAGGGGAAGAACCAGCCTGATGTGTAGTGTGTGCAAGTTTCCATGGTGTAAATGCTCCTACTGTGACCAGTTTCAAGCTACCAATCTAAGGTCAGGGAAGATGTACACAACCAAATCCTGTGAGCTGCCAAGAGCCAGCTCCAGCACATCACTAAAGGCTTTTTCTCCACCAAAGATTTAGGTCAACAGTTGTCATAGCAGTGAATGATAAACTCCATTGATTTTCCACTCATGCAAGGATGTGGCAATAAAAGAGACATCTTGGAGTCTAAGAATAATCTCATTTAGAGTGGAGTAATATTTTTCACTGTGATAATGGAGCAGCCTTTTATTAAGTGTGCTATACTGAGATTCTCTGTGAGCAATGAACCATGTTGTTATCTCCAACAAATTCGTATGTAACACCCATTACCCATATGGTCTACCCCTAGCCCCTAATTTTATCATGTAGGATGTTTTATGATCAAGAGACCAAAACAGTTTATAAAGCCCCTTTTACTGTGTTTTGATGGAATGAGCTGGCAAGAGACAGCGTTCCAAAAAATGCTGAACTGGGAATTCTCTGCACCTCCTATCAGGGTAGCTTGCTTGGCTGCAGTTCATTGGTCTGTAACAAAATCTTAATTTAGAAACAGAGAGTTCATATTTCCCTAAGAGCATTCATTCTAATTTTATACCAAATGCAATTCTGCCATTCTACTTGATGATCTAGGAGAGGAATCACAGTGTTGATTTTGAAGAGGTTATTTGAAATGCTCCACCGTAAGGCAGACTTTTTTATAGACACTAGAAGGTTGGGTTTTTCAGATTAATCATTCTAAATGTACCTTAGCTTCTGTATTATTTTATGAAATGTTTAAAACAGGATCACAGAAAGCAAAGACTGATTGTATCTTCATGTCATTTCTATGCTGTTTTATCCACCTGGTTATCTCCTGAACCTAAAATAAGTCTCAAAGAGAATACATTCTATTGGTTCTGACTACTTTCAATTATAAATCAGGCCAAATCAGATAATAAATAGTTTCCATTGCGAAGCTTCGCCAAGAATGTTAAATCTAATAGTGCAGTTAAGGAAAATTTAACGGAAAACAATTGAATTGCAAATATTTTTGTTTGCCTAAACAGTCATGAAAGGGCAAAATACTTTCAAACATACTTTAAAGTCAGTTTGTGGTTAACTGCTGTGAAACTTCTCCCCATACACCAGATTTCCTTTTTCTTCTTCTCTTTACAAAAACTGCGATCCCATCTACTCTCTGATCCATACATTCTGGTACTTCTATCATAGATTTCGGTATCATCAATTTTATATGCCAATACTTCGAACTGTAAATGTGAATCCATCTGCCAATTTTTAGAAACTGGATTGGATTGAAGCATATCCATAATGCACCACTGAAATCCTGCTAGATTATCAGCTTCCCCCAATCTTTTACTGTCATCTCTGCCATATTAACTCAAGGGGTTTTCTTTAACAATTCACTTTTACAAAGCATTTGACTTTAGTTGCTCTAGAAATACGAACTCTTTTTACACTTATTTTGTTAATTTAAATATTATTCAATTAAATCGCATAACTGCAATCACTGGTGCAACTGGCATAAAGCGATTTGAAAACACCTCCTTCAGGTGTTTCAGAATCACACCTGCCTTCTAGTGTGTTTTCCCCACCTTTATTGAGATTCACGGCCTGTGTCGAACTTTCTCATACCCCCAGAACCAAAAGTAAAGGGCAGAGCACATAGTGAGCATGAATTACTACTTATTTAAATAACTGTGAAACATTTTACTACCCACATAAACCAGTTAGTTGTCATCTCAATAACCACAAACAAATATTTTTAGATTTCTAAATATATTTTCTAAGCCTCAACAGTATACCTGATACTCCTTCTACAGGACTGGCATCCAAGCTGACAAACTGTCCCAAGCTTCAGGCATACAGGATATAAACTCCTCTACCGTGTTGATCTCTGCATTAATGTGTAATGTCATTTTCATTTCAGCTGCAGGGAAGAGGTTCAGTACTGGTATCCTAGGGATCTGCTGGTTTTCTGATCATGCTGTTTTAATTTTTTTTTAATCATATACCGCAGATTTCAGCTGAGGGATGATCAAAATACTTGTTGCCTCAATAACAGACTGCTATCAAAGGTCTCTCTCCTGCACCATTTTTAAAGCTACTATTCAACAGTCAGCCTGGAAGACTTGGGAAAAAACACAATGTATCAAAAACTAAGAAGATCCTGGAAAATCATAAAACATTTCAAATATACTCTTAAATAAGGAAGTGCTAATTCTATTTGTCTTATTTTAGGTCTGCTAATTCCATCACTTCTTCAGGGTGTTGTGTGAAAGTCACTCAGTCATATCTGACTCTTTGTGACCCCATGGACTATACAGTCCATGGAATTCTCCAGGCCAGAATACTGGAGTGGGTAGCCTTTCCCTTCTCCAGGGGATCTTCCCAACCGAGGGATCGAACCCAGGTCTCCCGCATTGCAGGCACATTCTTTACTAGCTGAGCCACAAGGGAAGTCCAAGAATGCTGGAGTGGGTAGCCTATCCCTTCTCCAGTGGATCTTCCCGACCCAGGAATAGAACTGGGGTCTCCTGCATTGCAGGCGGATTCTTTACCAACTGAGCTATCAGGGAAGCCTCAGGGTGTTATTAGCGGGCAATTATATGGCTTCACCCAGAGGAGGAAATGGCAACCCACTCCAGTATTCTTGCCTAGAGAATCCTGTGGACAGAAGAGCCTGGTGGGCTGCCGTCGATGGGGTCGCACAGAGTCAGACATGACTGAAGTGACTTAGCATGCATGCATGCATTGGAGAAGGAAATGGCAACCCACTCCAGCGTTCTTGCCTGGAGAATCCCAGGGACGGGGGGCCTGGTGGGCTGCCATCTATGGGGTCACACAGAGTTGGACACGACTGAAGTGACTGAGCAGCAGCAGCAGCAGCATATGGCTTCACCATACTCACCATGAACTTCCCTTTTTAAATTTGTTTGAAAAATTACTGATTTGTTTTTGGCTGCTCTGAGTCTTCGTTGCTGCACACGGGCTTTCTTGAGTTGCAGCCAGCAGGGGCTACTCTGCAGTTGCAGTGTGTGGGCTTCTCCCTGTGGTGGCTTCTTGTTGCAGAGCAGAGGCTCTAGGCTCAAGGGCTTCAGGATTGTAGCACACAGGCTCAGGAGCTGTGGCTCTTGGGCTCTAGAGTATCACCTCAGTAGTTGTGGCATGTGGCCTTAGTTGCCCCACAGCATGCGGAATCTTCTCAGATCAGGGATAGAACCAGAATCTAACTTAGACAGCTAGTTAATGTCCAGGATTTTCTAACGTTCCAACTCCACCTGTTCTTACTCAAACTAAATCTACTGATGTCCATCTTTTAAGTCCTTCCTGTATCAATTAATACTTTTAATAGTCCTCTTAAATCTCCATCTATGGAATTCCCCAGACTACTTTCTCCAGCCAAACTGCAGTCTATATATTCCAGCCCCATACGTTAAGTACATATTTATAACATCTATTTCAATAGAATAGAGGTACCTGACATCTTGAAAAAGATAATTACTTGCTTATCAGTTCCTGCCATCTGTGGTTGGCTAGTGCCATCCTGGTTTTATAATCAAGATAAAATTGAGGCAATAAAGTCAGAGAACAGTTTCGGGATTCTCTCTAGATGTTATAGGTCAGCACACATTATTTCTGCTTTGTTGTTTCTTTTTCTCTAGTGATTTGTTCTTGCCCTTTTGTTTTTCTCATTATCATCTCCATTCGGGGGAGGAGAGGATGAAGGGAAGGAGATAAAATTTAAATGAGGTCATCTGGCCAGTTTCTCATTGGCTGAAGCAGATTCCCAGGAGGGCAGTTTCACGAGCTACATTCATTCTCTCCATGGTCCCCATTACCCTGGACAGATGCAAGTTTGCTCCAGCACTACAGACTGTGACCCCATTTCCTGCCAGATGTTTTACACTTGTGGCTCATGGTCCTGGGAGGTGACAGGGCCAATGGGTAGAGATGACCCAGGAAAATCCTGCCTCACATAGAGAAAAACAAGTGGGTGTGTAAGTCTTTCTTATCCCTCAAGCCACTGAACTCTTTTCACTTGTTAAACTCTTGGACTAAAGGTCGGTCAGGAAACAAGGTTGTACCTACTGGCTGAAACGGGTTTTGAAGATTATCTGCTCATCCTTCTCCCCTTCAACCTCTACAGTGCCATTTAAACTGAACAGATCCAGAGCCTCTCCAAGATGTGCCACTTTGATATGCGGATTGTTTTCAGCTGAAGACAATCGAAGCCCAAAAGATTCCTACCCAAAGGAATTCACATAAGGAGCCTGGGACAAAGAACTATCACCACAGATAACTTTTTATCTGAATGATCTGTGCGCATGGTATGGCAAACATCTCATGACCCCACATCTGTTCTTGTTATCATCCTGTGAATCACCCTCTTTGCCTTTGAAGCCCCAGGTCCCTGTTTCATTCTTTAGCTCAGGATGGCATCTGCCCAACTTATCTTATGGGACTCCTGTACGTATGTAATTAAGCTTGTTTTTCTACTGTTAATCTGTCTTATATAGATTTAACTCATAGCCCAGCTGAAAAGAGAACCTAGAACGGTAGAGGAAAAACTTTTCCTTGCCCATAAAACCAGAACCAAATGTGAGCTTTTGGAGAGCCCACAAGCTAAGAAAGGTTTTTACATTTTTTAATGGTTGGGAAAAATCCCAAGAGGAGTAGTTCATGACACATGAAAAATGTATAAAATTCTGATTTCACTGGCCATGGATCAAGTTTCATTGGAACAACAACCCCAATCATTTATGTATCACCTGTGACTACTTTTGTGCTACAAAGGCAGGAATGAGTCACCACAACAGAAACTGTACAGCCTGCAATGACGAAAATACTTGCTACCTGGTCCTTTGGAGAAAATCTGCTGCCCCTGTCCTTTCACAGTCTACACATTTCTGGTATCCAAACCAGCTCTGAATCCATGAGATTTCTTTATTACTTTCCATTTGTGCATATTATTTTATTTCTCTTGAAATGCTAAGTCAGGGGTGTTACCTCCATTAAAAAAAATGGCTATTACTCTCCATTTGTAGAAAGTATATACTATGTGAAAACCAAGATTTTCGAAAGATCATAAAAAACAAATGATGCTTCATCCCTTCCAGATGGTTAATACAGTTTAATGTGTATGCCAATGGACTTGTGATACTACTACTAAATCATTTTCACACTTTCTCAAATGCCAAAAGAAATGAATTTTGCTTCTGAATCATAATTGAAATGCTAATTGGTAATGGAGGAACTAAGCGCATTTCTATGATTTAAAATCAAAACACACAAGCTCTGGGTTACCATTATTTTTCAGAAGATTAAATTCAGGCAATGATAACTCCCATTTTGGAGAATATAAAGAATAGTTTAAATAGCTCTGGGTGTGGCCTTCAAGCCCTGAGCAGAGTGTACCAGGAAGCCAGCTGTCTGGGGCTGGGAGTATGTTGTCCACGGAGGTAGTCATGTCAGGACAGCAAGTTCATTGTCGAGGACGCTGCACTGCAGGTTGGGGTGGACAGCCCGCAACCAAAGAGGGTCTCAGAAATGGGATTCCTGGCTTGCATCTTGGAGTGGTCAGATGGTCCGCACTATTCCCACCACCCCCATCCACACCACCTATCCTCTATGAAGAGCACAGAGTGGGAGAAAGGAGGCTAGTTCTCTTTCTGTAGCTTTTCCCAGAATCACAGTCTGAAGTGCATATTTGAGTCCAAGGAGTTTATCTGGGAGGCAGTCCCAGGAAAGACCAGTCTAGGCAGTGGGAAAGTGAGACAGGAAAGGGAAGGCAGACGAGGAAGGATGTGTTACCAAGGACACATTCAGATGGATAGCTTGAATATAATCCCTCCAGGAAACTCAAGGAAAAGGCCTCAGTTTGAAACTTCTCAGAAACACCTGAGACAGCAAATTCACCTTCTTCTACCTCCCAGGATCTTCCCGACCCAGGGATTGAACCCACATCTCTCATATCTCCGGATGGCAGGTGGGTTCTTTACCACTAGTGCCACCCGGGAAGCCCCTTTATCAGTATGGGGGTTGCCAACAACTTAGCAAGGTGTCAGCCCACATAATCATGGCTAGACCTGACATTTGCACACAGGCTACAGCAAAATGGCTCCTGTCGTGACTGGTGCTGTTACTCTTCTCCCTCGCTGAACATGCTGGAAGCTGAGAGGTGCCCTGCCCTGGGGATACCAGTATGTACTACAGTGTAGAGACAGCTAGTGCCGGACAGGAGGAGGCAAAGGATTCAATTACACGAAAGGTTTCATCTTATCCTTCCTTCCTGGCAGTAGTTTAAATTATATTGCAGTTGAACCCAAAGCAGCAGACTCATCACTTACCAATATACACATTTCCAGATATGGTATAAATGAAGCTTGTCCACCCTGAAAAGGGACCAGCGACATTAAAAGGTTAGTGTCCATAATGCCAAAAGGAACAAAAGGATAACAGTATCAAATATTTCACAATTATCTCTATATGAAATATAAATATAAAAGCCTATATAACAGATATAAATGATAAGTTTGGAGATCAAATCTTTTAGATACATATTTTTTTTACACTTAAGTTCTATAAACAGCTTAGAACACACACATTCCCACATGCATGCTTGCACACACAAATTCATGCACATGTGCACACACGGGCACACACACATACCACACAGAACTAAACCTAAATGACCTGAGACCAAATGTTTAAGAACTGCCCAAGCAGACAGTACGCTGCTTCCTGACTGTATATCTATATGCCAACAGCTGTACTAATAAGCAAGCTGTTCCTTCCAGGTAGAACATCATGCTCATAACTACAACTCACCAGTTTGGCTTATCTTCAGTTCTTTGGACCTCCAAGCAGTTTTAAGTGTAAAAAGAATGCTAGAAATGGGCTTCTTTTTACTTAGTTGCATTTTAGTTTCCAGTGAACACTTTCTTTTCTGACCTAAAACAGAGTATCAGTTCCAGGGATGCAGAGAGGCACAATCTTTGGGGTATGAATGGGCTTCAGATGGCTTGTGCCCTCCTTGGAATTGTTCACAGATTTTTCAAGTGGATAAGCTTTTCTGCAAAGAGGATACA